>NC_063337.1:8672656-8681572 GCF_021869965.1 Rhincodon typus | reverse complement strand
GAGGAATTTCTTTTCTCAGAGAGTTGTAAGTCTTTGGAACTCTTAGCCACAGAGAGAGCTGTGGGGACAAAGTCCTTGTGCATATTCAAGGCTGAGATAGATGGATTCTCTATCAATTGGGGAATCAAGGGTTATGGGTAAAGGGCTGGAAAGTAGACGTAAGGAATGTCTGATCGGCCATGACCCTATCGAATGGTTCAGCAGGCTCAACAAAGTGAATGGCCTATTGTGTTGCTATTTCTAATTGTCTTATGGTCTTATTGAGGGGAAGGATCTGTTCATAAAATGAGCTGAAGTAAGGAAAGAGAAGAGTTGTGAGGAGCTGTGGAGATTTGCTGAATTTCCTGTTTCAGTGTTTAATATTCTTATCTACTTTTCCCTGACTTTGATGTAGAATGAAATTCAAGGTTCTTTGCTTTCTAGCTTTATTCCTTGTTCATGTGCTTTTCCTCATCAATTTTCTGTCTTTTTATTTCTTGTCGGTATTAGCTGTAGTATGCCAGCAATGTGTGTGTAGGTACACCACCTAGGACAACATTGGTCAAGAAGACAACTCACCATCACATTGATGAAGGCAATCGGGGATGGGCAATAAATGTTGGCTTACATGTGCCACCAACATCACCTTAATGAATAAAGAACAACCTCCCCCAATCTCAATCTCATAAGCTTCCAGCATTTCTCTGCTTCTAATTCTGGCCTCTTATACATCCTCAATTATAATTGTTCCACTATTGTTAGTTCCGCTTTCTGTTGTATGGGCTGCAAGATCTGGAATTCCTTCCTTACATCTGTGTGGCACAGTGGCTCAGTGGTGAGCGCTGTTGCCTCACATCACAAGGGACCCGGGATCGATTCCACCCTCGGGCGACTGTCTGTGTGGAGTTTGGACATTCTCCCCGTGTCTGCGTGGGTTTCCTCTGGGTGCTCTGGTTTCCTCCCACAATCCAAAGATGTCCAGGTTAGGTGGATTGTCTGTGCTATAGTGTCCACAGATGTGCACATTAGATGGTTTGGCCATGGGAAATACAGGATTATGGAGATGGGGTGGACCTGGGTGGGATGCTCTTCAGAGGGTCAGTGAGGACTCAATAGGCTGAATGTGATCTGCTTCCACACTGGAGAGATTCTATGAAAATAAACTGCAAACAACAGCCCTTCAAATGGGTAGAAGAGGCATGACAAAACAGACTGGACTGTGATCTCTTGTGATGATAATAATAATGAGGAGCTGACAAGCCCCTGCGCAACAGCAAGCCATGATCTGTGGATTATGTCCCAAAATGTAGACATATTATGTGTTTTCCCCTTCAAAGAATAGACATGGACCACAATTTAAAAGCCAGTTTCAACTCTTCTGGAGTGCGCTTGCAGGACTGGATGTTCTTGTGAGCACCAGCTTGGGTTCAAGCCTTAATGTGCTGTGAAAATCACAGTTGAAGAACTACCTCCGGTCACCACTGCATTACAAGTAATAGAATGTCTTCTCTTACACTGAGTGCTACAGAACAGACAAAAGAAAAACAAAAAGCAAAAGGACCCTTTCTTACCCTGAATGTTGGTCGAAAGGAATCAGAAATACAGAATTTCAACTAATCTGTGAAACTAAGGATCTTGAAGCTGATTGTTCAACTACCAACGTTAACACTACTGACAAACTCCACTGTAATGGCCAGAATGTTCAACTATTCACTCTTCATGAACAATTCAAAGAATGATCTGGATTTTTTTGTTACTTTTTATGCATTTATCTCTTATTTCATTCATTTCATTTGGGCCTGGGCAAAGATTGTTGCAAAAGCCAAGGGGTGTGGGTAATTTTTTTTAAAATTCAATAACAGGATGAGGGCGTCACTGGGAAGACAGCATTTATTGCCCATCCCTAATTGCCCAAGGGCAGTTAAGAGTCAACCACATTGCTGTGGATCTGGAGTCACAGGTAGGCCAGACCAGGTAAGGATGGCAGTTTATATCAGAGATAGTAGGAACTGCAGATGCTGGAGAATCTGAGATAACAAGATGTAGAGCTGGATGAACACAGCAGGCCAAGCAGCATCATAGGAGCAGGAAGGCTGACGTTTTGGGCCTAAACCCTTCATCAGAAAGGTCTAGGCCCGAAACGTCAGCCTTCCTGCTCCTATGATGCTGCTTGGCCTGCTGTGTTCATCCAGCTCTACACCTTGTAATCAAGGATGGCAGTTTCCTTCCCTAAAGGACATTAGTGAACCAGATGAGTTTTTCCGACAATTGACAATGGATTCATGACCATCATTAGATTCATAATTCAGATATTTATTGATTCAAATTCCGCCATCTGCTGTGTTGGGATTCAAACACATGTTCCCGGAATGTTATCTACGTCTCTGGATTAACAGTCCACTGATAATAGCATTGGACCATCACCTCCCCATTGCCTCCATAGGCTAAATAATTTGAAATAATTCATTCCTCCTCATCCCAGAGTTTAACAATTTGGAGAAACCTATTTGGAGCCATCTCAAATTGGGGAATATCATCTGGGGTCTGGTCATAACATCGGTCATTAACACGTACAAAGTGGCTTGTATTCACTTGATTTGAAAATCACAGGCAGGTTTTATTTGCAATTCAGAGTAGAACTTGCAATTTTAGATAACTGTGTCTGCTTCTGGATTCTAGCATGTTTCTGGTGGCCTTTATATAGTCGTTGGAATTGTAATTTCACACTACTGCTTGACTCATTAGAATTAATAAAAAATAATTAAACATCATCAGGATCTACATCACTCAGTAGATCACATTATGACAGAGAGATTCTGAACAGCAGATTAGACCCTGTGCCAAGCCTAAGTGTGTACAATTGTTAGATTAAACATTCTCTACAGTTCTGGAATCCACATTATCGGACTGATATGATTGTATGGAGAGGGTGCAGAAGAGATTTACTAGGATATTGCCTGGGCTGGAGAGTTTCATTTATGAAGAGAGATTGGACAGACTAGTGTTGTTCTCCTTATAGCAGAGGAGACTGAGAGGTGCAAATGATTGAGATGTGTAAAATTATGAGGTGCATAGATGGTGTAGATAGGAAGAAAGTTCCATGATGGAGGGAATAATGACCCAAGGCATAAATTTAAGGGAAGGATCAGGAGGTTTGGAGGAAATGAGAGAAAATTCCTTTTCTCCCAGAGGGTGCTGGGAATCTGGACTCTCTACCTCTAACGGTGGTAGAGGTAAAAACCCTCATAACATTTAAGAAGTATTTAGATATGCACTTGTGATGCTAAGTCATACAAAATAATGGGATTAGAATAGTTAGGTGGTTGTTTTTGCCCAGTGCAGACTTAAGGATCTCTACGCTGTAGACCTCTATGGCTCTATTCCCTGAAAAGGCCTCAGAATTGTCCTATAGTAAATAATGCATCCAACCTCCTCCAGGACTAACCCTATAGTTGTACATCTATAACACTGGAATTACCCCTAAACCCTTTCCATCTCTCTAACATCAGTCTTTCTACAAAAGATTTTTAAGGTCTGTGTTTTTGACCAACTTTCTGGTTTCTGTCCTAACATATCATCATAGAATCCCTGCAGTGTGGAAGCAGGACATTTGGCCCATTGAATACACACCAAAGAACATCCCACCCAGACCCATCCCCATCCCCATATTCTAATCCTCTATTTCCCCATGGCTAATCCACCTAACTTACACCCCTGGTAATTTAGCAAGTCCAACCTACCTAACCTGCACATCTTTGGATTGTGGGAGGAAACCGGAGCACCTGGAGGCAACCCATGCAGACATGGGGAGAATGTGCAAACTCCACACAGACAGTTTCCTGAGGGTGAAATTGAACTCGGGTCCTGAGTACTGTGAGGCAGCAGTGCTAACAACTGAGCCATCAAACCACCCTAAGTATCTTTTCTTGCTGGGTGTCAAATTTCCTTTGGTTATTCTCCTGTGGATCACCTTGGGACATTTTACTACACTGGAGATATTCTTTAAATGCGAGTATGAAAGCACTTCTTCATACTTATTGAAATAGCCATTCAAGGGTTGCTAAGGAAGGGCAATAAATGCTCACTAGCCAGCAATGTACATGCCCTATGAATGAATATTAAAAAAAAACTTAAGTTGGCATTGTGTCTGTTCAAAGATGAAGATAATTTATTAAAAATATATTTTTTTAAATTGTCATACGTTCAGACCACATGCGACTTGGAGCCATCTCAATGAGGACATCTACCTTTGATACTTAATAGATACTTCCTAACTCGGCAAGCGAATTTGCAGGACTAATTTCAGGTTCTGTTTGCACCAGGCAAGATCTCCTGGTGCTTGCGGGCGGCATTTCCTTTACATGAGTTATTGATATAAACCATGCCAGAGTACCACACTGAGCCTTAACCTTGATGTAATATCCTCTTCATCAAGGAGTTTGTAAGTGCACTCTGAGCATTTCACCAGACCTCTGCCTGTAGGAAAAGAAAGACGAGAAATAAAAGTCATGATCCCGTTTCAAAGAGGAAGAAAAGCCAAAGATATATTGGCGTAAACAGTTGGAAGATTTGCAAGCTTGGGATTTACTCGACAGGCTATAAATGATTTGGTTTTGTTCCTGTGTTAAAGGCAGAATTGAATGATGTGTGATGGTTCTGCACTAACTTCAGACGAACATCAAACAAAAGGACACGGATGCCCTTCAGGTTATAAGGAAGAGGCGCAATTAACATTTCTAGTCAAGAGCGGCTGAGGGGTTTTTATTTAACAGTGTATTAGCTGTTGTTTTCTTAAGAAAGCCGTGACTAAAAGGGTGAGAAAGGTGTTTTATTTTGACGTGTGGGATTAGCAGTAGCGGTATGATTTATTAATTTGATACGTAAGGACATGAATTGAGCATCACAGAAACATGAGCTACAATTACTCCCTAGAAACCAATCACAGTCACTGATTGATACGTGCTGGTGGCAAGTGAAGCTAAATGTAGCTCTGGACAGACAGCATCGTTATGAAGATGAAAAGGACGCTGAGGAAGGTCATGACTAAAGAATGTGAGGCTCTTTTACAACCATGTGTTATGGACTAGACCAGACACCTCAAAATAGGTTAAGAAGGTAGCCTAAACCCTAACTTTCTTTTATTTTCAGTGCAAATCCCAGAGGAAGTAGTGGAGGTTGGTACAATTACAATATTTAAAGGCATCTCAATGGGTACATGAATAGGAAGGGTTTAGAAGGATATAGGCCAAACGTTGGCAAATGCGAATAGATTTATTTAGGATATCTGGTTTGCATGGATGAGTTGGACCGAAGGGGCTGTTTCCGTTCTGTACATCTCTATGACTCTATGACTCTAAATGTGAAGTGAGTATTCCAAATGTAATGTGACTGTTCAAACTATTCGACATTAAGCAGAACACAATTTATTTGAACACTATAGTTAAAATACAAACAAAATAATGAAGACCTTAGAATAACGTAACTCAACTGGAAAGCTTAACCGAATAACAGATACAGTAACTATTACTAATTAACTCTTCCAAGATAGTAACATGCTACAAATGCCCCCTTAGAAAAAGGCAAATTCAGACACGGATTCTCATGTGCAGTTCTCCAAACCAGGTGGAAAAAACATCAAGAGAAAGTTCTGAGAGAGTACCAGCCTGGAGACATTTACTGAAGCATCTAACTCTTTTGAGACCCCAATAACTTCTGATGCTACTGCAAGCCAAAACCCAGGAATCCTGATCTGTGATAGCTGGCCACACACATTCGGGCTGTTGAAAGAAAAACCGGAGGTCTCCAAAACTGTTTACTCAAGTGGTCTTAACGAGCCAGCTTGACACATCTCGTTCAACCTCTCTCTTAAAAATACTCACTTCCCCTACTTGTGTTGAGAGTCACATGTAGGCCAGACCAGGTGTGGCGGCAGGATTTGAACCTGGGTCCCCACAACATTATCTTGGTTCCTGGATTAATAGTCCAGCGATAATACCACTAGTTCATTGCCTCCCCTGACATGGTATGAAACAACTCTACAGCAAGTGGGACTTCAACCCAGTGGGACATGTCCATTGTGCCACAAGAGTTCATCCTTTGCACTTCTAATTTCCAGTGAGGAAAAGCCCAGTCTGTCCAACCTTCTCGTCGTTAGATGATTTGCTCATTCCACGTATCAATCTGGTAAACCTCCGCCCACAATGCAATTATACCCTTTCTTATAATGGGTTTTAAAACTGTATTTGGGATGTGTTTGCAATAATGCCCTATATAAGGAAATCATAACATCCTTAGTTTTACAACTTATTCTTCTTGTAATAGAGGATTGCATTTTATCAGCATTCTTAATTACTTGATGTACCCACATGCTAACCTTTCGTGACTGATTGAATATCTAGATACCTCTACACATTAGAATTATGCAGCAAATTTACACATAAGTAACACTTTGCTTTCTCATCCTTTCTGCCAAAGTGAACAACTTTGCATTTTCCAACATTATATTTCAATTGCCACATCTTCACCCTATCGATGTCCATCTGCAACTTCACAATATACATTGTTACCTATTGTTGTGCTATCCGCTGATTCAACTACCATCCCACTTTGTCAATTCTCTTAAATCTGCCTCCTCTGATTTGTGGTCATTTTCTCGCATCCAATAGCTTCGCCTTGTTTATCCTATAGATATTTTTAGCATCAACCTGTTCAAGGATGTTTTGACACATCTCTGAAGCAGGTGGGACTTGAATCCAGGCCTCCTGGCTCAAAGGTAGGGATATTACCACTGTACCAATTTACCCTGCCTTGTTTACTCAATCAAAAGTATCCATAACCTTCAAACCTGCATCAAATCTCCCTGAACATCAACACCACAGTTGCTGTGTTTCCACATAACTGGGATGTGCTAATGTTGGACCAGAGTGGACAAAGTCAGAAGTGACACGGCACCAGGTTATAATCCAACAGGTTTATTTAAAATCACAAACTTTTGGCACGCTGCTCCATCGTCAGGTGAAGTGACTATAACTTAGTGTCATATGACTTCTGACTTTGTCCACATAACTATTTTTTATTTTATGTAAGCTCATTGGTAGAGTTAGTATTAAGCAGGTAACTGGCTTATAAAGGTATTCTAGGCATGGACCAAAGGATGGCGAATAATGTAGTTGGCACTATCATTTCACAAGAATGCAGATGCAGCAGCAGGCCATTTGAGTCCCTGAGCTTGCACTGGCATTCTAGATCATGGAAAGATCATTTACTTTAATGTTATTTTCCTGCACTATCCTTGGCATCATCAGCATCTAGAAGTCTATTGATCTCTGTCTTGAACACACTGGATCGCTGCGTTTCCTCAATCCTCATGGAACAAGGGGCAGCTGAAGGCTGTGTCCATTTGAAAGACAGTTCCTGAGCCTGGTACCAAGTTAGATAGAGACTCAACCAACGAAGATGGAACAGAGAGTGAAGTTGCCACAGTGCAGGCGGTTAGAGCCAGAAGAACAGAAGATGTGGGCTAGGCTGGTATGAGATATTGGGAAGGAGAAAGGATTTACATTCAACGTGCTGACCCAGAGGTTAAAACCAGTTAAATAAAACACAGTCAGATTTGGAAATGACCACACGGGTCATACTGGAACACTATTCTGAGGTACACAAGACAAGTCAGACCAGTGAGCCTAATTCTGGTGATGCATTTGCTCATGAGGAGAAATCTCTTCATGCAGTCGGTGGTGAGCCTGTGCAACCCTCTGTCATGGAAAGCAGTTGAGGCCAAAATATTGAACGCTTTCAAGAAAGAGTTAAATATAGTCCATAGAGCTCAGGTATCAAAGATAATGGGGAGAAAACGGGAACAGGGTATTGAGTTAGATGATCAGCACATGATCATATTGAATGGTGGAGCAGGCTCAGGGGCCAAAAGGCCTATTCCTGTTCCCACTTTCTATTTTTGTAAGATTCTATCCACAAGATTTATTGACTTTTCCTTCTGGGAATTGACAGTGTTGTTGTCGATAACAACACACTGATAAAGAAGTGAGATCTTCTGTATTTCGTTCTTGTCACTTGTGGAGATCTCACAGTGTTTTCACTTCTTCCTTCTCTGTCCAAATGTAGACTCAGCCTGCAGCAGCATGAGATCAACCGCAGGCGGGGAGACAGATTCTTTGCACTGGTCTGCATACCATTGTCCAACTAGCCATCCAATGACCCTCAGTTGCTGCAGCAATATGTGATTTTTACATCCATATTATAGCCTGAAGCTTAAGGTAATAATGTTAGAGGTCCCCATTTTCATTTCATCACACAGCTAAACAGGAATCTCTCCTGGTCTTACTGCCTGTAATTTTCTTGTATTGGAAGGATTTATGGTTTGATGTTCAACCTGCTTACCCCACTGTGACCAGAGATGAAAAACTTGTTTCATGAGGAGAGATTGAGCAATTTAGGCCTTTACTCACAAGAGTTGAGAAGAATGAGGAGAGATCTAATTGATTGCTAAAGGGGATTGACAAAGAAGAGATAGAGAGAATGGTCTTCAGGAATAGTGCCAGAAGACTGGAGACTAGCAAATGTTGTCCCCTTGTTCAAGAAGGGGAGTAGAGACAACCCTGGTAATTATAGACCAGTGAGCCTTACTTCGGTTGTGGGTAAAGTGTTGGAAAGGATTATAAGAGATAGGATTTATAATCATCTAGAAAGGAATAATTTGATTAGGAATAGTCAACACGGTTTTGTGAAGGGTAGTTCGTGCCTCACAAACCTTATTGAGTTCTTCGAGAAGGTAACCAAACAGGTGGATGAGGGTAAAGCGGTTGATGTGGTGTATTTGGATTTCAGTAAAGCGTTTGATAAGGTTCCCCATGGTAGGCTATTGCAGAAAATACGGAGGCATGGGATTGAGGGTGATTTAGCGGTTTGGATCAGAAATTG
>NC_063337.1:8615982-8657656 GCF_021869965.1 Rhincodon typus | reverse complement strand
ACACCTTGTTATCCCATGACTTTGAAGTGGCCTTGTTCTAGTTGACTGGAGGACCTGATTGATTCGTAGACTCTCAGATGCTTAGAACATAAAAGGAGACCATTTGACCCATTGTGTCAGATTCAGTCAGCAAAGATCTGACTGCAAAAACCCCATTTTCCAGCTTTCGCCCCTTAACCCTGGGCCGAAAGCAAGTGAATACCTAAATACTGCCTAATTATTACAAATGCTTCTGGCTCAACTTCCAGCTGGAGAAACATACCACAAACCTCTGCTTCCTGCCTCTCAGCCAATTTTGGATCCAATGTTACATTCTGTCTTTGATCCCATAGGCTCTTTCTTCCTTGACCAGTCTGCTATGACAGACCACTGTCAAAATCCTTACTAATGTCTATGTAAACTACATCAAATGCATTACCCTCATCAACACTCTTGGTTACTGCCTGAAAACAATTTGATCAATTTGTCAAACATGACACTCGCTGAGCAAATCCATGCTAATTCTCCCTGATCAATCCGTGTCCCACCAAGTGCAGATATATTCTGTCCCTGGTCAAACAACATTCCAGCCACTGAGTGGCCTGAAATTTCTAGGTCTATCCCTCCCTCCCATTTTCTTAATAATGGGAAACATCAGCAGTCCTCCAGTCCTCTAGAATCTCAATAAAAACCGAAAGCACTGTGGATGCTGTAAATCAAAATTAAAAACAGAAATTGCTGGTGAAGCTCAGCACGTCTGGTAGCGTTTATGGAGAGAAAGCAGAGTTAATGTTTCAGGTCGAGCAACTTCCTCAGAACTCTGGTTCTCTCCACAAATGCTGCCAGACCTGCTGAGGTTTTCCAGCAATTTCTGTTTTTGCCTCTAGAATTTCACCTGTGGCCAAAAAGGATCAGGTCCCCTGATATTACCCATCTCCCACCTATCCACCTCACCCATCCCACTGACCAATCCCTACCACTCCACACAGCGATAGGGTTCCCCTTGTCCTTACTTACCATCCCACGAGCATCCACATCCTGAAGACCATCAGATGCCATTTCTGCCACCTCCTGCGAGATTCCATGACCAGACACATATCCCCCTCCCCTCCCTTGTCCGCCTTCCGCAGGGACTGTTCCCTCCGGGACATCCTGGTCCAGTCTTCCTTCACCCCCAACACCTACCCACAGCCCCATGGCACCTTCCCCTGTTACCGGCAAAGGTGCAACACCTGCCCATTTACCTCCTCCCTTTCCCCAGTATCCAAGGGCTCAAACGTACCTTCCAGGTGAAGCAACACATCATCTGCACTTCCCAGAATCTAGTCTACTGCATTCGCTCTCATAACGTGGTCTCCTCTGCATTGGGGAAACGAAGCATAGACTTTATGCCAGCATCACAGAACATCTATGTTCTGCTCACAAAAAAGGTCCTGAGCTTCCAGTTGCCTGCCTCTTTGACATACCACCCTGTTCCTTGGCCTACATCCCTGTCTCAGGCTTGCTGCAGTGTTCCAGTGGAGCTCAGCAGAAGCTGGAAGAACAACATCTCATTTTCCACTTGGAGACCCTACAACCCTCCGGAATCAATATCGAGTTCAATAATTTTAGGGCCTAAACTCTCCCATGTCCCAGCCCACTACCCCACACACCAGGCCTTGTTATCACATAGCCTGCCATTACACACTACCCATTGTTAGTCACTAACAGCTATTCACCCTCCTAGCCAGATTGTTATCAACCCCTTTGTCTGTTCCACTGCTCTTCTCTCTCTTTGGGCTCTATCCTTTATCCTATCATTTATTCCCTACACCATCCCCCTCCCTATTTTCTGCACATAAGCCAACATTTTCCTAGCTACCAACCATCAGTTCTGAGGAAGGGTCACCGGACCCTAAACGTTAACTCTGATTTTTTCTTCACAGATGCTGCTCGACCTACTGATCTTTTCCAGCAACTTCTATTTTTATTTCTTATTTACATCATCCACAGTTCTTTCAGTTTTTATCTGCATTTGAGGACCTGCTATGCACAGATGTAAATACAGGAATACACATGGTGCTTGGAAAGTGATAAACAGAAACCAGATGTAGGGCCAATGTTTCGATAGACGCCCTCAATTGGGGATGGTCCAGTCACTGTCTCAATGTGTAGGCAGCATTCTTGGTTCAAATCACAAAATCAAACAATGAGGTCTGTATCCCTCTGTCTCTGCCTCAGAGGCTATGGTTCAAGTCCTAATCCAGGGCTTGTTCGCCATGAGAGGATCATTTATTACACTGTTCTGCAGGTTGATAACATTTCCAACACTGTACCCTACAGGGAAAAAAAATGTGTGAAGATATGAAACACACCAATGATGCCCGGAACAATGCTCCCCAGGTAGTTGGGGCATTCTGATATCATGGTAACCCAAGTTGAAGGGCCACCTCAGAGAGTTTCTCGTTATTGGCTTGCCATTCGGATGGTCTTCAGTTCCATTCTCAAAATGGACTAAGTTTGTATTGGGACAAATGGTCCAATGACCAACTGGTAAATCCAGAAGCCTGAATAAACACAAATGGCCACCTTAAAAGACGATCTCACCAATGCATTGCAATTTAGGAAAGGTGATGACCTGGTGATATTACCACTGGAATGTTAATCTACACACCGAGGTAATATTCTGGGGACCTGGGTTCAAATCTCACCACGGTCAATGGAGGAATTTGAATTCAATAAAAATCTGGAATTAAGAGTCTAATGATGACCATGAATCCATTGACAATTGTCAGAAAAACAACTCATCTAGTTCACTAATGTCCTTTTGGGAAGGTAACTGCCATCCTTACCTGCGCTGGCCTATATGTTTACTCCAATCTCACAGTAAAGTGGTTGACTGTTAACTGCCCTCTGGGCAACTGGGGATGGGCAATAAATGCTGGCCTGGCCAGTGATGTCTTCCCATGGGTGAATTAAAAAATATTCACGGCCGTCAAATGTCTCAAAATGTAGTGAGGCCAACAATGCACTTTTGAAGTGTGATTGTTGTTGTAACGTAGGTAACATGGCAACCAATCCACGCTCACAGCAACCCCCCCCCCCCCATGAAATGGACTACTTGTGCCCTTGTTGTCTATCTTTCAATGTTAGACAGATGACACAAGCTGAGAATGGGCATGTCAAGAGATAAGTCTTAGGGACTACAGCGGGAAGAAGTACTTGAGGACACGAAAACAGCCAGATCAACTGTTGTTTTATTGGTGACAGTGATTAAGTACCAGCCAGGACACTGGGGAGAATTCCATTTCTCTTCCTCAAAATAGAGCCATGGGAGCATGTACATCTAACCAAAGCAGCAGTTAAAGTCTCATCTATAAATCTTTCAAAACAGCAGCCTTCCCTCAGTACCGCACCAGAGTGACACGGTTTACTTTTGTCCTCAAGTCCTGGAATAGAACTTAAACCTGGAACCTTATGAATCCAGGTGAAAGTGCTCTAAACTGAGACACACATTTGCACTCAATGTTGTGGGCACAGGTTTTAATCTAAAAACCAAAAGAACTGTGGATGCTGTAAATCAGGAACAAAAACAAAGTTGCTGGAAAAGCTCAGCAGGTCTGGCAGCGTCTGTGGAGGAGAAAACAGAGTTAACGTTTCGGGTCCGGTGACCCTTCCTCAGAACTGATGGTGGCTGGGATAACGTCAGTTTATATGCAGAAAATAGGGAGGTGGGTGGGGTAGGGAGTAAACGATAGGATAGAGCCCAAAGAGAGAGAAAAACAGTTGGACAGACAAAAGAGTTGCTAACGATCAAGCTGGGAGGGTGAGTAGTTGCTAATGGGGACTGTTAGTGACTAACAACAGGGGGTGTGTAATAGTAGACTATGTGGTAACAAGGCCTGGGGTGTGGGGTGGGGGGCTGGGACATGGGAGAGTTTAGGCCCTAAAATTATTGAACTCAATATTGAGTCCGGAGGGCTCTAGGGTCCCCAAGCAGAAAATGAGGTGTTGCTTCTCCAGCTTGCGCTGGGCTTCACTGGAACACTGTAGCAAGCCGGAGACAGACTTATATCCATTACAAACCCACCGACTCCCACAGCTACCTGGACTATACATCCTCACACCCCACTTCCTGTAAAGACTCCATCCCATTCTCTCAGTTCCTCTGTCTCCATCGCATATGTTCAGATGAGGCCAACTTTGACAAGGGAGCCTCCGAAATGTCCACATTCTTCCTCAACCGAGGATTCCCCAGCTCTGTTGTCGACAGGGCCCTCAATCGGATCCGACCTATCTCCCGCACTTCTGCCCTCACCCCTTCTCTTCCCTCCTGCAACAGCGATAGGGTTCCCCTTATCGTCACCTTTCATTCCACCAGCATCCACATCCAGAAGATCATCAGGCGCCATTTCCGCCACCTCCAGCAAGATGCCACCACCAGACACATATTCCCCTCCCTTATCTTGTCTGCCTTCCGCAGGGACTGTTCCCTCCGGGACACCCTGGTCCATACTTCCTTCACCCCCAACACCTCCTCACAGCCCTACGGCATCTTCCCCTGTAACCAGCGAAGGTGCAACAAGCCCATTCACCTCCTCCCTCCCCAGTATCCAAGGGCCCAAACATACCTTCCAGGTGAAGCAACACTTCACCTGTACTTCCAAGAATCTAGTCTACTGCACTCGCTGCTCACAATGTGGTCTCCTCTACATTGGGGAAACGAAGCGTAAACTTGGCGACCGCTTCGCAGAACATCTATGTTCTCGCAAAAATGACCCTGAACTACCTGTTGCCTGCCACTTCAATGCACCACCCTGCTCCCTGGCCAACATCTCTGTCTCCGGCTTGCTACAGTGTTCCAGTGAAGCCCAGCGCAAGCTGGAGAAACAACACCTCATTTTCCGCTTGGGGACACGACATTCCTCCAGACTCAATAGTGAGTTCAATAATTTTAGGGCTTAAACTCTCCCATGTCCCAGCCCCCCACCCCACACACCAGGCCTTGTTACCACATAGCCTGCCATTACACACTACCCATTGTTAGTCACTAACAGTCCCCATTAACAACTACTCAACCTCCCAGCCTGATCGTTAGCAACTCCTTTGTCTGTCCAACTGCCTTTCTCTTCGGGCTCAATCCTATCATTTATTCCCTAACCCACCCACCTCCCTATTTTCTGCATATAAACTGACATTTTCCCAGCCACCATCAGTTCTGAGGAAGGGTCACCGGACCCAAAACGTTAACTCTGTTTTCTCCTCCACAGATGCTGCCAGACCTGCTGAGCTTTTCCAGCAACTTTGTTTTTGTACAGGTTTTAATATGTTTCTAAATAACTTATTATTTGATATTGGCCTAAACAATGACATGTAAATGTTGGAATGTTTCTTTCAAAGTTATCTTTTCATTAATGTGGGCAGTGTTGGAAAGACCAACATTTACTGTCCACCCTGTTATTGAACAGAATGATTTTGTTGGGACTATTTCAGTGGGAAGTTAATTGTCAGTCACATTGCTCTGGGTCTGGAGTCACATGTTGGTCCAGACCACGTATGAGGACTTTATTTCCTTCCTAAGGAACATAAGTGAACCAACATGCATTTAATGAAAATAAAATGGTGCTTTTGTGGTTACAAACTTTGGGATGCGCTTTCAATTCCAGGTGGTCTTCCCTCAGTGAAAGCAAAAGCATGAACTTACATTTACATAATACCTTTTTCAACCTCACATAACGTGCTTTAATAGCTAAAAGAAAAGTTTCAAAACTACAGTCACCATTGCAAAGTGGGAAATGTGGCAGCCAATTTACGCAAAGCCAGCTCCCACAAACTGCAGTGCAACAACAGATGTTTGGTTTTGGCAAGTTAGAATCATAGAATCCTTACAGTGTGAAAGCAAGCCATTCAGTCCATCAAATCCACACCAGCCCCCCAAAAGAGCGTCCAACCCAGACCTACCCCATCGCAGTAACTCTACATTTCCCATGGCTAATTCCTGGACACTTTGGAGCAATTTAGCACAGTCAATTCACCTAACCTGCACATCTTTGGACTGGGAGAGGAAAACCAGGGCACATGGAGGAAACCCACACAGACACGAGGAGAATGTGCAAACTCCACACAGGAGGCTAGAATCAGGCCCGGGATGCTGGGGCTGTGAGGCAGCAGTGCTGACCACTGATCCACTGAGCCACCATACCACTCATGTTGGTTGATGGATAAGTATGACTTCAGAGAGAAATTCCTCGCTATTTTTTGAAAAATGTTGCTGGATCTTTCATATCAACCTGAGCGGATAGATGTGACCTCAGGTGGATGTTCTGTGTGAAAAATGGCATGTTTGCCAGCACAGCACACCTGCAGTATTACAGCTCAGAGGTGGTATCAGCCCATGAGTTCATTCTTTGTCTATTTTTTCCTGTTGCTAGCTCCACAGCAAATCAGAGCTGGCGTCACAAAAAATTTCAAGTGCCAAATGAAATCAGTCTAATAATGAGTGGCCATCTTCCTTCCCACTGCTCCTTCTTATGAATAATTAGGCAGCTGAGTTGCTTCACAAAGTATCAGTTTATGAAAACGATAAACATATACTTCCAGTTGCTGCTTGTAACCGAGTCACATCCTGAGCAAATCGGCTTCATAATTGAAAAGTGTGTGATATCTTTGTGAGGAATATAATCGCCTCTTCATAAATTACAACTAGACACCTCAGAATAGATTTGGTTTCACAGTTTACATGTGGAAGACTTTTCAGTAAAGTCCAAACTATAGTCTGCATTGACTTGGTTCTTCAAACCTGGTAATTTGTCCCAAGGACCTCCAGAGGATATCACTAAACATTGACAGTGAACTGTAGGATGAGATAACCAGGCCCCAAACTTCCAAAAAAACTCCCCATTCTCTGCCTCACTTTCTCCGTAAGTGACTCCTTAAGTTCTACCACCTCCAGTAAAACGTTGGCCGCCTCTCACAACTTCTCCTCTTGTGGTTTGGTATTTCAAGTTGATAACGTTTCTATGAAGCACTTTGGGACATGTTACTGGGCAAAGACAAAGAAACAAGTCATTGTTTCCATTCGGAATGTTGATCAATATCTTGCTCATGAAATAGGTTTTGAGGAGATTATGAAGGAAGGTCGAGGGAGGGGATTCCCCAATCGCGATTCAAGTCAGGGTCCCTGGTGACAAGATGATCGAAGACAACAGGTTGAAATTACAGGAGCGCAGAAATCTAAGTGTAAGAAATTGCAGAGGGTTGTGAACACAGCCCAGTCTATCACGCAAGCCAAACTTCCATCCATTGACTCCATCTATGCTTCTCACTGCATCGGAGAGGCAGTCAACATGCTCAAAGACCTCTCCCACCCTGGTTATAATCTCTTCCAACCTCTTCTGCTAGGCAAGAGATACAAAAGCTTAAATACATGTACCAACAGATTTAAGCACAGCTTTTCCCCTGCTGTTATTGGACTTCTGAATGAACCTCTCAAATTTTAAATTTTAATGTTGATCTCACTCTTTGTGCACCTTCTTTGCAGCCGTGACATTGTATTCCTCACTCTGTTCTATTACCCTACCGCAGTTTACTTAGTATAACCTGCTTGTACTGCACGCAAAACAAAACTTTTCACTGTATCTGGACAAATGTGACAATAATAAAGCAAAAAAAAACGAAAAAAATCTCAGAAAGTTGTGATGCCAGTAGAGATCACAGAAATCGAGAGGGGACAACATTCCGGAGTTACAATTTACCCCAAATTAGGTGGCTGAGAACTCTTTAGTCATTTATTGTTTATTAAATTTGTTAAGAAGAAACACAAGTTAAATAGGCAGCAAAAGCACAAGGTTCATGGCAGGTGAGAATGGCACACACTGATCTAGAAGGACAAACACAGAGATGATGCAGATTCGATGTTGATCTTTACAGGTTTTTTAGGGTATCTCCTGCATGCTCACCATAGTGTTAGAGTGCTGGACTTCTTCCATCTTTCCTGACCTCAGTGCATCTGAAGATCAGGCAGCTATCTAACAAAAACCAACTCCTGCCTCCAAGGATCTATTAATAAATACAATATCCAGAAGCTGATTGTTTATCTTGCATTAATTCTTTTGATTAGGCAGTGCTGGCCAATGATTGTGACATAGGGAGCCAAGGTGTGTTCTCATTGCTGTCCATCACTTCAGCTTGAGGTGATGTTTTAGATCACGTCAGACATTTGTTAGCCTTTACTACACCCCTGTATAGAGAGAAGGTACAGGGTACTCCCCTATTAGTGATTTTTAAGAAGGATGAACCAGGAAACCTTGATATTTCTGGGAGTGTTTATATGTCTTTCCAGAGAGAGGAGAGAAACAATTTGTCTACCAAGTGGTCTATGCCTTAGAATACCCTGAAAAGTATTTTGAGTATTGCTTATTTGGTAGCAGCAGTGTGTACTATCTGCAAGATGCACAACAGAAATTCACCCAAGTACCTCAGAGAGCACCCTCCAAACCCACGACCACTTCCATCTGGAAGGACAAGGGCAGTAGGTACATGGGAGCATCACCGCCTTCAAGTTCCCCTAACAAGCTACTCACCGTCCTAATGTGGAAATATATCGCCGTTCCTTCACTGTCGCTGAGTCAAAATCCTGGAATTCCCTCCCTAACGGCATTGTGGGTCAACCCACAGCAGGTGGACTGCAGTGGTTCAAGAAGGCAGCTCACCCCCACCTTCTCCCGAGTAAGTGGGGACTGGCAATAAATGTTGGCGCAGCCAGTGCTGCCCACATCCCTCAATGAATAAAGAGAGTACAATTGTTTTGCATCACACATGCTCAGCTGCAGTCAGCCATTGGTGAATTAATGAGTTCTGAGGAAGGGTCGCTGGGCCTGAAATGTTAACTCCGATTTTTTTTTTGTTCTTCCTAGATGGTGCCAGACCTGCTGAGCTTTTCCAGCAACTTCTGTTTTTGTTGTTGTTGTTGAATTAACTTTGTTTACTCCTCCCAAACAGAGAGGGCAGCCAAGAGCAAATACTCAGCTCTCACATAATACTACAGCCTTGGAGTGACGTAAGGGGAGAAATGAGATTTTTTAAACCAATTGCCAGACTGAGGGGACAATGTAGATCAGTAAATTGCAGGGAGTATGAAGCTTGGGGCAAGCTTTACTTCAGCTCAAAGATTCATCCCAGAGGATGAAAGATGACAGGCCAGTAAAGAGAATACAGGACAGTAGAACAGGGTATAGAACGAATGTGTTCCAAGTTACAAAAGAAATGCACAATGGAATGGGGAATCTTGAGAAAGGAATGACAAAAGACCAGTTCATCCAATGAGGCTGCCCTGTCTAATATCTGACTCATCTCCTCTGTGGAGAGAGAAAAACAGAGTTAATGTTTCGAGTCTGGCATTACTCCTCTACAGAAGAATTTGTTTCTGTGAGTGCTGTCCCATACAATACTCCAATTCAGTTGTGTTCACTAGGACATGTTACTGATGATATAAAGATGTTTCATAATGTTCCTGCACGCCTTCGTTCCCTCATTATATAAGGCCACAAAATCTTAGCCTGAAGGTGCAGCAAGTGATTAGAAAGGTAAATGGAATTCTGTCATCTGTTGGAAGGTAAATGATGCTTTACTGGAGCTGTACGGGGCATCTGGAATGCTGTGCACAGTTTTGATCTTTTTATTAGAAGAAGGATATAACTGCTTTCGAAGCACTTCAGAGAAAATTCACGTGGCTCCTTCCTGGGATGAAGGATTTACCTTAGGAGGATTGGTTGAACATGTTGGGCATTCAACCTTTGGAGTTTAGAGGAATGAGACGTGATCTTATTGAAACATGTAAAGTCCTGCAAGCACCAGATAAGGTTGAAATATATCTCTATTCCTTCACCGTCATTGGATTAAGTTCTCAGAACTCCTTCCTCAACAGCACCATGCATCTGAAAAGAACAGGCATCATTGGACAGAATCTTATAGGCACCTGAGTGATGTTGGCTATGATGAGAAATTTGGCAGAACATTGTGAGAAATCCAGCAAGGCTGGTCTCTTGCCTGGATGAGTGTAGCTCCAACAAGCCTCAATAAACTTGACGGCATCGAGGACAAAGCAGCCGGCTTGATTGGCAGTACATCCACAAACATTTACTCTATCCTCAAACATTCACTCCCTCCATCGTCAATGCTCAATAGCAATGGTATGCATTATTTACAAGATGCACTGCAGAAATTTGCCAAAGATTCTTAAATAGCAAACCCGCAACCACTTCTATCTATAAGGACAAGGGTACAGATATATTGGAACATCACCACCTTCAAGTTCCCCTCCAAGCACTTACCATCTTGACTTGTTATTGTGAGTGATATAGAGCACGAGTTTTGGTGGAAGGTAGATACAGAAAAAGAGGTAGACTGAGTATGGGGTTTTGGCGATGAAATGGTGACATCTATGCTGATGGAGTGAAGAACATCACTAGCCTTCTTTCTACACTGCTGAAAAGTCCCCAACACAGCTGAGACTGCACTGACTAGAATGGCAGACTCAATCCAATTTGATTCTACTGATGACCCCGGGGGAAGACGACTTCCCAGCTGCACACGACTTCCATCCAGCAGGATCTCCAGATCCATACCTGCAACCCAGGGCAACAATTTTCACTTGTCTGCCATGTCCAGGGCAAATGCCAGGAACTGTGCAAAGCATTTATGAACTAACAGAGATTGTCCAGGTGCTAGGGGACCTTTTCAAATAGGCGCCTGCACTCAGGATGATGTCTACTCTGAGATATCACGAAGTGGTTAACTGAAAAGGCATGCTACTGGGGCAGGGTTGGAAGTTAATGAGGTGAATTTGGTAAGATACAGCAAGAGAAGCCATGAGGTATGGAGAAACCCTCCATGAAACTCGATGAAAGTGACACGAAGCCAAAAAATGAATGTCAGATTGAGCCCTCCGTGTATTTTCAGAAAACAAACTGGAAAAAATGGAACTTTGACATTGCTTCAGAACTTGAAGGTCATTAAAGGAGCTGTGTGGCAAACTTATTGGTTGCACAGTACCACGTATTTTTGTTGAAGCTGGATTTGATACCTTTGCGAGACAAGCTGACCCCAGATGTCTTTGGTTTGAAAAACTGCCTAACAACAGCCTTTGAATCTTTAAGTTACAATTTGGCACAGCACTGGAAAGGGCAGTTAAACTCACACCTCAAGAAGACAAAGATGGGCCTCTTTTTACCTCATGGTCTGTGTGTGAAAAAAACACTTAAAAACTCTGGAAAGAATAATCTCTATATCAAACAAAGACTGAGGTTGACTGACTCACTATTGAATTGACACTCTTCCATTACTCTTTGTCGACAACAATGTATTACCATCAAAAGAATTGTGGGAAAGTCACCTCATTCAACGATTGTATTTTGTATTTTGTATTTTGTATTTTACAGTCTTGAGAGGGAGAGGCTTAAAAAGTTGGGGCTTTTTTTTTCCCTGGATCATCAGAGGCTGACGGGTGACCTTATAGAGGTTTATAAAATCATGAGGGCATGAATGGGGTAAATAGCCAATGTCTTTTTCCCAGGGCAGGGGAGTCCAAAACTAGAAGGCATAGGTTTAAGGTGAAAGGGGAAAGATTTAAAAGGGACCTAAGGGGAAACTTTTTCACACAGAGGGCGATGCGTGTGAGGAATGAGTTGCCAGAGAAAGTGATGGAGGCTGGTACAATTACAACATTTAAAAGGCACCTGGATGGGTATATGAATGGGAGGGATTTAGAGGGATATGGGCCAAATGCTGGCAAATGGGACAAGGTCAGATTGGAATGTCTGGTCCATGCGGACGAGATGTACCCGAGGTTTTGTTTCTATGCTGTATATCTCTATGACATTAACTCAATGACTCTAAACCATAGGTTCGGATAAGCGGTGGAGAGAGATTTGTGACATATTCCCACCTCTGTCCATATGAAGTTCCATTGAGATGACAGCAGTCTGATCAGTCAAGTCCGTTCAAGGCAACGTGAGAATTTTGTACAGCTAGTGACTGGTATTGGTTGCACACCACTTCCTAATTAAATCTGAACACTCAAGAGATGCCAGCTTTTCTGTTAGACCCTGTAAACTCAGCAGACAACCAGCTGCCCTATTCTCAAGGATACAACATGCCTCGTAAGCCTTGGCACTCTTGCCTTTTGCTTTGATTTGGTTCGAGCTCCTACAATTAGTGCAGCCGATCTCACTGGGAGTCGGAACTTTGCACAGTCAGCTCAGTTTAAGCCGAATCCACACTGGCCCTTTCAGATGCCACGCTCCTACCAGCTCGCTTCAGTTGGCAAGTCACCCAATTCTGAAATGGGTAGCCAGGGGTCATTTATAACAGACATAACCTGCACTTGAATGAATGCTTTTGATCAGAACTGCAATTGAAATTGCACTGTCATTGGTACAACATACTTGAATTCACATTGATTAAAGACTTGCATTTGTATAGCAACATTCACAATCACAGGCTGTCTCAAAGTGCTTTACAGGCAATTAAGTAATTTTAAAGTGTCGTCTGGGTTGTAAGGTAGAAATTTCGGTAGCCGTACTGTGCACAGCAAGCTCTCACAAACAGCAATGTCATAATAACTATTCATGTCATCTTTGTGTTGTTTGATTGAGAGGCAAATATTAGCCAAGATATTTGATTTGATCTGATTTATTATTGTCACACGTACAGTGCAAAGTTTTGTTTTGCCTGCAATGCAGGCAAATCATACCATACAAAGGGCATTAGCGTAATAGAACCGAGCGAGGAACACAATGTTACGGCTGCAGAGGAGGTGCACAAGGATCGAGATCAACATTAAATTTAAAATTGGAGAAGCCCATTCAGAAGTCTAATAACAGTGGGGAAAAAGCTGTTCTTGAATCTGTTGGTATGTGTGTTTAAGCTTTTGTATCTTCTACCTGATGGAAGAGGTTGGAAAAGATTACAATGGGGATGGGAGGGTGATATACAAGGTGACTTGTCTGTTCCTCTTTGAAGTAATGCCATGGGAATCTGCTAAATCCACTTGAGAGGTCAGGTTCTGTGTGGGTTCATTGTCTCATTCAAAAGATGGTAACTCCAATAATGCAGGAGTTGGTAGGTTAGTGATAACGTCATTGGACCAGCATTCCAGAACGCCAAGTTAATGTTCTGGTTATGTAGGTACACATGCCACCATTATTGATGGTAGAATCTGAATCCAATAAAAATTTGGAAGGACAGAGCTAACCTAATTGTGACCATATCACAATAGTCATAAAAACCCATCTAAGACCACGCATGGGGCATTATTCAAGTTCTGGGGACCTGGGTTTAGAATTGTGTCACAGCAGATGGTGGAGTTTGCATTCAATAAAAATATGGAATTAGGAGTCCAATGATGATCACAAACCCATTGTCGATTGTCGGAAAAACCGATCTGGTTCACTAATGAACTGTAGTGAAGGAAATTGCCGTCCTTACCTGGTCTGGCCTACATATGACTCCAGCAATGCCCTCTGAGCAATTAGGGATGGGCAATAAGTGCTGGCCTAATCCAGAGATGCTCTCTTCCGTGAATGAATTTTAAAAAGTCAATAATGCCCTTTAGAGAAGGAAACCTGCTCTCCTTACCCAGTCTGACCTCTATGTGACTCTAGATCCACAGCAATGTGGTATAAATGGGCAAAAATGCTGGTCTAGTCAGTAATGCCCACATCCTGTGAACCAAGGGCAAATACCTCCCTTTGTATGGCACCAAAGTGCCAACCTAGATCTTTGGATGTGATACTAGACTGGAGTTCTGAGGAATGGTCACTCAACCCAAAAATTAACTCTGATTTCTTCCACAGATGTTGCCAGACCTGCTCAGTTTTTCTAGCAATTTCCGTTTTTGTTATAAAACTAAAATCCCATCTGGCCCCTATGATCTATGAAGTTTAGTGTAAAATGCAGATTACAGTGGGTGTCTAAGGTGGTCACTTTGTGATATACAGTGACAACAACAGCGGCAGTTTAATTCCCATATCACTTGATGTGACACTGAAGGCCCTATCTTCTCAAGTTCATCCTTCACCTGAGGCACAGTGACCCTCAGGTTCAACTCACCACTAGTCACTTCGCTCCAGTAACAGAATAGTCTATGTCCCCCTGGGACGATGAGGACTTTCACTTCACAGAGTGATGTAGACTTTTTTATTTTGTCAACATAGAAGACTTGTGTTTTACAAGATGAGTTCATTCTTTGTGTGCTTATCTGTACATAATTGTAAAATGACTTTATTATTTCGGACTGTATTTTATTTAATGGATGCCTATGTGTTATGAACTGTGAGCACTTGCTTTATTGGTAACATCATCACACCTGCCGCCATGCTAATTTGTAAATAATCCATTATTGTTCAGTGGCTGTGCAAGGCCCAACGTGGTGGCTCAGTTGGTAACAATGTTGTCTCACAGTGCCAGGATCCTGGGTTTGATTCTGTGATTGGGTTACCTGCATGGGTTTCTTCCCACTGTCTACATATGTGCAGGTTAGGTGGATTGGCCATGTGTGGTTATGGGGACAGGGTAGGGATCTGGTTAGGATCCTCTTTGGGCCAAATGGACTCTTTCCACACCATGGGGACTCTATGAAATTATATAATCACTGACAAAAACAAAGTTTTTTTTTAAAATGTTCATACACAGGATATGGGCATTGGCCAGCATTTATTGCCCTATTCTAATTGGTCGGAGAGCAATTAAGAGTCATCCACATTATTGCGTGTTTGGAGCCACATGTAGGTCAGCACAGGTAAGGATGGCAGTTTCCTTCCCTAAATGGGAATTAGTAAACCAGACGGGTCCCACCTCCAACAATGGATTCATGGTCATCATTAGATTCTTAACTCTGGATTCAAATCCTACTACAACAGATGGTGGAATTTGAACGCAGATCTCAGAAACATTACCTGGGTCTCTAGGCTAACAGTCCAGTGATAATACCACTAGGCCATCACCTCCCAATTGCTAGTTGCCTATTATAATGTAGAAGCATTCATCTGAGCGGGTAAACCATGGTAACATCTTATCTGACGCCCAGCACACCTGGCCTGTCTGTTCTCTGGTGGTAATGCACTTGGAACCAGTCTGAATTAACCAAGATAACAAGAGCAAAATCACCTTCTCAGCACGGCCAACAGAAACTGATAGTCAAAATTGACAGTCAGCAGGGAGCCAGGCAATTTTCATTCCTGAAATAAATGACTTTGTAGAACCTATGAATGGAAAGGTTGAGCTAAAGAAGGCGATTTCTCTGCTTGTCTCGAGAGTGACATTTTCTAATAGCCTTTGCAAATTCATTAGCTCATGCAGCACTGGGAACATAAAGTTGCCACTAATTGTACTCTATTTCTTTTGAGAGTAGTTTTTGCTGCACCAGCTGCAGACTAGGAAACAATCTAGTCTGTAAGATCATAAAGTAGGCAAAGCATCAACTCGTGTTCTTGGCCAATTCTTGCTCTGATTTCTTGTGATCTTCTGGCCACCACTTTACTGTCCTTTGTCAATCGTTTTTGATTCAGTTTCCATATTTAAATTCAACCTTGTTGTGATTTGAGAGTGATTTCAAATTGAGACAGAGATTGTGTGAAATAACTTCTGCGGCATTAATCATGAAGAGAATATAATAGTCTCCTTACTACCTTGCAACTTTATTCTATCTGACAGAGACCAGACCTTGTATTTTTTTGGGACTATGCTCAGGTGTTGCACTGCATGAGGATGGACGATGAAACACAAGTGAAAGAAAAAGAAAGGAAAAGAAGGTAGCTTCAAAAGGCTATATATACTTCCATGTCAAATTGTTCAATTTGCTTCACTCTGCACGCAGGGGATGAAATGTGAATGGTAGCAGCAATTGTAGTGAAACAGCAGGTAATTTCCAACACACCAGCTTTTATTTTGATTGTTAAACATTGCCAAGAATTTAATTTTAAACCAAGCAAGTTTTCAGGCAGATTGTGGAGTGGTACTAATATCACTAATAGGGGTTGGTTTAGCTCATGTGTCTGGCCAGCTATAGGGCGCAGGATAAGCACCAGCAGTATGGGTTCAATTCTTGCTAACAGCTGAGGTTACTATGCAGCTTTGTTTTTCTCTGTCCTTACCTGAGATGTCACGACCCTCAGATTAAACCACCGCCAGTTGTCTGTCTGCCACTCTCTCTCTTTATGGTCCAGTAAGACGATGGTGATTTTACCTTTACCTCTTTACTAATGTCATTGAACTGGTAATCCAAAGGCCCACACTGATCTCTAGGGTCTCTGGTTCAAGTGGACATAAAAGATCCAGGGGTGACCATTTGGAAGAAAGGAAGGGGAGCTGTCCCAAGCGCCCTGGACTAATCCTTCTCTCTCAATCAACATTCTTGAAAAGCAGCAGCTATCTCATTCAGAGATAGTGGGAACTGCCGATGCTAGAGAATCTGAGATAACCAGGCACGGCACAGTGACTCAGTGGTTAGCATTGCTGCCTCACAGCACCAGGGACCCAGGTTCGATTCCACCCTCAGCCTGTGTGGAGTTTGAATATTCTCCCTGTGTCTGCGTGGGTTTCCTCTGGGTGCTCCGGTTTCCTCCCACAGTCCAAAGATGTGCATGCTACATGGATTGGCCACGCTAAATTACCCATAGTGTTCAGGGATGTGTAGATTGGGTGGGTCTGGGTGGGATGCTTTGAGGTTCGGTGTGGACTGGTTGGGCCGAAGGGCCTGTTTCCATGCTGTAGGGATTCTATGAACCAGGTGTAGAGCTAGTCGAACACAGCAGGCCAAGCAGCATCAGATGAGCAGGAAAGCTGATGTTTCAGGTCTGGACATTTCTAAAAAAGGGTCCAGACCCAAAACGTCAGCTTTCCTGCTCCTCTGATGCTGCTTGGCCTGCTGTGTTCATCCAGCTCTACACCTGGTTATCTCAGCTGTCTCATTAGAGTTTATGAGATCTTCCTGCATACAAATTGGTAGTCCCATTTGTTGCTTTGAAAAGGACTTCTTCGTCATCTATAAAGCACTTTATAATGACCTGCGACTGTGAAGGGTAATATATGAACGTGAGATTTTTCTTTAAAGTAGAGTGGGAAACGATAGACACAGTTAGCCGTTCAAAAGAATCTGTATGACCGCCACTCATTTTGCTTTTGATAATCAGCTATGAATTGGAAGAACAAGGCGAATAAACAAAATGGCAAATTATTTGAGACTGGGGAAGTTGGCTAAAATGTCAAGTTATAAATCCGTATTGAGCATTCAGTCATAACGACGAGCTCTGGGAAATTGAAATCATATTAAAATGGCTCAGCAGCTGGGAGTAGGATGAAAATGGTGTAGGCTGCAATCTTCCATTTTTTATCCAATCACTCAGTGAATAAGGGTGGGGGAGGGCAGAATCAAGGTCAGTGCATTGTTTCTGCTGGCTGTAAATCAGAATACAAGTGATTCAGTGGCTAATTAAAACAGAGCCCCTGTTTATTGCTTCAGATCTCCAGGTCCTTATAAAATGTCAGTGTTGCTCAGCTTTGACACCAGGTAAGAATTGCTCCATGATGGAGGAACAGAGAGGATTCTGTTGCCAAATCTCTTAAATTGGAGTTTCTTCACGATAAATGGGGCCTTGGAGAGGCAAGTGGGATTGCTCCCAGTGAAGCAATAAAGTAAACTCTGGATCAAAAGAAATATTTTGATGAGAATCGAACATCAGAAGAGAAAATAATTTCCTCAAATAGGCTGTGATTAGAATGAACAAACAGGAGGAGTACAATACAGTACAATAAAGCACACAAACAGGCCCTTTGGCCCCACGAGACTGCACCAATTCTTAATCCTTATTTAGACCCACTACTCATTGCCCATACATAGTTTCCATCCCTCTATTCACCTCCTGTTCATGTGTCTATCAAGATACACCACAAACATTGCTAATGTGCCTGTTTCCACCGTCTCCATTGGTAGTGTGTTCCAGCCACCCACCATCCTCTCTGTGAAAGATTTTCCCTACACTTCTCCCCTAAACTTTTCCCTTCTCACCTTGAACCTGTGCCCTCTTGTAGTTGACCTTTCCAACCTGGGAAAAAGCCTCTGAATATCCATCTTATCTATGCCTCTCATATCAGGTTACCCCTCAGCCTCTCTTTCCAGTGAAAATAATCCAAATGTATCCAACCTCTCCTCATAACTAAAACCCTTCAGACAAGACAACATCCTGGTAAATCTTCTTTGCACCCTCTCCAAAGCATCCGTGTCGTTCTGGTAGTGTAGCAACCAGAACTGCACTATTACAAGATTCCAAATGTGATCGAAATAAAGTTTTGTGCGTCTGGAACATAACTTGCCAAATCTTTACATTTGATGCCCCAGCTGACAAAGGTAAGCATATTGTGTGCCATTTTGACCACCTTATCCACTTGTGTTGCCACTTTCAGGGATCTGTAGACCTGTATACCCAGATCCCCTTGTATGTCAATACACCTAAGGGTTCCGCCATTTATTGTATTATTAGTACCTGAATTTAGTCTTCCAAAATGCATCACCTCACATTTGTTCAGATTAAACTCCATCCGCCATTTCCCTGCCCAAATCTGAAATCTATCTATATCCTTTGACAATCCTCCTCACTATCTGCAACTCTGCCAATTTACTAATCAAACCACTTACATTTTCCTCATTTATTGACATTTCAAACAACAAAGGTGCCAGCACTGATCTCTATGGAAAGCCACTAGTTACTGATCTCTAGTCCAAAAAGCACCCTTCCACCTCTTCTCTCTGTCTTCTATGTCCAAGCCAATTTTGTACCCATCTCGCCAGCTCACCTCAGATCCCATGAGACTCTATCTTCGGTACTATCCTGCCATGAGGTATCTTATGAAATGCCTCATTAATGTCCTTGTGGACTTCTGCCCTTCCCTCATCAATCATTCTGATCACCTCCTCAAGAAATATAATCAAGTCAGTGAGACATGACCTTCCCCACACAAACCTATGCTGCTTATCATTAACAAATCCACTCCCTTCGAAATATCAATAAATCCTGCCTCGTAGCATCTTCCCCACCACTGAAGTCAGGCTCACTGCCCTGTAATTACCTAGGTTATCTCTATTTCTTTTCTTAAACAAAGGAACAACATTGGCCATTCTCCAGTGCTCTGGAACCTTGCCTGAGGCCAAAGTGGACTCAAAGATATCCATTAAGGCCCCAGTTGTTTCTTCCCTTGCCTCCCACAGTATCCTGGGATAGATCCCGTCTGGCCCGGGGGATTTGTCTACCTTAATGTATTTGAAGACATGTAACACTTCCTCCTTCATTATGTTGACTTGCCTGAGAGTATTCATATACATTCCCCTAATCTTAACACCTCTCTCTTTGGTGAATCCCAATATAAAGTATTCATTAAGGAATGCCTATGAAAAATCTACCAATAATACCTTTAAAATTGTTAAGTGACCGCCAATCTCAATAGTTATTTCAGAGGGCAATTCCAGATCTCCACAACATAATGGGTAGAATGTTGCCATACCATGAGCAACTTTTGCAATGGTGAAAAATGCAGGAAAGTTCATCCAGAATGAAAAAAAATGTCAATGCTGAGAAAACAAATTTTGAATTTCCCCTAAAAATTTCAATGATACGATCACACTTGTGTTGATAAGTGGTGACTATCTTATTCCATGCATTTTCATCTCATTACTACGCTAACTCGCCTCAATTAAGAACAGAAGTCCATAAGATATAAGAGCAGAGGTAGGCTATTCAGCCCATTGAGTCTACTCTCCAAGTAAAGTCTACTCTACATGGCTAATCTGATAATCAATTTCCCTGCCTTATCCTCCATAATCCTTGATTCGCCTACCATAGAAAGCATTCTATTCAGATGCATCACGGCTTGGTATGGCAACTGCTCTGCCCTGGACCATAAGAACTACAGGGAGTTCTAAACACAGCCCAGTCCATCACGCTAGCTAACCTTCCATTCTCTGACTGCATCCACATTTCTCATTGCAGCGGAAAGGCAGCCAATATAATCAAAGACCCCCTCCCACGCCAGTTATAATCTCTCCCAACCTCTTCCATCAGGCAGAAGACACAAAAGCTTAAACAAGTATCAACAAATTCAAGAACAGCTTCTTCCCTGCTGTTATTAGACTTCTGAATGGACTTCTTGAATTTCAAGTTTTAAGCCGTAATATCGTGTTCCTTGCTCTGTCCTATTACTCTAATGCACTTTGTATGGTATGATCTGCCTGTACTGCACGCGAAACATGATCTACTATTCAACATGATCATGGCTAATCATCTAACCCAGTACCCTGTTCCAGATTTCTCTCCATGCCCTTTGATTTCTTTGCCCTAAGAACTATGCCTAACTCCTTCTTAAAAACATTTAATATTTTGGCCTAAACCACTTTATGTGGCAGAGAGTTCCACAGGCTCTGTGGAAGATATTCTCTTGTTGAAGAAATTTCTCCCCATCTCAATTCTGAATGCTCTCCCCTGCATCCTTAAACTGTGACCCCTGGTTCTGTGCTCCCTGGTCATTCGGAACATCTTGTGTTTGCCCCATGCAGTCCTGTTAGATTTGTATAGGTTTATGACAGATTTCCCCTTATCCTTTTAAACTCCACTGAACATAGTCAGAACTAATCCAAACTCTCTCTTCATACACCAGTCCTGCCACCCCAGGAAAGGGTCTGGTAAACCCAACATGTGTTTTGCTTTCAAAGAACATTTGCAAATGGGTGCTCTATTTTCCTGCTCAGCATCTCTACACTTGCCATTGTTATTATCTGACTTATTGGTTATGCATATAAGCTATGGACAGAGAGTCTAGGACGGAAAAAAAGAGAGCATCTTGGTTCATCAAAGGTGCAGTATTAATAAACGTTGATGTTGTTGAAGTTGGCTAACCAGATGAGTCACAAACACCTTAGCTTAAATTGGTGGCTTTTTTTTTGTCAGAGAGGAGAAGAAACGTGACAACTTGAAATCGATGGCAATTTAAAAAATTGCCCTGGCTATTGCCACCTGGGAGGGAGCTAATGTTCTGTAGTGTACAATAAAAAGGCTAATAGCATGTGGCCTCTGATGAATTCAGGTTTTGGTAGCAGTGGAACTGGCCTTTCAAGAAAATGAAGAATGGGAGACGGGCTTTAATGTGTCTTTCATCAATTATAATCAAACATTCATAGCTGGCAACTCAACTAATCTGGCTAGTAAATCTTGCATATTTAAATTAAGCAATCAATAACTGTTTGCTTGTTCAAACCTGCACACTCGGTATATATTAGTCAGACAATTCGAAACCTATAGCCTGCCCACACAGGGATAGCGCTCTATCTAAGTTCATTGAGAATAAGAAACACCAGACCCATAATCTGATCCCAGGAGTTCAGGTGGACAATACACTGAATTCAAATATTCAAAGATTGAGATTCAAACAAATACATTATTTTTGTCAAATTCAAAAATTAACTGTGATGAAGAAAGTGGAACCACTCTGCAATTCTTTTTTAAATCTTTGGGAGCTGACCAGGTGAAGTTAAGGATTGTCAGCTTGCTGGAGCATTTACTGTTACTTCCTAGGATTAGTCCCTTAGCCTGTTCGGCTACTTAATTAACAGCTGATCTGCAACTCAACTCCTTTACACAGAATCGTGAATTTGTTACAGCACAGAAGGACACCATTCAGCTTATAGCATCTGTCCAGGCTCCGAAAATAAGCAAATCACTTTGTGTCATTCTCCTCACAACCTCACACTTCCTTCCTTTTCAGATAACAGTACAAATCCCTTCTGAATGCTCCGTCTTTTAAATAACTCTCTCTTGGCATGTGGTTCTCCCTGGCCGGGCCACCATTTATTGCCTGTCCCTAATTGCCCTCGAGAAGGTGGTGTTGAGCTGCTTTCTTGAAGCGCTGCAGTCCATGGACTGTAGGTAGACTCACAATGCCCTGATTTTGACTCAGCGACAGTGAAGAAACAGCAATATATTTCCAAGTCAGGATAGTGAGTGGCTTAGAGGGGAATTTGCAGGTTGTGGTGTTCCGATATATCTGCTACCCTTGTCCTCCTTTGCTTTAGAAAGTTCTGAAGAAAGTCATAGTGGACTTGAAACATTGCCTCTGTTTCTCACTCCACAGATGCTGCCAGACCCACCAAGTTCCTCCAGCATTCTGTGTGTTTTTATTTTCCTTTATTCATTCACGGGATGAGGGTGTCACTGGATAGGCAGCATTTATTGCCCATCCTGAATTGCCCAGAGGGCAGTTAAGAGTCAACCACATTGCTGTGGGTCTGGAGTCACATGTAGGCCAGACCAGGTAAGGAGGCAGTTTCCTTCCCTAAAGGACATTAGTGAACCAGATGGGTTTTTTCCGACAATCGACAATGGATTCATGGTCATCATTACATTGTTAATTCCAGATACTTTATTGAATTCAAATTCCACCATCTGCCATGATGGGAGTCGAACGCGAGTCCCAAGAACATTATCTGGGTCTCTGAATTAACAGTCCAGCAATAACACCATTAGGCCATCACCTCCCCGTTGTTTGTTTCAGATGATAGCATCTGTAATACTTTCCTTTCATTTGCAGATTTGAAAGGTTACATCTGAGTAGCCTTGGCTGAATATCTGTTGTGCATCCTGTCGATAGTACACACTGCTGTTACTGAATGTTGGTGGTGGAGGGAGTAAATGCTTGTGGAGATGATGCCTATCAAGCTGACTGCTTTATCCAGGACGGTGACAAGTTTCCTGAGTGCTGTTGGAGCTGCACTCATCCAGGCAAGTGGGGAGTATTCCATCACGCTCCTGACTTGTGCCTTGGTGGACAGAGTTTGGGAAGGTCAGGTGATGCGTTACTCACTGTAAGATTCCTGGCCTCTGACCTGCTCCTACAGCCACTGTGTATATAGGGAGAGTCCAGTTCAGTTTGTGATTAATAGTGACCCCTTGAATGGCGATAATGGGGGATTCAGTGATTGTCAAGGAATGTCAAGGGGTGATGGTTAGATTCTCTTTTGTTGGAGATGGTTATTATCTTGTGTTTGTGTGGTGCGAACATGTGTTACTATAGTTCGGTGAAAAACACCTCACAAGGCAATGAAGAAAATCAGTCAGGGACAGTCAAAGACTCCAGTGAACATGGCAACAAAAACAAACATTTCCAGGAAAGAGTCAAAGAGCCATATTATTCTTCCAGGAAACTCCAACATACGTTATAAACTTATTTTGCTTACTCTGCTCTGGGATCTGCCAAGGTGCAAGTTCAAATGATTAATTTGACAGCAGATGTGTCTTCACACAGAGTTACAGTTTTCCTGGAGGGACATTTAACTGAGGAAACATATGTGCTTATCAAGTGGGATTAAATTAAGACAATCATTGATTAAGCTCCTCCATGAATAGACTATGATTCGGTCTTACTAAATTTGTATTCATCCTTATCTAGCAGCTACTTTATGTTAATTCTCACTGCCTCCTCAGAACTGAGAGCTTTGACTTTGATGCAGCTTGTAATGAATTGTTCAAGAACATGTTGGCTGTAGCAGGGGAAGGCAATAACTGAACAACCAGAGAGTGTTACTCACATTATGTGCCAGAAGTCTAAAACTCATTCTTTTTGGCTTTACGTACAGGAACAGCTTCACCCTATCTAATCTGTGCTGCCATCTATGCATTTAAAAACCTCAATCAGATCTCCTTTCAGCGTTCTGCTCTATAGGCAGAACAGTCCCAACTTCTTCAATCTATCTCCGTTCCTCACCATGGAACCATTTCTGTAAACTACTTCTGCACCAGCTCCAGTGCGCTCCCGTCCTTCCTTTAAATGGTGCACTCAACTGTACACAATTCTGCAGCTGAAAACAGCGCATTCCTGTTGGTGTAAAGGGTGAGGCTGGAAGGTGCAGGGAATGCTGGCTGACGAGAAAAATTAAGGCTCTGGTCAACAAAAAGAAGGAGGCATATATCAGGTATAGGCAGCTGGGATCAAGTGAATCCATGGAGGAGTATAAGGGCAATAGGAGTATACTTACGAGGGAAATCAGGAGGGCAAAAAGGGGACATGAGATAGCTTTGGCAAATAGGATTAAGGAGAATCCGAGCAGATTCTACAAATACATTAAGGGCAAAAGAATAACGAGGGAGAGAATAGGACCCCTTAAAGATCAACAAGGCCATCGATATGTGGAGCCACAGGAGATGCGTGAGATCCTAAATGAATATTTCATGTCAGTATTTACTGTGGAGAAGGACATGGAAACCGGGGACTCAGGGAAATAAATACTGATGTCTTGAAAAGTGTCAATATTACAGAATAGATGTGGACGAGATGCCAGAAAAAGAGGTAGACAAAAGATGGATATCTATAGGCCTGTTAGCTTAACTTCTATAGCGGGGAAAATGCCTGAATCTATCATCCACAAAGAATTAGCGAGACATCTAGATAGAAATTGTCACATCAGACAGACAGATCATGGGTGCATGAAAGGCAGGTCATGTTTACTAATTTACTGGAATTCTTTGAGGATATTACGATCGCAGTGGAGAACAGAGAACCAGTGGATGTGGTGCATCTGGATTTCCAGAAGACATTCGACAAGGTACTGCGCCAAAAGCTGCTGCGTAAGATAAAGGTGCACAGCATTACAGGTAATGTATTAACATGGATGGAAGATTAGTTAACTAACAGGAAGCAAAGAATGGGGATAAATGGGTTTTTTTCTGGTTGGCTGACAATGACTAGTGGTGTGCCTCAGGGATCAATGCTGGGACCGCAATTGTTTACAATTTACATTGATGATTTGGAGTTGGGGACCAAGTGTAGTGTATCAACATTCACAGATGACACTAAAATGAGTGGTAAACCAAACTGTGCAGAGGACGCTGAAAGCCTGCAGAGGGATATGTATACATTAAGTGAGTGGGCAAGGGTCTGGAAGATGGAGTACGATGTTGATAAATGTGAGGTCATCCATTTTGGTAGGAATAACAGTAAAATGGACTATTATCTAAATGGTGAAATATTGCAGCCTTTTTGCTGTGCAGAGGGACCTGGGTGTCTTAGTTCATGAATTGCAAAATGTTGGTTTGCAGGTGCAGCTGGTAATTAAGAAGGCAAATGGAATATTATCCTTCATTTCTAGAGGGATGGAGTTTACAAATAGGGAGATTATGCTGCAGCTGGATAAGGTGCTGGTGAGGCCACACTGGGAGTACTTTGTACGGTTTTGATGTCCTTACTTGAGAAAGGATGTACTGGTACTGGAAGGAGTATAGAGGAGGTTCATTTGGGAATTGAGACGATTGGATTATGAGGAAATTGAGTAGACTGGAACTAAACTCATTGGAATTTAGAAGAATGGCGAGGTGGATCTGATAGAAACAGAAAATTATGAAGGGATTGTGTAAGATAGAAGAGGGGAGATTGTTTCCACTGGCAGGTGAAACTAGAACTAGGGGACATAGCCTCAAAATAAGGGGGAGCAGATTTAGGACTGAGCTGAGGAGGAACTTCTTCACCCAAAGGGTTGCGAATCTGTGGAATTCCCTGCCTAGTGAAGCAAAATAGGCTTCCTTGTTGAATGTTTTTAAGGCAAAGACAGATAGATTTTTGAACAATAAAAGAATTAAGGGTTATGGTGGTCAGGCGGGTAAGTGGTGCTGAGCCATGAAAAGATCAGCCATTAAATGGCGGGGCAGGCTCGAGGGGCCGGCTGGCCTACTCCTACTCCTTTTTCTTAAGTTCTAATGTTCTTATCAAGAGAAAGTGTTAGAGGTTTTAAAATGCATAAAGGTAGATAACTCTGCAGGACCTTATCAGGTGTATCCCAGAACTTTGTAACAAGGTAGAGAAGTGATTGCTGGACCCCTTGCTGAGATATATATATATAACATCAACAGTCGCAGGTGAAGTGCCAGAAGGCTGGAGGTTGGCTAACGTGATGCCACTATTTAAGTAAAGTAGCAAGGAAAGGCCAGTGAACTATAGACTGGTGAGCCTGACATCAGTGATGGGAAGTTGTTGGAGGGAATTCTGAGGGACCAGAGTTACATGCATTTGGAAAGGCAAGGACTGATTAGCGATAGTCAACATGGCTTTGTGTGTGGGAAATCATGTCTCACTAACTTAACTGAGTTTTTTGAAGAGGTGGCAAAGAATTTTGATGAAAGTCGGATGGTAGATGTCATCTGTGCAGACTTTGGTAAGGCGTTTGACAAGGTTCCTCATGGCAGACTGGTTAGCAAGGTTAGATGATGTGGAATCCAGGGTCAACTAGCTAATTGGATACAAAATTAGCTTGGAGGTAGGAGACAGACAGTGATAGTAGAGAGTTGCTTTTCAGACTGGAGGCCTGAGGCAAGAGTTGTTGCTGGGTCCATTGCTTTTCATCATTTATATAAATGATTTAGATGTGAACATAGAAGGTATGGTTAGTAAGTTCACAGATGCTTAGTCAGTTTAAATAGGTTCTTCTCTTTTGAAATAATGGTCTGGCACACCTTGATGGATATTTTTAAAATGATAAATGGTTTTGATAGGGTGGACTTAGAGAAGACATTTCTGCTTTGTGGGAGGAGACTAAAACTATATTCATAAGTATAGGATAACTTACAAAAACTCAACAAAAACCAACTAACTACTAAAAACTAATAGGTACTGAAAGAATCTGGGAGGTGGATAGGCAATAAATGCTGGTCTTGCTCACTTCTCATAAAACCAAACCTCAGTGGTTACCACTGCTACCTCACAACCCCAGGGACCCAGATTCGATTCTACACTCAGGAGAATGTCTGTGTGGAGTTTGCACATTCTCCCCTTGTCTGTGTGGGTTTCCTTTAGCTGCTCCGGTTTCCTCCGACAGTCCGAAGATGTGCAGGTTAGGTGGAATGGCCGTGCTAAATTGCCCCGTAGGGTCCAGGGATGAGTGGGTTACGTGGATTAGCTATGAGTATTGCAGGGTTTCAGGGATAGGGTCATGGGGTGAGTCTCAGAGCAAAGGTCTTCAGAGGGTCAATGTGAACCCGATGGGCTGAGTGGCCTGCTTCCACACTGTAGGGATTCTATGATGCAACCTGCACTTTGTCAAAACACTTTAGAATTCTGTACTTCATATATCATTTTCTAAAAATAAGTACATGTCACTACCAGGATTCTATCAGATGTAACAGATCACATGGCAGTAACGTAAAGGAGTGGCTTTGGGTAGATTGCTCTTTCAGGAGCTAACACAGACAATATGGCAAATGACCTCTTTCAGCATTGTAATCAGACTCTGAATCTCTTCAAAAATGAGTTGAGTTTTCGTCGTGTCTTGCCCAACGTTTATTCCTTAATTTAGAAATGACTATGTCTCCTGCATTATGATAATCATTACACTTCTGAAGCATTTAATCTAAGATGCACTTTAAATAGGTTTATTTTTACGTCCTGATAATTCTTTAAAAATAATCTCAACGGCTGTTGAAATTAATTTTAAATCACAAAATGAATAAATTATACTCAGGTAGCCAACTGTGTTATTAATATAGACCTCAGTGTTTCAGGAACATCTAACTGAGGAAAGGATAGGAACCAATGAAACCTAATTAGCAAGCAGAGAAACTCAGAAAGTCAATTATGGGAAGTAAAGTCAAGGAGAATTTATAGAACAAACAGTATCTGTAATCATTTAGGACAGTATGTGTCCATAAGGTGCAATTAGAACTCAAATACAAACTTAGTGACTTTTGCAGATATGTTTTTGAAAAGAAATGCCTGTGAATTTCGAAGTTACTCAGATATAGCAAAAGCCTCACTATAAGTAATGTTAAAAAAGATAGTGTAGCATCAATAGGAAACTGGTTTTAAAATGATTAGACTCTCAATTCTTTGCAGTTCTTACAAATCTATGGATGCAGCAAGGCAAGTTTTTAGAGAGCTGTTTTGAAAGAATGACAATCTTTTTGGCTTTTAGAGCAACACAGAGAACAGGTTATGTTAAGTATTTATAAATTGCCCATAAAGCCTCAGCTGGAGCCTTTTGTCGAATTGTGGGCACTGAACTTTAGGGAGGATGTCAAGGCCTTTGCGAAAATATGTGCAAGAGCTTTTACTCAAAAGCAACAAATAACAATGAGCATCAGTCATCTGAAGAGACTGGAGAATGTTCTCCCGAGGGCAGTGAAGATTAAGTGGATATTTTGAAGAGTTGCTTGAATTATCAAAGGTCTCTATGAAATAGTGGAGATGTGTTATAGATCACACAGGCGGTCTGGGTTGCTGTGGCAACACAATCCAAAGTAAGGCTTGTGATGGTAAAGGCTCCAATATTATTTCTGTTACATGGCTGACCAGGTGTCTCTCTTTCTCTCTGACCATCCACAATGGTTTAATGGAAGGACTTGCAAATTGATAATACCTGTTTGGTCAACCTTCCTCAGCTAGTTAGTCCTCAGATGAGGTTTGAACCAAGAACTTCCAGCTCAGGCGAAAGGACACTTCACAATATGTCACAAGACCACCTCTTTGATGGGGTAAGTAGGAAGGATCTGCTTCTAATGGACAGAGAATAAAGATTGATATCAATTGGTAGAAATGTAGAAAGTGACGTGAGAGTGACAACCCTTGATTTCAAGGTTGTGTTTGATCGAGTGTGGAATCAAGGAGCCCTAATAAAATTGGAATCAGTGGGTATCAAGGGGCAATCTCTCTGCTGGTTGGAGTTAGATCTAATACAGAGGAAAATTAGTATATTTGTTGGAGGTCAGTCATCTCAGCTCCAGAACATCTCTGCAGCAGTTCCTCAGGGTAGTATCCTAGGCCCAACCTGCAGCTGCTTCATCAATGATCTGCCCTCCATCATAAGGTCAGAATTGGGGATGTTTGCGGATGATTGAACAATGTTCAGCACCATTCACAAATTCACAGCCTTCTACTGATGGAAGTCCCATCCATTAGTTAAAATTAATGATTTTCCCAGCATCTTGTAGGAATGGGGAATAAATGCTAGAGGAGCCAGTGACACCCTCGTCTCATGAATGAATGTTAAAATAAAACCTGGTGAAGCTATCAAACAGGACTACTTGCACGCCTATCAGCGTAAGCAACAAGTGATAGAGAGAGCTAAACGATCCCACAACCTACGGATCACACCTAAGCCCTGCAGTCCTGTCACATCCGGTCGTGAATGTTAGTGAACAATTTAAAAACTCACTGGAGGATGAGGCCCCACAAATATTGCCATCCTCAATGATGGAAGAGCCTAACACATCGAAGCAAAAGATAAGGCTGAAGATTTCAACCTGAACCAAAGTGTCTAAGCATTTGTGGGTTGAAAAATGCCCTGTTCGCCCTGTTGAAGAGGCACAGCACAATCCCATGACCCTGAGTAGACATTGTCCCCAAATCAAAGGTAACCAACGTCCAACACAGGTCAGGCACCAAAGCTGATGTAACATGAAATTTATATTCTCCATACCTTCATAGCCTCAATAAGCAAATTTGTAGAAAGTCCCTGGGGTGGTTCCGGTTGATCATTCGCCCTTCACCCACACTGAAATTAAAATGACCTTTATCTCTGTTCATATTGGAAATGATTAACACTCAGAAGGGAACAACATAATGTAATTCTGACATGTTGCAACAGTTAACATTGTAATTAAGATATTTTTTGAAAAGTGAAACACCAATATTAATAAATAGATGAGATTTCAAAGTCACCCAATAAAAGTCCTTGATATTGTGGACAAAAGTGACAAAGTGAATTTGGAATAACAAGGTGTAGCGCTGGATGAACACAGCAGGCCAAACAGCATCAGAGGAGCAAGAAAGCTGACGTTTCAGGTCTGGATCCTTCTTCAGAATTTTCTACACCTTGTTATCTCAGATTCTCCAGCATCGGCAGTTCCTACTATCTCCAAAGTTAATTTGGACATTTTTTTTCATTTGAATACAAATTAAAACTAGGAAGAGCAGGAAAAGACTTGATCAAATGGAGCTGCAGAATCAGTTATCAGGCAAGATCAGGAACGTAAACTGATCAAATACAGCCAAAATGATATTACCCCAACATTGTTGATGTCAACTGATATGTAATGACATTAATTAATTGTTACTTGGGATGCCAAAAGATGGCAAAATGTTCACGTTCGAGCCTAAATAATTAAAAATGCTGCCAAAGGACTCGTGTGGTGTATGGTAGTGTCCCTACCTCTGAGCCAGGAGACCTGAATTCAAGTCCCATCTGCTTCAGAGGTGCATCGGTTTATAGGTTGATTAGGAAAGTATGTGGAAATGATGCTGCCTGTTAGGGACTACCTCTAAACCATGTCAATTTTTGGTTGTTCTCTTGTGGCATGTGGATGTCACTGTTGTATATTGTCGCATCCAATATGTCCACAGCAAGATTGAATTTGCAGCAGTGCAATAAACCACAGAATCAAGGATTTATTACAGTGCTAAAGAAGGCCATTTGGCCTAATATGACCGCACTAGTTGTCTGAGCGAGGCAATAACTCCCTCGATCACCAGTTTTCAGTGATGTTGGCTGAGGGATTAAAAAGTAGCCAAGGGACATCAGGCAGAACCCCCCAAGATAACAAAGTGTGGAGCTGGATGAACACAGCAGGCCAGGCAGCATCAGAGGAAAGCTGACGTTTCGGGTCTGGGCCCTTCTTCAGAACCTCCCAAGCCCTTCTTCAAAGTAATGCCCAATAAGCAAGTCAGTGGCATAGTTGTCCTCCTGCTGGCTTAACCATCTCGAGGTCAGTTTAATTCTCTGGGTCACAAGTTCAAAGCTCACCACAGCAGTTGGTGAAATTCAATTAATAAATCTGTTGAAAGCTGGCCTATGACAGCAGCCTTGAAACTATGATTGACCTTTCTAAAAACCTAAGGGGCCTTTAGGGAAGGAAGTCTGCCATCCTGAGCTGGTCTGGCTTCCAGACCCACAAACCTGTGGACTGGCTGAGTTGGCAACAAGTGCCAGACTTCTCAATGACGCCTACACCCAATGGAAGAGTGCATTAGGAAAAAGGTAAACTCTCAGGCGACAAGAGAAACTATCTGAAGGCATTGTTAGAGGAAAAGTAAATGCAGAGTTTGAGATTAAAATTTTGAGCGTTTGTTATGCTGGAGGCATCAGAATTATTATTTTTTTCAACAGCACAGTGCCCAATAAAGTTTGATGTGTTTACATGGAGGCTTATCTCGTGACAGATAACAGATGTGCAACTATCTGCAATGTATCCACTTCACACAAAGGCACAGCCAGGGCTGCAATGGAATCTGGGTTTGAATTTTAACAGTGGAGGGTGAGTCCGGAGATTGCAGATCAAACAATCATAATCTGCACTGGTTACAGATTCAGAGGTGAATAACTCACATACTTAAAGGAAAGATATGACCAGACGTGACAATGGAGATGGTGTGATTGTGACAGAACAATGTTCCTCCAGCTCCACACTGTGTTATCGCTGACTCCAGCATCAGTAGTTCTTACTATCTCTCATTAGCGAACCAGATTGGTTTTTCCCGACAATCAACAATAGTTTCATGGTCATGGTTAGATTTTATTTAGATTGAATTCCAGTCACCCACGGAAGCTGTGGTCCTCGATGTGATTACTCTATAGAAAGACATGTCAGAAGGGCGTGCAAGGTTTAATTCAACTGTTTTAAGACTCTGGCAATTTTCGGAAAAATCTGTTTACAAATGGTCTGAATGTAACAATGCACATGTCAAGTCAGTGAATACAGAAAAGGAAAGCTCGGCATTTATGCAAAGCTCTCCATGGCCTCAGGACTACTAAACTGCCAATCAGGTACCATGGAGAGTGCGATCACCCATAAGTGAACCAGATTGGTTTTTCCCAACAATCAACAATGGTTTCATGGTCATGGTTAGATTTTATTTAAATTGAATTCAAATTCCACCATCAGCCATGGACAGGATTTGAGCCTTGGTGTCTACTGAATTACTATTCTAGCAATACTATCAAAAGCCCATTACCTCCCAGTGAACAAAATGGGTTTTTAGCAACTATCAACTGTGGTCACATGGTTGCAATGAGGAAAGCTTTTTAATTTCAGATTTTATTTTAAGGTATTGAATTCAAATCTCACCATCTGACATAACCCACATTCTTCAGAGCAGGCACCTTAGCCAGTCTACTTTACATGTGGGTCCAGGCCCACAGCAGTTCTAGCACGTTATTTGAAACCTCAGTGTTGCCTAATTGCAACATATCAGCTGCAGTTCTCAAAGGACAATACAAGCCAAACAATGACTGCACATGGTCTCAGAATCTTGTACAGTGATGTTGAGAACAGCAACCAATACATTGCATTTGAAGAGGTTACAAATAATATGAAAAAATTGTGCGAGTGAACTGCACACATCTTTCAACTCATTAGCTGTGGGCACCACTAGCTGTGCCAGCATTTACTGCCCATCCTTCATTCCCCAGAGAACAATTAAGAGTCAACCACATGGCAGTAGGTCTGGAGTCACATGTTTACCAGACCAGCAAGGGTGACAGATTTCCTCCCCTGAGAATCAGATGGGTTTGCACTACAAAGTGGTTACATGATTGAAGTTAGTCTAGGTTTTCATTAAACTCAAATTTCCTCCATCTGACATTGTGGGATTGGATCAGAAATCACACAGCACCAGGTTATAGTCAATGTTTTCAAATAAACCTGTTGGACCATAACCTGGTGTCATGTGATTTCTGACCTTGTCCACCCTAGTCCAACACTGGCACCTCCACACCATTGTGGGATTGAACAGATGCCCCTAGAATATTAATCTGAGGCTCTGAGGTGCTAGTCCAATGACATTATCACCACACCAATGTCTCTGCACAGTTGCATTACTTTGTGGGTGCAAGTACAGAACCAGCATTGATTCCCCACATCTCTGGTTCAATATATCAGTGTATCAAGGAATGCACTGCCGTTCAAGGCTGGGAGATGTAAAATGGGTAGTTTCAGATTTCAACTCTCCCTCCTTGCACAGTGGACCATTGAGGGGAGTTACACAATGCACTGGGTCTCTGAAATTAAATGCCTCAAACACAGGGTGCACAAGCATTTCAGGACATTTTTGCAGTTTCCGCAAACTCTGAAACTTTGAAGGGTAACCGATGGTGAAAGTGTGAAAGTATGGTGCCTTAACATTCCTTTCAAACTGTTGTCTATTGTGGGTGGGTTCACTGAGAATGTCGTAAGCTGACTGAAACCTTAAACATTAATACCATGTGCTGTTAGTGCCCTGGATCACTGACCAGCATTTCCTCTTGAACACAGGGACACGAGTAGTCTGTTCAATCTATCAAGTCTATTATTCTGCACAATGTGGCAATTATGAGATATTTCAATGCCCTTTAACAACTCCATTCCCCAGAAACCTGTACGCCACTGGTATTTAGAAATCTCCCTAACTCCACCTCAAACATATTCAAAGGCTTAGAGCTTCTGTAGCCCTCTGTGACAGAGAATTCCAAAAATTTACAGCACTGAATAAAAAAGGTTTCTCCTTATCTCTTACTTAATTGGCATCCTTTTTGTTAAGTTGTGTACCCTGGTCCCACAACCAGGGGAAACGTCTTGAACTGCATTGACCTCCTCTATTCTTTTAAGTTTTTTGTATGATTTCAAGTATTTCAATGAGATCACCTTTCATTCTTCAAAACCCGAAAGAATACAGCCTCAGTTTGCCCAATCTCTCTTCATGTCCTGGGAATAAATTTGGTGAACCTACCTTGTACTCCTTCTATAGCAATAATACTTTTCCAGTCATAATGGGAGCAAAACTATACAGAGTATTCCAGGAGCATTCTGACCAAGTTCCGATGCAACTGAAGCAAGACTTTTGCTGTACCCAAATCCTCTTGCAATAAATGTTTCCTGTTATTATCAAAAAGGACACCTAGATCGCTTTCTACATCTCCAATGTCAAGCAGCTTACCCTTTAAGAAATACACTGCTCATCTGTTTCCTCCTAACAAAGTGGATAATTTCTCCAAATTGTATTCCATCTGCCTGTACTTGCTCATACATTAAGACTGTATAAATCCTCCAGCAGCTACTTTGCATCATTATCACAACACACATTATCACTTTGCTTTGTATCATCTGCAAATATGGAAATATTATATCTGGTCACCACCTCCAAAGCATTGATATACATTGTGACACTCTGGGGCCCAAGTACTGAACCTTGCGGTACCCCACCAGACAAATTCTGCCAACACAAGAATAACCTACCTATTTCTGCCATTTGTTTTCTGTCTAACAGTAAATAGAAACATGTAATGTATACGTACTTGAAACAGGGATCACTTGAAGGGATCAACATCAAAAATAAAGCTGATAGCCTAGCAAGGTTGCTCCATCTCTAGGATCTGACTTTCCCTGTGTTCCCATCAACTGGAATCATAGGATTAGAGTGAAGTCTATGGATTTCTTACTCAAGTCATTCCAGTACAGATAAAGCACTGGTACTTATCTGGAAAAGTGGAAAATCACACTCAAGTACGTCCAATAACAAATCCAATCCGACTAATTACAGTCCTATTTGTTAACTCTCAGTTATCAACAAAGTATTGGACATTAACTGTCCTATCAAGCAGCACTTGGTAACTCAATTGGTTAGCACATTTGGCTGTAAGCTGTAAAGTTTACACCTAGGCATGGCGCTTCAGTTATTTCAGACCAAACAATTAGACTGACCACATACTTACTTTTAAAGGGCAAAGTGGTGTAGTGGTAATCCAGAACCCCAAGTTCTGAAGTTCTTTTGGGTTCAAATCCCACCAAGTCAGATTGTGAAATTTGAATTCAGTTAAAAGTAAGAGTCTAGTCTAATGATTACCATAGAAACAAATCCAATTCCACTTTAGGGAAGGAAATCTGCCATCCATACCTGGTCTGGCCTACACATGACTCCAGATCCACAGCAATGTGGATGAATCTTAACTGCTGTCTAGGAAGTTAGGGATGGACAATAAATGCTGGCCTATCCAATGATGTTCACATTGCATGATCAAATACAGAGCCATAAGATATCAAGGAGCACTTGTTCAACAGTGATCTGCTCAAAGATACTCAACAGTTCTGCCAAGGCTTCTCAGGACCCTGTTACAGCCTTGATCCAAACTTATACAAAAGAGCTAAATTCCAAAGTGAGGGGAGAATGACTGGCCTTTAATGTCAAGGTAGTGTTTGACCAAGCGTGGCATGAAGCAGACCTGGAAAAAGTGAAGTAAATGGAAATTGGAGTCAAATTTTCAACTGGTTGGAGTCATAGAGGAAGATCACTGTGGTTGTTGGAGGTCAGTCATCTCTGTTTCAGTCGATTGCTCTAGAAGTTCCTCAGGATAGTGTCCTAGGCACAACCACCTTCAGCTGCCTCATCAATGACCACGTTTCCATAATAAGATCAGAAGTGGGGATAACAAGGTGTAGAGCCGGATGAACACAACAGGCCAAAGCAGCATCAGAGGAGCAGGAAAGCTGACGTGGGGATGTTCATTGATATCATTCGTGACTCTTTGGGTACTGAAGCAGTCCATGTCCAAATGCAGCAAGACTTGGACAACATCCAGGCTTTCGCTGACAATTGGCAAGTAACATTCAAGCCACACATATGCCAGGCACTGACCATCTCCAACAAGATAGACCTTGAGCTTCCAGTTGCCTGTCGCTTCAACACACATCCTTTTTCCCTGGCCAACATCTCTGTCTCAGGTTTGCTGTTGTTCTCCAGTGAAGCTCAATGCAAGCTTGAAGGACAGCATCTCATTTTCCACTTGAGGACCCTGCAGGCTTCTGGACTCAATATCGCGTTCAATAATTTTAGAGCTTGAACTCTCGCATGTCCTTACCACAACGCCCACCCACCAAACCTTTTTATCACATTATCCGCTATTACACACAAACCTTTGTTAGACACTGATAGTCCCCATTAATAACTAGTCAACCGCTTAGCCAGATCGTTATCCACTCCTTTGTCTTTCCAACTGTTCTTCTCTCTCTTTGCACTCTATCCCATCCATTGTTTACTCCTTAACCCCTCCACCCATGCTATCTTCTGCACATAAACCTAAATTTTCCTAGCTAACATCAGTGCTGAGGAAGGGCCACTGGACCCAAAATGTCAACTCTGATTTCTCTCCGCATTTCCTGCCAGACCTGCTGACCTTTTCCAGCAATTTCTGTTTTTGTTTCCAACAAGAGAGAATCAAACTGTTGCCCTTTTACATTCAATGGAAAGTGATGTGGCCAGCCTTTCAGCAACTCTAAGTGGTCAAATAAAATAAATCCCTGACACTCACTTTACAATCAACAAGTAACAATTTATTTATCTAACTCTAACAGTCAATAAATTAAACTATTAACAAACTGAATAAATCCTTTCTAACTACTAACTATTCCCAAATAAAATGAGTTTCTAATGGTATGCTATTCCAATAAATACAAGTCCCACTTATATAAGATTTTAAAAAATCATAGCATTTAGTCTCTCAAAATTACAGCCAGGTTGCATATCTTCTGGAATGTTCTGTGCCTTCTTAATTGATTCTTCTGTCAGGAATATTAACTAGTTGTGCCATTGGTACCTTTGTTATTTAGCTGGTGCTTTCTCTCAGACATATAGGAGGCTGTGAGCCAGCATTTCTCTCTTGAGAGCTGAGGGCTTTTAGCCCTAGTGGCTGGCAGTTAGCTCTCGGCTCTCTGATCACATGATCTTTTAAAGGGACAACACAATGCTTTCCCTCCAGCATTTTACAAACACCAAGTTCTCACTTCCTTTCTCCCAGTCCCCAAGCACTCTACCCAACTTTGCGACACTATCCACAAATCAGGAGTGTGATGTAATTCTCCCCACCTGCCTGAATAGGTGCAGCTCCAACAACACTCATGAAGTTTGACACCATCCAAGACAAAGTAGCCCAGTTGGCTGGTGGCACATTCATTACCCTCAACGTTCACTCCCTTCACCAGTGACTCACAGAGTGGCAGTGGTCTGTGTGTCACTGGTGTGTAGCAGCTAAAGAAACTTACCCAGTCGCTCTGACAGCATTTTGCAAACCTACGACCACTTCCATCTTAAAGGACAAGGGCAGCATATGCATGAAAACACCGCCACCTGTTCCTTCAGTGCCTCTGGGACAATATCTTGGAACTCCCTTTCTCACAACTTTATGGATATACTTAAACCCCATGGACTGCTATGGTTCAAGAAGGTAGCCCACCACCACCTTCTCCAGGGCAGTTAAGGTTCATTGATATAAGTTGGTCTAGTCAACAATCTACAGACATCAATAAATGCTTTTTATAAATATGGGTGCTTGAGATAGAGACCTGTGAGTTTATACATGTTACACAAGGATAGTTTTGAGAGGTTGAGATTGTTTTTGCTGGAACAGAGAAGGTTGAGGGGTGACATGATTGAGGTATACAAAATTGTGAGGGGTGGAGATAGAGAAAACAGGAGGAACCTGTTTCCCTTGGCAGGGAGCCCAAAAAGCAGGGATCGGAGATTCAAGATCAGTGGCAGAAGGATTAGAGAGGACGTGAGGAAAAATCATTTTTACACAGAGTGTCTTGAATTCTTTGTCTGAGTTGGTGATGGAGTTAGTGACCCTAAACTCTTTTAAAAAGTACCTGGATCTCCCTAAATACTGTAAGTTGCAAAGCTATGGGCCACGTGCAGGAAGACGCGATTAAAAAGGGCATCTGGATGTCTTTGTGTTGACACGGACAAGATGGGCTGAATATCTCCCTTCCGTGTTGTATCATATCTATGGTTCTTTGTGTATGTGTGTCGATGTATCCATGAATGAGTATGACCAATTAGAAAACATAGCTTCCCCTGTTCATTTGCAGTTCTTGGTATCGTCTTCTGTTTAACTGAGAGTAAAGAGTGAAAAAGAGAACTTGCAATGAAGCGGAGATACTCTCGCAACAGCTCAGCAGAGAAGCTGAATTAAAATTAAATATCCAAAGAGTATATGTGATCCAATTTCATCACTCAGACATTGTAATTCAGTTCCCTCAACCTGTCACGCTCAATAACTCCTCCAAGTTAGCCTCCCTTGAGAATATCATCAGGACTGGTTGCTTATGCAAAGTTATTCAAAGAAGAGGAACAACAGAAGTGAGAGACACGGAAGAAAAAGGCCTGGAGGGATGTTGAAGTGAAGCTATTTTTACCTATTTACTTCTGCTGAAGACAACGGATGACTAGGCTCCCTAAATTCAATGCGCAGTTGGGTGCCTGCACAAGAGTGAAGAGAATGCACAAAAGCACTGTTCTGTGTGAGCCACGGCAGCGACCAACCTCATAAAAGCACCCTACATACCTTACAGGTAAGACCTGGACGACCCCAGACATAAATTCACAGTGCATCAAATATCCTTAATGGTCAGAGAATCATAGAATCTTTACAGTGTGGAAGCAGGCCATTTGGCCCATCGAGTCTACACCAACCCTCTGAAGAGCATCCCACCCACCCACTTCCCTACCGTGTCCCTGTAACCCTGTAATTCCCCATGGCTAATCTGCTCACACTGCACATCACTGGACACTATGGGCAATGTGGCATAGCCAGTACCCCTAACCTGCACATCTTTGGACCCACCTAATTCTCAAGGTGTTACTAAACACCGAAATATTGAAAATAGCAGTAAGCCATTCGGCCCTTCGAGCCTGCTCCACTATTCAACATGATCATGGTCAATCATCCTTCTCAATACCCTGTTCCTGCTTTTGCCCCATACCCTCTGATCTTGTTAGTCCCAAAGACTATAACGATTCCTTCTTGAAAATGTAGTGATTGTAATGAGTCCAGCTAGCTGGACCTTATAGAATATGAGTTTCCTGATTAGGGCTGTTAATCTGGTCCAGGGAGCTAGGAGCCTTGGCTGACATATAAAACGAGTGAGTGCCTGAAATACTGATAGCATGCAGCTTGACCCTGTGTGAGGCAGTATGATAGTCAAGGACTGTTCATGTGTAAATAAAGGGTAATTTGGTAATGAAATACTGGCCTTTGTGGAGTTGGAGTTCAACATTTTGTTCTCAGCCACTTCCAGTGAGAGAGAATTCCACAGGCTCACCACTGTCTGAGTGAAGAAATTTCTCCTTGTCTCAATCCTGAATGACCTACCCTGTATCATTAGACTGTGACCACTAGGTCTGACTCCCTGGTCATCAGAGACATCCCTCCTACATCTACAATGAAAACAACAGAAGCTGAAAGAGCCATTTCCAGTCAGGTATTTGCATAGTCAAACAGCTCACTTCTTTGTGTTAACTTCGCCGGGTTAATTATTAGCACGTATGTAGCCACCCTCCTGTTTTTTCACACCTTTCATCTTGTGAAATCTAATTTAGAACGACCTTCATCTGCTGAAATGCCATCCTCCGAACAAGTCTTAACAACATGACCAGGAATACCAAGCAGTGTGTCATTATCGCGAGTGATAGGAAGCTGGTTCCTCAGAGCAGTAATTGGTTTAATTTCACTGTGCAATTTTCTTCCTCATCCTCTACATTAACTGCATAGTGAAGTGTGATGTGGTAGGGGTAGCGATGGGGGCTGCAGGAGCTATGGGAAGGAGGTTAAGAGCCCAAAAATGGGGTGGCATGACAGCTCAGTGGTTAGCACTGCTGCCTTACAGCACCAAGGTCCCTGGTTTGATTCCATTCTCGGGCGACTGTCTGTGTGGAGTTTCCACATTCTCCCCGTGTCTGCGTGCGTTTCCTCTGCGTGCTCCAGTTTCCTCCCACAATCCAAAGATGTGTAGGTTAGGTGGACTGGCCATGCTAAATTTCCTACTGTATCCAGGGATGTGTGGGCTAGATATTGGAAGTGCAGGGTTACAGGGATAGGGTAGGGAAGTTGGTCTGGGTGGGATGCTCTTCGGAGGCTTGGTGTGGAGTCAATGGGCAAAATGGCCTGTTTCCACACTGTAGAAAAAAACCTTTCCCCACAGTTGAGGGGTCAGAGTTTACCCAGTGGTATTATGGTTAGACTAGTAATCCAGAGACCTGGGTTTGAATCCTGCCATGGCAGATGGTGGAATTTGAATTCAATAATGAGTCTGGAATTAAGAATCTACTGATGACCATGAAACCATTGCTGATTGTTCAAAAAACCCATCTCGTTCACTAATGCCCTTCAGGGAAAGAAATCTGCCATCCTCATCTGATCTAGCCTACAGGTGACTCCAGACCCACAGCAATGTGGTTGACTCTCAACCACCCACTGAAATGGCCTAGCAAGCCACCAGTATCAACAAAGAAACAAACTGAATGTATCAGCTGGCATCCCTCCATCACAAGGTCAGAAGTTGAAATGTTCGCAGATGATTGCACAATATTCAAACCCGTTCATGACTCTTCAGAAACTAAAGTAATCCATGTTCAAATGCAACAAGATCTGGAAAATATCCAGGCTTGAGTTAACAAGTGGAAAATAGCATCCACACCACGCAAATGCCAGGCAATGACCATCACCAAAAAGAGACAATCTAACCACCACCCCTTGACATTCAATAGTGTTACCATCACTGAATCCACACTATCAACATCCTTCTAGTTATTATTGACCAGAAACACAACTGGAGTCATCTCAAAAACACAGTGGCTACAAGAGCAAGTCAGGGGCTTGGAATGCAGCAGTGAGTGACTCATCTCCTGCCTTCCCAAAGCTTGTCCACCATCACTTTATTGATGATCAAGAGTAGACTGATGAATTGGTTTTGGCCAGTTTGGATTTGTCCTGCTTCGTTTGCACAGGACCTATGTGGGCCATATTCCACATCATTTGGTAGATGCCAGTCTTGTAGCTGTACTGGAAGAGCTTGGTTTGGGAAGTAATAAGTTCTGGAATACATGTCTTCAGTACTATTGGAATATTGTCAGGGCCCGTAGCTTTTGCAGTATCCAGTGTCTCCAACCAATTTTTGATATCATGCGGAGTGGATCAAATTGGCTGAAGACTGGTATTCATAATGCTGGGGACCTGCAGAGGAGGCCGAGATGGATCATCCACTCGGCACTTCTGACTGGAGATTGCTGCGAATGCCTCAGCCTTACCTTTGGCATTGATGTGTTGGGCTCTTCCATCATTTAGGATTGCGACATTTGGATCAAAATCCTGGAATTCCCTCCCAAATGGCATTGAGGATCTACCTACAGCACATGGGCTGCAGCATTACAAAAAGGCAGCTCACCACCGCCTTCTGAAAGGCAGCTAGGGACAGGCAATAAACTCTGGTCCAGCCGGTGATGCCCATGTCCCATGAGTAAATTTTAAAAAAGTGATGTTTGACTTTCATCGCTTCGCAGTGCTGTGTGCCCTGATTGTACAGGTATGATCTCATTTGTGAGGCAGCACCTCCAACAATGCAGCACTCCCTGAGTACTGCAGTGGGAATGACCTATAGCATGTGTATTGGCAGTGGGGCTGAAATCGAAGAACATTCTGATGTGCTGCCCTTCACTGTGGCTGTCAATTAAAGTGGGCAACATTAACTTGTTAAAATTTGCCACATTGTATTGCACAAAACACATCATTAGACGTTGTTTCAGAGATAGTAGGAACTGCAGATGCTGGAGCATTTGAGATAACAAGGTGTAGAGCTGGATGAACACAGCAGGCCAAGCAGCATCAGAGAAGCAGGAA
>NC_063337.1:8549915-8605982 GCF_021869965.1 Rhincodon typus | reverse complement strand
TCCAGCTCCACACTGGAAGAGGAGGTGATTTTTGAGGAGTTGTCTTGCCTTCTCTGAGCTTGCTTTCAAACCCTATACAGGCCCTACAGAAATTATCCTGTCACACGCAACTGACATCTGCTGTTTCCCATGCAAGTTCATAAGAGATGAGGAGCTAAAAAAAACCCTGCAATTTCAGCCACAGCTCAATTTAGCTTTTAGTTTTATTACATTACAGAAATAATAACAATAACAATTATAATTACAATGCTAAACCTTCTCACTCAATCATAAATAAATGATACTGGTGATGTCCCTCAATGCCTCATTATATTTGAGTGTCTTTTTCTGGCTCTCTTTTATGCTTCCAGACGGTCTTCACAGTGAATTATTGACATGGCAAAACCAAAAGAAGACAGATTTTCCCTTATGACTCATGTGGAATTCCATAGAATCTGCAGCAGAAAAGCAGGCCATCAGCTCAACTCCTCCACTCTAGTATTTATGTTCCGTTTTAGCTTCCTGTCTATCAGTATAGTTCTCCAGCCTCTTCTCCCACAGATGCTAATCTAGTTTTCCCTTAAATGTATCGATGGTATTCACTTCAGGTACTTGGTAGCAGTTTCTTACTACTGTCTGGGTAAAGAATCTTCCTCAGAGTACCCTGTGGATTTCTTGGTGCTGTCTTGCTTTGAAGGCTTTGCCCTTCCCAACAAGGGGAAACATTGCATCTCTGTATCTTCTCTTGTCAAAACATTCCATGATTTTCGAGATACTCTTCTAGGTCACCCATCAGCCTTCTCATTGCAAGAGAAAAAAAGAGCCTGCCTGTTCATCGTCTCCGGATAATACCCTCCACATCCTCACCATGTACCACTTTACAGCCATGGAAATAATTTTGAAATACGGTTGCAATCCGAACCCTTTTCTCAGCAATCGAAATGTTTGAAATTTGCATTCTTACAGTTGCCCTGATAGGTGATATGGTGGCTCAGTGGTTAACACTGCTGCCTCACGGTGCTAGGGACCTGGGTTCAATTCCGCCCTTTGTATGGAGTTTGCACATTCCTCTTGAGTCTGCACGGGTTTTATCCAGGTGCTCTGATTTCTTCCCACAGTCCAAAGATATGCAGGTTCGGTGGATTAGCTATGCTAAATAACCTATAGTGTGCAGGCTGTGGGGATGGGGTAGTCATGGGAAATGTAGGGTTACAACAGTGGGATGTCCTTCAGAGTTGTGGTGTAGACTTGAATAGGCCTCCTTCCACACTGTAGGGGTTCTAATGCAAGGCATAAAAATGGCATGTACTTTAGAGCAATACTCAAGTTCTGAACTGTTCAAATGGCTACTTATAAATACAATGTTGTCATTTAGTTCTACATCAAACACATCAAATTGTGACCATGGTATTTTCCCTGTTCCTTTGGTCAGAGCAATTGCGACAAGTTAAGGTCAGTGGTGCTGACATCATCAACCATTCCTGCCAGCAGAACAGCAACCCCATTGATCAATGTCTGTGATAAGATGAACATTTGCAAAGGCCACTGTATATTAGCAGAACTTGGAAACGAGCAATGTTGGCTCAGCTACCTTGTTAAACCACTCGCCATTGTGTGATGTGAACAGCAGGTTCCTGAAGAGGTAAACATTCCCCTTGAAGAGCTTACAAGCTTACAGAGTCACAGATACAGAGGGAGGCCATTCAGCCCATCATGCCTGCACTGGTTTTCCATCTAGTGTCAATCCCTTGCCCTTTCCTCATAACCCTGTGCATCATCACTATTCAAAAAGAAAATCCAATGCCTCTCTTAAATGCCTTAATTAAACTTGCCTCCACCACATTTCCATGCAGTGTGTTCCATACGCAAGGCACTCGCTGTGTAAAAAAGATTCCTCTCGCATCGTATTTACTTCTGTTACCCGAAAGGAGTACTCCAGCCTTTTCCCCATGATTCTTCTCTTGTGTGACAGAAAAATAACAGTGAGTTAACTCAGATTTTAATCAATCAAACCCTTCTTTATTTAACTCTTTAGGTACCAATACTCAAATGAAAACATACATTTGTTGCAACACTTACTTCTTTCTTCATATAACAACTTCAACTTAAAATCATTTAATTTAACTTCACTTTAACTTTCAAAAGTAACTCTAACTCTATAAGTTTGGCTTGAAATAAATACCACACTCATTTGAGTGAAGCAGCCAACTTTCACTCTCAGTGTAGATCTTGCCTCAAGGTTCTTTATCTTCCCTGAAGATAACCCAGGACCCGTACTTCCAATACTTCAAGTATTTCACATATTTCAAATGTTGGTTTCAAGTGCTCACTTCTGCAAAATCTTTTGTGCTTGTAACTTTTCTCCCAAAGTCCACTCACTTGCCAGAAATTTCTTTGGCATTCAGCCAATGAGTTAACCAAACCTGATCACATTGTTCAATCCCAGCCAATGGAGTTTACTGGGAAACAACTCCGTGCTCCATATATGGTAAAATAGTGCAACTTTGTGAGCAGGCCACTGTGAAACCTCTCTTAAATGGTCGACACTGGAATCTGCAGATCACAGCTTACAGGGCAGGTCACAACATGTCCTGGCCGCAGTTTCAATTGAGGTCAGAGTTGAAACTAACTTGACCAAAGTACCCAGCATGCTTGATTAAAGCGCTCAACCAGTCTTGTAGCTATTATTCCTGCTGACCAACTGACCATACTGCTTTTGCCAATCACTATAAATCAATGCCCTCCCATTCTTGATTCTTTTACAAGAAGGGAAATTCTGCCCTTATCTATTCTGTCCAAAAGCTACTCAGCTACGCCCACTTCTCCTTTCTCTTTCAATACAGCCTTGCAATTGTTTCTCCAATCAGCTGCTTGTCCAATTCCCTTTTGATGGTCTCAGGATCACAGAATTATGATGATGCGGGAGGAGGCAAATTGGTCCATTGTGCCCGCATCAATTCTATCAGCAATCCATTCCAGACCTTCACACCCACTGCGTGAAAAAAAGTTTAAAAGTAAAATGTAGAAAGACTCAGAGCATTTCCCATCAAAATACTGTGCAATCCCCGTTCACGTCCTTCAGTGTCAGCACCAGGCCACCACTTGGGCAGGTTAAGATTTTGGAACAAAGTGCTGACCCAGACTGGCTGACAGTAGAGAAAGTGAATGGGGAAAATGTACAGCACAAATATCTTGTTGGAAAATCCTTTGAGTCTTTCGGTCATTTTTCTGTCAAATGCGTAACTAATCTGAAAAGCAGAAAAGCTCAGACCTTTTCCATATCAGACTCTGATACTGTAATTCCCCATTCACTTTCTCTGCTGTCAGCTGCTAAGCTGTGTGGCTGCCCCTCTCATTTCACATATCATGAAGTTCTGGTTGATTCAAATTTTGTGGGGATGCCCATGCCTTTTCATTTATTGAACTTTTATTTCCATTCACAACTGGAAATGGTCTATTTTAATTCTCAGGATGTGAACGTGCAAGTCGAAGCCAACATTTATGGCTCCTTCCTGTCTGGTGCTGCAGTTGATTAGATACAATGACATGGTTAGCTGGGCAACTTCATTGAGTGGGTAAGAATGGGGTCAATTAGGATGGACTGCAGTCACATCAAGTCTGAACTGGGTAAGGATGGCTGATTTGGTATCTTTGGCGAGAGTTACAGAGCTCTGAGAGGCAGATGGATCTGGGTGCTCTACTGCACAAATCAGAGAGAGTTGATATGCAGGTGTAGCAAGCAACCAGGAAAGCTAAAATGTTAGTATATTTCATTGCAAAGGGAATTGAGTGCAAGAATAGGAAGGTAAAGCTTTGGTTATATAGGGCATTGGTGGGACTGCATCTGGAATTAATCTAGTGAACCTTCTCTGAACTGCCTCTAATACAATTACATCCTTCCTCAAGTAAGGGGACCAAGACTCTACAATATTTCAGATGCAGTCTCAGTAATACCTTGGACAGTTGCAGCAACACTTCTTTACTTTCACACTCCATCCCTTTCGCAATAAATGGCAAAATTCCATTTGCCCTCTTCATTACCTGCTGTACCTGGATAATCGTTTCTGCAATTTATGTGTGAGGGCACCCAGATCCCTCTGCACCAAAGTTTCTTGCTATTTAAATAAGTTGACTGTTTATTCTTCCGATCAAAATCGATAAGTTCACACTTATCCACATTTAACTCCATTTCCCAGTTTTGGCAGATTCATCTAATCTATCCATATCCATTTGTAAATTTCTTATTTAGTGTCATAGAGTTGTACAATATTGAATCAGACCTTCAGTCCAACAAGTCCACACCAAACCAAACCAGTCCCACTTGGCTATGTTTGGCCCATATCCCTCCAAAACTTTCCTATTCATGAACTTATCCAAATATCTTTTAGGTGTTGTAACTGTACCTGCATCCACCACTTCCTCTGGCAGTTCATTCCACATACGAACTTCTCTCTGTGTAAAAAAGTTGTTCTTCATGTCCTTTTTAAATCTTTGTCCTCTCACCTTAAAAATATGCCCCCTAGTTTTGAACTCTCCCATCCTAGGAAAAGACCATTGCTACTCACCTTATCTATGCTCCCTCATAATTTTATAAACCTCTATTAGGTCACCCCCTCAACCTCCCACTCTCCAGTGAAAATGTCCTTGCCTATACATCCTGTATTCATAACTCAAAACTTCCATTCCTGGCAACATCCTGGCAATTCTTTTCTGAAACCTCTCCAATTTAGTAATATCCTTCCGATAGTAAGGTGATCATAACTGTGCACTGTATTCCAGAAGAGGCCTCACCAGTATTCTATACTACATCAACATGACTTTGCAACTCCTATATTCAACGATCTGAGTTATTTTCATTGGAGTTTAGGAGGTAAAATATTGATTTAGTGTTTCTCCCGTTTCTGAAGAAGGGTCCCGATCCAAAACGTCAGCTTTCCTGCTCCTCTGATGCTGCCTGGGCCTGCTGTGTTCATCCAGCTCCACACTGTGTTATCTCTGACTCCAGCATCAGCAGTTCTTACTATCTCTAATTGAGTTTATCTACTATTTTTTAACATCCACTTAGAAAATCTTCTACTATCTGTTTTGATATTTTATGCACACTTGTTTTCAGTATTTACCTTTGCTCTTTTTGTTACGTTTTTGTCGTAACCCCTTGTTTGTCTTAACTCTTAGTTATATTCGTATTAACCTAATTATAGCAATATCAATAGTGAAAATTGATATTAATTATAAAGACAAATTGATATTGGTCTTTGGAGTAACCAAGCAATGTTATCTCCTGTGGATGGAGGGCGGCATGGTGGTAATGTCCCTGGACAAGTAATTGAGAACCTCATGGAAATGGTCAAATCCAGTCAAATGCGGTCTTGACATAAAGGACAGTTACTCTTTCAACTCTTGTACTTGCTTGAAGGTTGGCTCCAGAAAATGGATTATGTGGCTATTATGTGAATAATTATAGTAATATTTGGGTGATAACTCATTATCTTTCTTGTTGCTTCGTGAGGATAATCATTAAGATGGAGGAACAGAAGTAGGCCATTCAGCCCATTGATCCTGCACTGCCTTTCAATGAGTCCATGGCTGATCTGATAATTCTCAACTCTGCTTTCTTGCAACTTTCTCTATGACTCTTGATTCCTTTACTGGTTAAAAATATGTCTACCTCAGCATTGAATATACTCAGTGGCCTAGCCTCAATGGCCCTTTGTGGTAAAGAATTTCACAGATTCATTACCTACAATGCACTCTTCCAAACTCTTCTTTCAGGCAGAAGATGGAGAAGCTTGAATGCATGCACCAACAGATTCAAGAACAGCTTCTTCCCTTCCATTATAGGCTGTTGAACAGACTCTCTAATTTCAAATAATGTTGATCTTGCTCTGTGCACCTCCTGTGAAGTGTAACCTGCATGCCTCACTCTGTTTAAACACCCTATGATCTGTCCATGCTGCTCACAAAACAAAGCTTTTCACTGTATTTAGGTACATGTCACTACAATAAATCAAAGCAAATTCTGAGAAACAAAATTACTCCTTCGCTGTGTCTCAAATGGGTAACGCCTTATTATGAGATTATGCCCTGCGGTCCAAGATTCCCCTGCCAGGGGAAAGAACTTTTCCACATCTACCCTGTCAGCCCTCTAAGTATCTTGTCTGTCTCAATAAGGTCACTTTTCATTCTTCAATATTCCAATGAATGCAGGCCAATCTACTCATCCTCTCCTCATAAGGCAGTCCCTCTATACCCGGTGTCAGTAATGAGTAGTTCAATCTGACAGGCAACTGTTGTGGTAATTAGAGCCAAAAAGTTAATCTCTGCATTTATGTAGCATTCTATAATACAGTCAAGATGCCTCACAACATTTCATGAAATGAATTACATTTGGAGTGCTGGTGTTTAGATAAATGTAGGAGAAAGCTAATACACACAGATCATAACTGCTTTGATCTCTCTGCACTCCCTGCACAATATATTTGGACAGGTTTATCAACGATACATTGTTTTTTATCAATCTCATTCTCTGCATAATAAAACAGATTATCTTGTTAGAAATACTAACAAGGGACTGAATTTGTGCCTAAATTGTTTTTGTTATTTAATATCGGTCAAAATGGTTGTATTTTTATTTCCAAAGAGCTACTTGCTTTCATTTAAATTTAGATGTAAACTTTATTGTCTCAAGGTTAAAAATACAGGAGTACAGTGAAAAATTTTCAATGTTACCACACATGGCACCATCTTAGGTTCAAAGTACCCAGGTACAAAAACTTAAGAACAAGGTAGAAAGAAATAAGGAACAAAGTTAAAGTTAAACACTACACTCACCCTTAGTATTGGGTTAAAAAAAGAAATGAAGTTAAAAGTTATTTTCTCTAACTTCATTAGAGAACACGTGACCATAAACACCACAGATAAATAGAATACTTTCACTAAAATGAGCAGGTACTTCAACTTATCTCACTGTTTGATAATGTTACTTCGAAGTCCAGATATTACAAGAATCACTTTTAACAAATCAGGAGCTGAAGAGAATAGTATAGGTGCATATTGCTCCCCTACATGTTTTTCAGTTTATTCCACCTGACCTAATTTTCTTATCAGCACCACCATTCTGCAAAGTCTGAAAATTTAATGTTCTTGATGTGTGTCCCGACAGCTTGGAATCTTTCCAATTAAACCCTCCCCAAAAAACCCATGGCTGTGTCAACACAAAGCAATCTTGAATTGAATGTCTTCATTCTATCCGTGGAGAAGTGGATATTGTGTCCAATACTGGGAACCAAACTTTAGGAAGGGTGTGAAGGCCTTAGCAAGGATACAGAAGAAAAATGATCAGAATGATTCCAGTCTGAGGGACTTCGCTTAGTGGAAAGCATATCAAACCTGGAGTCATAGAGATATACAGCATGGAAACAGACCCTTCGGTCCAATTCGTCCATGCCGACCAGATATCCTAAATTAATCTAGTCCCATTTGCCAGCATTTGGGCCATATCCCTCTAAACCCTTCCTATTCATATACCCATCCCGATGCCTTTTAAATATTGTCATTGTAGCAGCCTCCACCACTTCCTCTGGCAGCTCATTCCATAGATGCACCATCGTCTGTGTGAAAAAGTTGCCCCTTAGCTCCCTTTTAAAACTTTCCCCTTTCACCTTAAACCTATGCCCTCTAGTTTTGGACTCTCCCATCCAGGGGAAAAGACCTTGACTATTTACCATATCCATGCCCCTCATGATTTTATAAACCTCTATAAGGTCCCCCCTCAGCCTCTGATGTTCCAGGGAAAATAACCCCAGCCTATTCAGCCTCTCCTATAGCTCATACCCTCCAACGCTGCCAACATCCTTGTAAATCTTTTCTGAACCCTTTCAAGTTTCACAACATTGTTCCTAAAGCAGAGAGATCAGAATTGCATGCAGTATTTCAAATGTGGCCTAACCAATGTCCTGTACAGCTGCAACATGGCCTCACAACTCCTATACTCAATGCATTGACCAGTTAAGGCAAGTGTACCAAATGCCTTTATCGCTATTTTGTCTATCTGCAATTCCACTTTCAAGGAACTATGAACCTGCACTCCAAGGTCTCTTTGTTTAGCAACACTCCCCAGGACCTTACCATTAAGTGTATATGTCCTGCCTTGATTTGCCTTTCCAAAATGCAGCACCTCATAATTATCTAGATTAAACACCATCAGCCACAACTTGGCAATTTGGCCCCTCTGATCAAGGTTCCGTTGTACTCTGAAGTAACCTTCAGGTTTTCTCTTTCGAGATGTGTGACAGAATAATTGAGAGATTTGTTCAAAATTTAGACAAAAACATTTCGGTAGTGGGAAAGTGGCCCAACAGGCTGAAGATCCAAAAGACATAGATCTAAGGTGATCAGCAAATGAAATGAAAACAAGATGAAGTAAATCCTTTTATGCATCAGGCAATTACGAGCTGGAATCCACAGGTGAAGAGGTGGTGGGGACAGATTCAAAGGAGAACTGGATAAGGGCCTGAAGAGAAAGATTTTTTGTTCTTATTTGTTCACAGGATCTGGATATCATTGGCCACCCAGCATTTATTGCCCATCCCTAACTGCGCAGGGAGCAGTTAAGAGTCAACTACATTGCCGTGGGTCTGGAGTCACATGTGGGCCATACTAGGTAAGGACAGCAGATTTCCCTCCCTAAAGGACATTAGTGAATTTTTCTCCCAACAACTCACAACAGTTTCATGGTCATTGTTCGACTCTGAATTGTCTAGCAATAATATCATTAGGACATAGTCTCTCTGGAGAGACAGAAAACAGTGAAGTGTGTAAGTTGATTTTGTGAATAGCTGGCATATACTAAATGGGCTAAATGGCCTCCTTCTGTTCTGTAACCATTCTATAATTGTTTGCAGGGGCATTGGTTTGAAAGGTCATGAGGATACACCTTTAAATGGCGAATTGGGTGTCAAACGGATTCACGAATATCCTTTAGGGAAGGAAATCTGCTGGCTTTGCCATATCTGGCCTACATGTGACTCCAGACTGACACCATTCTGAGTGACTCTTAACTGCCCTCTGAAATGGTCTAGCAAGCCACTCAGTTCAATGATAACAAGAGGTGGGGAACAAACGGTGGGCTTGTTGTTGATGTCCAAATTCCATTCCAAAAATGGAAAACCAATCGCATCATGTTTAATACATTGAATACATGTTATTTTAAGGTCTACGTTTATTTTAAACAGTTTAGTACAAACATAAAGAAAGCAACAATTGATAATCTACTCTAAGTGCTGGCAAGCCATATGGTAAGTGAATAAGTATGAGGTTATCTATTTTGATTGGATGAATAGTAAGGCAACTTGTTATCTAAACGGAGAGAAAATCAGAGTGCAGAGGGATCTGGGTATCCTTGTGCTTGACTCACAGAAAACTAATTTGCAGGCACAGCAGGTAATAACGAAGGCAAATGGAATTTTGGCATTTATTGCTAAAGGGATAAAGTATAAAAGTAGAGAAATTTTGCTGCAAGTGTACAAAGTATTAGTGAAAATACACCTGGAGTATTACGTACAATGTTGGTCTCTTTACCTGACGACAGATGTAGTTGCATTGGAAACAGTTCAGAGGAGGTTAATGAGATTGTTTGCAGAGGTGAGGCCTTCTTTTTATGAAGAGAGATTGAGAAGTTTAAACTTATACTCTCTGGAGTTTTTTCAACTCTCTAGTAAAATGAGAAATCTAATTGAGGTATATAAGATGCTAAAAGGGATTGACAAAGCAGACGTAGAGAGGATGTTTCCTCATGTGGGGCAATCGAGAATGAGAGGTCATATATTTAGGGTAAGTGGTAGCAGATTTAAAATGGAAACGAGGAGAAATTACTTCCCTCAAAGAGTTGTGATTCTGTGGAATTCCTGATCCCAGAGTGCAGTGGGTGCTGGGACATTGAGTAAATTTAAGGAGGAGGTAGACAGATTTTTAACTAGTGATGGGTTGAAGGGTTACGGAAAGCGGGCAGGAAAGTGGAGTGGAGGCCAAGATGAGACCAGCCGTGATTGTATCAGAACAGGCTTGAGAGGCCGAAGTGCCCGTTCCTGCTCCGGGTTTTAATTTCAAATTGTCCAATTTCAATATTATCCACCAATACCCTCGAGCTATCACCGAGTATAATTAAGAACAAAGAACAAAGAAAATTACAGCACACGAACAGGCCCTTCAGCCCACCAAGCTGATCCAGATCCTCTATCTAAACCTGTCGCCTATTTTCCAAAGATCTGTATCCCTCTGCTCCCTGCCCATTCATGTATCTGTCTAGATACATCTTAAATGATGCTATCGTGCCCGCCTCTACCACCTCCGCTGGCAACGTGTTCCAGGCACCCACCACCCTCTGCATAAAGAACTTTCCATGCGTATCTCCCTTAAACTTTTCCCCTCTCATCTTGAAATCGTGACCCCTAGTAATTGAGTCCCCCACTCTGGGAAAAAGCTTCTTGCTATCCACCCTGCCTATACCTCTCATGATTTTGTAGACCTCAATCAGGTCCCCCCCCAAACTCCGTCTTTCTAATGTAAATAATCCTAATCTACTCAACCTCTCTTCATAGCTAGCGCCTTCCATACCAGGCAACATCCTGGTGAACCTCCTCTGCACCATCTCTAAAGCATCCACATCCTTTTGTTAATGTGGCAACCAGAACTGTACACAGTATTTCAAATATGGTCAAACCAAAGTCCTCCATAACTGTAACATGACCTGCCAACTCTTGTACTCAATACCCCGTCCGATGAATGAAAGCATGCCGTATGCCTTCTTGACCACTCTATCGACCTGCGTTGCCATCTTCAGGGTACAATGGACCTGAACACCCAGATCTCTCTGTGCATCAATTTTCCCCAGGGCTTTTCCATTTACCGTATAGTTCGCTCTTGAATTGGATCTTCCAAAATGCATCACCTCGCATTTGCCTGGATTGAACTCAATCTGCCATTTCTCCGTCCAACTCTCCAATCTATCTATATTCTGCTGCATTCTCCGACACTCCCCTTCACTATCTGCTACTCCACCAATCTTAGTGTCATCTGCAAACTTGCTAATCAGACCATCTATACCTTCCTCCAGATCATTTATGTATATCATAAACAACAGTGGTCCCTACACGGATCCCTGTGGAACACCACTGGTCACAGTTTTCCATTTTGAGAAACTCCCTTCCACTACAAGTCTCTGTCTCCTGTTGCCAGCCAGTTCTCTATCCATCTAGCTAGTACACCTTGGACCCCATGCAACTTCACTTTCTCCATCAGCCTACCATGGGGAACCTTATCAAATGCCTTATTGAAGCCCATGTATATGACATCTACAGCCCTGCCCTCATCTATCAACTTTGTCGCTTCCTCAAAGAATTCTATCAAGTTGGGCAGAAACTCTTTCTAAATTCCAATCCCTTGCACATTCCCACCCAGTAACTCCTTTCACACCCCCAGACCAGGAATTCAGAGCCCTTTTAAAGTCAATTAGCTCAGGGCAGAACAAAAATCAAGCCAGGAAAATTTTGTCTATATACCTTCATGAATGTAGAACTGGTTTTGGAATACAAATGCAGGGAAAATGAACATTTTGGATGGGTTCAAGGCGCTCCCTTGATCTTCTGCACGTCAACTGGAGCTGTTTACAATCAAGTGATAGAATGACCTCCTAGACTAGGCTCCATCCACTGGTTGCTTTGGGAATTACACTACAGAACAGCACTCCAGCATTTCATAGATTTTTCCCGCTCCATTTCTTTCACATTAATCCAAGAAGAAGAAAAACAACTAAAAAATGGAAAAATCAAGGTGTCAGGTTTCAACCAATTGCACATTGCTTCTCACTTCAGCATTAAGTTAAATTTTCCATTTTCTTCAGAAATGCAATGAAAGATCCCCCAGAGGGCAAAAAGGGAATAAAACTCCTGTCCCAAGTTTTTTTAAATGCAGAAATACAATGACTACACTTGCTAGCCCTCAGGGCTTAGTTACAGCTAGATGCCATCCCAAAGTTGTAGGCAATGAAATCAAATTAATATGAGCCTTTTTTGGCCACAATGTTTGGCCACAATGAGTACCCTGGTGAATATCTTCTGTTGTGGTAGTTCAAATTCAGAATGACAAAGTGAGTCATCAAAAAAGATATTGAATGTTCTTCGAATAGAACCAAGTTGCTATTGCCCTGAGGAATTTCTAGCTCACAAACTGTTGCTTGCTTCTGTAAATGCAGAGTGCAGTGCAAGAGTAGCTCAAAAGTGAGCCTTATGTGCCTGTAGACATAGATATTGGTTTAACCGTCAGTTCTACATTCTGGTTTTGGAGGTAGGCCAAACTTCCTTGAACTAATTCAAGAAAACTCAAACGTTGATTCTGCAGTGAGCTCTTTTAAGAACTTTGGCAAGTTTCTATAATGGCTAACAGGGGTGTGATCTGCTTGGCTTAATACCTACCAAAAGATGTGGGAATGGTTCGATGAGGTGGAGTTGTGGAAAGTTTTCAGGCATGAAATTATTGGATGAGAGAGCAGACCTGAGAGGTCTAATAGATTCCTTCAGCTCCTATTTCACATATTTTTGCACATGACTGCAGCTGTGGAGGTGAGCTTGGGTTCTTGGTGGCGTTTGTGTCCAGCGCAGATTCATGGAGGCAGCAGTAGAGGTGATTGTGGGGCCAGTACAAAGCCTAGTGGCATCAGCAACAGCTGCATCGTTGAGATGGGCCCAAAGCAAACTCATGGTAGCAGCAGAGTCAAGTTTGCGCCAATGCGCTACCAGCGGCATCTGCATTGGTGAGGTCCAGTGAGGACTCGCAGTGGGGAGAGCATCGGTGGAGGTGAGATGGCGCTGAAGAGTGATGACTTCTCTTCCAGCAGCGGCGGCACAGCAAAGGGGACTCATGCCTGGTCACTAGGCCCATGTAGTGTGGAAGCAGGCCGTTCAGCCCATCAAGTCCGCACCAACCCTCTGAAAAGCATCCCATTCAGACTCACTCCCACTACCCTATCCCCGTAACCCTGCATTTCCCACGGCTTACCCACCCAGCCTGTGCATCCCTGGACACTGTAGGGAATTGAGCACGGCCAATCCACCTAACCTGCACATCTTTGGACCGTCTGAGGAAACCAGAGCACCCAGAGGAAACCCACGTAGACACAGGAAGAATGTGCAAACTCCACACAGACAGTTGCCCGAGGCTGGAACTGAACCTGGGTCCCTGGCGCTGTGAGGCAGTAGTGCTAACCACTGAGCCATAGTGCCGCCCCTATACAACACTTTTCACTGTATTTTGTAACAAGATTCATGATAAACAAATCAAATCAAATTCTGTCTGGAAGTGAGGTTGCTCAATCTGAAGCAAGAGTGTTAAATTTGACGAAAGCTAATTTTAAAAGCATGATGCACAAGTTGGCTGAGTTTGATTGGGAAATGCAGGCAAGGGCATAACTGTGCATTGGTAATGGGCAGTCTTTTAAAGAACTGTTATATAACCTACAGTAACAATACATTCTTTCAACAAGTAAAAACTCTTAAAAGGCTAGCCAAACACGCCTGACCAAGGAAGTTAAGGATTGTATCAGATTAAAAGAAAAGGTTTATAAAGTGACCAGAAATAGTAATAATTCTGAGAATTGGGAAACTTCTAACATACACCAAGGGGCGACTTAGAAACTGATAAAAGAAAGGAAGACTAGAGTATGGACTATAAACACCTCTACAGGTATGTAAAGAAGAAATATTTGGCTATGACAAATGCGAATCCATTAAAAGCAGAGTCAAGAGAATTTACAATGGGGAATTGAAATTTGGCAGAGAAGCTAAATAGTTTCTTTGTGTCTGTTTTCACTGGGGAAGCTACAAGAAATCTCCCAGAACCTGAAATCCAACTGACTATAGAGAAGGAGGATTTGAGGGAAATTAATGTTAGTAAGAAGGGTGTACTAGAGAAATTAATTGGGTTGGTAGTTGATAGTCCCACAGGATCTGGTGTTATACATTCCAGAGTGTTGGAAAAGGTGACAATGGAGATTGCATTGGTGATCATCAGAATATTTAATTTCATTGTCTTCCCAGGAAGATCCTTTGTAATATAAAGAACTGTGCTTGCTGATGATCTGAAACAAAATCAGAAATTGTTGGAAAAACTCAGCAGTCTAGCAGCATCTGTGGAGAGAAAGCAGAGTTAACGTTTCAAATTCAGTGATGTTTCTCCAGAAGATAGATATGAGTGAACGCCCAAATATGACAAAGGTACAAAGTCATTACTTTGCACAAATCATTACTTCATAAAAAAACGACTTGTTTATCAGAATTAAGCTGGACTGATTTATTGATGAAAAGGGAGACAAGTTCTTATAGTATTTCATCTGGCACTCTTCAGGACCAGAACAAGAATGTCAAATTTTAATTAGTCACACAGCTTAAGGTAGATGAGAAAAGTGTGCTGTTTAGATAGAATTCCAATGATGGAGTGAATAGGAATCAGGGATAAAACTCTCCATTAGCTGGAGTTATACCTGGAACAAAGGATTGTTGGAGGTGTAGAGAGTGCATTTTTTTTTGTTTTACTTTATTTTTTATTGTGGACTGAACTGGGAAAAAACCTGTATTATAACAAATGATTGAGGAAGGAATTGCAGTACCTTTAAAAAAAAGTAACTGAAACACATTATAATTTGTACTTACAGAGTTGCCTTACCAGCAGTGCAGCCAATGTTCTCTCTTAGCTTCATTCTCAGGTTCTGTACACACTAATTGATTTGCTGGGTGTGCTGATGTTTTGGCTTCTGGTTTTGGAAGTCCCTGTCTGTATCCAGGCCTCAGAAATCCACGCACTGAAAAAAAGAAAACTAGAGTTGATGTTAACCGAGGCAAAAGTAAGATTCAATAAACAAAGTTGCTGGAAAAGCCCAGCAGACCTGGCAGCATCTGTGAAGGAAAAAACAGACTTAACGTTTCAGGTCCAGCGACACTTCCTCAGAAACTGTTCTGAGGAAGGGTCACCGGACCCGAAATGTTAACTCTGTCTTTTGCTTCACAGATGCTGCCAGACCTGCTGGGCTTTTCCAGCAACATTGTTTTTGTTCCTGATTTACAGCTTCCGCAGTTCTTTTGGTTTTCAAAAGTTAAGATTCGCCTGGCAACAAGTAACTAATTAGTTTGTGCAATTGTGACCACTGGTGATAACAACTCACTGCCTGTTGAACAGTTTGTGGGTGTGAAGGATAAATACTCTGGAAGAGGAGGTGGTGTTTTCTTCTCCTCCTATTGAAAATACCTGAAGCTAAAGAAAATTAGTTGTCATCTCCCATCAGTTGCTATAACCTGTTGCTTTTAACCAATAAATCAGAGACTTTGTAATTTGTGAATCAGTCACTCCGTACCTTCTATGAAGAAGTGACAGCCCCTGATGGAGAAGATCAGGGAACTAAGGGACTTGGGAAACAATAGGAACACTTATCAAATCCTGGAGACTGATGCTCTTCAGCTGTCTTTCCTATATTCTTTCATGACCCGCGCACATAAGCTCAATGCTTTTATTGTTATCTCTTTGTATGTGTGAGGAGGGCAGTTTTAGAAGGAATTTAGAGCTTTAACTGATTGAGTTATATGTCAACAGTTTATAGCTGTTAGCCCATGGTTAGAATCTATTTATTTGCAAGAAATAGTAGTTATTTATTTTTATTCACTCATGGGACAAATGTGCCACTGGCTAGCTGGTCAGTATTTATTGACATCCCTGGTTGCTTTTGAGAAGGTGGTGGTGAGCTGCCTTCATGAACTCCTGCAGCCCATGTGCTGTGGATAGACCCACAATGTTCTCAGCAAGGGAATTCCAGGATTGTGACCCACTAACAATGAAGGAATGGCAATATATTTGCAGGTCAGGATAATGAGTGGCCTGGAGTGAACTTGAAGGTGGTGGGTGTTCCTGTGTATCTTCTGCCTTTGTCCTTCTAGATGGGGGTGGACATGGCTTGGAAGGTGCTATCTAGGGATTTTTGGCAAATCTCCACAGTCCAACTTGTAGATAGGATGTACTGCTGACACTGAGCGTCAGTAGTAGAGGAAGTGATTGCTTGTGGGTGTAGTGCCCATCAAGCGGGCTGCTTTGTTCTGGATGGTGTCAAGCTTCTTGAATGTTGTTGGAGCTGCACTCATTCAGGCAAGTAGGGAGTATTCCATCACACTTCTGATTTGTGCCTTGTAGATACTGGACAGGCTTTGAAGAGTCAGGAGGTGTGTTACTCGCCGCAGTATTCCTAACCTCTGACCTGCTTGCTCTTTTAGCTACTGTATTTATATGGCATGACCAGTTGTGTTTCTGGTCAATGGTAACCCCCAGGATGTTGATAGCAGGGGATTCAGCGATGCTAACACCGCTGAATATCAATGAGCAGTGGTTAGATTGTTTCTTACTGGTGATGATTGTAGCCTGGCATTTGTATGGTGTGAATGTTATTTGCCACTTGTCAGCTCAAGCCTGGGTATTGTCCAGGTCATTTTAAGTTTAAATACAGACTGCTTCAGTATCTGAGGAGTATCACCAATGCTGAACATTTTGTAATCATCAGTGAACATCCCAATTCTGACCTTATGAAGGAGGGAAGGTGATTGATGAAGCAGCTGGTGATGGTTGGGTCTGGGTCATTTCTCTGAGGAACCAGAGTTCTTTGGCACAGCAGTGGTACCCCTCCACTGGGTCAGGGGTTCCAAGTTTGAACCACTTGGAGTTTAGTCATAACATGCCCGAACAGCCTGCTTAAAGTAACTAAACTCTTGTAGCTGCTTCATCAATGGTCTTCCTTCCATCATAAGGTCGGTAATAGAGATTTTTGCTGATGATGACACACAGTTCATTTTCCATTCACGACCCCTCAGATACTGCAGCAGTCAGAGTCCACATGCAGTAAAATCAAAACAACATTCAAACTTGGGTTGGCAAGTGGCAAGTAACACTTGTGCCTCACAAATGCCAGGCAAATGGAATTCAATTCAGATAAGTGTGAGTGATGCACTTTGGTAGGACAAACAGGATCTTAGAAAGAACCAAGGATTAGAGAGGCATTGGTGTATATGTCACTGGTCACTTAGATATTGGGACAGGTAGATAAAGTGGTTAATAAGGCTTCTGGAACACTTGCCTTCATTAGCAAAGACACAGAGTTTAAGAACAGAGAGGTGATGTTGGGACTGTATAAAACATTGGTTGGGCCACAACTAGAGTGAGCAGTTTTAGCATCTAGCAGTGGTGTGATTGCACTGAGATGGTGCAGAGGAGATTTACCAGGATGTTGCCTGAGCTTGAGAGTTTTAATCATGAAGCAAGAGTGGACAGACTGGGGTTATTTTCCTTGGAGTAGAGGAGATTGGTGGGGTGGTGGGTGTGGAATATATGACTGAGATGTATAAAATTATGAGGGGCATGGATAGGGTAGATGGGAAGAAAACTTTTCCCCTGGTGGATGGATTGTGAACACAAAACATAGATTTATTGTAATGGGCAGAAGGTTAAGGAGGGGATGTGAGGAAAGTTTTTTTTTCACCCAGAGGATGGTGGGAATCAGGGACTCACTGCCTGTGAAGGTGGTAAAGTTAGAAACTCTCATAACATTTAAGAAGTATTCAGATGTGCACTTGCAATGCTAAGGAATACAAGGCTATGGATGAAGTGCTGGGAAATGAGATTAGGATAGTTAGGTGGTTGTTTTTGACCTATTCAGACTCGAAGGGCCTTTTACTGTGCTATAAAATTTTACACCTCCAAAGAGAGTGAATCTAACCATCAACTCTTGATATTCTTACTGAGGCGCCCACTATCAACACTCTGGGGGTTATCATTGACCAGAAATGGAGTCATAGAGTTATACAACATGGAAACAGACCCTTCGGTCCAACTCGTTCACGTCGACCAAACGTTCCAATCTGACCTAGGTCCATTTGCCAGCATTTGGCCCATATCCCTCTAAACCCTCTTGAATGAAACATAAATACTGCAGCTACAAGAACAGGCCAGAGACTAGGAATTCTATGGAGGGTAACTCACTTCCCGGCTCTCTAATGACTGACCATGATCCACAAGGCACAAGTCAGGAGTGTGATGGAATACTCCCCACTTGCCTGCATGTGTGCAGCTCAAAACAAAACACAAGAAGTTTGACACCATCCAGGACAAAGCAGCCCACTTGATTGGTACCAAATGCACCACTTTCCCCGTTCAGTCCCCTCACTAGTGATTCATAGCGGCAGCAATGAGTACCATCAACAAGGTGCACAGCTCCCCATGAATCCTTAGACAGCATCTTCTAAACCCACAACCACTTCCATTTAGAAGGGCCAGGGCAGCAGATACATGGGAACACCACCACATGCAAGGTCCCCCCCAAGCCACTCACCATCCTGACTTGGAAATATATCGCCGTTCCTTCATTGTCACTGGAACAAAATCCTCCCTCCCTCATGACATTGTGGGTCTACCTACAGCGCATGGACTGCAGTAATTCAAGGAGGCAGCTTACCACCAACTTCTCAAGGGCAAATAGGGACAGGCAATAAATGCTACCCAACCAGAAATGCAAACTCATTTTTATGAATTGCTCTAGACAGGTGCAACTCCAAAAACAATCTGGAATCTCAGTATCATTCAAGGCTAAACAGCCTGTTTAATGAGTTCTTAAATTGAGAAAGATGCAAAATTGAACCGATTTTGAGCCTAACAGGCTGAAGACGTTGAAGAGGTTTATGCCCTGTCGATATGTAAACTTTTGTGCAGATATCACCGAATAATAAATTTAGCACCATTTCCCCAGAAGTTGCAAAAGAGACTTTGCCGTCACTTTTAGCTGACTCAGATTTCTATATGTTCCACACAGGATACCTCTTGGATCGCGAAGGAGTACAACACCTGGAAATGTCACATTATCCATCATCTTGACACACTAATGCCGCTAATGATATTGCAAGCATTACTCACAATGCATTGTCATGCATAATTAATTGTAGCAGTCAAAGGAAAGAAGCTTGGAAAATTAGTGATGAAACTGGCCACTAGCAACAGCTAATCAGCTGAGAGGGGCTCAGGTGTGGACAAAAAAGCTGCCTAAGCAAATATCCGGTTAAATTGTTAAATGCTGTTCCACATCAATCTTTACTGTGGCATTTGCTTTTTAATCCAGGCATGGTATTGTCACCTGCTCTGTGATTACTGGTTTCACACAAGGCAAAGCAACAACGTGTCATTATAACACGCAGGAATTACCAATTCCTGCCATAAATAAACATTTGCCCAGTCCTTCAAAGTAACAAACAGGTGAACAGGCAAGTAATGTAATTTTGATTTCTAGAAACAGCGCCCAAAACTGTTCTCCACATTAAATGGACAACAAAAATGCCTTGTAAGCAGAAGAATATCAGTCAAATGACTTGGATTCACCTTTGATACTTGAACCAAGGACCAGAGTATCCTCCCAGGAAAAACAGCAGCAATTTATATCAATAAAACTTAGAACTGTGGATGCTGAAAACCTGAAGCAAAAACAGAAATTGCTGGAGAAACTCAGCAGGCCTGGCAGCATCTGTGGGAGAGAAAGCCGAATTAGTATTTCGGGTCCAGTGACTCTACGTCAGACAGAGGAGTAATGAGAAATAATGGTATATATGCTGAAAGGGTTTGGGGATGTACAGGAGTGAGAGAATTGCTGGAGACAGAGCTCAGAGGGTGAGAAAAACAGGTAGACAAACAAATAGATTGATAATTTATACAGGGAAGGGAAAAAGCTGGCAATAATGACATTAGTGAGTAAAAAAAAAATTGCTGTACTGAAAGCAGCCCATGTGATGACATGGCCTGGGGTGTAGGATTGGGTAAAGAAGGTGTACAGGCCATAAAATTATTATAAAACTCAATTCTGAGTCCTGGTGGCTGCAGGGTCCCCACGTGGAAAATAAGATGCTGTTCTTCCAGCTTGCACTGAGCCTTGCTGGAGCATTGCACAAAGCCCAAGGCAGGATACTGGCCGGGGAACACAGTGGAATGTTAACATGGTAGGCAACTGGAAGCTTGGGATCATATTTTGCATCAAAACCTAAGTGTTCTCCATCCGTGTTGCATTTTGTCTTCTCAAAGTAGAGGAGACTTATATTTTTGTAGACTTTCTAATGTGATGGGTAGTTCCAAGGTGCTTCACAGGAGGAACATAAAACAAGAATGACTCAAAAGCACTTAAGGACATAAGACATCAGAGAACAAAATCAAATAGTTAAGTTATAATAAGGCTGTCTTAAAGAAATAAAGCAAGATGGAGAAGTGTATGTAGGGTAGCTTAAGGTCAAGAAACTCTATAGCATAGCCACCAGCAATGAGGGATGTAAGTTGCAACTGTACAAGGGGCTGGAATTAGAGGAATGGATAATTCTCACAGGACTATAGGGCTGGGAAGGCTGCAGCAATAAGCAGGAGTAAGGTGATTATCAAATTTGAAAACAAGGATGGGAATTCTAAAATCAAGACATTCCTTAACTGGGGACCACTATAGGTCGTTGGGCACAGGGGTAATAGACAAATACTTGGCTGCAAATTAAGGCTTGGGTAGCACAGTGGTTAGCATTGCTGCCTCACAGAGCTGGGGTCCTGGGTTCAATCCCATCTTTGGGTGACTGTGTGGAATTTGCACACTCTCCTCATGCCTGTGTGGGTTTCCTCTGGATGGTCTGGTTTCCTCCCACAGTCCAAAGATGTGCAGGTTAGGGTGGATTGGCCATGGGAAATTGCTCATAGTGTCCAGGGATGTGCAGGCTTGGGGTGTTAACCATGGGAAATGCAGGGTTATGGGGTAGGGATGGGTCTGGGAGGGATAGTCTTCAGAGCGCCAGTTTGGACTCAATGGGCCAAATGGCCTGCTTCCCTACTGTACGGAATCTATGAATAGGGTTTTGGATGTCCTCTAATTTACAGAGGATGAAATGTGGTTGGTCAGCCCAGAATCATTTGCAGTGTTTGAGTCTGGAGGTAACAAAGGCACGGATGAGGGTTTCAGCAGCTGAAGAGCTGAGACAGGCCAAAGCAGGCAGTGTTGTTGAGGTCAAATTAGGCTATCTTAGAGGTACATACATGGTTGGAAGCTTCTCTCAGAGTCAGATGTGACACTGTTGCGAACACACTGAGTCAGTCTCAGATTGTTGCCAGGGAGATACATGGACACAGTATCTAGGGAGCACAGTTTGGGTTGGGAGACAAAAGCAATGTCATTGAGCTTCCCAATAATTGGTGAAAATATTTAGATCATCTTTTATTGCCCCCTGATAAAGAAAGCGTATAGCTGTTCTTTCTGAGGGTGAGTGGAATTATATATACTCCTGCAATTGTCTACACTTTACGAAGTTTGCAAGCTCTTTGGGGAAATCAAGGGAAGTTGAATACACTCCTCATGGCGTAGGGGTCAAATGGAGGCATTTCCATCCCTCAAAGGCATCCTCCTACCCAACCTTATCAAACCGTGTGCCCTACTTCCTTATGCATTGCATTTGGGATTAATCTCTATGTGCTAATAGCTACAATGCATCATCAATGATTTCAGATGATATCAGGTCATGGAGGAACATTCTGGTGAAGTCTCACTCCATTGTATTTCTGCATCTGCTGAGAATTGTTGGTAAGTTTTTGTCAATTTGCACTGGTATGGTGTCCAGTCTTCATCTGTCTAAAAGCCCCAGAGCCTACTGGCAATATTTGGGAACCTGAGTCTGAAGATCCCAGTTCAAATCCCACCACAGTAGATGGAAGAATTTAGATTCAATTTTAAGAAATCTGTAATTTAGAGTCTAATGGTGACCATGAAGCCGCTGTCATTTGTTGGAAAAACCCATCCGGTTCACAAATATCCTTTAGGGAAGGAAACTGCCATCCCTACCTGGTCTGGCCTACATGTGACTCCAGACCCAGAGCAATCTGCCCTGTGGAGAAATGCTGGCCCCGCCATTAATGACGACATTCTGTGAGTGAATTGATGAAAATATCATCCAGCTTCCCCTTAAATGCCTCTGCTATTCCCCACTGCCTTTGTTTATTTTCATCTCAGCCTGCTTGGTTTCTGGGCTGTCTTCCTGACATTGTTAAGACATTTTCTCAAGGTCACTTCATTCAGTTAGCAGCGTGGCTTTTAACCAAACTATCCTTCACAATTCAAATTAGAACGAATTGAATTTCAAATAGAAACTGCCCATTGAGTTTCTGTTACTCGCTGGTATGCAACTCACATCCATTTGGACATGTTTTTCATCTTCCTGGTGTGCAATTTCATTAGGATAATATAATGTGTGCATATCACTGGACCTTCCATATACATGCAAATTTTTGAATGCCCTTTTTTTTCGACTGTGTGCAGGGCATGCCATTTTCCATGTGCTTAATCAACTGACATGCCCTTCCAAAGGAAGGAGACACAGACCTGACCAGTGAACTGTCATATAAATTCACCGCTTGCAACTGCTCTGGTCTGTGCCCTCATAATTGAAATGTGCTTCTGCCTTCTGTTGCGGTTGTCAACAACAACGATTTGCATTCGTGTGACATATTTAACATCGCAAAATATTGCAAGGTTTGATGTTTTCCCAGATAGTTCATGATGCCTCGTGCTGTTTGCTACCTGTATAAGGTAAAGTCATCGCTGCCCAAGAGGACCATGAGATTGTTTTCTCATTAGAGAGAGAGAGAGACAACTGGTGGTGGCTTGACTTGAGGGTCACCACGCATCAGGGGAGGGGCAAATTTGAGTAGCTGGGAGCTTCACAGTAATCCTAGCCAGTATGACGATTTGATTTGATTTAAGCTTTGTTGTCGTGTGTACTCAGGTACAGGAGTACAGTGAAAAGTGTATAATGTCACCACACATGGGACCATCTTGGGTACGAAGGTAACTAGTTGTAAAAGTTAAATACAAGTAATAGCAGAGTGAAACAAAGTTAAAAGTAAAGCATTACTGTTTGTCAGCATAAGTAAAGCAAAAGAAATAAAGTTAAAAGTTAACATTACAGTTCTTCCCAGTCTTAAGTGGAAAAATAACAGAATAAAGGTTAAAGTTCAACAGTCTTTCTTAAGTGCACTCCCTGCAAGGTCTCAGTTTCCTCTGCTTTGGCCTGCTCACAAGGAAACTTTAAACTTCTTGCTCTCAAATCCGTAGATGCTGGGGGATCTCCGTCACCGACATTTCAGGCTCGTTCTAACCATGTTGGGCTCAGTCCCACACTCTACCAGCATGTGGTTCAGGGTAAGAGTTATTTGAGGTAGCTCGCTGCCACTGATCCTCCTATGTCATAACTATCTCTTCGAGTTATCCAGCCATGATAGCAGAGGATACACTACTGTAGAGTACCTGTAGAAGAAGTGCTGAGCCTAGATAACAAGACATTTATTGCATTACAGCAAAAGCTACTGTAGTCTTCCTTGTCTCCACTTACAAACTGTGTGTGATATTAGTAGAGTGGTTGGAGTCAATGTAACATGAATACTAACCTCTTCAGAATTATTATTTTACACAACACAAGGTTCTTTACAGGAGTGCTATCAACTAAGATTTAAGACCAAATCACAGGAGGAGTTTTTGTTGTAATAGGAGACCAAAAGACCAGTCTAAGCAGGAGGTTTTCAAAGATGATTGAAATGTGGAGAGGTTTAGGAAGGGAATTCCAGAGTCTAAAGCCAAGGCACCTGAAGACTTGGACACCTATTATAGAATGACTAAAACCAGTCATGCACAGAACATTAGAATCGAAGGAGTGGGCCATTCTCAGATGATTATGGGGCTGGACAAAGTTACGAACATAGACAGGGCAAGACTATGGAGGGATTGGAGAGCAAGGGTGAGAATGTTAAACTTGAGGCATAGCTGGTCCAGGAGCAGATGCGCAATGGGTGAATGGTACACCATGTGATTTTCTGTGTCAGGTGCAGAGTTAATGGCGTGTAATTGATGAGAGGCAAGGAGAAACTTTTGTTTCAAGGTAACGGAGGGTCAGATTTCAAGATAAGAGAGAGATGGATTGAGGCTTCTTCAGAGGGCAGTGTAGTCAAACTATTTACTAACATTCATTGCCTGGCATCTTTCGCAAAGAATGGACAATCAAGAGAAGGAAGGAATGTCGGAATAATAAGAGTGTAAAAAAACTGGCATTCGATGCACATTCTGACCCTGAAGTCAGTTTATGATGCATTCAGTTGACAAACTCTATGTCAGCACATGCAATGGAGCCAACAGGATTTGAACAAAAAGGCTATTATCAAACGCTTGTAAAGGCATCACTGTGGTAGTGGGCGGTATGATTGATTGAAGTTTCCTCATTGAATGTGTTCAATACCTTCACATCATGATAACATACTGAAGAAAAGCTTATTTGATCTGCCTCTTGATATGCTTTGCCTGCATTGTTGTGAAGAAGATGGACTGAGACGAGGCAATTTTGATTTTTATTTTATCTTCTTAATTTATAGATTGTTTTGGTATGTCAACAAGACTGTCCTTGTCCCTCACTTGACAGTCAATTCCCCACAGGCAATCTATTTGATTCTCGGCTTAGTATTCATTCTTTTTCATCCGGATTTTTACGGCCTGCCAGCAAACAGTCCCTGATGTAAACAAACGTCAGGGTCTATCTTCTGACTGGCACCGTTCCTGCACAAACTATTTAATGGACTTTTCTGTGTGTTCTCTTAATCCAGTCATCTACCTGTTCAACTTAAAACAGGACAAGGTCTCCCCACTCAGGAGTCTAAGATGAACATTAACCATTTGAGCAACAACTGTGCCTCACCTTGTGCTGCTGGCTCCAACTTGTCCTCTTAAGTAGACATAAAAGATCCCATGGCACTATGCTTTTAGGAGCTGGCCAGTACTTATGCCTTAATCAATATCACTTCAAAGGAAAGAGAGAATTATTTTTCTGAAGAAGGGTCTAGGCCCGAAACGTCAGCCTTCCTGCTCCTCTGATGCTGCTTGGCCTGCTGTGTTCATCCAGCTCTACACCTTGTTACCTCAGATTCTCCAGCATCTGCAGTTCCTACTATCTCTGAAACAATTTTTTTTAATTGTTTTATTTTGTGAAATCTTGCCACATGCAATTTGGTTGCCACCTGCAATCACATCAAATCATAGCTTAGAGTCACAAAGTTGCACAGTGCAGAATCAGACCCTTCAGTCCAGCCTATCCATGCTGACCAGATATCCTAATTAATCTAGTCCCATTTGCCAGCATTTGGCGCATATCCCTCCAAACCCTTCCTAACAGTGAACATCCCTGAGATTGTGGAAGTTGTTGCCAAATGCAAGGTATATATTTCTGCTTGTATCAGAGATAGTAGGAACTGCAGATGCTGGAGATTCTAGGCCCGAAATGTCAGCCTTCCTGTTCCTATGATGCTGCTTGGCCTGCTATGTTCATCCAGCTCTACACCTTGTTATCTCTATATATTTCTGCTGCTTTCTTTCTTTCTGTCAGATGATCTTGTTTCACTGGACATGCCAGTATTTATTGCCTATCCCTAATTGCCCTTGAGAAGGTGGTGGTGAGCTGTCTTCTTCAACTGCTGCAGGCCACATTGTGTAGGCACACCTACAATGCCATGAGGGAGGAATTTCCAAGATTTTGACCCAGTGACACTGAAGCAAAGGTGATATGTTTCTGCGTCAGGCTGGAATGTAGCTTGGAGAAGGGGTGCTTGGAGACCTAAGTTTAAATCCCACAATGACAGAGGGAGGAATTTGAGTTTGAATAAAATCAGAAATTGAATGAGTCTGATTAAGAACGTGTAACCATTGTTGCAATATCCCATCTGTTTCACTAATGTCCTTCAGGAGAGCAAACAGCCATTGCCTTCCTGTCTGATCTACGTATGACTCCAGACCCACAATGATGTGGTGGACTTCTCATATTACGTAGTGAGACATTCAGTTGTATCAAACTGCCAGATAGTATTGTTACAATTCCTGTGAGGAAGCCAAGCTTTAAAATAAACAAATTTTGTGAACAACCTCAAAAGGGAAAGAACGCCAACAAGGTTTCAATTTTTGTAACTAACGCTTCAACATGGATCAGAACCAGTGTAGAGTAAACATGATGTAACAGGCAAATGATATTTCAGGTGAAAAGATAAATTTCACTTCAAATCAATGGCATATCATATTTTTCATAACCATGTGCACCACTCCCTACAGAAATGCGGAACTGCTGTTACATAATTCCACAATATGCTGTTTTCTATTTGGGCAGGTTATGTAAAGAGCTCTATTTGATAGCAACTTTGAGCTATAAATATCATCTGCAAACTTTTTCTCTCTCTCAATTCTTTTCAGTCCAGATGATGCATATTTCCAGAGTTCCTATCCAATTGATCACACAATATCAGACAGTTCGGAATCTGGACCCTTGACACTAGATAGAAGCATAGAAAATAGGTGCAACTGTAGGCCATTCAGCCATTTGAGCCTGCACCACCATTCAGTATGATCATGGCTGATCATACAATTTCAGTATCCCATTCCCGCTTTCTCCCCCTACCCCTTGATCCCTTTGGCCGCAAGGGCTCAGATCCCTCAGATCCAGCTCCCTCTTAACTATATCATGCAAACTGGTCCCAACAGCTTCCTGTGGTAGAGAATTCCACAGGTTCACAACTCTCCGAGTGAAGAAATTCTTCCTCATCTTAGTCCTGAATGGATTACCATTTTTCTTAGGTGGTGACCCCTAGCTCTGGACTTCCCTGACATCGGAAACTTTCTTCCCGCATCTAACCTGTCTAGTCCTATCAGGATTTTATATATTTCTATGAGATCTCCCCTCATTCTTCTAAATTCCACTGAGAAAAAGCTCAGTCAATTCAGTCTTTCTTCATATGTCAGTCCTACAATCCTGGGAATTGATCTGGGGAATTTTCACTGGACTGTCTCAACAGCAAGAATTTCCTTCCTCAGACTATGAAACCAAAATTGCACATAAACTCAAGGTCCTGTGTATCTGCAACAAGACATCCCGATTCCTATACTCAAATACTCTCGCTAAGAAGGCCAGCATGCCATTAACATTCCTCACTGCCTGCTGCACCTGCATGCCAACCTTCAGTGGCTATTCCACCATGACACCCAGGTCTCGTTGCACCTCACCTGGCTCTCTCATGTATCATTCCCCCAAGGCTTTCTGGAATTCTGTTTTTCATCTTAACGACAAACAGAAATCCAATATTTTCATCGAGAGCTTTGCTAACTTCATCTTACTTGAATTTCTCTTTGTCTTTGCACTTTTGTTCTGACTGCCTCCTTTGCATCTGTCCACATGATTTCCGTATTAATTTCCTTTTATTTACTGCTTCCAGGTCAAGGGTTGTCTTTGCAAAAAGGACTAATACTTCTTTGTTTTATTCCAGTATTTCTTCCTCTCCAAGAAAATTACAACTGGACCCTTTATAAATGATGCAAATACTTAAAAACCTTCTTCAAATAATCTTAACAATAAACTGCAGAGTGCCTACAAATCTTACAGACTTTTCAAATTTTCTTTACTGTGTGGCTTCCAGGTCAAGAGATGCTACACCACCCACAGGAAGCCACAACAAAATGAGTCACTGCATCTTAAAATCTAAGTAACTGGGGAGTGCTTCAAAAGATTTCAATGAAGAGAACTGTGTTAAAGTGAGAACATTTTTGACAAGTTAAAGACTAAGTCAATATCCTTTAAATTGAACCAGCAGTATTGTCATAAACTCAACAGCTGAAGACCCTTCCTTCAGTGGTTTGACCCTTCCATTTTTTGCACCATCTGTCTTTCTTATTGATCAGCTGTGAAAGTTGTCCTTCATTGACAACTGAGGAAACAAGCATTATGCTGTGGAGTGGCCATGCACTATAAACAAGGTTGAGACTGTGAAGTGAATTTCACTGATGACTCCTGTGCCCCTCAGCAGAGAAAAAGAAGCTGACCCCATCAGACTGAGCTGGAAATGAATACTAGTCTTAGAAAAAAGAGGACATTGCATTAATTCATTGTGCTACCCATTCCCCTGGAGACTATAATTCAATTCTGATCGCATTGTATGCTGAATCCCAAGCTGTTAATCACAACAGAAAGCCCTGAGATTTTTTTCTTATTTTTGTGTGATATATCTGATGAATAATACATTTGAGAGGATTTGTTTTGTTTATGTGATGTAGTAAAACTGAGGATCAATGAGTCTATGCAGTTTTGGTTAGTTGACAGGGTGTTTATTTACTCAGAGTTTGTTTATCAACCCTAGTTTATATAAACCGTCATTTTCCTAGCTACCATCAGTTCTGAGGAAGAGTCACTGGACCCAAAATGTTAATTCTGGTTTCGCTTCACAGCTGCTGAGCTTTTCTAGCAATTTCTGTTTTTGTTTCCAGTTCATATGATGTTCAATACACATTCATTTCATCAGTCAGTTTCTTGCAATTATTGAAAAAAAGACAAGACGGGAACAATTCTTATTTTCAGATTAACAAATTTCTTTCGTTTCTCTCCCGCTAATGATGTCATTAATGCCTAGAGTGATTAATGCAACTTGCAGATAGTACACACTGCTGCGACTGTGCTAGTGGCAATATTCCCTCTATTATTCACAGATGCATGTAGACGTTACCTCATTGATTTTCCAAGTATGGTGATCGGTACGCCAACGCGAATGCCAGCATCAATATCATGTTTCAGAAATCATTGCCACACATGGCTCATGCAGAAGATACAAAACTAGAGGGAGCGTTGGACAGTGGTCAAGAGAGTCAATATTGAATCTGATGGATTGGATGCCAATCAATCAAGCTGCTTTGACCTGAATGGTGTTGAACTTCATGAGTGTTGTTGGAGCTGCACTCATCCAGGTGAGTGGGGAGTATTCCATCACACTCCTGACTTGTGCCTTGTAGATGATGAACAGGCTTTGGGGAGATGGGCGCTGAGTTTCTGACTGCAGAATTCCTGGCCCTGCTCTTGCAGCCACAGTATTCTGGTCCAGTTCAGTTTCTGGTTAATGGTAGCACCTAGGATATTAATATTAGGGATTAAGCATGTCACATTTAGGATGGCGGATATAACACAGTGTGGAGCTGGAGGAGCACAGTGGGCCAGGCAGCACTAGAGGAGTAGGAAAGTTGGCGTTTCAGGTCGGGACCCTTCTTCAGAAAAGCCCCATTTCTGAAGAAGGGTCCCGACCCGAAATGTCAACTTTCCTGCTCCTCTGATGGCGCCTGGCCTGCTGTGTTTCTCCAGCTCCACACTGTGTTATCTCTGACTCCAGCATCGACAGTTCTTACTATCTCTAGGCCAGCAGATATCCTTCCTTGAGCGGCATGGATGAACCAAGTTAGTTTTTACAGCAAACATTGATACCTACATTGTCATCGTTACTGAGACTGCAATTTGTTTCATTAAATTCAAATTTTATGAATTAAGTTTAATTCCCACCGGTTAGCATGTTGAGATTTGAACCCATATCCTCAAGGAACTAACCTGGGTCTTGGGATTACTAAACTGTCACCACTTCCACTCACAATGCACACATTTGCATGATGTACCTGAAATGAAGAAAAATGTTCAACAAAGGTAATTCACTGGTTAGGTGCTTTGACATCATGACAGGAATTTGATCAATTCCAGTCTCCATTTGTCACATTGAAGGAGAGGCATTGGCAGAACGGTAAGGTCATGAGGCCAGTAATCTGAGCTCCAGGCTAAGGTGGTAATCAAATCCCAAATGGCTGATAGTGAAACTTGAATTCATGTATTTAAAAACAGACGTCTGGAATATAAAGGTAGCCTGTTGGTAACTGTGAAACTACTAGTCTGTGAGGGAAGGAAGTCTGCCATCTTTATCTGCATGGGCCTACATGTGACTCCAGAGCCTCAGCAATGTGTTTATTCCTAACTGCCCTCGAGGCAATTAGGGATGGGCAATGCCAAGAATCTATTTATACACATACACATTTGAAGTAATGTGTTCAATTCTGGGCACCGTATTTAAGGAAAGATGTTAAAGCCCCTGGAGTATAAAGGACATTTGCTAGAATGATAGCAGGAATGAGGGATTTTAGGTGCAAAGAAAGATTAGAAAAATTGGCCTCATTCTCCTCGGAGCATAGAAGATTAAGAGGAGACACTTACTGAGGTGTTCAAAATGATGAGCTAGTTTGACAGGTTAAAGAAGGATTTTCTGCTTCCACTAGTTGGTCTGTCGGCAACTAGGGGTTACGATTTCAAGCTTGTCAGTAAGAGAGCTAGGAGTGAGATGAGGAGAAACTTCTTTATTCAATGAGTCATTAGGATTTGGAATGCACTGCCCAGGAGAGTGTTGGAGGTGGATTCCATAGGAGGTTTCAAAAAAGAGCAAGATATATATTTGAAAGTGATTAATTTAGAGGGTAATGGACATAGGGCTGGAGAATGCGAATCACTAGTTAGGTCTTTCAGGAGCTAGTCCAGACACAATGAGTTTAATGGTCTCCTTCTGTAATATGAACTTCTTTGGCTCTACACATGCCAAGCATGCAAACACTCACCTGTCTGCTTTTCATTGCATTACTGCATTAGACACGGATATTCATGGTTACAAATCAAGGTAGATAGATGGAGTTAAAATACACATCTGTCATGATCTAGTTGAATGACAATCCAAGTACAGAGAGGTGAATGATCTTCCCCTGTTCCCACATTCCAATAGAGAATTAAACTGCTATTGAGAACAGGAGTTTCAGCCAATTCTCTGCTCTCAGCCCAAGGTTATGTTAACATCAACTCAAATACTCCACCAAGTCTTAGGGTGCAATCAGTTGTAACTCTGGAGTAAGGGGTTAATTCTAACAAAACTCACCTGAGAATTACTGCAGAGCATGTACATTTTTTTTACCTTCCTTGAAATTGTGACCCCTAGTTGCTGACATACCAACTAGTGGAAGCAGAAAATCCTTCTTTACCCTGTCAAACTAGCTCATCATTTTGAACACCTCAGTAAGTGTCTCCTCTTAATCTTCTATGCTCCGAGGAGAATGAGGCCAATTTTTCTAATCTTTCTTTGCACCTAAAATCCCTCATTCCTACTATCCTGCATCTGTATGTAGCTTAATGGTTAATAAATGTTACTAGTCTGCACTCGTATACTGCCCAGTTCTCAACTGTCTAAGACTCCCAGAGCCTGCTTGTGATATTAATAACAAGAGTGATTGATTCTACAATAATTGAACTGTAATTTGAGGGGTTCAGAGCGGAAAAGTTAGGGAAATTTGACAAGGTGACAGTTCGGGTTATTTTAAGCATCTGTTGCAGGCTACACAATGTAGTGAATATTGAATAAAGTGGTAACTTTCACAGCAATACCCTAAGGCAAATCCAGGTTTTTCTTATTGGTCTCCAGAGACACTTAGCTGATGTATATAAACTGAAACCCTAACGCGTCCAGACATTTGTTTTTCAGGGTTGGTTAGCATTCAACATTGTAAACACTGATACCAATTCAAGCCAATCAGGACTTTATTTAGCTGACACTACCATTTACCCCATTATTGGTTTTCGAAGTAAATTGCTGTTTCTTTTCCTCGTACCAAGTTTGAAATGAGAACAGTTCTTGATTTTATGATCCTGCAGGAATTGCCACAATTAGGTCCAAACTACAATTTTCTCAATTCCCCTTTAAAAAAAACAAAATGTCGATTCTACCCTCCCCTTCTGCGATTAGGACTAGTTTGCTTGAATTAAAGAAAGTTGAGAGGAAATTTGAATAAACTTATTAGATGCCTTTGCAGGGTAAACCTGGGGAGAAATGTTTGGTGGTTACTTCAAGAACTAGAAGACACATGTTTGAGATAAGTTTCAGAAAAAGCAATGACAAAATGGGGAACATTCAACCAGGGAGTATTTAGGCTCTGGAGCCAGTTGCCTGAGGTGGAGAAGTTGAGGCTTTTGAAGGAGAGTTGGATCATTTTACCTGAAAAGGAAATTATTTGCAGGATAATGGGGAGAAGGCGAGGGACTGGCATGAGATGAATGGCGTGAGCGAGCACAGAAATGACAGGCACGACCTCGCAATATTCTAACAGAACTAGACATGGGTCAAAGCAGAAAGGATGTTGCTGATGGCTGTGGAGTACAGAACCAGGGTTCATAGTCTAAGGATAGAGGGTAGGCCACATCATACTGAGATGAAGAGAAATTCCTTCACCCAGAGAGTGGTGAGTCTGTGGAATTCACTGCTATAGAAATTGATTGAGGTCAAAACATTGATTGTTTCCAAGAAGAAGCTAAGTATAGTTCTTAGAGCTAAAGGTATCAAATGGTATTGGGGGAAAGCAGGAACAGGATACTGAGTTGGATGATCAGGCATGATCACATTGTATAGCAGAGCAGGCTCGAAGAGCCAAATGGCCTACTCCTATTTTCTATATTTCTACATTTCTTCTGTACAGAAACCAATTTATGGCTCAGACCATTGAGTATAGGAGTTGGGACATCATGTTACAGTTGTACAGGATGTTAGTGAGGCCACTTTTGGAGTACTGCATACAGTTCTGGTTGCCTTGCTACTGGGGGGATATTAAATTGGAAAAGATGTGGAAAAAATTACCAGGATGTTGCTGGGACTAGAGGGTTTGAAATATAACAATGGGCTGGATAGACTGACACTATTTTTCCCTGGAGTGTAGTACGTTGAGGGGTGACCTTATAGAGCTTTATAAAACCATGATGGGTGTAGATACAGTGAATAGTAAAGATCTTTTCCCTAGGGTGAGGGTATTCAAAACTAGCGGGTATAGTTTTAAGGTGAGAGGAGAAAGATTTAAAAGGCACCTGACAAGCAACTTTTTTACACAGTGGGTGGTTTGTATACGAAATGAACTGCTAGAGGAAGTGATAGATGCAGGTATGTTTACAATGTTCAAAAGACATTTGAACAGGAACGTAAGTAGGAAAACTTTAGAGGGATATAAGCCAAACATAGGTAAATGGGACTAGTTTAGTTTGAGTAACTTAGTTGACGTAGACGAATCGAATCAAAGGGTTTGTTTCTGCGCTGTATGACTCTGTGGTTCTGTCTTCATGGTGTCAACTGATCTGTGGCCTCACACAGGGATGGACTGTTTGTCTGTAATTAGTCATACTCCTCAAGAGACTGTAGGCTCCTCTTTGCTACAGTGTCAAGTAGTTATAACTTGCAGGACACCCATTTCTCAAGTTCTGGGGCAAAGCATCGAGACAGCTTTCAGGAACAACTTCAGCTGCTACAGGAAGGGACCCTGAGCAAATGGAGTTTTTCTGCATCACCCTCTAGACCTCTAACATTATCCACTTCCCACCCCCAATACCCTTCCTGCCTAGGCCACCTGTGTGAAATGAAAAGAGAAAATGCTGGAGAAATTCAGCAGGTCTGGCAATTGGGTCAATGGGCTAAGGAGTGGCAGATGGAGTTTAATTTGGATAATTGTGAGGTATTGCATTTTGCTAATACAAGTAAGGACAAGACTTGTACAATTAAAAGTAGAGCCTTGGGTAGTGTTATAGAACAGAGAGACCTAGGAGTTTAGGTACATAATTCTTTGAACTTTACATCACATGTAGGCAGGGTGTTTAAGAAGGTGTTTAGCATGCTTTCCTGCATTGCTCAGTCCTTTGAGTACAGGAGTTGGGACATCATGTGAAGTTGTACAGGACATTGGTAAGGCCTCTTCCGGACTACTATGTGCAGTTCTCGTCACCCTGTTAGAGGAAGGATATTATTAAGCTGGAGAGTGTTCAGAAAAGATTTACTAGGATTTTGCTGGGAATGGAGGGTTTGAGTTATAAGGAGAGGCTGGATAGACTGAAATATTTTTTCCCTGGAGCAGAGGAGATTGAGGGGTGACCTTATAGAGGTTTATAAAAGAGTATAGATACAGTGAATGCCAAGTGTCCTTTCCCTCGGGTGGGGGAGAGGAGAAAGATTTAAAAAAGAAGTGAGGAGAGACTTTTTACACAGACAGTGTTTTGTGTGTGGAATGAACTTCCAGAGGAAGTGGTGGATGTGGGTACAGTTAAAAAGTTTAAATGATATTTAGATAAGTACATGAATGGGAAAGGTTTGGAGGGATATGGGCTAAGTGCAGACAGGTAGGAGTAGTTTGGTTTGGGATTATGGTCAGCGTGGACTGGTTGGATCAAAGAGTCTGCTTCTGTGTTGTATGGCACTATGATTCTATGGCAGCATTTGTGAAGCGAGAAACAGAGTTAAAGTTGTTGAGTCTGATAGGACTTTTCTTCATGGCCAACCATTTGCAACAGCTTAACAGCTTGAATTAATGTCAGTGAATTCAACATTGACCAAATCCAAACCTATGGCATCCTTGATTCTATGAATTTTAAACCTGTTTGCTCATAGTTGAATTATTAATGAATATTGTGATTGTGTTAAAAAGATAAAGAAAATAATTGTCAAATGTATTTTTTAGACAAGTAGGAGTCTCTAAATTTCTCTGCACTCCTACAAATGTGCTTTATTTGTTCTTACATTTTTAGATTCAAGTGGGTGACAAACTTTATCCTTGTCATTAATAGTGGTCTAAAAATCCCCTATCATCAATATATATTCCACTGCTGGTTTTGTCTTGTTCACACTTTCTTGTGTCTAAACCATACTGTCCCTGCATATCAAAAGAGCATCAACCTACTGCAAAGTTCTGAGCAACTTGACCTTTAAGTTGTTTCAGAGATAGTAGGAACTGCAGATACTGGAGAATCTGAGATAACAGCTTGGCCTGCTGTGCTCATCCAGCTCTACACCTTGTTATCTCTTGACCCTTAAGTTGACTGCAAGTCATCACTTTAACTCATAATTTAAACCTATTCCGAAACTTGCAGTTAATTGTCTGAAGTTGATGCGTGAAGCTCAAGCAAAAATATAATTATTTTCTCGATGACAGACTTGTTTACAGAATACAGCATAAGAATTTAAGGACTAAGAGTAAGGGTGGGCAACTCAGCCCCTTGGGCCAATATGATCGCACCTTGGCTGCACATCCACTTCCCGTCTGTGGTTCCTGTCACCTTCGACAAAGATAGAGTTTAATCATTCCATTTCCCCAGCACCAGCGCTGTACCTTATCTGCATATTTTTGACTTGATTTTTTTATTGTCACGTGTACCTAGGCACAGTGAAAAGTTTTGTTTTGCGTGCAGTACAGGCAGCTCGTACCATGCAAAGTGCATAAGGGTAATAGAACAGAACGAGGAAGGCAATGTTATGGCTGCAGAGAAGGTGGTGAGATCAACATTAAATTTAAAATTTGAGAACCCCATTCAGAAGTCTAATAACAGCGGGGAAGAAGCTGTTCTTGAATCTGTTGGTGTGTGTAGGTACAGGCACGTCTCTCTGCAGGATTGGCTGCCATTGGAGGAACCATTGAGGCAGCTGGGCTAACACCTCTTCTTCTGAGGCAGCCCTGCACAGAATTAGTTTCACGCTAATAATAAGTTCTCAGGAGACTGAATCGCCTGAAGCACTACCAACAGTCTCTGTCACAGGTGGAGGGACAGACAGTGGTTTTGGGGAATGGGATGGTTCGATGATCAGACTCCCAGGTGAGTCTAAAAGCTCTCTAATTGGGCCAGCAGTTCTGAAAGGTCTCTGCGGAGGCCTCTTATTTGAAGATCCGTGGCCCTGCTGTTCACCCACATGGGGCTCAGGACATTTTGCTGCCAAGCAAGGGTCTTCCTGGCTTTTGTGGTTAAATAGCTCTGTATTTTTGAACTCCATACAATAGGATAGTGTAAGAATCTCCTCCACATTTTGTGATGTTGGTTTTCATCACACCATGGGTTGATAACTAAAAGGTCAGGAATAAGGTCACTAGCTAAAAGAACAAGCGGTGACAAAAGGAAAATTGTTTTACCCAACAAATAGTTATAACTTGGAATGCACTGCCGATGACGGGATGATGATTCAGTAGTCATATTCAAGAAGGAATTGGATAGGTACCAAGTGTAGTGATGGTGGTCAGTGATCGAGTGGTCTTCCAATTCTTGTTTTAACTTTGGTAGAATAAAGTCTCCTGTTTGACAGCAAAGTGCAGAAATATGAATAGGTAGACAAGCAACTAGGCAGAATCACAGAAACCCTACAGTGTGGAAACAGGCCAGTCAGCCCAACAAGTCCACACTGATCCTCCAAAGAGCATCCCACACAGACCCATCCCCCTACCCCTGCATTTCCCCATGTCTAGCCCACCTAACCTAAACATCCCTGAACACTATGGGCAATATAGGATGGCTAATCAACCTAGCCTGCACATCTTTGGACTGTGGGAGGAAACCAGAGCACCCAGAGGAAACCCACGCAGACGCGGGGAGAACATGCAAACTCCACACACACGGTCGCCCGAGGGTGGAATCAAACCCGGGTCCCTGGCACTGTGAGGCAGCAGTGCTGACCACTGAACCACTGTGCCGCCCAGTTGGTGATTGGTGAATCATAATAATTTGTTTCTGATGCGTTAAAGTTGGGTTCAGATCCAACCCACTTGCAGGAAAGGGGAGTTTAGTTTATTCTTCATTGAAATGAATTAATCTGTAACATTGCAATGATCTCCTGTCAGCTAGGAGACCTGGACACAAACCACCTCTGATTTGTCAGTGAGCTGTCAGTAACCTTCGGGGACATGGGGTCACACTCAGCCACGATAACAAGTGGAATTTAAATTCAACAAATGAATCTGTAATTGGAAGCCGTCTTCAGTCACGGTGATTAAAACGATTATTATTGATATTTGTAAGAACAGCCCATCTTGTTCACTAATGTCATTTCATCTGAAAGTTGGCACTTCTGACAATGCAGCACTCCTTCAATACAGAACTGGACTGGTGGTCTCCATGAAGTGCTTTTTGGCCATCAGCACAAAAACAAATCAGAGGTAGATTGTGCTGAGTACTTATGGCTATTGGGGGCTCGTTGCACAGCGATGGCCTGGTGTATTATCGCTGGACTGTTAATCCAGCAGCTGAGGTAATGTTCTGGGGACATGGGTTCAAATCCTGCCACAGCACATCTTGGAATTTGAAAACATGGAATGAAGAATCTAATGACGACCATTGTCGATTGTCGGAAAACCCCATCCAGTTCACTAATACCCTTTAGGAAAGAAAACTGCTATCTTTACCTGGTCTGGCCTACAGGTGACTCAAGACCCATAGCAATGCAGGTGGCCCTTATCTGTTAAGGATGAGGCAATAAATGCTGGCCCAGCATTCCATCAGGGCACTCATCAATATTCTCTAGAGACAGTAGAATCAGTCAGTTTCATCTTTCCTGACAGGAAGCATAGTCTCTCAGTTCGAATCTCATCAGCATCAATCTTTAATACTCTTTGTTCAGTGCGTCTGTAGCTTTTTGTATCCAGTGTTGGCTGAGATGATATTCAGCACCTATGCAGATTCTCCTGATCTACAGAAAACTCTCATCCGATGAATAAAAAAGCACTGAAAATGAAATTATCGCACTGAAGAGTAAAATAAATTTCACTTTCCTTCAGGTGTGTTGGACCTATTGAATGGTGGAGCAGGCTTATGGGGCCAAATGGCCTACTCCTGTTCCCATTTCTTATGGTCTAACCTAACTTAAACACGTTAGAAACCAGCAGTACAATTCTTTGAGCTGCCTAGCTACTTCTTAACCTAATCCTTTTTGTGTATCCTGTTGTCAAACTGGAAGCTTTATTTACCCACATCTGAACAAGCATTTGCAATGATGGAAGAAGGAAATTCTACATCAACGGAGAAGCGTTAATTTAATATTTCCCTCAAACAAATTAAGAATTACTAAGAATATGATTTCACCCTCACTGTTAGCAGGTGGTTAATTATAATATTAGCTGTAAATGTTATCAGTCAAATACAGCAGAGGTATTTTAACACATTCTGTACACCATCATAATGCTTATAATACATTTCACAACAACCTCTGGTGCATCACTGAAGCAGGGATAAAATTAAGTTCACATACGAGTGGAGGTGATTTTTTTCACCCTTCCCTGTCCCTGCACTCTCCCCATGTTGCTCATTTTTCTGACTGGTAATGTGACAGTGGATAGTATTATCTATCAATTTGAAGGCTGTGGGTTCAAGTCTCACACTGGAGACTTGAGCACAAAATCCAGGCTGACATTCCAGTGCAGCACTATGTGTGTACTTCACTGCTGAAGATGCTGTCTTCCAGTTAAGAAATTAAAACAAATCTCCAGGTTAGATTTGAACTCTTTGGACTCCCTTTTGACACTGAGGGCTGTATTGGTTTAGAAAGAAGGCCAGGTGGTTCTCATTGACTGTGAGAAATTGCTGGAAAGGTTGAGCAGGTCTGGCAGCATCTCTGGAGTGAAATCAGAGTGAACGTTTCAGGTCCAGTGAAATTTCCTCAGTCTGTATCCTTGGTTGGGATTCTTAACCTGGGCCAATCAGGGAGCCAAATCAGGAGATTCAGAGACTCTCCTCATTCCAGGGACCGTCTCTGACCTGGCTCGTCAAATTCCATGTGCTGTACACATGTAAATAAAGGGTGACTTGCTAATGGGTTACCGGCCTCTGTGCGGTTATTTCAGGTCACAGCATCAAACGGTAACTCTTTTGGAAACGTGAAGGGTGAAAGAATTATAGACTGGTTGGGAGAGAAGTGAGAATGGAGGGGCTGGATGGAACATATTTTGCCAGAGGAATAAAACACTTGGAGTATGGGTCAAATGGGACTAGACCAGTTTAGGATATCTGGTCAGCACAGGCAGGTTGGACCAAAGGGTCTGCTTTGGTGCTGTATAACTCTATGACTCTATGCATGGGCTGAACTTCTAGGTAGGAATTACACGCGTCCTAAATTCAAGTTTTATGCTAAATGGGACGGTCTCATGTTTGAACTGTTGCAACAGGCTGCAGTTGATGATTTATTGCGACAGGAAACAATTAAATCAGGTTGGGGTCTGCCTCACAATGGCTACTGGCTGAACCTAAATTGGAGATTGCGTAAAGCTGAATATTAAATTAAGGCAAGATTGAGCTTGATCCTGCTGTGGCACAGTTAATTCACCTGCTGATTCTTCTTGTGTATAAGCTCACGCATGGAGTGACATGAATATGCGCAGAATATGAAGTCCAGAACCTGTCTTGCTGACCCGAGTCTCTCAAGCTTTTGTACTCTGTGCAAGCCTCCACCTACCTTAAATTATCTGAATTTCTCCACTGATCTTTCTATTTCTTTCTCCGCCATGTCTTTATCCTGCTAAATGTACCCACATTATTCGCAATTATTTCACGCGATGTGGAGCTAACCTTAAAGAAATTTCTTCTGAATTCTCTGTTGGCTAAATTGCTGACCGACTTACATCTACGGTCACTAGTTCTGGTTTCCCCTGCACTCCACCCAAAAATATTTTCCCTATGTCTACCCTTTCGAACCTTTTCAGAATCTAGAGACCTCTTAAAGAAAGGGGAGGCACAGTGGTTAGCACTGCTGCCTCACAGCACCAGGGACCAAGGTTCAATTCCACTCTCGGGCAAACATTTGTGTGGATTATGCCCATTTTCCCTGTGTCTGCGTGCGTTTCCTCCGGGTGCTCCAGTTTCCTCCCACAGTCCAGGGATGTGCAGCTTAGGTGGATTGGCCATGCTAAATGTGGAGATACAGGGATAAGGTAGAAGGTTTGGTTGGAGGGGGATGCTGCCCAAAGGGCTGGTATGGACCTGATGGGCCAAATGGCACATTTCCACCCTTTGGAGATTCTATGATTCCATCAGGGCACTCATCAATATTCTCCAGAGGCAATAGAACCAGTCAATTTCATCTTTCCTGACAGGCAGCTTAGCCTCTCAGTTCTGATCTCATCAGCATCAATCTTTATTGCCCTTTCTTCAGTGCCCCTTCAGCTTTTTGTACCGAGTGTTAGCTGAGATGATATTCAGCACCTATGCAGATTCTCCTGATCTACAGGAAAACCAAAAGGGGAAATCTTAGAGATGTACAGCTCTGAAATAAGACCCTTTGGTCCAACTCATCCATACTGACCAGATATCCTAAATTAATTTAGTCCCATTTGCCAGCATTTGGCCTATATCCCTTTAAACCCTTCCTATCCATGTACCCATCCAGATGCCTTTTAAATGTTGCAATTGGACCAGCTTCCACCACCTTCTCTGGCAGCTCATTCCACACACACACCACCCTCTGCATGAAAAAGTTGCCCCTCAGAAAAACAATGATATGAAAGTGGATTAAATAGTTGCTTCTGATATATTCCACCAAGTTGTGAGTTTAATGCTGTGATTCCATTTTAAGTTTCCGCTGAAGTTGATAAATTGTTCAAACTTCATTCTTGGAATTTATGGTCTCATCAGGGTTCCTTGATTAAATTGGAAACCTGTAATTCATTGCTAGATCTCTGTTATTCTCTCAATAATAACTGCACTGTTTCCGCTACACAAAGTTAACCGTAGGAATATTTAACTGACTTACATTTACTCGGCATGGGCAATTTAGCTACAATCCTAAAATTCATTTCCCCTCCTTAAGATGAAATGAAACAAAACAGGCGTTACGTCTCTGAGCATACGCTTTATGACTTAAACTGCCCAAGGAACTCTTGCTTAAGGGGATTCATATAAGAACGAGACTTAATCCCGAGGCTGCAGGATGTTAAGTTGAAAATTCTAAGCTATTAATTTTGCAAATAGTTTCATGACACAGATCAATGAGGTTGTTTCTCGGCCCCTTTGCAGGATGGTTCAATTAATGTTTAAGTATTCCAGCCAACAGACTGTTCTATGCTGCATAGCTTTTATTTTTAGCAGCCTGCTATGTTATACCTTTGAAGCTGAATGTTTACACACCTTTGAGCTGTTTAACTTCATTTTGTCTTAAGGTGAGGTGAGGCAGTTATCTTGAGGCAATTGAGCTCCTAATCCAAAGGCCCAGCCTAAAGTTCTATGAGGCAGGTTTAAACCTCTCCATGGCAGCTGGTGGAATTTGAATTTCTGCTCAATCTGAATGCTAGTGAATGAATGATTTTATTGTCGCGTGTATTTTACAGTAAGAATACAATAAAATCCAGTCAAAAGCTTTTGTTTGTCAATGCGATTTGGCGCCATCTTGAATAATTTAAGAATAAGGAAAAGCAAACGAAAGATATGGCTTAAAGAGAGTCCATCAGTCCTGAGCCAGCTCATCATTCTCACCAATGCCTGTGCTGCCATCCCTCCTTCATCCCCTCACCACTGCCTACACCGGACACAACCAACATCCAAGTCACTGATCCTCAGGCTCCATCTTTCCCGGCTAGGCCTACCTCACCAACGTCACCTCCACGGATGTAGCAGCCAACGATTCCGATGACAAATCTTGTGCTCGCCCCAGAGAAGTAATTAAGGGCTCATCGAGGTCCATGCTGGGCCCACACTCCTCCACAGAGACCTCTCTTGATGTCAACACTGGGCTGTCGCCACCGATGCCCTCTGAGCTGAGGACAAGAGGTAAGTAAAGGTGTAGAGAAAATAAAACAAGAAAACCAGTTGGAGCAAATGAGTTCTGGCTCAGGAGCCCCACTCTGATGCCATCTTGCTCAAGTGCCACAGAAAGAACCACCTCATTAATTGAAAGCAAGCAAACGCTGGAAATCAGAAACAAACATTCTCTGGAGAATAATAGAGAAACTCAGCAGGTCTGATAGGATTGATGTGTGGGGAGAGGAAAAACTGAGTTAATGTTTTGAATCTGATTTGGTTCTTCAGAATCCTTTTCAAAATAATAGCTCTGTTTCTCTCTCGCCACAGAACTGCTGAGCTACTCCTGCATTCTCTGTGTTTATCTCATTCACTCATGCCCTTTCGAGAGGCAATTCTGCCATCCTTACCTGGTCTGCTCAGCATGTGACTCCAGAGAAATGTGGCTGACTCTTAAATTCCCCTCTGAAATGTGCTGAATTAGCCACTCAGATAAAGGGCAATGGGGGATGAATGATCAACGCTAGCCTTCCAGCAATATGCATGTCCCATGAAAAGTGGTACAGTTTAGTTAGAAGAACATGAACAGACAATACAAAATCAGGCCATTCAGAAGGAGTTTCAGGGGTAGGGGGATCTGGATGCATATATTCACAGATCATTGAAGGTGGCAGAGCAACTGGAGAAAGCAATGAAGAAAACAAACTTGAACTTTTACAAGACATTTGTTAGACCTTGGGTGGAGCACTGTGTACAGTTCTGGACAAGATGAAAATGAGCACATCGGAGAAAGGAGAGAAGAGGTTTACAAGAGGTTCCAGGGATGAGATACTTCGGTTATGGGGATAGATAGGAGAGGTTGGGACTGTTGCCCTCGGAAACGAAAAGGCTACGAGGAGATCTGACAAAAGTTTCCAAAATCATGGGGGATTTTGACAGAGTGTGTGTGTGTGTGTGTGCACGTGTGTGAGTGTGTGTGTGTATGTGTGTGGTGGGTGTGTGTGTGTGTATGTGTGTGTGTGAGTGTGTGTGAGTCTGTGTGTGTCTGTGTGTGACCGTGTGTGTGTGTGTGTGTGTGTGTGGTGTGTGTGTGTGTGTGTGTGTGTGTGTGTGTGTGTGTGGGTGCGTGTGTAAGTGTGTGTATGAGTGTGTGTGTGTCTGTGTGTGTGTGCGCGTGTGTGCGTGTGCGTGCATGTGTGTGTGTGTTGTGTGTGGGTGTGTGTGAGTGTGAGAGAGTGTGTGTGTGTGTGCGCGTGCGCGTGTGCGTGTGCGTGCGTGTGTGCGTGTGTGTGTGAGTGTGTGTGTGTGTGAGTGTGAACAGTAAAGAACAAAAGAGAAGTACAGCACAGGAACAGGCCCTTCGAACCACTTCAACTCCCCCTCCTGGGCCTCCTGCAGTGCCACAATGATGCCACCCGAAGGTTGCAGGAACAGAACCTCATATTTCGCTTGGGAACCCTGCAGCCCAATGGTCTCAATGTGGACTTCGCAAGCTTCAAAATCTCCTCACCCCTGACCTCATCCTAAGACCAGCCCAGCTCGTCCCCACTTCCCTAACCTGTCCTTCCTCCCACCTATCCACTCCTCCTACCTCAAGCCCCACTGCCATCTCCTACCTAACAGCCTCATCCCGCCTCCTTAACCTGTCCGTCTTCCCTCAACTGACCAACCCCCATCCCAACTCCCCACCTACACTCACCTTTACTGGCTCCATCCCCGCCTCCTTGGCCTGTCCGTCTTCTCTCCACCTATCTGCTCCTTTATCCACCTTCCATCATTGCCTCCCCACCTCTCTCTATTTATTTCAGAGTCCCCTTCCCCTCCCCATTTCTGAAGAAGGTTCCAGACCCGAAACATTAGCTTTCCTGCTCCTCTGATGCTGCCTGGACTGTTGCGTTTATCCAGCTGTACATCTTGTTAACTCAGATTCTCCAGCATCGGCGTTCCTACTATCTCAGTGCCAATCATCATGCCCTAACTAAACTTTAAAACAAACCTTCTGTCCTCATTCAGGCTGTATCTCTTTATTCCCTCCTTATTCATGTAACCATCCAGATGCCTCTTAAATGTCGCCAACGTGCCTGCTTCCACCACCTCTCCTGGTAGTGCATTCCAGGCTCCTACCACTCTCTGCGTGAAAAACTTCCCTCGCACATTTCCCTTAATCTTTCCCCCTCTCACCTTGAACCTGTGCCCTCTTGCAATTGAAACTTCAACTCTGGGAAAAAGGCTCTGACTATCCACCCTATCTATGCTTCTCATAATTTTGTAGACCTCTCTGAGGTCTCCTCTCAGCCGTTGTCTTTCCAGTGAAACCAGTCCTAGTCTTTTTAATCTTTCCTCATAGTCAATACCCTGGAGACCAGGCAACATCCTGGTAAAACCTTCTCTGTACTCTCTCCAAAGCTTCCACGCCCTTCTGGTAGTGTGGTGACCAAAACTGCACACAATACTCCAAATGCAGCCTAACAAGGGATTTATATCGCTGCAACATGGTTTGCCAACTCGTGTACTCCATGTCCCGGCCAATGAAGGCAAACATGCCATATGCCTTCTTAATCACTTTAGCCACCTGTGTTTCCACTTTTAGGGAACTGGGGACCTGCACACCCAGATCTACCTGTATGTTAATGTTCCTAAGGGTTCTGACATTAATAGTATAATTCACACCTAAATTTGATCCTCCAAAATGCATCACCTTGCATTTGTGTGGATTAAACTCCATCTGCCATTTCTGTGCCCAAGTTGCCAATCTATCTATATCCTGTTGTATCCTTTCACAATCGTCGGCGTTATCAGCAACTTCACCAATCTTCGTGTCATCTGCAAACTTACTAATCAGACCACCCACATTTTCCTCCAGATCATTTATATCTTCTACAAACAATAGAGGACTTAAGACTAATCCCTGTGAAACACCACTAGTTACCGGTTTCCATTCTAAAAAACATATTTCTACTGCTACCCGCTGTCTACTATTACCAAGTCAGTTCTGCATCAAGCCAGCTGTCTCCGAATCCCATGTGATTTTAGTTTTTGTACCAATCTGCCGTGTGGGACTCTATCAAATATCTTACTAAAGTCCATATAAACTGCATCCACATCTCTTCCCTTATCAATTATCTTTGTCATCTCTTCAAAAAATTTGATCAGGTTGATAAGACATGACCTCCCCTGTACAAAACCATGTTGCCTGTCACTAACTAGTCCATTTTCTTCCAAATGTGCGTATATCCTATCCCTCAGTATCTTCTCAAAGAGCTTCCCCACCACAGATGTCAGACTCACTGGCCTATGATTTCCTGGATTATCCCGGCTTCCTTTCTTAAACAAGGGAACAACATTGGCTAATCTCCAGTCCTCTGGAACCTCACCTGTGGTCCAAGAGGATGTGAAGATATCTACTAATGCCCCAGCTATTTCTTCCCTTGCCTCTCGCAGCAACCTGGGATAGATCCTGTCTGCCCCTGGGGACTGGTCTACCTTAATGCAATTTAGGATATCCAAAACTTTCTCCTTCAATATATTGACAATCTCTAGAGTATTCACACACTCATCCCTGACCTCAACATCAGTCATGTCCTTCTCCTCAGTGAATACTGATACAAAATACTTATTAAGGATCTCTCCCACTTCCTGAGGCTCCACGCATAACTTCCCTCCTTTGACCTTGAGTGGGCCTACTCTTTCCCTTGCTACCCTCCTTCTTCTAATATACGCATAAAAAGCTTTGGAATCTCCTTGACCCTGTTTGCTGAAGACATTTCATGGCCCCTTTTAGCCTTCCTAATTCTGTGTTTAAGTTCCTTCCTAATTTCTGTATCCCCTCAAGTGTGTCTGTGTGTGTGTGTGTATATGTGTGTCTGTATGTGTGTGCGTGTGTGTGTGTGTGTGTGTGTGTGTGTGTATGTGTATGTGCCTGTGTGTGTGTATGTGTATGTGCCTGTGTGTGTGTGTGTGTGTGTGTGTGTGTGTGTGTAGTTGTGTGTGTGTGTGTGTGTGTGTGGTGTGTCTGTGTGTGTGTGCGCGTGTGTGTATGTGTCTGTGTGTGTGTATGTGCAGGTGTGTGAGAGAGTGTGTGTGTGTGCGTGTGTGTGAGTGTGTGTGTACGTGTGTGTGAGTGTGTGTGTGTGAGTGTATGAGTGTGTGTGTGTGTTTGTGTGTGAATGTGTGGTCCATAACAGAGTATATATTTGTGTGTCTGTGTGTGCATGTCCGTGTGTGTGTGTGTGTGTGTGTGTGTGTGCATGTAGGTGTGTGTGTGTGTGTGTGTGCGCGCGCATGTATGCGAGACAGTGCGTGCGCCTGTATTTTTGAAAGTGGGAATATGTGATCCGGGGACTCAGGAGGAGGCTGTGCATGCTAATGTTGTTCTTCCAGTTCCCATTCTGCGCTGACTCTGCCCGTCCAATACTCAGGACATTTCAGAATCATGACTTAACATCTAAGGGTGACAATCAAGTCCAAGTGAAATCTCCATGTGCCTCCCGGCCTTCCATCTGATGCAACAAATGGAGTTTTCTTCGCAATACAGTTGAGGGTGAGTCGGCAGGGCATAAAATCTTCCTGAAATACACACTGACTTTGTCGTATGCTTTTTCTTTTAATTACTGTTGGGATGTCAATGTCATTGGCAAGGCCAGTACTTTTAGCCCATCTCTAGCTGATGAAAGAAGGCAATGATTTAGTTTCTTGACCCATTCTGGATCATGCGAAGGTGTTCCAATGGCAGAGTTAAGGAAGGAGTTCCAGGATTTTGACCCGATGACGATATGGAACATCCACTATATGTTGAAATTGAGTGACCAGGAGAGGGATTTGGAGACACTGTTTCCCAAGTCATGGTAAAGAAACAACCATTCAACCACTTGAACCTGCTCTGCCATTCAATTCAGATTCCCACATTCGTAGTTGCTACTCTGACTCCAAATAACCAACATTCAATTGAGTAGGCCCTGACTTATAGAGGGTGGATAAGGCAGAAAAATAAGGATGCAGCCCTTTCAAATCTCATGCATTAATGATTTTGTTTGGTACCATTTTTCCGGTCACTTAGCCAATGTAGTTTGAGCATTTCTAGAAGCAACAGTCGAGTCAAATACACAACAAACACCTCACTCCTGTCATTTCCTCAAGAGAGGATTTTAGTGATTCCACAGGAGCTGTCAGGCATGTAACCTAGTCAAAAGGAATTGGAAATTGTCCGATGCTGAACTGTGCTGACGAGCTGCATTCAATTCCTGTTGAAGCTATCACCCAGTATACACAATATCTGACATGCAGCAGTGATAAAGTCACCGTGAAAATACCAGAGCATAATTACTGGTGGGTTATATCTGCATTAATGATCCCTCAGTCTGAATTAAAGATGAAGCAAATCAGCAATGCTTACCTCTACTGTGTACATTACAACTCCCTATATCAATGGTGAGCCGGAAGAAGCAAAGGCAGTGTTATGCAGCTGTGAGTGCCTGTGGCAAAACACCACAATCAGGTGATGTGATGTATAACATAATGTGTATTAAAATAAATCTTGCTGTGTTCTCAAAACCTGTTGAGACTTTTCAAAGATTGTTTTGCGTCTTTGAAATTTTTTTCCCCATTTTGCCCCTTTTTTTAGAGTAAACAGAGATGTTGCTCCAGTTAGATCACAAACAGCAACAGGAAAGGCCATTAGATGTGAAGTGATAGGTCAATCCTGCTATCTCTTCCCTTATATTAATGCTTGGCAGCAAAGCATCCCATAACCAGGGCCACTGTCTGCTTTAATATCGTTCTCTGTTAAAAATGTTGCAGTGTTCTGCTCTAGGCTAAAAAAAAAATTCTAGATGACTGGCCTGTTAATTGTTTCTCCCAACTCTTAATTATGTCCATGGTTTGTCAACTCTTCAATGAAGGTTAAAACAAGAATAGCCAATTGTAACACTGCAATAGATCACCCACTCAAAGGCAAATGGGCATATATTGATCACAGGTAAATCTTCACTGTGGCTGGATCACAATCCTGTTACTCTCTCCCTAACAGCATTGTGGGTCTACCTACAGCACATAGGACAGTAAGCAGAGGAACAAGCCCTTTGGCCAACCACGTCTGTGCTGACTACGAGGCCATTCCAAACTGATCCCATCTGCCTACACATGTCCAATCCCTCTATTCTCTGCCTGTTCATAGATCTGCTAATGGTTCAAGAAAGCAACACACCACCACATTCTCAAAGGCAACTAGACTCAAGCTATAAATGCTGGCCCAGCCAAAGATGCCCACACCCCACAAGTAATTTAAAAAATAATTCAACTGCCAAACTAGCAACGCTCAATCTTACAGCGACACAAGAGAACAGGAAGGGGTCCCAATCCTTTGCTTCACAGTCTGATTTGACACAGCTGTCTTCCTCCATAGATTCCCTGACATCACAACTGATCGAGATCTGTGGATGGTCCAGTAATGAACAGTACACAACAATGAGTATTTAAAAAAAAAAGCAGACATTTATTGTACAGCCTTCAGAGAGCTGGTATAGGGCTCAAGTGTGGTTCTGATGGAACATACCTGCATTGGAGGTCGTTCAGAAAAGATTTGTAAGGCTTATCCCCGGTTCAGGGATTTGCCTTTTGTGGAATGGTTGACCAGGTCTTTGGAGTTAAGAACACTGAGGGGTAATCATATCAGATTCTCAGAGAGTTTGAGGATGTAGTTGCTGAGAGGATGTTTCCCCTGGTGGGAGTTCCTTTGAACGAGACGGCATAGCTTGAAAATAAGGAGTCTCTCATCGAAGACGGAGATAAGGAACAGTCCTTTCTCTCAGAGTTTCATTCATGTTTGGAATTCTCTGATCCTGTAAGCAGTCAAGAATGGTTTGAAGAATATATTCAATGTTGAGTTTGACAGCGTTTTGATTTTAAGGGGGTCAAGGGTTATTAAAGACAGGCAGGAAAGTGGAGTTCAGGTCACAGTCTGATTATGGAATCCTTACTGTGTAGAAGGAGGCCAGTCAGCCTATTGAGTCTGCACTGACCCTACGAAGAGCATCCCACCTAGGCCTAACCCCTCATCCTATCCCCACATTTACCATGTCTAATCCACCTAGCCTGCACATCCTTGATAACTTGGCCTGTGGGAGGAAACCAGAGCACCCAGAGGAAACCCACACAGGCACGGGGAAAGCAAATTCCAGATAGACAGTCGCCCGAGGGTGGAATCGAACCCAGGTTCCTGCTGCTGTGAGGCAGCAGTGCTAACCGCTGTGCAGCCATTATAAGCATATCAAATGATGGAGGAGGTTCAAGGCATACAATAGCTGAATCCTATTTTGTATGATCTGATTCGGCACCCATTTCCCAGTCACTTGTTGCATTTTCCTTAGGTTGGCCAATCAGTGGACAGAGAGAGGAATTGTCAGAAAGGTTAAAAAGACTAGGATTGTTTTCACTGCAAATACGGTGGCTGAGAGGAGACCTGATAGAGGTCTGCACAATTATGAGAGGCATAGATAGGGTGGATAATCAGAGACTTTTTCCCAGGTTGAAGTTTCAATTACAAGGGGGCACTGGTTCAAGTTGAGAGGGCAAAAGTTTAAGGGAGATGTGTGAGGAAAGTTTTTCATGCAGAGAGTGGTAGGAGCCTGGAACGCACTACCAGAAGAGGTGGTGGAAGCGGGCACATTGAAGACATTTAAGAGGCATCTGGATGGTTACATAAATAAGGAGGGAATAGAGGGATACAGAGTGAATAAGGGCAGAATGTTGTTTTTAGTTTAGTCTGGGCATGATGACCGGCACAGGCTTGGAGGGCCGAAGGGCCTGTTCCTGTGCCGTACTTCTTTTTTGTTCTTTGTTCTTTGTTGAAAACAGCAGGTAGGCTCTCGAAGGTGAAAGAGCAACTGGATGTTTTCCAGATTGAAAACAGTCACGACTTCAAAGAGATGGTGAGGGAGGGCATGGGTGCTTTAAAATGGAGGCACGGTTTCTCACCAGTGCCTTCATGTCTAAATTGAAAATGGGTTTAACTACAAGGCCACTACTGTTCGAATGGAAGGGAGTAGAGTGATAGCAAGGAAACAGTAGCAAGTAGGTGGCATAGTGGTAATGTCATTCAACTAGTAATTTACAGGCTTAAGCTAATGTTCTGGTGATGCGGGGTCAAATCTCATCATGGAATCTGATGTACTTTGAAATCAATGAATTAAAGTCTGTAATTGAAAGATATTTACAGTAATTGTGAGCATATAACTATTATAGAAACCCACCTGATTCTTAAGTGTCCATTTGGAAGGCAAATTGGTTGCCTTTGTCTGCTCTGGCCTACACATGACTCTAGACCCTCAGCAATGTGGTTGATTCTGAAATGGGCTTCCAGAAGCTCAGTTCAATGGCAATGAGTGATGGGGAGCAAATACTAGCCTTTCCAGCAACATCCACCCAGGCAGGCAGGAAGGGCCCCTGAACCTGACTGAATTGTTTGTCCTGCATTCCATCAGGGAGTCTATCACTAGGTAAATAAGTTGACTGCCCTCGCTGCCTCATGGGAAAATTGCAGTTAGACACCTTTAAGTGGTCTTTAATGAGCTGAGTTGGCTATGCCCTTGTGCAGGTAGGAATCTCTGCTGACCACCTTGCCCTTTGACCTCTGCAAAAGTAGTTTGGGATAGGATGGTGCTTGGGAACCCCATGCATGCTGGTTGGACTATTTCTACCTAATTTCAGCTTCTGATCCCATCTTTGACATGGGCTAATATTTAAGGCCTGAGTTTGTATAAAAACCGAAAGAACTGCGGATGCTGTAAATCAGGAACATAAGCAAATTTGCTGGAAAAGCTCAGCAGGTCTGGCAGCATCTGTTGTTCTGAGGAAGGGTCACTGGACCCGAAACTTTAACTCTGTTTCTTCTTTCACAGATGCTGCCAGCCCTGCTGAGCTTTTCCAGCAAATTTGTTTTTGTTCCTGAGTTTGTATACCTAGGGGTGAAATCTTACTTACCTCCTGTGGGAACAGTTCTTCAGGCAGGACAAGGAAAAGTTCAGAATTTCTTTCTTTGAACTTTCGAATGCATGCCCACCTTCATGTGATCTTACTAGCGGCTGGGTCAAACTGGCACTGACGACCAGCCCAACAGCTAAGTCTCACTATGCATGGATTGAGTGTGAGTCCAGGACAAAGAAAGCATTAGCTCAGCAGGCAATCAGTTTAGACAACCTAAGTGAATTGTTTGCGTTATTTGATTGCCATCTTAATTCTTTTTCAGAAGATGTTCCTTCTCTATTCTCTTTGGCTAATGTTTCAATGTTTATTGGACAAGACTAAGAAATGTGAATTTTTTTGCAGCCTCACGTTGATGCATTAATGGTCTGTCTTATTGACACTTTGTGGGATTATAGGAACAGGAGAAAGGGTCATTTGATCTGAAATGTTAACTCTGATTTCTCTCCACAGATGCTGCCAGACCTGTTGAGCTTTTCCACAATTCTGGGAAACCTTCTTTGCTCTTTTTCTAGTACTTTCATATCTTTTTATTCGTATGGAGACCAGAACACATCACAGTACTCCAGCTGTGGTCTTACCAAAAATGCCCGCAAGTTTCACATGACTTTGTTATTGTTTAAATCTGACCATTTGAAATTAGATCCTACTAAACTTGACCTGGATCAAATATGCAAGAACATTGTATCTTTGCTGTTTCTAGAGTATTACTAAACATTTAACATTAGTTTCAGTTCATAATGATGGAATCATTCTTCATAAAATCTGCTGCTGCAGTATTTCTATCTTTCATCCCCAGGAAATGAAGTGTGAAAATCATTTAAAACCTGCAATTCTCCTGGTTAGCTGGCACAATTTCATAAAAGAGCAAAGATTTCTTCCAAAATCTATTCCCTCAATCAACATCACAAAAACAGAATATCTGGTCAATATTCTGCGCTGTTTGTATTAACCTTCATGAACAAATCTGAGGTACCATGGTGACTATATTTCAAAAGAACTTCATGGGTTGCAGGCACTTCAGTAACAAATCTTTGTTAATAAACCTTTAAGCACATTACAAGATCACTTTAAAATGTTACAGAATGCCAAAAAAAGCCTCAACTGTAGCTTTAACTTCTGCCAATCGTTGTTCTTGTCTTTCCCTATGACTGTGCCCACACTCTCCTCATTACAAGGTGCCATTCTGCATCTTGTTTCAATAGGTGAATGTTCATTTTCTCCAAGGCGATGCTGCACCAGATTTGTAACTGTTTGCCACTGACTAAATTCAAAAAGTGCCAATTTGCACGGCATTGTTTAAACAGTCAAAATTCTCTAGGTGCAAGTTCATGACTCAACAAATTAGAAAGTATAAGTAAGTAGCAATAAGGCTGGTTTTATCAAGGTTATGTTTATCCATAAATCCCTCAACAGGTGCACATTGCTGTGATCATAGAAACCCTACTGTGTGGAAGCAGGTCATTCAGTCCATCAAATCAAAATCGATCCTCTGAAGAGCATCCCATCCAGACACATCCACTTACCCTTTTAACCCTGTGTTTCCCATGGCTAATCCATCTAGCCTGCACATCCCTGAACACTAGGGGTGATATAATATGGCCAATCCACCCAGCCTGCACATCTTTGGACTGTGGGAGGAAAGCGGAGCACCATGAGGAAACCCACGCAGACACAGGGAGAACGTGCAAACTCTACACAGACAGTCGCCCGAGGGTGGAATTGAACGCTTGTTCCTTGAGCTGTGAGGCAACAGTGCTAACCATCGTGCCACTGTTTCTGCCCCACTGTGCCACCGTGCTGGCCTTCTATATTCTTATGTATCTTCCTCTCATGACCTTTAAACCTTTAGGTTTGAGCTTCGCTGTAGCATTGACAGCAGGGTCTTCAACCATCTTGCCCCACTGTGAAGCATCTTTTCTGTAACACTACCTCCCTCCCATCTCTTTTACCACTTTTAAAAGATGATGCACAAAAAAACTCTCTGGATAAATTATCTCTCTGAGCTCCCCGTTGTCATGATATCACTTTAAGAGATACTATGCCAATTGGTAATTAACCTGGATGTGAAACATGTGACCAGGAACCATTGCGCAGACTACCTTGTGGCTTTGACTAGGAGGGACTTGTAACTGCACTTTACTCTCATAATTATTGAACATTTATAGCGAAACTGTCTCCTGCAGTAATTTTCAACTGAACAGAACTTACGTTTTATTTAGTACTCTTGGTAAGTTTGAGTTAAGCAAACATGGGTCCACAGCATCCACGATAGCTCACATTCACCACTTTCTCCATCTTTTAAAAGTCTTGGTACGTCTCCCTATATAAAGGATATAAATATGAGTTATTGCTGTAGTTTATACAGGGAATGCTGACTCCCATAAGACAGAAATCTTTTGATCCAAAATGCTAAAATATTTTCCTAGCATCCCAGGATGTATGTTCACATTGCATTTAGTTCTTAGTTCTTTACAAATCATTGAACAATTTAACATTAGAGCGAAAGAGATAAGGAGTTTCAAATTTCTAAATAACTGGTGAAAACCCTGAAAGGTAATGCATTCGGGCAGGGCAAACAAGGGAGATCTGAATCTTTACTTTACAAGTGGATAAGGTGATTAAGAAGGCATGGAAAATTCTTCTGTTTATTGACCAAAGCGTAAAGTATAAAAACAAGAAGGCTATACCACAACTATGTAGAATACAAGTTAGACCACATCCAGAGCACTGCATGGGGTCAGCACAATAAAGGAAGATGTGAGCCCTTGAGACATTCACAGGGCTTTTGCTAGAATTGGAGAAATTAACTTTCCTTTATTCATTCACAGGATGAGGGCATTGCTGGCTAGGCAGCATTTATTGCCCAACCCAAAGGGCAGTTAAGAGTCAACCACATTGCTGTGAGTCTGGAGTCACATGTAGGCCAGACCAGGTAAGGATGGCAGTTTCCTTCCCTGAAGGACATTAGCAAACCAGATGGGTTTTTCCTGACAGTTGACAATGGATTCACAGTCATCATTAGATTCTTAATTCCTGGTATTTATTGAATTTAAATTCCATGATCTGCTGTGGTAGGATTTGAACCCTGGTCCTCAGAACATTATCTGGATTTCTGGATTAATAGTCCAGCGATAATGCCACTAGGCCATCACCTCCCCCAATTGGATTGGCTGCAATTGTCAGCTTAAAATTGGTAAAATAAGGCAGGAACTATTCCATGGAATGTGTTAAGGAGATATAATATTTGCAGGTTTCTAGGGGAAATCATTTTTGTTGATATTTGCTGATACAAATGTGGTCTGGCAGACTTCAAAGCCTGAAGTAGTTGAGACATGAGATTGCCTAGAGCAACCAAATAGCTATAACAGACACACCAGAGTCCTGTGGGAAGATTCTCCCCACCCAGTTCTCTGTGAATATTTCTCCTTTTTAAGTATTTATCTAATTCCTTTTCTGAATGTTATGATTTCATCTGTCACCACCAACCATTCAGACACTACATTCCATATCAGAACAGATCATGAGGCAAAATGCTTCACTTCATCTCCCCTGTGGCATTTTTACCAATTGGTTCATCCTCTGATTATCAAATTTCTTGCACTGGAAATAGTTCCTCCCATATTTTCTCGATTGAAGACGTTATATGTCTAAAAATTAAGCCTCAAACAACTGCCATTTCTCCAAAGACATCACCAGTATCTCTGTTTCCACCACACAATATGCAGCTGAAATCCCTCACTAAGTTTTTTTTTCCCTTTATTCATTCACACTGACATTTATTGCCCATCCCTAATTGCCCAGAGGGCAGTTGAGTCAGCCACATTGTAGTGGGTCTGGAGTCACATGTAGGCCAGACCAGGATGGCAGTTTCCTTTCCTGAAGGGCATTAGTGAACCAGATGGGCTTTTGCAGAAATCAGCAATTGATTCATGGTCATCATTAGACTCTTATTTCCAGATGTTTATTGAATTCACTTCCACCAGCTGCCATGGTGAGATTCAAACCCAGGTCCCCAGAACATTACCTGGGTCTCTGAATTAACAGTCCAGTGATAATACCAGTAGGCCATTGCTAAGTGTGGCTAGTTAGATCAGTTGGTTAGAGTGTGATACTTAATAATGCCATTGTTGTGGGTTCAATCCCCTTACAGGCCACCAAAATGTTTACTAGAACTAGGGGGCATTGACTCAAAATAAGGGGGAGCAGATTTAGAACTGAACTGAGGAGGAACTTCTTCACCCAAAGGGTTGTGAATCTGTGGAATTCCCTGCCCGTCGAAGCTACCTCGCTGAATGTTTTTAAGGCAAGGCTAGATAAATTTTTGAACAGTAAAGGAATTAAGGGTTATGGTGAGTGGGCGGGTAAGTGGAGCTGAGTCTCAAAAAGATCAGCCATGATCTTATTAAATGGCGGGGCAGGCTCGAGGGGCCAGATGGCCTACTCCTGCTCCTAGTTCTTATGTTCTAATCTCTGCTCTCACTTTTGGAAATGTGTTCTGTGCTTCTCTCCAATGCTTTGACATCCTTCTTAAGGAACAGAGCCCCAAATTGACAGGGTCACTCCAGCTGGATCCAAACTCATGACTTTTAAAAGATTAGCATAACTTGCTTGACTTTTGTACATTCTGTGCCTCTACTTATGTTGAAAAAAAAAGTGGTTAGGCCACTTTAGGAATACTACATTCAATTCTGGTCTCTCTGCTATAGGAAAAATGTTGTGAAACTTAAAAGGGTTCAGAAAATATTGACAAGGATGTTGCCAGGGTTGGAGGGTTTGAGCTACAGGGAGAGGCTGAATAGGCTGGGGCTATTTTCCCTGGAACATCGGAGGATGAGGGGTGACCTTACAGAGGTTTATAAAATCATGAGGGGCATTGATAGGTGGATAGTCAAGGTCTTTTCCCCAGGGCAGGGGAGTCCAAAACTAGAGGGCATAGGTTTAAGGTGAGAGATGAAAGATTTAAAAGGGACCTGAGGGGCAACCTTTTCACATCAATGGTGGTGCATGAATGAAATGAATTGCCAGAGGAGGTGGTGGAGGCTGGTACAATGACAACATTTAATAGGTATCTGGAGGGTATATGAACAGGAAGGATTTAGAGGGATAATGGGCCAAATGCTGGCAAATGGGACTCCATCAGTTTAGGATATCTGGCCTGCATGGACAAGCTGGACCAAAGGGTCTGTTCCCGTGCCGTACAACTCTATGACTCTATAACAAGTAAATAACAAGTGGTATAGACTGGAGTGCTCAAACTTCAACAACTGAAGACATAAGAACCACTTACATTTTCAGGAAAATTCCTGAAGAAATTTCAGGTTCACTGTATTGGGCGAGGTGGCCTGACTTAATGGGAGCAATGTTAACCTCCTTCATGTTGCTGGAAACCCAAGATTTGCGCTCTGCGTGATGTATGAGCTTCAATAGTGCACCATTACTGGGGTGGGGTCAGTTATCTCAGTTGTGTGGATGGCTGGTTTCTGGAAATGATTGATGTTAACTGTGAGGGTTCAATGCCTGCACCGCTTGAGGCTACTTTGAAGGACTCTCCTTCTCAATCTCTCCCTTTGCCTGGGGTGTGGTGACCTTTGGTTAAAGCACCACG
>NC_063337.1:8524881-8549515 GCF_021869965.1 Rhincodon typus | reverse complement strand
GAGGAGCAGGAAAGCTGACGTTTTGGGTCAAGACCCTTCTTCAGAAAGGACCCACTTTTTTTGTAAATTTGTCATGTAAATATGTATATTTAGCATTTCTCTTTTAGTCATCTTAGAAGTAGCCACATAATTTTTGCATGTACAGTACACTTTGTGTGAGAGTGTGTGTGTGTGTGTGTTAACTTGGAATGTAGTCACTGAGGTATTGGTTGAACTTCGGATGTTGAGCAATCATTCATTTTTGTAAATTTTTATATGGTATCATTTTTAAATAAACTCACACCGTATATGTAAACATAAAATTCCCCACAGACATAAGAGGCATTATTATGCTCTACCTTGCAGAAATGGTATTGAAGTCTCTAAGGACTAAGATGAGAATTGTTTACTCCAATTATTAGATAGTATATCTGTGAGCATAAATACTGCATGTCAGCTGATTCTGATTTAAACAGGCTAAGTCTTTTTAATATATTTCTCCATCTAACCTTGTTCTGTTTTACGTTAACCTATCTGTAACACTCGTCCCTAAAGCTTGTCATTACTTTTTGTAAAATTGTCATGTAAATATGTATACTTAGCATTTCAGAATTGTGCATTGATACCAGTCAATGAGCAATTTTTGTCCATTTATTCAATGATAAGATTTCTATTTGATTCAAATGAATAAATTAAGTATTTCTTCGCTTTGTTGCATTTGTAACACTGCATTAAAATTTCAGAGTGAACGTAAGAAATAGGAACAGAAATAATTTAACTCCTCAGAACCGTTCCTCGAGTCAACAAGACCCTGGCTGATCCTAGGGTCTAGGCCCGAAATGTCAGCCTCTCTGCTCCTATGATGCTGCTTGGCCTGCTGTGTTCATCCAGCCCTGCACCTTGTTGTCTCGGATTCTCCAGCATCTGCAGTTCCTACTATCTATGGTGACTCTACCCTTAGTTTTAGAACAAGTTGTAAAAATTGTTTTTTTTTACACCACATGCCATGGCTTGTCCCAGCTTAATACATAAGGTTAAAATTACACTTAGTTTTCTTCATTGGATCTGGGGGCCCTTGTATGCTTTATCAGAGCCAAGAGGAATGCAACCAACACCTGGCCATATTATGCATGAAAGAATTTCTTCTGTGGTGTAACAGAGCTGAGCCAGCTATTTAATTAAAAAGAGGGAGTCATAGAGTCAGTGCAGCACAGAAGAGGCCCTTCGGCCCATTTTTCCTATCCCCTTTCCATTTTCAAATTCTTAACCACTTCCTTTTGCAAATCTTTCGTGGATACTGTTTCTGGTCTGTAATTTAACAACGGTCTGTGGGCAAGTTGGGATTCATGTAGAAGATAAAGAAAATTTATGTTAATTACACGATGGAGTACATGGCTATATAATACTGACCATTAGTAGTCATGTACTATCGAGAGGATGGAACAGCCTCTACTCGGTTGCTGTGTTATGTATGTGTGTATACATACCTCCTGAGTATCGAGGTGTGAGCTGACAAGTGGCAAGTGACATTCGCACCATACAATTGCCAGGCTACGACCATCACCAATAAGAGACAATCCAACCACCACCCATGACATTCAATGGTGTTACCATCACTGAATCCCCCACTATCAACATCCTGGGGACCTGAAACTCAACTGGACTCACCACATAAACACAGTGGCTACAAGAGCAGGTCAGAGGCTAAGAATACTGAGGCGAGTAACTCACCTCCTGACTCCGCAAACCCTGTCCACCATCTACAAGGCACAAGTCAGAAATGTGATGGAATACTCCCCACTTGCCTGGATGAGTGCAGCCCCAACAACACTCAAGAAGCTTGACACCATCTAGGACAAAGCTGCCCCTGCTTGATTGTCACCACATCCACAAAATATCCACTCCCTCCACCACCGACGCTCAGCAGCAGTGTGTACTATCTACAAGGTGCGCTGCAGAAATTCACCAAATATCCTCAGATAGTACCTTCCAAACCCACAACCACTTCCATCTAGAAGGACAAGGGCAGCAGACATATGGGAACACTACCACCTTCAAGTTCCCGTCCAAGTCACTCACCATCCTGACTTGGAAATATATCGCCGTTCCTTCACTGTCGCTGTGTCAAAATCCTGGAATTCCCTCCCCTAATAGCATTGTGGGTCAACCCACTGCAGGAGGACTGCAGCGGTTCAAGAAGGCAGCTCACTACCACCTTCTCAAGGGGCAACTAGGGACAGGCAATAAATACTGGGCCCAGCCAGCGACACCCACATCCCACAAATGAAGAGAGAAAAAAAGCCAGACTACTGTCACCCTCCGGGATGTCAAAGATAAGGATGGGGCACACTAAGAGTGTAAACAATGCGTTACACTAGAGCAGTCACTCAGTAGTGAATGACACAACCTCAGATAGAAGTCTAATAGCAGCTCAGTCCGTGAGAAATGACTAACTAAGGGTCGTATTAGTGAAAACTGATCAAACCAGGTAATCCACATACACCAAGACTGTTTAAGAAATACCGTGCTGAGCCACAGGAATTCAATTACTGGTCAGTCAACTATATAACCCAAACAACATGGCTGCCTTTTCATCCATTTTCTTTTAAATTGTTTGTGTGATGCAAACATTGCTGACTGGGCCAGCATTTACTGTCCATCTCTAATGACCCTAGAGAAGCTGGAGCTGAGCTGCCTTTTTGAACTTCTGTAGAGTAGAGACATCCACAGTGTTCTTAGGATGGGCATCCTAGGATTTTGACCCAGCAACAGCGAAGGAATGACATTTAGTGCCAAGTTATTTCCACTCTTAGCTGATGGTACCTCACTTCCAGCGACACACGAGAAAGGAAGAATTTGCATTTTCATAGGATCTTTCATCACTTCAGGATATCCCAAAACACATCATTGCCGGTGAAGTACAGCTATTGTTGTGATCAATCAATCTGTGCACGGATGGCTTCCATAAACAGTAATGTGATCATGACTAGACAGTCTGTTGATTGAGAATTAAGTATCTATCAGCACACCAGACAGAACTCCCTCACTTTTCTTCAAAGTAGCAGCATCTTTTTCATTCACCTGAGAGGTCAGATTTTTCTTTTACCCCTTAATGGGATGGTCACCATGGCCAAGACCAGTACCTTGTTGTCCACCTGAAGTGGCCTGTTCAGGCATTTCTGAGGGAAATTGAGGGCCAAAGCAAATTGTTGTGGGCCTGTGGGACATGCAGGCCAGGCCAAGTAAGGACAGCAGTTTTGTCCCGTCAAGGACATTAACGAATGATAGTTTCTTTTTGGTCATCATCACTGAACTTTCAATTGCAGATTTGTAAATTGAATGTAAACCAGCTGCCGTAGTGGGATTTTCCATTTCTTTAGAACATTAGCCTAAGTTTCTGGATTACTGCTTCACTATCATCAGACAGCTGTCTCATCCTCTAGCTCAGGCATAAGACAGCATCTCCAGAAATAGAGCTTCCCCTCAGTGCTGCAACACACACTGATGTTTCACCATTCGAACTGGACCCTAGCGCTTTATAGACGCATAGAAACTAGGAGGAAGTGCAGGTCATTCAGCACTTCAAACCTGCTTGTCCAATCAGTATGATCGTGGCTGGTTGTTTATCACAGAATCATTACAGTGTGGAAGCAGATCATTCAGCCCATTATGTCCTCTCCAACCTTCTAAAGAGCATCCACCCATTCCCTATCCCTATAACCCTGCATTTAGCATGGCCAATCCATCTAGCCTGCGCATCCTTGGACTGTGGGAGGAAACCAGAGCACCCGGAGGAAATCTATGCAGACACGGGGAGAATGTGCAAATGCCACACAGGCAGTCACCTGAGGCTGGAATCAAACCCAGGTCCCTGGTGCTGTGAGGCAGCAGTGTTAACCGCTGAGCCACCGTGCCGCCCTTCAAAGTTTACCTCAAAGCTACATTGCTGCTTTCTCCTCACAGGCCTTAATGCCTTTAAAGTCTAAAAATATATCCATCTCTTTCTCGAATGCATTCAGTGACTTGACCTCCGCAACCTTCTGTGGTAGAGAATTCCATTAGGGTTCACTAGGCTTTGAGTAAAGACAGTTTTCCTCATCTGAGTCTTGAATGGTGTATCCCGTATCCTGAGAATATGTTGCCTGGCCCTAGTCCTGACACAGAGGCAAAAACATTTCTAATTCAGCCACAGTGGACCACTTCCTAGAAACAAAAGCTTGAACTTGGTGGCCTTTCTGTGAGACATCAGACGTTGTAATGCTCAACAATGTTTCACGACTCATTGCTTTGTTCAGGCAAGAGTTTCTTGACCTCTTCCTATTCATTCTGTACATTTCTCCAGCAGGGCCTTTTTTGTTTTGCAGATTTCCGATAGGCAGGGAAGCCCTGACAGCAATTACTCGAGTCATCCAGCTCTCATCATTGACAATTACTTAATGTCCCAGCCTTCCGTTTGGTAAGAGGGGAACAAATTGCCTCTTGCTGGTAGCGATCTTGCTGAGTGAAGCATTAGCAAAGGCAAACAAATCAAGATCATGAAGTTAATGTTGATGAGAAACATTTGAAAAAAGAATTAGTCAACACTTGCCTTTAAAGGGCAAAGTAAAACCTTATTTATTTCAAAAGAGGCATTTGATTTCGATTTTTAAATGTATGACAATCTAAGGGATTGGTGCAGGGGATGGGAAATATACAGCATTGGGTGCCACTGAATACTTATCATTAAGATATTCCTGTATTATTTATAGCTCTAATCAGAATAGCAGTGGGAGAAATCATAAATCCCTTCAGAGTGCAATGCCCCTGGAGGGTTGCGAATGCTTGATGTGGTGAGGAGTGATTTCAACTCCACTGGCAATAAATCAATAAAATGGGATCTAATAATTGCAGTCAGTAATGCACTCCCATCATTCCAAGGCGGCAGAAAGGCTAACAATGTAATGTGTTCAGTTAGCATTGAAATTTTATTTAGCCATTTGTGTGACTGAATCTTTTATAAATATTTGACTGCATATTAAAGCCTTCAGCAAGGCTAAATGCGCACACATATATATTTTTATCACATCTGGACGTGAGGATAAATTAAAATGTAGCTTCAGGATCCTTTTGCACTACCCTGCTGGCAGATTTATCGTCTAATCTGCAATTGCAAGCAAGACACTAACACAAAATGTGATAGAGGCCCAACGTTAAGGTATAATCTGGTGCTCTTATGGTTGACACAGTCATGTAGAGCCTCATTAACCCTGACAGCCACAGTTCAGTAGGTCACATGCTCATCTTTGATATTAGGAGTTCAAGGGTTCATCAACACACTCTTTAGGAGTGTAATCTAAGCTGGCTGTCCAGCATTTGTAGGGAGATGGTCAGAAATGCTGACTTACTGATGAGATACTTAACTGAGACCCCATTTGCCATTTTAGGTTGAGTGCTGAACGACGAGCCACTAGGGGGCTCTCAGCTGGACTGTGTGCGTAAAGGTGCAACACAGCTTCCCGAGGTCAGTACCAGAACTGTGATCTTATAACGACCAGGGAAGGCTGAAGATGCTGTAGCTCTCTTCTCTCTGAAGAAAGCGTTGTGAAGTGACAAAATATATCTTTAAAATTAGGAGGGATTTTGATACATTGAAGGTAGCAAAAATGTATCTGTGGAGGAGGCTGATACAATTACAACATTTAAAAGGCATCTGGATGGGTACATGAATAGGAAGGGTTTAGAGGGATATGGACCAAATGCTGGCAAATGGGACTGAATTAATGGAGGATATCTGGTCAGCATGGACGGGTTGGACCGAAGGGTCTGTTTTTAAGCTATCACATCTACGACTCTGGGGTGTCATAAAATAAAAACATAACCATGGTTAAATCCTTTAAAACAAACTCAGGAAGCACTTTTAATCTTCTTCTTTGGCATCCCCTAAAGTTCGAAGATGACTTTAGAGGAGGTGATGGCTTGGAGTCATTGTTGGTAAACTATTAATCCAAGGATCCAGGTAATGCTCTGGGGACACAGGTTCAAATCCTGGTGGAATCTGAATTCAATAAAAGTCTGGGATTAAGAGTCTAGTGTTAACCATCAATTGATTGATTCAGGACCCTAGTTCCAGAATCAAGGACATCAGTCTCCACTCACTCTTTCCCAAAGGACCCACACAGCTAGATTGTCAGTTATTTCTTTCACATTAACAAATGCTGGTGTAGGATGGCCTGTTCTCCTGTTGGTCCTCAATGTTTTGAACCAGAAAAACATCTCATACACATTGTTAATAATCTGATTTTCCCATTCTATATGCATTAAATTGCCCATAATTACAGCTATTTTAATTCCTTGCAATATTCCCAACGCTGTTTGGACGTCATTTCCATAAGGACGGTGCAGTGGTCACTCTTATCAATATTGTCATAGTCAAATGCATCTGTGGCAGGCAAATTGGGTGATAATGAGGTCAATTTTTTTCCCCTTCTTATTGGTTCCCACACTAACAGCTGCAGACCCAGTGTTGTGTCTATGTCATTTGGGACTCAACCAGCACAGTCAGTAATGTGTGTACATTGAAAGTATATCCTATGTCCTTGCTAATGTTTCCTCTAAGTTGTGATCAATATGGAGGAGAACTGATTTATAAGCTAAGAGTAGTGGCAGGAATGGTACATGATAATCAATAGGAGGTTTCCTTGTCCATGTTTGGTCTGATCCCATGAGACTTTGTGGAGTCTGGAGTCAATGTTGAGGCCTCCCCAAGCATCACCTCTTCTGGGTCTGCCCTGCCAGTGAGACAGAGCATACATTGATGGTGACCAGTGTTATCTGGGACATGGTTTATCAGGCACAATTTTACAAGTACAAAATTGTTGTCAGGCTATTACTTTAGTCTGTGAGACAGCAGACCATACTCCAGAGCTAAATGATCAATGGCTATGGAGAGAAACCAGGAACAGTTTACTGAGTTGGTTGATCAGCCATGGTCATCATAGAATCCCTACAATGAGGAAACAGGCCCTTCAGCCCAACAAGTCCACACTGACCCTCAGAGCATCCCACTGAAACCCATCCCCCTATAACCCACCTAATCTACACATCCCTCAACACTAAGGGCAATTTAGCATGGCCAATCCACCTAACCTGCGCATCTTTGGACTGTGGGAGGAAACCCACACAGACACGGGAAGAATGTGCAAACTCCACAGACAGTCGCCCAAGGGTGGAATCGAACCCAGGTTCCTGGCGCTGTGAGGCAGCAGGGCTAACCACTGAGCCACCGTGCTGCCTATATTAAATTGTGGAACAGGCTTAAGGGGCTGAATGGCCTACTCCAAAAGAGAGGGTTGAGGTTGGTACAGATGTTAGAGAAAGCAAGTCAAATAGACAAGGCAGGCAAAAACACACCAGGGAACAAGGGAAGACTGATAAATTAAATTGCATTTATTTCAAAGCAAAAGGCTTGACAGATAAGGCTGATGAACTGAGGGCATGGATGGGACCATGGGACTGAGATATCATATCTATTACAGAAACATGGCTGAGGGAGGGACATGACTGGCAGCTCGATGTTCCAAGGTACAGATGCGACGGGTAAGATGGAATGGGAGGCATGAGAGAAAGGGGAGTAGTGTTTTTGATTTGGGAAAACATTACAGCAGTACTTAGAGAGAATATTCCTGGGGCATTATCCAGTGTAGCTGAATGGGTGGAACTGAGAAATAAGAAGGGAGTGGTCACTGATGGGATTGTACGATAGGCTCTCCAATAGTCAGCAGGAAATTGAGGAGCAAATATGTAGGGAGATCACAGATTGCTGTTAGAATAATAGGATTGTAATAGACAGGGATTTTAACTTTCCAAACATAGACTGGGACTGTTATAGTGTTAATGGCTTGGATGGGTAAGAATTTGTTAAGTGTGTTCAAGAAAACTTTCTCAATCAATATGTAGATGTCCTGACTAGAGAAGAAGCAAAACTTGACCTCCTCTTGGGAAGTAAGGCAAGACTGAAGTATTAATGGAGGAGCACTTTGACCATTTTTCTATTAATTTTATAATAGTTATAGAAAAGGATAAGCTTGGTCTAAAGGTTAAAATTCTAAATTGGGGTAAGGCCAATTTTGATGGTTTTAGATAGGAATTTTCAAAAGTTGATTGGGGGAGGCTGTTTGCAGGCAAAAGGAAGATATTGTCTACACGGACCTCAGCAAGGCCTTCGACAAGTTTCCGCATTGTAGTTAGTAAGGTTAGATCACATGGGATCCAGGGAGAGCTAATCAATTGGATACAAAAATGGTTTGACTGCAAAATACAGAGGATGATGGTAGAGGGTTGTTGTTTGGAATGGAGGCCTGTGACCAGCGGGGTGTTGTAAAAATTGACGTTCGGCTCAGTCTTCTTTGTCATTTATATAAATGTTTTTGATGAGAATATAGGAGGCATGTTTAGTAAGTTTGTGGATGACACCAAAATTTGCAGTCTAGTGGACAGTGAAGAAGGCTATCTAAGAGAACAACAAGATCTTGATCAACTGAGCCAGTGGGCAGAAAAAGGCAAATGGAGGTTAATTCAGATAAATGTGAGGTATTGCATTTTGGTGAGACAAACCAGGGCAGAACTTATACAGTTAATGGGAGGGGGAAAAAAAACAAAGTTGCTGGAAGACCTCAGCAGGTCTGGCAGCATCCGTGAAAGAAAAAGACAGGCCCAGTGACCCTTCCTTAGAACTGATGGTGTCTGGGAAAACATCAGTTTATATGCAGAAAAAAAGGGGGGGGGGGGGGGGGGGGGGGTGGGGAGTAAATGATAGGATAGAGCCTAAAGAGAGAGAACAGCAATTGGACAGACAAAGAGTTGATAACGATCAGACTGGGGGGGGTGAATAGTTGTTAATAGGGATTATTAGACACTAATAACAGAGATAACAAGGTGTAGAGATGGATGAACACAGCAGGCCAAGCAGCATCAGAGGAGCAGGAAGGCTGACGTTTCAGGCCTAGACCCTTCTTCAAAAATGGGAGAGGGGAAGAGGATTCTGAAATAAATAGAGAGAGTTGGGAGACGGATGGAAGGTGGATAAAGGAGCAGATAGGTGGAGAGGAGACGGACAGGTTAAAGAGGCGGGGATGGAGCCAGTAAAGGTGAGTGTAGGTGGGGAGTTAGGATGGGGGTTGGTTAGTCAAGGGAAGATGGACAGGTCAAGGAGGCAGGGATGAAGCTGGTAGGTAGGAGGTGGGGGTGAGGCTTGGTCAGTGAGGTGGGATGAGCGGATAGGTGTGAGAAAAGACGGACAGGTCAAGGAGGTGGGGATGATCTGGGCTGGTTTTGGGATGAGGTAGGGGGTGGGGAGATTCTGAAGCTTGTGAAGTCCACATTGAGGCCATTGGGCTTCAAGGTTCCCAAGCGAAATATAAGGTGCTGTTCCTGCAGCCTTTGGGTGGCATCGTTGTGGCACTGGAGGAGACCCAGGATTGTCATGTCGTCCAAGGAGTGGGAGGTGGAGTTGAAGTGGTTCACGACTGGGAGGTGTTGTCGTTTGTCACAAACCGAGCTTGGGTGTTCCATAAAGATGTCTCCAAGCCTCCACTTGGTTTCCCCGCTGTAGAGGAGGCCACATCGGGAACAGCGGATACAATATACCACATTAGCAGATGTGCAGGTTGTGTTGAGCTTTGCTAAAACACTGCAGCAAGTCAGAGACAGACATGTTGGCCAGTTAATGAGAGGGCCTGGGGAGCATTGTCAAACAGAGAGACCAAGGGGTGCAGGTACATAGTTCCTTGAAAGTGGTGTGACAGGTAGACAGGATGGTAAAGAAGGTATTTGGCACACTTGCCTTCATCACTCAAAGCGCTGAGTACAGGGAGTGGGAAGTCATGTTACAGCTGTACATGACATTGATAGGGCCACATTTGGAGTATGACACAATTCTGGTCGCCCTGCTATTGTAAGGGTTTTAAATTAGAAAGAGTGCAGTTCTGGTCACCACACTATAGGCAGGAAGTGGATGCTTAGGAGAGGGTGCAAAACAGGTTTACCAAGATGTTGCCTGGATTGGAGTGTATTAGCTAAAAGAAGAGAGTGGAAAAACTTGGAATGTTTTCGCTAGAGCATTGGATGCTATGTGATAAAAGTATATCAAATTCTGAGAGGCATGGATAGGGTGGAGAGTCAGAGTCGTTTTCCCAGAGTGGATATGTCAAATACTGGGGAGTATAGGTTTAAGGTGAGAGGCAGAAAGACATACGAGGAAAGTTTTTTACACAGAGGGTGATAGTTGCCTGGAACGTGATCCCATGGGAGGTGGTAGAAGCAGACATGATAGCAATGTTTAAGAGGCATTTAGACAGACATGAAAAAGGGCAGGGAATAGGGGATATGGACAATGTGCAGGCAGATGGGATTAGTTTAGAATAGCATCATGGGCAGCACAGATATGGTGGGCTGAAAGACCTGTTCCTGTGCTATATTGCTCTATGTCCTATCTTCTGTTCTATCTTTGAAGCAGATGGGCGTTGAGTCCTGACCTCTGACTCAGAGATAGGGACAATATCCCCGCAACACAAGACACCTGGGATTTAACATTGGGCCAGTCGACTATTATTTGGCTCGACATTGACTTTTCTCTCACTCCGTGAAGGAAGCATTGCCTCTAAGAGTTGCCTGTCAATCGAATAGCCAGTGACTCTTTGTTTCTAACCGAGCACAGTGACTACTTCAGGAACAGCACCCAATCTCCCTCCCGATCATCACTGGAATTGCAGGTGAAGCTAAGAGAATGGGGTTGAAGGGGAGGGGGTTGAAGGTCTAGAGGGGTAGAGGTCCTATTTATTGACGGGGAATGGGTTGGTTGGGAAGATGGGGCAGAGTGGCCAAATTCAGGATAAACTGGGGGGAGTGGGAGGAAAAGCTAAGGTGAGGCCGGTGTTGAGGTTTGATAGTGGTTCTCATGCAGCTGTCAGTTCCTGTTCCAGATAAGTGCAGTACAAGCACTTTTATGCCAGAAATTCTTCTGAGCTTTGTACAATGGTAAACGTCGTGATAAATCAATTAAATTAGGACAAGGTGAGCAAAGGATAGACAGGAGTCTTAAAAATATTCAGGCGAAGAATATCTATCAAAACGCAACTTGGCATTTTCTCTCAGCTGAGTGGGGAAATAAAGGCACTGTTGAAATAATATTAGTACTTCTACTGGGAATGTCTCACTCTAAAATGTTGCAAACATTGCATACACATTATGGTTGTCAGGGCAACATGTGGTAAATGCTCAAGAATAGACAGTCAGAATGAACTACGCTGACAAGTGGATAAATCTGCCATGCTTATCTAACAATGCAGTGGGTGGCTCTTACAACTTTACCCAGTAAAGTAATAAATGTCTTGGGAATCACACACTCATGGATTTATATAATTCTCTTGAGGCCTCAGCTGAACTGACATCTCTTGCATCTCTGAAATATCTGGACAGTTTTGTTTCCATGAGTGTACTGAAAGAATAAGTGTGGGCGGTGGTAAGGGAGAATGGTTGAAGAAAGCTGCCAAGTTGATCAATGTTTACTTAATGTAATAGATTACTCAACCCTGAGAGCATTGACTCCCCAAGGCGGCAAAACTTTTGTCGCAACAATTTTGGGAAGAACATTGGGAAGCTCCTCTCTGGCCACATCAGACAATCATTCCAACTGCAGAAATCCCCATCATCAATCCCAGATCATGAGGTGAATGGAAGCACACTGTACTCTTCATAGATTCATAGATGTTCACTGAACAGAACATATCTCTTCTACCCATTTTCCAGCTCTTGACCCATAGTCCTGTGGACTTTGGTAGCACAAATAAATCGGTAAATATTGTTTAAATATTTGGAAAATTGTTGTCTCATCTGCTATTTCAGGCAGTGAGTTCCAGATTTTCAATGCCTTCTATTTAGAATTTTTTTTATTATTCATTTGTGGGATGTGGGCGACACTGACTGGGCCAGCATTTCTTGCCCATCCCTAGTTTCCCTTGAGAAGGTGGTGGTGAGCTGCCTTCTTGAGCCGCTGCAGACCACCTGCTGTGGGTTGACCCACAATGCCATTAAGGAGGGAATTCCAGGATTTTGACCCAGCAACAGTGAAGAAACGGCGATATATTTCCAAGTCAGGTTGGTGAGTAGCTTGGAGGGGAACTTGAAAAAGTGGTGGTGTTCCCGTATATCTGCTGCCCTTGTCCTTCTAGATGGAAATGGTCGTTGGTTTGGAAGGTGCTGTCTGAGGATCTTTGGTGAATTTCTGCAATGCATCTTGTAGATAATGCAAACCGCTGCTGAGCTTCGGCAGTATAGGGAATAGATGTTTGTGGATGTGATGCCAATCAAGCTGTTTGCTTTGTCCTGGATAGTATCAAGCTTCTTGAGTGTTGTTGGGGCTGCACCCATCCAGGCAAGTGGGGAGTATTCCATCACACTCCTGACTTGTACCTTGTAGATGCCTTTGAGGAGTCAGGAGATGAATTACTCGCTGCAGTATTCCCAGCTTCTGACCTGCTCTTGTAGCCACAGTGTTTATGTGGTGAGTCCAGTTGAGTTTCTGGTCAATGGTAAACCCCACGATGCTGATAGTGAGGGAATCAGTGATGATAAACCAATTAATGCCAGGGGGTGGTGGTTAGATTGTCTCTTATTGGTGATGGTCATAGTCCAGCATTTGTGTGGTATGATTGTCACTTGCCACTTGTCAGGCCAACCTTGGGTATTCTCCAGATCTTGCTGCATTTGGACACAAACAGCTTCAGTATCTGAGAGTTGTGAATGGTGCTGAACATTGTACAATCATTGGCTGAAGATGGTTGGGCCTAGGACACTACCCTGAGGAACTCCTGCAGGAATTCCTAGAGCTGAGATGACTGACCTCCAACAACCACAACCATCTTCCTATGTGTCAGGTATGGCTCCAACCACCAGAGAGTTTGCCCCCTGATACCCATTGATTCCAGTTTTGCTAGGGCTCCTTGATGCCACACTTGGTCGAATGCGGCCTTGATATCAAGGGCTGTCATTCTCACCTCTCCTCTGGAATTCAGTTCTTTTGTCCATGTTTGAACCAAGGCTGCAATGAGGTCAGGAGCTGAGTGGCCCTGGCGGAACCCAAACTGGGCGTCACTGAGCAGGTTATTGCTGAGCAGGTGCTGCTTGATAGCGCTGTTACTGACACCTTCCATCACTTTACTGATGATCGAGAGGAGACTGATGGGGCAGTAATTGGCCAGGTTGGATTTGTCCTGCTTTTTGTGTACAGAACATGCTTGGGCAATTTTCCACATTGTCGGGTAGATACCAGTGTTGTAACTGTACTGGAACAGCTTGGTCAGGGGAGCGGCAAGTTCTGGAGCACAAGCCTTCAGTACTATTGCTGGAATGTTGCCGGGGCCTGTAGCCTTTGCAGTATCCAGTGTCTCCAACTGTTTCTTGGTATCACGCGGACTGAATCGAATTGGCTGAAGACTGGTACCTGTGATGCTGGGGACCACTGAAGGAGGCCAAGATGGATCATCCACTCAGCACTTTGGGCTGAAGATTGCTGCAAAAGCTTCAGCCTTATCTTACGCACTGATGTGCTGGGCTCTTCCATCATTGAGGATGGGGATATTTGTGGAGCCTCCTCCTCCAGTGAGTTGTTTAATTGTCCACCACCAATCACGACTGGATGTGGCAGGACTGCAGAACTTAGATCTGATCCGTTGTTTGTAGGATTGCTTAGCTCTGTATATCATTTGCTGCTTTCACTGTTTGGTGTGCAAGTAGTCCTGTTTGGTGGCTTCACCAGGTTGATACCTCATCTTCAGATATGCCTGGTGCTGCTCCTTGCATGCCCTCCTGTACTCTCCATTAAACCAGGGTTGATGCCCTGGCTTGATGGTAATGGTTGAGTGGGGGATATGCCGGGCCATGAGGTTACAGATTGTGCTGGAGTACAGTTCTACTGCTGTTGATGGCCCACAGCGCCTCATGGATGCCCAGGCTTGAGTTGCTAGATCTGTGTGAAGTCTGTGCCATTTAGCACGGTGATAGTGCCACACAACGCAATGGCAGTTATTCTCAATGTGAAGGCGGGACTTCGTCTCCACAAGGACTGTGTGGGGGTCACCCTTACCGATACTGTCATGGACAGATACAACTGCAGCTGGCAGATTGGTAAGGATGAGGTCAAGTATGTTTTTCCCTCTTGTTGGTTCCCTCACCACCTGGCGCAGCTATGTCCTGTAGGACCCGGCCAGCTCGATCAGTAGTCCTGCTGCCGAGCCACTCTTGGTGGTAGACATTGAAATCCCCCACCCAGAGTACATTTTGTGCCCTTTCCATCCTCAGTGCTTCCTCTAAGTGTTGTTCAATGTGGAGGAGTATTGATTCGTCAGCTGAGGGAGGATGGTATGAGATAACCAGCAGGAGGTTTCCTTGCCCATGTTTAACCTGAAGCCATGAGACTTCATGGGGTTTGGAGTCAATGTTGAGGACTCCTAGAGCAACACCGTCCCGACTGTATACCACTGTGCCGCCCCCTCTGCTGGGTCTGTCCCACAGTGAGAGAGGGCATATCCAGGGATGGTGATGGTGGTGTCTGGGACATTGTCTGTAAGGTATGATTCTGTGAATATGACTATGTCAGGCTGTTGCTTGACTAATCTGTGAGACAGCTCTCCCAATTTTGGCACTAGCCCCCAAATGTTAGTGAGGAGGACTTTGCAGGGTCGACAGGTTAAGGGCATCACTGGCTAGTCCAGCACTTATTGCCCACCCTGAATTGCCCAGAGGGCAGTTAAAAGTCAACCAAATTGCCATGGGTTTGGAGTCACATGTAGGCCAGACCAAGTAAGGATGGCAGTTTCCTTCCTTAAAGTGAACCGGATGGTTTTTCCCAACAATCGACAACAGATTCATGGTAGTCATTAGACTTTTAATTCCAGATTGTTTTTTATTGCATTCAAATTCTACCATCTGCCATGGTGAGATTTGAACCTGGGCCCCCAACATATTATCTGAGTCCCTGGATTAACCGTCCAGCGATAATACCACTAAGCTATTGCCTCCCCCTTATTGTTTTTAAACCAATGTATGAGGGAATCTTTCAGTTAATAATATAAATTTGTTTACATTGTGAAAGTTTTACATGTGGGCAGCATGAACATGAAGAGAATGTTCTTGATTCCAGCTTGAAGAATCAGGAATTAATTTTGTTTTGTTTAAGAGAAATATCCGCACATGTGAAAACTTTGGTTTGTGTACGCAGATGGCCTAGCTGAAGTTAGGTGTTTCAAACAGTTTCTCCCAGAGAACGGAACTAGTTCTGAAAAGTTAGGAAGCAGGTTAGTTTAATGTAAGGGTTTCAGTTGAAAGCTCCAGATCAGAAGTGCTTTATTAGAACCCTGAAGAAGTTCTTTGAGGCTGAGAAAATCTATACCCAATCGTGTGAATATGCAAAAAAGAGGCTATCAATCTTTCAACACCAGGAATTGAAACCAACAGTTAAGTCAAAGTTACAGATGTTTTAGAAAAGGAGCTCTGTGCAGTGTTTGAGTGGTATAAAGTCCTGATGCTGAGAATAATTACGATTATATTTTACCATCTTTTTTTGAAATCTTTCAAATTGTGTTCTATGTAAATAATTTGGTTTATTCTAACTTTATCCATTTATTTTGTGTAATAAACTCTGTTCCATTGTTAAAACCAAATCTGCAGTGTTGCATACTTGTGTTTCAGTGAAAGATCACCTTGTTAAATCAAAAAAACACAATTTAATCAATCAAATAAGATTTCGGTCTGATGTCACCTGAGGTCAGAACAAGTGAGGGTTTGCGGGATTTGAATTAAGAGTGATCTGTATCTTTTTGAAGTAATGGCTCCAGTGTGGTTCTGGGTATAAAATGACTGCATTATGGTGAAAAGAATTGCATCAAATTTGAAGATCAATGTTTGAATGTTGTCGAGCGTTTTCTGGAAGTGGAAGAAAAAGAGTGGATTACATGAAATCTTTGACTAAAGTTAAACCGAGAGATTTAGCAAGTAAATCAAAGGCAGATGTAAAAGCAAGATCTCACAAGGATGAAATGCTTCAAACAATTATCCAACATTTAGAATCGAAAGAGAGGAATCCTGAAATTGGGAGTTCGGTGCTGGAATTAACTCTCGTCCAGTCAGAAAAGAGAAAAATCTTGATTTTGGGAGATAAAGAGAAATGAAAAGATTTGCATTGGAACAGAAAAAGTGAGAACAAATTAATAAAACATAAACATTAAAAAGGTAGGGAACTTAGAGGAAATGTTTGGACCAAATATAAATTTAGAATAAAAAGGTAAGAAGGCAAGATATCAACACAATGGGTGGTTCTGACTCTAGTGGGAGATTTAACTGATTAAGAGTGTACGTACAGCCCCTAACAATACTCAGGATGGGGTTGAAATGTATTTTACCTCATTGGAGTAAGTAACTGGAGAATTGAAGAAGTGGCCAAAAGAAGTTTGGACCTTAATGATACAGAGTGTTTTCAGAGAACAGAGGGATTTGGGAGTCCTCAACCATGACTCACATAAAGCGAGTATCCAAGTTAAATCATAATAGAAAAGGCAAACAGGATGTTGTCCTTAATTGCAGTATAAAAGTAGGGAGGCTTCAGTCAAACTGAACAAGCACTAATCCAACCACAAGTGGAATATAATGGCCCCTTTTCTAAGGAAAGATGAAAGCTCCCTCGCGCTGTGAAGCAGCAGTGCTAACCACTGAGTCACCGTGTTGCCCAGCAGAGGGCTGTAACGATGCTGATTGGCAGTTGGGGTGAAAATTTGCATCGGTGCAGTCACCACTACCAGAGGGAGGACCTCAGCAAGATACCCTTTGAGTTCAAGTGGAGACAAGTGTCCAGCAGAGGCCTGTGACAATGCTGATTGGTGGTTGGGGGTGAAGATTTGCATCGGCGCAGTCACCATTACCAAACAGGGGTTTGTGGAGGGAGTCTTGTCAAGGGACAGTAAACTGGATTTGATTTAATCTAATCTAAAGTACTCTCCATGTTTTGGCTAAGATCAAGTGTCAAGTTGTGAGTCATCAGAGCTATTGAGATCACTGCTGGATTGTGATAGGATGTTGGAGGACCTGTTGGTTGAGCTGATCTGATTTTGGTGGATCTTTATGCTGGCACAGCTGAATGCCAATTCAGGAAAAAGCCAACCTAGCACTATGGCCTCAGCGCCCAAGGCTAGGGGTAATATAGTCAGGGTGACTGTTATGAAGGTAGAAGAAGGTGCAACGGTCAATTGGACCTTTTTTGTGAAGAGGGTTCTGCTGGACTGCTGTGGATTCCCAGCAGCAGATGTCTATTGGGTGCAGGATTTTCCCAGTGGGTGGGTATTTCGGTATGACTTTCAGGAGTGTGAAGTAATGTGAGCGCCTCCTGAAGGTTTTCGAGGAGAAAGGAGGCAAGGGTCCCCTCTCCGTCCTGAATGCATTTCTATTGGTTTGTGTTACCTGTGCAGAGGAGTCGGATGGTCACCATTCATGTGTACAACCCCCATGTACCAGCAGCGGATGTTCTAACCTTCCTGGGAAGGTACGTGAATGCCGAAAGTGGCAGCAGTGATGTGATGGATCCCCTTCGGGATCTGGACCAGCAAACAGCAGGTCAAGGTAACCCTGAGGGCAGGTGAGGATGGGAAGATCCTCCACCCACCGTCTAGCTCTGTGATTGGTGGGAACCAAGGCTACTTGATGTGTGTGGGGCAACGCAAGTTGTGTTGTACCTGCGGGAGGTCAGGGCACATGGCGGCAGAGTGCAAGGTGACCCTGTGCAGGAACTGTACGGAGGAGGGGCGCCTGACAAAGGACTGCCAAAAGACAAAGAACTGTAACCTTTGTGGAGAAGCAGGCCAAAGAAAAACAGAGGATCCATTCAGTACCCAGATCCTGCTCATTCCACAGCTATATGTCAACAGGTTAAATGCTGATATAGAGAAAGGTGAATGCCAGTGTTCATTTTATTCTTCATAAGTAATGACAGTATAGACCGGAATGGCTACATTACCTGTGTATGTATGTAAAAATTTCCTTCTATGAATAAAGTATATTTTTGCAACAACAAAAAAAATTAAAGAGGTAACCCATGGCAGGAGAACTCAAAGTTTTGGTTTGTTCCTCTTGCTCCATGTGGCAGGTCAGGGACAGTTGCAGACCCCCCAGGTCAGCACATGTGCAGGAACTGTCTCCAGCTACAGCTCCTGGAAGATCGAGTTACAGAGCTGGAACAGGGGCTGGGGACACTGTGAAGCATCTGCGAGGCACAGAGTATGGTGGATAGCATGTAAAGAGAGGTGGCCACACTGCAGGCTCAGACTCTGGAGGCAAGAAGGGAGTGGGTGACCACCGGACAGAGCAAGAGAGATAGGCAGGTAGTGCAGGAATCTCCTGTGGCCATTCCCGTGCAAACCAGCTATACGGTGTTGGATACTGTTGAGGGCAATGACCTCTCAGGGAAAAGTAGCAGCATCCAAACTCATTGCACCAAGGTTGGTTCTGCTGCAGAGGGGAGGGGTAAAAATTGTGCCAGGGCAATAGTCATGGGGACTCAATTGTAAGGGTAATAGATTGGAGTTTCCGTGGCTGCAAACAAGACTCCAAGATGGTATGTTGCCTCCCTGGTGCTCAGGTCAAGGATGCCTCTGAGCATGTACAGGGACATTCTGGAGGAGGAGGGTGATCATCCAGTGGTTATGGTACACTTGGTACAAAGAATATAGGTCAAAAAAATGGGATGAGATCCTAAAAGCAGAATACAGGGAGTTAAGAATAAAGTTAAGAAATCAACCTCAAAGTTGATGATCTCCAGGTTACTACTGGTGCCATATGCTAGTCAGAGGAGAAATGACAAGATATACCAGATGAATACATAGCTGAAACATGGTGTCGGGGGAGGGTTTTAGATTCCTGGGGTATTGGGACTGGCTCTGGGAGAGGTGGGTCCTGTACAAATTGGATGGGTTACGCCTGGGCAGGACTGGGACTAATATCCTCGGGGGAGTGTTTGCTAGAGTAGCTGGGGAGGGTTTAAACTAATATGCCAGGGGAATGGGAACACATGTAAGGAGTCCGAGAAGGAGAGAGTAAAGCCAAAAACAAAAGGTAGAAAAGAGAATAAGAAAAGTGATAGGCAGAGAAACGAAGGACAAGATTCAAACAAGGCTATTGAGAAAAATAAGAGCGAGACAAACAATGTTAAAAGGCTTTGGGCCTTAATGCGCGGAGCATTGCAATAAAGTGGATGAACTAATCGCACAGATAGATGTAAACGAGTACAATATAATTGGGATTATGGAGACATGGTCTCAGGGTGATCAGGGAACGGGAACTGAATGTCCCAGGGTATTCAGTATTTAGGGAGGACAAGCAAAAAGGAAAAGGTGGTGGAGTGGCATTGTTTGTTAAAGAATTTTAAAACAATAGTGAGAAAGGGTTTTACCTCTAACAATGTGGAGTCTGTGTGGGTAGAGTTTAGAAATACCAAAGGGCAAAAAAACATTGATGGGTGTCATGTATAGACCCCTCAACCCACAGTGGTGATGTTGGGACTGGCATTAATCTGAAACTAGAGATGCATGTGATAAGGGAAGATCAGTGATCATGGGTAATTTTGATCTGCACACAGATTGAGCAAAGCAAACTAGCCACAATGCCGTAGAGGAGGAATTCCTGTAGTGTATACAGGATGGTTTTTTTGAGCAATTCATGGAGGAACTAACTAGAGAGCAAGCCGTCTTAGACTGAGTGCTGTGTAAAGAGAAGGAAATCATTGCCAATCTAGCTGTGTAAGACCCCTTAGGGATGATAGGATGTTTTTATCGAGATAGAGAGTGAGGTATTTGATTCAGAGACGAGGGTGATGAATCTTAATAAAATAAACTATGAAGAGATGAGGCGTGAGTTGGCCTTGATAGACTGGGGAGTGTTACTTAAAGGGATGACAGTGGATAGGCAATGGCAAACATTCAAGGAACGTAGGGGGGAACTGCAACAACTATTTATTCCTGTCTGGCACAAAAGCAAAATGGGTATGAGGGCCAATCCATGGCTTACAAAGAAAATTAGAGATAGTATCCAATCCAAGGAAGAATCATACAGATTGGCCAAGAAAAATAACATGTCTGAGGATTGGGAGCAGTTTAGAATTCAGCAAAGAAGGACCAAGGGATTGATTAAGAAGAGGAAAATAGAATACGAAAGTAAGCTTGCAGGGAACAGAAAGACTGAACTAAGAGTTTCTATTGGTGTGTGAAGAGAAAGAGATTGGTGAAGACTAATGTAGGTCCCCTGCAGACAGAAACAGGAACGTACAGTAGGGGACAAAGAAATGGCTGAGCAACTGAATACACACTATGGTTCTGTCTTCACAAGAAAGGACACAAATCAGATACCAGAATTGTTGGAGAATGCAAGATTTAGTGAGGGGAAGAGCTGAGGGTGAGCAATGTTAGTAGAGAAATGGTGCTGGTAAAATTGATGGGATTGAAAGCAGATAAATCCCCAGGACCCGATAATCTACATGCCAAAGTACTTAAGGAAGTGGCTGTAGAAATTGTGGATGCATTGTTGGTCATTTCCCAGGATTCTATAGACTTTGGAACAGTCCCTCCAGATTGAAGGTAGCTAATGCCACTCCAATATTCAAAAAGTGAGGTAGAGGGAAAACAGAGAATTATATATCAGTAAGCCTAAGATTGGTCATGTAGAAAACTATTGAATCCATTATCAAGGACTTTATAGCAGAGCATTTAGAAAGCTGTGGCAGGATCAGACGGAGTCAGCAATGATTTATGAAGAGGAAATCATGCTTGGTAAATCTGTTGGAATTCTATGAAGCTTTAACTAATAAAGTTGACAAGGGAGACCCAGTTGATGTAGGATATTTGGACTTTCAGAAAGCATTTGATAAAGTCCTGCATAAGAGATTATTGTGCAAGATTAAAGCGCACAGGATTGGGGTAAGTGTATTTAGATGGATAGAAAACTGGTTGGCACAGAGAAACCAAAAAGCGGGAATTAATGGATCCTTCTTAAATTGGCAGGCGGTAACTAGTGAGGTGCCACAGGGATCGGTGCTGGGACCCCAACTATTCACAATATATATTAATTATCTGGACGAGGGAACAAAATGTAACATATCCAAGTTTGCAGATGATACCAGGCTGGGTGGGAGGCTGAACAGAGACGAGGATGCAGAGATCCTTCAGCATGATCTGGACAGGTTGGTTGAGTGGACAAATCGATGGCAGATGCTGAATAATTTGGATAAGTGTGATGTTATTCACTTTGGAAGCAAAACCAAGAAGACAGATTACTACCTGAATGGCTGTAAATTGGGAGAGGGGAGTGTGCAGCGGGACCTGGGTGTCCTTGTGCACCATTTGCTAAAGGTAAGCATGCAGGTGGAGCAGGCGGTAAAGAATGCAAATGGTTTGTTGACCTTCATTGCGAGACGTTTTCAGTACATGAGCAAGGGTGTGTCGTTGCAGTTACACATGGCCTTGGTGAGACCACAGCTGGAATATTGTATGCAGTTTTTGTCTCCTTTTCTGAGGAAGGATGCTCTTGCTCTCGAGGGAATGCAGCGAAGGTTTACCAGGCTGATTCCGGGAATGGCGGGTCTGACGTACAAACAGAAGTTGACTAAGTTATGATTATTTTTGCTGGAGTTCAGATGAATGAGGGGGGAATCTCACAGAGACTTATAAAATTCTAACAGGACTGGACAGGGTAGATGCAGGGATGATGTTCCCAAATGTGGGTGTGTCCAGAGCCAAGAGTCACAGTATGAGGATTCGGGGTAGGCGATTTAGGACAGAGATGAGAAGACATTTCTTCACCCAAAGAGTGGTGAGCCTGTGGAATTCATTACCACAGGAAGCAGTTGATGCCAAAACATTGAATGTATTCAAGAGGCAGCTAGATATAGCACTTGGGGCGAAAGGGATCAAAGGTTATGGGGAGAAAGCAGGATTAGGCTATTGAGTTGGATGATCAGCCATGATCATGAAGAATGATGGAGCAGGCTCGAAGGGTTGAATGGCCTCTACCTGCTCCTTTCTTCTATGTTTGTATGACCTGCCATTTGAGTCAGTACAAGAAACGTTCATTAGGCTGATGCTGAGCTTGGATGGACTGTCTAAGGCAGAAAAGCTATTATTGAGCCTGTGCTCATTGGAATATGGAAGAAAGAGAGGTGGCTTTATTGAAACATCCAAGATTCTTAGGGAACTTGCCAAGGTAGCTGTGAAAAAGTTGATTCCCCCTGTGGGAGATTCTAGGACCAGTGTGTATCATCTCAGTGTAAGGGGTTGCACATTTAAAACAGGGATAAGGAGGGGTTTCTTCTCTCAGAAGGTGATGAGCCTGTACAATTTCTTGATCAAAGAGGGCTGTTGAGATGGGCTCATTAATAATATTCAAGGTTGAGATAGACAATTTTATAATCAGTGAGAGAATCAAGGATTATGGAGAAAAGACACAAAAGTGGAGTTAAGGATTGTTAGATAATGTATGATCTTATTGAATGATGGAGCAGGCTCAATGGGCTGAATGGCCTACATCTACTTCTATGTCTTATAGCCTTACGATCTTGTAGGTATACTATGACTGTACGAGCCAGTTTGTCAAAAGAACAATTGTCAGAGCTGTCAAAAAGCTAATTCTCAATATTGATGAGCTTGTCCCTGAAAAGAGGTTCTTCTGATGGATTTTAACAGCCAGGGGCTAAAACTAAAAAAGGAGAAACAAAAAGGTAATAATCTCTGGATTACTACCTGAGCCAGGAGTGAATTAGCACAGGGTTAACAAGTTTAAGTGTGAGGAAATTGGATTTGGAACTACAGTGTTTAACTTAAATTAAATGAATTACAATGAAATGAGAATAGAGCTAGCTAATGCAAACTATGCAGATAAATTAGTGGGAATAACAGTAAGCAAGCAGTGGCAGATATTTAAAGAGATAATTCATGACTCACAGCAAAATACATCCCAGTCAGGAAGCAAGATTCTGAGAGAGGGATAAACCAACCATAGTTAATCAAGGAAATTAAAGAGAGTATTAAGTTGAAAGAAAAAGCACATAAGGAGGATGAAGTCAGTGATATCTCCAAAGAATCCAGCAAAGAAGGTCTGAAAGGATGATGAAGACAGAGAAAATAAACTTTGAGGTCAATGAGCAAGGAATGTAAAAACTGACAGTAAAAGCTTCTTTAAATACATAAAAAAAAAAGAGAGATTAATGTGAACATAGACCACATAGAAAATAAATCTGGGGTGATAGTTTTGGGTTACAGGGAGATGGTAGATGAGTTAACCAGATAATTTGTGTCAGTCTTTAGGATAGAAGATGTTTCAAGCAACCCATTAATACTAAAAGATACAGGGGAGGAATTAAGCACGATCTCCACCACGGAATATGCAGTATTAGGCAAACTAATGGAGTGAAAGCAGATAAATCCCTCATCCTGATGGCATGCATCCTACAAGGATCCTACAAGAAGTAGCTACAGAGAAAATGAATGCACCAGTTGCAATTTTCCAAAAATCATTGGATTCTGATGAATTAACAGAGGACTGGAAAACTGCTAAAGTCTCACCCTGATTCAAAAAGGGAGAGAGGCACAAAGTGGGTAACTATTGGCCAATTAGCCTAACATCTATTGTTTGAAAAACATTGAAATCAATTATTGAGGAAGTAATCGCAGAACATTTAGAAAATCATAATCTAATCAAGCGGAGTTAAAATGGCCTCATGAAAAGGAAATCATGTCTGATGAAGTTATTCATGGTTTACAAGGATGTCTCAACCAGAGTGGATAGAGGAGAACCAGTAGACATGTTGCATTTAGATTTCAAGAAGGCATTTGACAAGGTACCTCACAAAAGATTAAGTCATAGGCTAAGAGCCTGTGATGTTGAGGTAGTATATTAACGTGGATAGAGAATTGGCTGATGGACAAGAAACAGCATGGGAATAAAGTGCTCTTTTTCAGGTTAGCGACCTGTAACCAGTGAGGTTCCTCAGGGATCAGTGATGGGGCCATAACTGTTACAATATGGATTACATAGAAACAAAGAAGATAGAAGGAGAGCCTGCTCTGCCATTCTTCACGATCCTTGCTGATTGTCCAACTCAACCACCTAATCCTGCTTTCTCACCATAACCTTTTATCCCATTCACCTCTTGAATATATTCAATGTTTTGCATCAACATCTTCCTGTGGTAATGAATTCCACAGGCTCACCACTCTTTGGGTGAAGAAATGTCTCCTCATCTCCTACCTAAATCATCTACTCAGAATCCTCAGACTGTGACCCCTGGTTCTGGACACACCCACCATCAAGAACATCCTCCCTGCACCTACCCTGTCCAGTCCTGTTCAAATTTTATAAGTCACTATGAGAACCCCCCTCATTCGTCTGAACTCCAGTGAAAACAATGCCAACCTAATCAATCTCTTCTCATGTGTCAGACCCGCCATCCCCAGAATCAGCCTTTTAAACCTTCGCTGCACTCCCTCAAGAGCAAGAGCATCCTTCCTCAGAGAAGGAGACCAAAACTGCTCACAATATTCCAGGTGTGGTCTCATTAACTTCCTGTATAACTGCAACAACACATCCCTGC
>NC_063337.1:8515991-8524481 GCF_021869965.1 Rhincodon typus | reverse complement strand
ATGCTGCTTGGCCTGCTGTGTTCATCCAGCTCTACACCTTGTTATCTCAGATTCTCCAGCATCTGCAGTTCCTACTATCTCTGATACCATTTGCCTTAATGACTTGGAGGAAGGAAGTGAATGTACTGTCACCAAATTTGCAGACAACACTAAAATAGATTGAAAGGTAGGTTGCGAGAGGGATACAGTTTACACAGAGGTATTGATAGGTTAAGTTAGTGGGCAAAAAAGTTGGCAAATGGAATTTAATGTGGAAAAAATGTGAAGTTGTTCATTTTGAAAGGGACAACAAAAGAATAGAATATTATTTAAAATGGAGAAAAACTACAGAAAGCTGCAACACAAAGGGACTTGGGGGACACTTGTGCATGAAAGACAGAAAGCTAGCACACAGATGCATCAGGTAATTGGGAAGACTAACAGAATGTTGGGCCTTATTTCAAGAAGGTTGGAGTATAAAATTAGGAATTCTTACTGCACCTCTACAAATTGCTGGTGAGACCACATGTGGAGTACTGTGAGCAGTTTTGGTCCCCATGTTTATGGAACATATCACATTTGAACAGTTCAGAGAAGGTTCACTCGAATGAACACTAATATAGAAGGATTATCTTATGAGCAAAGGCTAAACAGATTGGGACTCTCCTCACTGGAGTTTAAAAGAATGAGAGATGATCTCATTGAAACGTGTAGAATTCTTAGAGTTTGACAGGGTAAATGCTGAGAGGATGTTTCCACTCAAGGGAGAGTTCAGGACCAAAGGGCATAGTCTTAGAGTAAAGGGGTGACAATTTAAGACTGAGATGAAGAAGAATTTCCTCTCTAAGATGGTTGTGAGTCTTTGGAACTTCTTCCACAGAGACCTGTAGGGGCAGAGTCCTTGTGTATATTTAAGGCCGAAATAGACAGATCCTTTACCAATAGGGTAATCAAAGGTTAAGGGGAAAGAGCAGGAAAGTGGATGTGAGGAATGTCAGATCAGCCATGATCTTATTGAATGATGGATCATAAGGAGCTGAATGGCCTACTCCTGTTCCCACTTCCAAAAAATAAATCTCCAGGCCTATCAAATTAGACAAAAAGCAAAAGGAATCTATAAATCAGGGAGATGATTTGAAAAGTTAGCTAACAGATATAATGTTTTTTTAAAGAGTACCTGAATAGAATGAATGTAAAGTAAATATTTAATCCATTTTTACTCCATCCTCTTTAATAGAAATGCAACAAATGGATACAGAATTGAAGGAGGAGTTGTAACAAAGTGTATACTCAGAAACTGCATCAAAACAATACCTGAGTATTATTGTTTAAGCAAAGAAGTGATGGGGAAAGAAATGAGTAATCAAGAAAAGGAGATTATTTGAGATGCCAGCTGATGAGAGATAGATATTAGTTCATCAGGTAGTTATTCCATCTGACTATCATAATCAAATTATGTGAGTTTCTCAAGAAATTCCAATGGCAGGTCACCTAGGTATTAAGAAACACTTGGTAAAATGCTAAAACTTCTTTTTATATTGGCCAAGCTTACGAAAGGAAGTGGTCATATTTTGTCAGACATGCTATACATGTCAATGAGGGGAAACCAAACCTACTAAGTAAATCTTAACTTCTCTTTGCAACACCAGCCTTTGAAAAATTGTACTGGACCCTTCCCTAAATCCGGGAATAGGAATCAGCATCATGTACTGATTATGGAAGTTACCACAAGATTTACTGAAGCTGTCTTTAGGGAAAAAAAAACAATACTGCAGAGGTGTTTGTGAGAAAGAAATTTCACTTTTTTACAAGGTCTAGATTAGCTAAAGAAATACAATTAGATCAAATCGAAATTTTTATGTCTCAAATATTGAAAGAAAACATTGAATATCTTGTGGCTTATCACTCACAATCTCAAAGTACACTGGAATGATGGAATCAGACATTGAAGATCATGATTAGAATTTACTGGCAAGACTGGCCTAATGGTTGCGAGAAATTTATTTCTTTCTCTGTTACAATATGTCATTGGGAATACATCTAATTAGTCCACAGGATTTAGTATTTTAGAAGTAATACAGCAAACCTTGTTTTAACTGGCATCTTATGAACCAGCACTCTCGATAGGCCAACAAAATTTAAACATCTCAAATATTGTATTTTCATGATGTCCGAATAGTCAGTTGAGGGTGTGAGTGAGAAGGCTCTCTGCCAATAAGTTTTATTTAAGCCAAAGTTGCATTACTATATCAGTGATTTATGTTGTAAATAAAGTACAACAAAGATGTGTCTACCGCCTGCATCATGTTTCTGTTACTTAGTGTGTGTTTTTACACTGATTATGTGGACCTCTTGATCAACTGGCATACTTGATCAACTGATACAGTCTGGGTCCCTTTTGTGCCAACTAATAAAATGTTTGCTATATTTAGATATGAGACAAGTGGACCACTTAAATTGATTAAGAAATGATTAATAAATCAAATTTCAGAGACTTTGTTTCCACTCTATGTTTCAAATTTCAGAGAGAAACTGACTAAAGTATAAAAATTGGACAAAAATAATCATTTGAAAAATGTTCAACACGCAATGAAAACTTGACCATGTGAAAAATATCAAGGTGCAACATTTTGTTGCTGAGGACAAGGTGTGAAAATCGTTACTGGTCTCTGGGGAACTAATAAAAATGAGGCTTGCTGGACCTTATCAAACCAAAAAGCAACTCATTGATGTAAATATCCAGTGAGCACCCCAGACCGGAGAAATAATCAGTAAACGTATCGTGTTAACATTTTACGGAGGCATTATGACAGGGACGATAGTCAGGAGAGAAGGGTATTTGTGAATGTGAGAGAAATAGGTAGTGTAACGGAAATATAAGAACAATTGGAAAAATAATCTAAAATTGAAGACAGATTGGTAAATAAAGGCAAAAACAGAAATTGCTGGCAAAACTCAGCAGGCCTGCCACCATCTGTGGAGAGAAAGCAGAGTTAATATTCCGGGTCCTGTGACCCTTCATTGGAACAAAACAGTTCTGTAGCAGTGTCACTGGACCCAAAACGTTAACTCTTTGGATACTGCCAGACCTGCTGAGTTTCTCCAGCAATTTCAGTTTTTGTTACTGATTTTCAGCATCCACAGTTCAATTTTTTTTTGGGAATTAGAAAGGTGCTTAAAAAGTAATTTAATTTTCCACAAAACTATCAATGCCATTTGTGAATGCTATTATGAAAAGGCCAGATGAAAATGGCCGCTCATGATATTAGTGTGGGGGATGTTTTACCTATCAAATAACATCCTTACATTCTCAATCTAGAGTGGTTAGCTCAAGTGAGAGAAGTGATTAAGATCATGACAGATAATGACATCATTGAACTGGTTCATAGTAGCTGGAGATCACCCATCATGATGGTGTCAACACCAGGCTGGTCGCAAAAAATTTTGTACTGATTATCGTAAAGTCAACATGGAAATGAAAATGGCCTTATAAGATCATAAAGTATAGGAGTAGAATTAAGCCATTCAGCCCATCAAGTTTAGGCCCATCCTAAATGCCAACTGCACCTGCATGTTAACCTGAAGAGAATCCTGAACTAGCACTCCCAAGTCCCTTTTTGCTTCAGTATTCGAAGCCTTCCCCATTTAGAAAATAGTCTACATCTCTATCCTGCCCACCAAAATGCATAACTTCACACTTTCCCACATTGTAATTCCATCTGCCACTCTGCCTGCTCTCCTAGCCTGTCCAAATCCTTCTACAGCCTCCCCGCTTCCTCAATATGCATCTGTCCCACTACATATCTGTGTGTCATCTGGAAGTTTTACAACAATGCCTTTAGTTCCTTCATCCAGATTGTTAATGTATAACATATACAGTTGTGGTTCCGACACTGACCCCTTTGGAACTCCACTAGTTTCTAGCTACCAACCTGAAAAAGACCCCTTTATCCATACTCCCTGCTTTCTGCCAGTGAGCCAATCCTCAATCCATGCCAGTACCTTGCCCCAACACCATATGCTCCTACCTTATTTAGCAGTCTCCTGTGTGGCAAGTTGTTAAAGGCTTTCTGGAAATCCAAATAGATCACGTCTACAGGCTTTCCTTTGTCTAACGTGCTTATTACCTATGTCCTACACCTCATTTCCTGTTCAAAGATTAGAGGACCACATTGAACAAATCTGAAACACACAACTCATCACTAAGATTGTCTTCCTAAAAGGATATTGGGAGTTCTATTGATATATGCCAATGATATATCAGCTTTTGTCACAGTGGATAGACTTTATTAATGCAAATTCATGCTGTGTGGAATGAAAAGCACACTAACCACATTCCACAATGAATCTATAAACTCATTGAAGCACTATGTAACTGTTGTTTACATTGATGACTTGGTTGTTTTCCCCCAAACCTATAAAGAACATTTAAACTATCTGACTGAGCTATTTGATCAGCTACTAACAACTGATTTGGTTATAAATCTGGCTTAGAGTGAATTTGCCAAATTAAAAGTGACAAAAGTGGACTGCACTGTGGACAAGGCAAAATAACATCTCAAAAAGTGAAAGTAAGGGCCGTTTTGGACTTTCCTATGCCAAGGAAAACTTGTGAGAATTTTGTGCTTTCTCAGTACCAGTGGATTTTATTGTAAGTTTGTTGTAATCTTCAGGACAGCTGTTGCAACATGAATAAATTTATTGAAGAGAGGCAGAATGTTTGACATGAGCGTCAAATTAGCCTTGAAAATGTAAGAGATGTGCTGACAACTGCATCTGTTTCATCCACGCTGAATTCTGGGAGACAACTCAAACTGGCTGTTGAAGCTGACCACATCGGTGTAAGGGGCTGCTTTGTCACAAGATGATGATGTGATGGCCGAATGGCCTGCCAATCACTGGGATGGGGATATTGGAGGAAATGAAGAGGGGTCTGAGCACCACAAACTATGGCAAAGAATTGGCCACCGACCACAGCAAGGCTCTTCTCTACAGATGGTCTCACTCCATATTTAATGCTTCTCACCGGCGATGTGGTGCGTTTCTCGCTAGGCAGCAGCAAAATACCAGTTGACTGGGATCAATGATTGTCAAATGCCTTTTCGATATTCATACCCCAATCCTCCCAAACTTGCAAAACAAGCTAGAAATCAAGAAAACCCTGACAAGGAAACTAGATCTCTGGGCATTGATGACTAGGCCAGTATTTATTGCCCATTCCTAACTGTACAAGGTCATTTAAGAGTCAACCACATTACTGTGGGTCTGGAGTCACTCATAGGCCAGACCAGGTGCAGACAGCAGTTTTCTTCCCTAAAGGACTTGAGCTAATGAGGATACGAGCAGCTGACAGAAGGGAACATCTCCAAATTTCCTCCCGAGCCATACACCATCCAGATGTGGAAATATATCACCATTCATCCAAAATCCTGGAATTACCTCCCTGATACCATTGTGAGTCTACCTACAGCACATGGATTGCAGTGTTCTCAGAAGGATGTTCACCACCGCCTTCTCAAGGGGCAATACAAACTGGCCTAGTTTACATCGCAATAATGAATTCAAAAAGGTGGATAATATGGCCATTTCGGGTATGATCTGTACTTCACATAGGGAAACTGAACTGCTGAGGCAGCACATACTTTTACATACATGTTGAAGTCTAGTTACAGACAATGATGGTTAATGGTCTAACCATCCTTCCTGCACATGGAAGGTAAGAAAGGTTGACCACTGTTACCACCTGTCATTGCTGTATGTTGGAAGAGTTTGCATATTGATGCTCAGCCTCTTTAGCCACAATCTGTATGCTATGCTTTGGCCATTATATCCTGAATTGGAACTCAGAGCTGGAGATTGTGTCTCAATAGCAGGGAGCTTCCCCTTGCATCAGAAACCCTCGTCCTCACCAACAATCCATCCTGGTCTGCCCATGTCGACGCTAGTGTCAAGAAAGCACACCAATGCCTCTACTTCCTCAGAAGGCCAAGGAAATTCAGCATGTCCCCAATGACTCATATCAATTTTTATAGATGCACCATAAAAGGCATCCTATCTGGATGCATCACAGCCTGATTTGGCGACTGCTCTGCCCAAGACCACAAGAAATTACAGAGAGTTATGAGCACAGTCCAGTCCATCAGACATAGCAGCCTTCCTTCCATTGACTCCATCTATACTTCCCGCTGCCTTGGGGAAGCAGCCAACATCATCAAAGACCCCTTCCACCCCAGGCAGAAGGTACAAAAGTTTGAAAACACGTACCAACAGATTCAAGAACAGCTTCTTCCCCGCTGTTCTCAGACTTATGAATAGACCTCTCATATATTAGAGTTGATCTTTCTCTGCACCCTTTCTGTAGCTGTAACACTATATTCTGCATTCTGTTCCATTATCCTGGTGTGCTTATGTAGGGGTGATTTGCCTGGATAGCATGCAAAACAATATTTTTCACTGTATCTCGGTATATTTGACAATTATAATGCATCAAATCCAACTAAATCAAATCAGAAACATTGCTATCTGTGGTAGCCAGCTGTGTGCAGATTGGTTGTTATGTCCCCCAAGGTTATAGCTGAGACTCCACTTCAAAAACACTTTCATGGAGCACTTTGGGATGTCCTGACATTGTGAAAGGCGTTATATAAATGCAGGTTGTTTCTTTCTTTAAGTAGGGCCATGTACTGTTTAACAATCAGGTAAATTTCTGGAACAGGCAGAAAGCAATTCAGTTTGAATTCACTTCGAAAGGCGAACAATCGTTTATTTAATCTGAATTTTTTTTAAAGATTGATGTAATGAATTGTTAATTAAAGAGTTGGATTGATTCAAAGTCAAGTTGAGGGAAGCAGTGTGGGAAACAGAGACGAGTAAACTTCTGCAGGGCCCCATTCTGTACCTCCACAATTAGAGGAGTGGACTTACTGCAACAATCGAAAACTGACTGATGATAAAGAAGGAAAAAGTCATGTACACACAGATTGATCAGATTCACAGGTATATGAAGCAATCAGTAAATGGGCCATGGAATAGCAGATGTACAGTTAGAAACCAGAAAACTGTATTGTGTGGACTGTGACAAGTCAGGGTTGAATAATTTAACTTGCAATGCTGAATTAATATTCCGTAGAATTAGGTCTATTACATTTGAAAGTTAACAAGAAATGTTCTGATGCTTTACATCCTCCTTCAAAAGATAGGGGTGTGTGATGCATTTTGAATGAGATGCTAAGACAAATCTGCCTTCACAGGTAGATGTGAAACATCCCATGGTACCAACAGTCAAAAATACAGGGGCATGCAGAAATAACTGGGGACTACATCACCTCGAACGGGAAAACAGGAGAAGGAGTTGGTCATTGCACTATTGTCACTGCTGTAAACAGCTGATTAGCGATCTCTATGCCAATTACCCGTGCTGCATCCATGTACTGAGAAATATGCAGCAAGCTGATGAAGGGTCAAAATGCATGGAATTCATCTCAAGATAACAGTCTCAAGTGATCAAAACGGTTACAGTCACAGCTGATCCACGCTGTTACAGTCACAGCTGATCCACACGGTTACAGTCACAGCTGATCCACGCTGTTACAGTCGCACCTGATCCACACGGTTACAGTCACAGCTGTTTTGCACAGTAACAGTCACAGCTGACCCAATTGGTTACAGTTGCAGCTGATCCACACGGTAACAGTCATGCTGATTCACACGGTAATGATCACAGCTGATCCACACCGTAACAGTCGCAGCTGTTCCACACGGTTACAGTCACAGCTGATTCACACGGTAATGATCACAGCTGATCCACACGGTAATGATCACAGCTGATCCACACGGTAACAGTCACAGCTGATCCACACGGTAACAGTCGCAGCTGATCCACAGTTACAGTCAAATCTGATCCACACGGTTACAGTCACAGCTGATCCACAGTTACAGTCACCGCTGATCCACACGGTTGCAGTCACAGCTGATCCACACAGTAACAATCACAGCTGATCCACACGGTTACAGTTACAACTGATCCACACGGTTACAGTAACAGCTGATCCACATGGGAACAGTCACAGCTGATCCACACGGTAAGAGTCACAGCTGATCCACATGATTACTGTCACAGCTGATCCACACAGTAACGATCACAGCTGATCCACACGGTGACAGTTACAACTGATCCACACGGTTACAGTTGTAGCTGATCCACACCGTTACAGTCACAGCTGATCCACACGGTAAGAGTCACAGCTGAACCACATGATTACTGTCACAGCTGATACACACAGTTACAGTCAAAGCTGAACCATATGGTTAGAGTTGCAGCTGATCCACAGTTACAGTCACAGCTGATCCACACGGCAACGATCACAGCTGATCCACACGGTAACGATCACAGCTGATCCACACGGTAACAGTCACAGCTGATCCACACGGGAACAGTCACAGCTGATCCACACGGTTACAGTCACCGCTGATTCACAAGGTTACAGTCACAGCTGATCCACATGTTTACAG
>NC_063337.1:8484848-8515981 GCF_021869965.1 Rhincodon typus | reverse complement strand
TCCAGTCACAGCTGATCCATATGGTTACAGTTGTAGCTGATCCACACAGTTACAGTCACAGCTAATCCACATGATCACAGTCATAGCTGATACCAACGGTTACAGTCACAGCTGATCCACACAGTTACAGTCACAGCTGATCCACATGGTAACAGTCACAGCTGATCCACACGGTAACAGTCGCAGCTGTTCCACATGGTAACAGTCACAGCTGATCCACAGTTACAGTCACAGCTGATCCACATGGTAACAGTCACAGCTGATCCACACGGCAACAGTCGCAGCTGTTCCACACCGTAACAGTCACCGCTGATCCACAGTTACAGTCACAGCTGATCCATACATTTACAGTCACAGCTGATCCACACGGTTACAGTCACCGCTGATCCACATGGTAACAGTCACAGCTGATCCACACGTTTTCACTTGCAGCTGATCCACACGGTTACAGTCACAGCTGATCCACACGGTTTCAGTCACAACTGATCCACACGGTAACAGTCACAGCTGATCCATATGGTTACAGTCACAGCTGATCCACACGGTAACAGTCACAGCTGATCCATATGGTTACAGTTGTAGCTGATCCACATGGTTACAGTCACAGCTGATCCACATGATCACAGTCACAGCTGATTCCAACGGTTACAGTCACAGCTGATCCACACGGTTACAGTCACAGCTGATCCACAAGGTAACAGTCACAGCTGAACCTCACGGTTACAATCACAGCTGATCCACATGATTACAGTCACAGCTGATCCACACGTTTTTACTTGCAGCTGATCCACACGGTTACAGTCACAGCTGATCCACACAGTTACAGTCACAGCTGATCCACACGGTAACGTTCACAGCTGATCCACACGGTAACAGTCACAGTTGATCCACAGGGTAACAGTTGCAGCTGTTCCACATGGTAACAGTCACAGCTGATCCACACAGTTACAATGACAGCTGATCTACACGGTATTGATCACAGCTGATGCACATGGTAACAGTCACAGCTGATCCACGCTGTTACAGTCGCACCTGATCCACACAGTTACAGTCACAGCTGTTTTTCACAGTAACAGTCACAGCTGACCCAATTGGTTACAGTTGCAGCTGATCCACACGGTAACAGTCATGCTGATTCACACGGTAATGATCACAGCTGATCCACACCGTAACAGTCGCAGCTGTTCCACACCGTTACAGTCACAGCTGATCCACACGGTAATGATCACAGCTGATCCACACGGTTACAGTCACAGCTGATCCACACGGTAACAGTCACAGCTGATCCACATGGTTACAGTCACAGCTGATCCACACGGTTACAGTCACAGCTGATCCACACGGTAACGATCACAGCTGATCCACACGGTTACAGTCACAGCTGATCCACACGGTAACAGTCACAGCTGATTCACATGTTTATGTTCACAGCTGATCCACACGGTAACAGTCACAGCTGATTCACATGTTTACGTTCACAGCTGATCCACACGGTAACAGTCACAGCTGATCCACACGGTTACAGTCACAGCTGATCCACACCATAACAATCATAGGTCCAACCATAAAAAAAGTGCCCCACATCCCCACTCACTGTTTCCTTCCCATAAGCCGATTCTCACTCCACCCTAATATTCTGCCACACAGACCATGCGCCTTTCTACCTTACCTGTTTTTGAATTCCTTGTCGAAGCCATTATGGAAGTTCAAATGGAGCACATTCATTGTTTCCCTGTATCCATTCCAGTTGAAAATTCCTTGATAAACTCAAATAAATTAATCAGACACAATTTCACCTTCATGAAGCACTGTTACCTGTGCGGAAATGGTTGATTTTCCTAATGAGCTGCTATAACATCCTTAATATTCATTTCCAACAATAGTGGATGGCCAGTTGGTCTTTAATTACTGGCTTTCTGCCTCCCTTGCAACTTGAATAGGGATGTCTCATTAGCAGTTTTCCAATCATTCATTATTTCTCTATAATCCCAACGAAGTTTATAAAAATCACAATGAATGCATCCACCGTCTCTCAGTTATATCTTTTAGGATCCTAGGGCGCAAACCATCAGGACCAAGTCCTTATCTGTCTTTAGCTCCATTGGTTTGTCTACTGCTACCTCTCTCGTGATAGTATAATATTTAATTTCTCCCTGTATTCTTTTGTGTTAATAGGATGTTCAAAATATCTTCCACCTTAAAGATGGTGCAAAATATCTGTTTAACTCCTTTGCCATTTCCTTATTCCCCATAATCATCTTCCCAGATTCAGTTTCGAACTGGCCTATGTTCACTTTGACCTGTTTCTTCCGTTCAATATGATGAAAGAAGCCCTTGTTGTCAGTTTTTATGTTGCTCCCTATTTTGCCCTCAAAGTCTATTTCTATTGATTTTTATCTGTTTATACTTTGGGCCCTCCTTTGCTGATTTCTGAATTTAATCCAGGCCATAGCACGTGGACTGCAGTGGTTCAAGAAGGCAGCTCGCCACCACATTATCAAGGGCTACTCAGGTTGGACAATAAATGTTGGCCCTACTAACAACGGCCCCAAATGTCAAGAATAAATAAAATAATTTTATAGAACAATGGGTTAGGCTCAAGGGGCCAAGAGCCCTGCTTCTGTGTCTAATCCTCTGTTTGCATGTTCAGACAAAACTTGGCTAATATTCCAACAGTCTGTTGAATAAGAAAGAAAGCAAGGATTGTGGGAAAGGCATGGTGAGTAAGCCAGGATGCTTGCAAGGTCTATTCATTCCTAGGACTTTGCTCAAAAGGGCCAGCTAAACTTCTTGATTGATTTCAAATCCTTAATAATGATCCAGCCAATGGAATTCTTGTCACTGAGTCAGAAGTGAGTTCCTTCTGTTTTGCTCACCTTGGTATATTTCTCAGTGCCAATCCAGAATTTGAGTTACAATGTCAAATTTGTAATCTCAGTGCAGCCCTGTGGGAGGCGCTGTCTTTTGAAGAGCAAGGAGTCTACAGCCGTAAATAGTTATCCCTCATTCACCGCCATGTAAAGGGATTATCCAGCCACTTTTGTTTGCGGGTGTTTTCTACGTGTACATGACTTGGATCTGCCATAGTCTTATTGAACGTCAGAGTCAGCTTGAGGGGCTGAGTGGCATATCCTGTCTCCCAATTTGAATATTTACATGAACCCACCTGTTCAACATGGCTTTGACTACTTGCCTACTATCACAGAATTGCTACAACACAGAAAAAGGCCATTCAGCCCACTGTGTCTGCACCAGTACTCAAAAAATGAGGACTTTTCCTGGACCCATTTCACTGCCCTTGCCCCACAAACTTACACGGTCTTCCGTTTCTGAAATAACAATAGGCTTTTGCGTTTGATTGCCTCCATAGAGTTAATGTCCACAACACATTCAGAAACTGCATTGGAGTACTTTACCATTTTATGAGACTAAGGGTGAAAGTTCAGTCCAGCAACTTCTGACTGTTCCGTTAAACGTCAGTGGTGGGGAAATTTCTATAAGCAGTCAGTCGGGATGAAGAGTCCTTTGAAAAAAATCAGGGTTAATAAAGGAATTTTAAGATTTGAGTTTGTTCCATCATTCCAACACACCTTCCGGTCAGATGACAGTGGAATAAGTCTCCTGGTCCTAGGGATCGTATGCTCCTGTTTGCTTTTGTTTTTGTTAATGGAGTCACAGAATTGTACAGCATGGAAACAGACCCTTCGGTCCAACTTGTCTGCGGTGATCACATATCCCAAATTAATCTAGTCCCATTTGCCAGCATTTGGCCCATATCCCTGTTAACCCTTCCTATCCATGTACCCATCCAGATGCCTTTTAAATGTTGTAATTATACCAGCCTCCGTCACTTCCTCTGGCAGCTCGTTCCGTACACGCACCACCCTCTGTCTGAAAAAGTCACCCCCTCGGTCCCTTCTACATCTTTCCCCTCTCACCTTAAACCTACGTGCTCTAGTTTTGGACTCCCCCACCTTGGGAAAAAAAGACCTGGCCTATTCACTCTATCCATGCCCCTCGTGATTTTATAAACCTCGATAAGGTCATCCCTCAGCTTCCGACGCTCCAGGGAAAATAGCCCCGGACTACTCAGCCTCTCCCAATAGATCGGACCCTCCAACCCCAGCAACATCCTTTCAAATCTTTTCTGAACGCCTTCTAGTTTCACGACGTCCTTTTTTTTTCTCTCATTTTTGTTTCTATTTTGTTTCACTTGATGAAGAACTCAGTGGCAGCGACAGCAGGGACCGGTCTGGGTTCCCGTCGGCGTCCAGCGCAGGTTCGTGGTGGCGGCGGAGGTGAGTTTGGGCCCCGGTGCAAGACCTGGCAGCGGCTGCATCAGCGAGAGTGGGCCCGAAGCAGACTCACGGTGGGCCGCGGTTTCACGTTTGAGCCGGCGCGGCATCGGTGGCGGCTGCATTGACGAGGATTGGCGAGGGCTCATGGCGCTAGTAGAGGCGACATGATGCCAAAGCGTGGTGACGTATGATCCAGTGACTGCGAAGGGGCCTCATACCTGTCCCCAGGGCCTGGGCCCATGGCAGAGCACTTAACAAGAAGGACTGTGAAGCTGAACACTTTTTCCTTATTGCTTCATTTTTCTGCGTTTGTATTCGATGTTTTGGTTTATTTTTTCTGTGCTTTAAGATGGCGCCAGAGAGTGACAACATTTTTCCCTGCATTTTGTAACAAAATATATGTGACCGTAAATAAATCAATTCGAACAAAATCTGGTCCCTCCGCCAGTTTAAATTGTTTTTATGCTTGTATGGGATATGGATATTGCCGGCAAGGGTGGCATTTATTGCATATCCCTAGTTGCCCTTGAACAGATTGACTCTGCAGACTCTTTCAGAGGGCTATTCATCGTCACATTTGGCCCAGCTGTTAAAAATGGAGGTGTCCCTTCCTTAAGATACGTCTTTATAGCAATGTCTACGTCAAAGCATAGAGGCATAGAGATGTACAGACCCTGCAGTCGAACTCATCCATACCAACAAGATATGCTAAATTAATCCACCATTTGGTCCATATCCCTCTAAACCCTTCCTTATTCACCTTATCCATGCCGCTCATGATTTTATAAACTTCTATAAGATCATCCCTCAGCTTCCAGGAAAATAGCCCCAGCCTATTCAACCTAAATTCTCTCTAAAGTTCAAACCTTCTGACCCCAGCAACATCCTTGTGAATCTTTTCTGAACTCTCTCAAGTTAACAACATCCTTCCTATAGCAGGGAGGCCAGAATTGAACTTTTAGATCAGTTTATAGCACTTTCCATGGTGGGATTGAACCTATTCCCTGGAACACTAACCTAGGGTTTCAGTTATTAGTCCTGTGATATTACCATGGCACCAGCACCTCCCCTGAATTGTTTGCCCCTTTGCTCAAGATGACTTCACCTTGAACACAAAGTTATCACTCCAAATCTTGAAAATTTATTTGATTTCAAATTCAGAGGAATTTTTGTCATGATGGCTGTGATTCAGGGGGTTTTCATTTTCACCTCTGAGTTGGACTGTTTTGGTCTCAAGGCTTGACCCAGGGTTACAGCACACAGATTGAAAAAGACACTCTGCAGCAGAATTGGAGTGATGCACTTTCAGAAATGTTGTATTTCACAAGTCTTTAACCACCAGCTAGTTGGGCTGCACAGAAGCCCAGTGGTTTAGCGCTGCTACCTCCCATTGCTAATGACCTGGGTTCAATTCCACCCTTGGTTAACTGTCTGCATGGAGTTTGCAGATTCTCCCTGTTGTCTGTGTGGGTTTCCTCTCACAGCCCAGATATGTGCAGTTTAAGCGGATCAGTCATGAGAAATTGCCCATAGTGTGCAGGTTAGGTGGATTAGCCATGGTGAATGCAAGGCTACAGTGCAGTGTTTGGGTCTGGGTGGGATGCCCTTCTGAGGTGCAGTATGGACTTGAATGGTCTGCTTCCACACTTTAGGTGTTCTATGACCCAATTCACCCTGTGGCATGGATCTTGTGTCAAAGTGCAGATGAAAGGCAACAGAGTTATTTATCCCTTGAATGTCCAATGAACACAGTTATTTGGCTATTATCACATTGCCTGTTGGGTGCAAATTGACTGCTGTGTTTTTAATACAACAGTGAATGCATGTTTGAAGGCTCTTCATTGGCAGTAAAGCACTCCAGGAAAGCCTGTGGTTATTGAAAGGTACTATATAAATGCAGCTATTCTTTATTGTTTTCAAGATCAAAGGTTATTTTTTCAAAGAGGCCGAGGGACAGAATGAGAGAGAGAGAGCAACTAGCATCAATGGCATTCTGCGGGCACAGTTCCATTTTATTTCCTTACTCAACATAAACAGCAAATTAATCTGTCAGCCCCTTTGCCGACAAGCACAACAAGGGCAGAGAAACATGTAGGCAAATAAAAGCAATTGGAGTTCATGTTGTCACTTCATTATTTATTCTTCTCCAACTTGTGGGAGGAGAAAAAAAAACAGGCATGTAGAATGGACTCAGCTGCTTTTAATATTCCCATTAAAATGCCATAATCCTTCAGAAACCATTCTAAACCTTTTTGATAGTAGCCAAGAGCAGGATTCTATAGGAGATGCATGAAAGAGCTGTGTATTTGCCATTCAGTTCAGCTTCTCTACAGCTCTGTTAATGGTTATGACAATGATTCCATTATTTGGCTCCCAATTTGACAAAGACACTTACTGTCCTGGTGTCAAAGGCTAGAGGCCCATGGATACCAATGGTTAGCTAAAAAGGCAATCTATTTTATTTTTGTTTGGAAATGACACTTAAAGTACAGTTAAAATTAAAGTATGTATAATTTGTAAAATATCACATCCTACTTCACGGGTTGCCCCGGGGAGATTCCATATGCTTATTTCTGCTTATTTATTTGCTTCGTTGTAATAGCCAGAACGAGAATAAGATCCTCTTGTTTCAGGGAAAGGATTTATGGATGTTTCCTTATTTCTTGTGTTGGAGCATTGCGAGAGTTTATATATTCATTATTTAAACAGAGAAAGAGATTGAAATTTGAAAAATTGCTGAAATAAAAGCAAACTGCAGAGGATGTTGGGGATTGGAAATGAAAATGTAAAATGCTGGTGGATGCTCACCAGTATCTGTGGAGAAATAAACTGTATTGATCTTTCCAGTTCAATATGACTCCTCTTTGGAACCCTGAAACATTATACTGAGGCTCTGCTGCACTGTCTTCGACGCTCTCTTTCAAATTAGAACTTTTCATCCTCTCAGATAGATGTAAAGTTCTTACAGCACTACTCGAAGAAGCGCAGGGAAGCTGAGTTCAGTGGCTTATCCAATATTTTTCAACCAACATCACTAAAAGAAAAATCGGACATTTAGTTTGTAAAGACTGCGTCTATTTATTTTTCTGTACTTTTAACTGTGCACTGAAATGGGAAATGTTTTAAAAATCAAGGGCTGTGGGGAAAAGAAATCACTGCAATTTATAAAAGCAAGTTACCCAAACTCATTGTAATTGGTGCTCTATTCAACTAGTGGGTGGGGCTGGCTGCAGACTGACTGGCATCATTGGGGGTGCAGAAAGTGAAATTCAACTGGTAACAAGGATCAGATTGGTTTGTGGAGTGGTGACTAGGTGCAAATGGTAAAAGCTTTTGCTGGCCTTAGGACTAAAGCATAAATTGACAGGATGGACAAAAAGGCACTCAATCTAAAGTTTATTACTACTTAATCTTAATTAACATTTAAATCTCTTATAACATACATTTTTGTCAGTAATTCTTAAAACTTTGTATTCAATACAGTATTTCAGGTTGTGACTCGCTACATTATAAGCATCATGATTTAAATTTTATTGTGTGTGGGTGTGTGTGTGCCTTTGTGTGTGTGCGTTGTGTATATGTGTGCGTACATTTATGCATGTATGTGCATGTGTGTCTGTGCAAATGTGCATATGTAGGTGTGTGTGCGTACGTGTATGTATTTGTGTGTGTTAATGTGTGTATACGTGTATGTGCATATGTGTGTGTGTGTGTCTGTACAGGTAGTTCTGATATAACGCAAATTGGATATAACGCCATTGATGAATATGGATGCTGTTTGGATAATCCACTGTATAATTATAGTGATTTTCAATAGTGATTCCCTATCACACAATTTTCTATAATCCAATTTTTTATAGCATGAGCTCATGCAAGAACGCAACTATCACATCATAGAAGAACTACCTGTATATTTGTGTGTGTGTGCATGTGCGTGTGTGTGTGCATGTGCCCGTGTGAAGGCGTGTATATACGTATGTGTGTGAAAATGTGTGTATACGTATGTGTGTGAAAATGTGTGTATACATGTGTGTGTGCACGCGCACATGCACATGTGCATCTGTACATGCATGTGCATGCATGTGTCCATGTGTATGCGTATGTATACATATGTGTGTGTGTGCATGTGCATGCATGAGCGTGTACATGTGTAGTTTTATAAGGGAGTTAGAGTTTTAACCAGTAGTGTTATATGTTGACAGTTCATAGTTGTTTACCTATGGCTAAAATCCATTTATTTATGATTAATAATAATTCTTATTTAGTACAGCAGCCTGGTCTGTGTTTTCTGTTAGCCTGGTTCTAAACAGATTGGTACATTGATAATTTTTGTGCACTTTGATAAAATCCTTAACATTTGTGATGACTCCAGGGACAGAGGAAGTTGATTTCCAACACACTACCCCAATGAGACGTGACAAGTCACATATCTACTTTGGAACTGAAAACAAGAAATGCTGGAAATCACAGTGGGTTGGGCAGCATCGATGGAAAGCAAGCTAACGTTTCAAGTCTAGATGACACTTCACCACTTCAGTAATATCTGGTTTTGCTGTTTTTTGGAACATTATTAAAGATGCTGTTCTGTTGTCCTGCATTACAATAGCGAGTACACCTAAAAATGCTTGTGGGGTACCAAGGATCATCTTTAGGCCATGAGAAATGCCAAACAAATTAAATGTCTACCCTTCCTTCCTTTCTTGCCCAGTCTTTTGTTCTTCCTTCCTTTCTTTACTATTTCTGTCTTTCTCCCTTCCTTCTTCCTTCCTTCCTTCCTCTTTTCTTTTCTTTTTATCCTTTTCACCTGACGTCAGTGAAAAACATAACTTGGTCTGTGATGGATCATGTGATTTAATTTGGGCTGTTTCATTAGTGTTCACTATATCAGCACTGGCTATTTGATGCACTAATTTTCTGAATTATCACAGATCTTGCATACTCTGCGAGCTGGATGTCTGCGGTTGGATCTGGTGTTGAGTTTGACCTGTGGAGATTCGATAGCATAAAGCTCTTCAGTCTCTCTTAGTTAAGGATTAAATGAATTGCAGCTACTTGCCAGTGAAAATTAACTATAGTCTATAATCTTACCGTGAAGAGTGAATTGACCAAATGCTGTTGTAAAAACATCTGTTAGAACGGAAAGCAGAAAGAGCATTCCTTCAGAGTTTGGACACCTGCTATATCTTTCTCTGGATGTGATGTTTATTTGTATGATAAAAAGCTAAGTGAAGAAATGAGTAGGACATGGTCACAATGTGGGGAAGACAAGAGCATGTTTGTTAATTATTATCATGGTGAATTTAAAAGATTTTCAAATTAACTTTAATTCATGGCCTAGAACTGAACAGCAACGTATTGACAGCTAGTTATGACGTTGTTGATTTGCTCGCTGAGCTGGCTGTTTGCAGTTCAGACGTTTCGTCACCATGCAAGGTAGCATCATCAGTGCAGCTCCAATGACGCATTGTTGTTCTACTCCACTTAGTATTTATACGGTCTGGCCTGTTGAGGTGTTTTGTGACATTTCCAGTTCTTTTTTGCAAGGGTTTGTACATGGGGTCCAATTCCACATGTTTATTGATTGTATTATGGGTGGAGAGCCAGGCCTCTAGAAAATTCCCATTTGTGTCTGTGGTTGGCTTGGGCTAGGATGGTCACGTCGTCCCAGTGAAATTGATGGCCTTCGTTGTCTGATTGTACAGATATTAGGGAAAGTTTGTCGTGTCATTTTGCTGCTAGCAGATGATTGTGTATCCTGATGATTAATTTCCTTCCTGTCTGGCCGATGTAATGTCTTTGGTGGTCCTTGCATGGTATTTTGTACACTACATTAGTCCTGCATGTCATGGGTCTGGGGTCTTTGGTCCTTGTGAGTGTTGGTCGCAGTGTGGCTGTGGGTTTGTATGGTATCCTGTTTCCCAGTGGTCCTAGGAGTCTCATTGTCAGTTCCAATATGTTCTTGACATATAGTAGTGTGGCCAGTTATTAGGTCGTACTGTGTCCTCTTGGCATTGTCTATTTAGTAGGATCTGCGGATGAAGTTGTTGGGATATCCGTTGTTAGTAAATACCTTCCGTAGATGCTGTTCCTCCTTCTTGCATGGTTCTGGTGTGTTGCAGTAGGTAGTGGCATGTTTGAATAGTGTCCTAACACATCTTTGTTTGTGGATGTTGGGGTGATTGCTGTGGAAATTGAAGATTTGGTCAGTGTAGGTTGCCTTCCTGTACACTGTGGTTTGGAACTCCCTCTTCCTCATTAATTCTACCCTGATGTCTAGGAACGGAAGTTGATTATTGTTTTCCTCTTCTCTTGTGAATTTGATCCCAGTGAATACATTGTTGATGAGGTAGTATATCTCTTCTAACTTAATGCGTTTAATGATGACAAATGTGTCATCCACGTATCGTATCCACAGTTTTGGCTGTATGCAGGGGAGGGTAGTTTGTTTCAGTCTTTGCATGACTATCTCTGCAATAAGGCCTGAGATAGGTGACCCCATGGGTATGCCATTAATCTTTCTGTATATTTGACCATTAAAGGTGAAGTGTACGGTGAGGCATAGGTCCAGTAGTCTGAGTATGTTGTCCTTGCTGATGGAGCTGTTGGTCGGTGTTCATGCTTCCTCTAGGAATGTGGCCAGTGTTTCTTTGGATAGCGGGATGTCAATGGATGTGAATACCGCTATAATGTCAAAGGATACCATAATCTCATCGTTGTTGCTTTTGATGTTCTTGAGGTTATTAAGGAATTCTTGGGTTGAGTGGATGGAGTGGGGTGATCCATCAACCAGGAGTTTCAGTCTTTGTTGTAGGTCCTTAGCTAGCTTGTATGTAGGTGTGTCCAGTAGGGAGACAATTGGTCTGAGGGTGATGTCTGGTTTGTGTACTTTTGGGAGTCCTTAGAAGCAGGGGTGTTCGAGCTTTCTGGTTTCATTTTTATGTAGTCTGTCTTGGTTATTGGTCCTGCATTTTTTAGTCTCTTCAGTGTTTGGGTGATCCTATTTCTTAGCTGTGCTGTTGGGCATATCTCCACCTGTTGGGTAAGTTTCTGTATCTGCAAGCAATGCCTGTGCTTTTTCAACGTAGTCTGGTTTGTTCATAATGACGGTCATGCACCCATTGTCCGCTGGTAGGATTATGGAATTCACCAGTTTTAAAATCTCCCCAACCCCGGCCTCATCCCATGTCCAACCCTTCCTTGTCATTCTTGCCTCTTTGACCTGGCACGACCTGTCCATCTTCTCTCCCACCTATCCTCCCCACCCATCCCACTGACCAATCCCCACCACTCCCTAACTGCACTCACCTATCACCATCCCACCTACCTTCCCCAGCCCTACTCCTCTCTATTTATTTCAGAGCTTCCACTCTCCCCATTTCTGAAGAAATGTCCCGACGCTAAATGTCAACTTTCTAGCTCCTCTGATGCTGCCTGGCCTGCTGTGTTCCCCCAGCTCCACACCGTTGTCTCTGACTCCAGCATTGGCAGTTCTTACTATCTCTGAGGATTATAATGTTCCTGTCTTTCTTGAGTCCTTCGAGTGCTTTTATCTCTGACATGTTCAGGGTGTCCCAATCATTCCTCCAGTTCAGTGCAAGGATTATAGTCTATCAGATAGCCTGTTGAGTTTCGTCCATGAGTCCATGATATTTTTAGTGTAGCTTCCAGAGTGGCCATGAAGTTGGTTCTGTTCACATCTCTGTGGATATAGTTTAGTTCGTGTATTAAGACAGCTTTCTAGGTTTTTATAAGTGGTCTGTTGGATACGTTTCTTACTCATTGGTTTGCTGTTGTCCTTGTCTTTGTGGCTGATCAGTTTGGTTATCCTCTCTCTTCTTAGTTCTAGTCCTGTGTTGTTTGGTGGTGATGGCCTGTTCTAGGGTTGTAGTCCATTGCTGGTCAGCAGTGTTTGGGCATAATAATTTTTTGCTGCTTCTACGAACTTCCCAAAGTAAGTACAGTGAAAAGCTTTGTTTGCAAGCAGTGTAGGCAGATCGTAACAAGCAAGGAGCATAGAGTGTTTAGACAGAGTGAGGCATACAGATTACACTGCCCAGGATGTGCGCGAAGCAAGATCAACATTAACAGGATCAACATTATTTGAAGTTAGAGGGTCCGTTCATCAGTCTAATAATGGCAGGGAAGAAGCTGTTCTTCAACCTGATGGTGCATGTGTTCAAGCTTCTATACCTTCTGCCTGATGGGTTCAGAAGTAGTAATACTACCACTGTGCCCTGAGAGCTCTTTGCTTACCTATTTAGAGATTTATAATCAACCTGCCAAACATCACACCATTTAGCGCACCACCGGCAAATATGGAATCAAGATCCTGAAGGGGATCAAAACTATTCATAATTGTGCAATCCTTTTCTTATTTTTTATTTTGCTTTTATTTTAATGTTTGGCTACAACTACAGACAGATCTTGTGTGGGCCTGAACATTGTGGGCTTGTTGGAAAATGTAGAATCAGTCGAGAATTTCAGCTAGGTCTATCTTGACTTCAGGAACAACTTGCTGCATTTTTCTAACTAAACTTTGAGGCAAGATTCTTACTAGGCAGCAGAAAGATGCCGATTAAGGGGGATCATTGCTCATTAAGGATCTGGTTAACTGCACATCTCAACTCATTCGCATGCAGCTTTCTACCTTTCCATCTATTCATCGACTCAGGGGGTTCTCAGCACGGAAGTCAGAGCGGATACTTCATCTGTGTAGACTTTCCATGTCGGGATCTCAGGGCACACTCCATGAACACTGGCCGTATTCACTTCACACACATGGACAATCTGACATGCGACAGATTCTAGGAACCCTCATTGACATCTCAGATCTACTCACAGTATGCTTCCACCCTTCAATGCTACACCTCAGGCTGGAACGGTAACTCTCATTATAGTGCTGCAGCAAGGACTCTGTGCTCAGGGGATCACTCCCAGTTCATGAGCCAGACCAGGCTGCACTTCTGGGTACTTTGCTTGCTCCTTTATGGCTCCCAGAGGGCCGAAACTGAATTTGTATAGCATCTCTGCCTTGTCTTTCATTTCTGCACATTGAATCCTAGCCAGGGCTCTCAGTACAGCTGTATTTCTGTGCTGCTCAGTGCAGACACAAAACCAGGCTTCAGTCAGGGCAAGGGGGCTAGTCAAGGGGTCCTGGCACAGGAACTAAAGGACAGGCTTCAATACCAGCCCAACGGTTTGGTCACAATCAACCAAGCACTCAGGGCAGTCAGAATCAGGATCCTCTCCTCATTGGGGGTGATGAACCAAATGATGAGCAGAACGCCACCCGTTTTGACCTTTTTTTCCTATTGTCAGCAGTTTGGCTCCTGGAATGAGAGACTAACGGGTGTTAACGGAGATGGAAGTGCGTGGCATCGTTGTTACTGTTGGCGCAGAGAGGAAGGTATCCTAACTGGGTACAGTAAGTAGCAAAGACAGAAATTGCTGGAAAAGCACAGCAGGTCTGGCAGCATCTGAGGAGAGAAGTCAGAGTTAACATTTGGTGTCAAGTGACCTTTCCTCAGAGCTAGCAGGGTTGGAAGGAGGTCAGCTCTGGGCAACTTATTTCGGGATGGATGTTAAAGCCCTGGAGAGAGCACAGACGAGATTTACTAGAATGATATCAGGAAAGAGGGATTTTAGATCCAAAGAGAGATTAGAGAAAATGTGCTTATTCTCCCTGGAGCAGAGAAGATTAAGTGATGACCTTATTGCGGTGTTCAAAATAATGAACAATTTTGACAGAGTAATGAGGATATTCTATTTCCACTAGTTGTTTTGTCAGTAACTAGGAATCATAATTTTAAGATTGTAAGCGAGACAGCTAGGAGTGAGACGGGGAGAAACTTTACTCAGAGAATTGTTGGGATTTGGAATACAGTGCCTGGGAGAGTGGTGGACGTGCATTGCATAAGACGTTTCAAAACAGATATATACTTGAAATTGATGAATTTGGAGGGTAATGGACTAAGGCTGGAGAATGGGATTAGCTGGGTAGCTTTTTCAGGAGCTGGTACAGGCATGATGGATCAAATGGCCTCCTTCTGTGCTGTAAAATTCAATGACTCTATGATTCCATCAGAGAGGTGCTACGGGGAGTGTAGGTAGCTCATGAGATAGTTTTGGTAAGATATGACAAGAGAAGTTGCTAGGCCACATGGTGACAAACTTCCCTTGAAATATAGAAACATAGAAAATAGGAGCAGCAGTAGGCCATTCAGTCCAATACTTTGCTGTTGAACAGAATCATAGCTGATCATTAAACTCAGTCCCCTGTTCCTGCTTTCCCCACCCATACCCTTTGATCCCTTTTGTTCTAAGAACTATATCTAACTCCTTCCTAAAAACATTCAATATTTTGGCATCTTTCTATGGCAAAGAATTCTACAGGCTCACCACTTTCTGGGAGAAGAAATTTCTCCTCATCTCACTCCTAAATGGCTTATCCCGTATACTTAGACTGTGACTAATGGTTTTGGAACTCCACTGTCCTGGGGAACATCCTTCCCGTGTTTACCCCTGAGGTCTGCTATGAGACTCCCCCTTCATTCTTCTCAACTCCAGTGAATACAGTTCTCACCGATCCAATCTTCTTCACACATCAGTCCCACCACCCCAGGAATCAGTCTGATAAATCTCTGCTGCACTTCCTCTGTTGCCAGAACATCCTTCCTCAGATAAAGACACCAAATCTGCATGCAATACTACAGGATGTGGTCTCACCTGTGCAACTGCAGCAAGACATCTCAGCTCCTGTACTTAAATCCTCTCACTATGAAGACCAACATACTGTTTGCCTTCTTCATCACCTGGCACACCTACACGCTTAAAAAACTCAACAAAACTGGCAGCAAAAATAAACTAAAATTCATTCCTGTGCCACAAACTGTGATGACTCGTTTTATTTGTATCTATCCATCTGGGGGCACGGACAGTTAAGCTTAGTTAACTGGTTTGCAAAGCGGGGTGATGCCAACAGTGTGTGTTCAATCCCTACACCAGCTGAGGTTACCATGAATAACTCTCCTTCTCAACCTCTATCCCCTCACCTGAGATGTGGTGACCCTCAGGTTAAAACACCAGCCAGTCGTCTCTGTCTAATGAGAGAGAAGCCCTATGGTCTGGTAAGAGTATGCCAACATTGGGGAGGCGATGGCCTAGTGGTATTATCACTGGAGTATTAATCCAGAGACCCAGATAATATGCTGGGGTCCCAGGTTCAAATCCCGCCACAGCAGATGGTGGAATTTGAAATCAATATTGTCAATTGTTGGGGGAAAAACCCATCTGGTTCACTAATCCCTTTGAGGGAAGGAAACTGCCATCCTTACCTGGCCTGGCCTACATGTGACTCCAGACCCTCAGCAATGTAGTTGAATTTTAACTGCCCTCTGGGCAATTAGGGATGTGCAATAAATGCTGCCTGGCCAGCAATGCCCTCATCCTGAGAATGAATAAAGAAAAAAAAATCTTGACTTGATCTACACATCCCTCATTCAGACCCACAACTATTTCTGATGTGATAAAATTCTTCTCAAGATGTGTATAACAAAACTCCACAAAGCATCAATGGATTAATGTTGAAAAGTTGGATTGCAAAGGGAGAGAACATGGAGGCTAGAGACCAGAAGTCCTTTTATAGTGCAAAATAATATTCTGATATTAACAGTAACACTGAACATCATTGCAGTGATGGCCTAATAGGATAGCTTTTCAAAGCATTGAATAAATATGGTAATTTTAGCCAGTAGTTTCGGTTCGATGAACCATTAATTTGCTGCTCACGCCAACAGTCGCAATATTTAAATTAGAATTAATGTGTTGGGGGAAGAAAACAGAGAACAGTTGAGAAGAAATCTTCATGCTCACTGATTGCTTTCACAGTCAGTAACATCATACCTGCAAGCCTCATTTCTTTGCAACTAGGTTTACTGATTTGGGAAAAGGTATTGAATTGCTTTCTAAATGAGAAATTTCCTAAATATAGCTCCTTTGTTCAATGGGTTTATTGCAACCTATTTTCTCCTTTTTAAGGCATATTCTCTGAGTCAACAGTGAACCTTTGCAAATGCAATACTGATCTCCAGCAATGCTATCTTCCTCAGGGCGATTCTGCAGCCCCCTATCTTTGCACTGATGGTATCTTATCTGTCTCTTTCTGGCCTCCTGTAGTGCTACCATTAGGTATTGTCATCAATTATAAGTTAAAAAAACACTCTAGGTTTGATCCACACGCCAAAGACTTGACAGAAAATTTGCATTGCCTGTGCTGAAGGAGTGTTACAGTGACAGGCTTTTGGATCAGATGTTAGACCAGGCCCCATATTCCCTCTAGGGCTGGCATATAAAAAAGAATGTTCACGACACTATTTCAAAGATTCCTGACCAGTATTTATCCATCAAGATATCCATCCATCCAGAACCAAAGGTCACAGTCTAAGGATATAGGTTAGGCCATTTAGGACTGAGATAAGAAACAATGCTGTCATCCAGTGCCGGTGAAATTCTTTGCCACAGAAAATGGTTGATGCTAATGCTTTCAGGAAAGAGTTAGAGCTGGTTCTAAAGGTCTAAAAGGATTAAGGGTGTGTGGAGAAAATGGGAACAGGGGACTTAGTTGGATGATCAGCCATGATCCTATTGAATGATGTGGCAAGCACGAAGGACTGAATGGCCTACTCCTGTTCCTATTTTTTACAATTGCCATTACAATAGACTTCTTTATCATGAGATTTGAGTGTTGCTGGTGAGACCAGCCAATCCCCGATTAACCTTCAACTGAGAGGCTTGCTCCGGTCATTACAGAGGGCATTTAAGAGTCAGCCCCATGTTATAGGCCTGGAGTCACTTGTTGTTCAGATCAGGCAAGGACAGCAGATTTCCTTCCCCAAATAACATTCGTGAATCAGATGGGCTTTCACAACAATCAACAACAGCCACATTCCCATCATTACAGGGACGAGCTTTCAATTGCAATTTTATGAATCGATTTTTGAATTCCATTGCACCAGCTGCCTTGGGGGGATCGTCTAGTCTAGAGCGTCTCAAGTCTTTTCCCATTCCGGGCTCCATTTCGGGCTTGAAAATTGTCACAGACCCTCAGTGATAACTGTTCAAGTGGCTTATGTAACTTGGTCCATGATCCGCAACAACCATTACTGCTTCAGACAGTGAGACCCCAAAACTCTAGCTCCTGACCCCACTTTGGGAATCCCTGATCAAGCCATTATTATTGCTGTGGTATCAGCAGTTTAAAAGAAAATCCTCTTCTGTTTGACAGAGTCTATGTTTCACAACAGTAGAGATTCAAGTGGAATTAGTGAGTCTTAACAAGGGCAGGCTTTTAACTTAAAATGTAGCTTATTGCATGACGGCAATTATATACAAGTCGCACAGCTAGTTAGGCATGTTACTGAGGCTATTGTGAGACACAGAAGACATAATTGTCTCCATCAAGACCCAGAGCTATTCTCTGCACTCAAGACCCATCGTGAGATTGGGACGAGATTAATTCAGTCTCCAATATGATTATTATCAGGACTATTACCTTATGGAAAGATTTGCTGCATGCATACTAACTGCTGTGTTACTTACATAACAACAGTGACTACTTTTTTTTAAGTACTTAATTGCTCGTAACATGCTTCAGGACATCCTGAAATCATGAAAAATGCTATTCAGAAGTGATTTTTCTTTCTGGCATTATTTCTAATTTTGGCCGTCTCTATTCTTTGGGCTTTGGTAGGTGGTGGGACAGTCACAATGTCATATCACTGGAGTCATGAACAGAGGCACGCGAAAATGTTCTGGTGACTTGAGTTCAATTCTTGATTTTTATTTGGTTCACTCATGGATTTTTGCTCTCACTGCTGGACCAGCATTTATTGCCCATCCCTAGTTGTCCTTGAGAATGTCGTGGTTAACTACCTTCTTGAACTGCTGTAGTCCATTTGGTGTACACAGTCCTAAAATACCATAGGGAGGGAGTTCCAGGATTTTGACCTAGCGACAGTGAAGGAAAGGTGATATATTTCCAAGTCAGGATGGTGAGTGGTTTGGTGAGGAACTTCCAGCTGCTTCTATTCCCATTGATCTGCCACCCATGTCCTTTGAGATGGTCATGGTCATGGGCTTGGAAGCTGCTGCCTGAGGAGTCTTGAAGGTTCAATTAATAAATCTGAAATTGAAAGGTCAGTAATGGTGATCATGAAAACTACCCTGAGTGTACCAAAACCCCATCTGGTTCACTAGTTCCCTTTAAGGAAGGAATTCCGCAACCAGTACACTTGGTCCTGCCAAGTGTGATTCCAGATTCACAGCAATGTATTTGAGTCTTAACTACCCTCTGATATCACCAAATATGCCATTTAGTTCAAGGACTATGAGAGAATGGGCTACTAATGTTGGTCTTAGCAGCAATATTCACACTTCATGAGAGAATATATATGTTTTAAAATTGTTTCAACTGATCTATTGTCAACTGAATGTATTTTGCATCCTGACTTGAAATAATGTTAGTGTATCATGCCTTTATTTGTTTAGTCTGGTGTGATACTGTAAGCTCATACTCATTTCTTTCAATGATGCTTGTCTGTTGTTTTTCTTGTTTTTTTTTCTATAAAGGGAGCTTTCATATCTTCCCTCACCAGTGTAGCCTAAGATGCAGCCTTTTAACGGCCTTCCTTAGCTTCTGAGTTAGAATGTAGAAAACTGCTTGAATTTTGACGGAACATGTCACAAATTTTAGGATGTCTCCCAAGTTCTATACAGCCAATGAAGTGCTATTGAAATGACAGAGACGTCCCCCGAATGATCAGTGAAAGAACCCTTTAAGACCATAAGTTGTAGGAGCAGCAGTAGGCCATTCAGCCGATCAAGTGTGCTCCACCATTCAATGAGACCATTGCTGATCTGATAATACTCAACTCCACTTGCCTGCCTTTTCTCCATAACCCTTGATCCCTCACTGATTAAAAGTGTGTCCATCTCAGACTTGAATATACTTAACAACCCAGCCTCAACAACCGTTTACAATAAAAAAAATTACAAATGGATATGGATAGATTAGGTGAATGGGCCAAAATTTGGCAAATGGAGTTTAAAGAATGGATTAGTGTGAGGTTGTTCATCTTGGGTGGAAGAACAGTAAGGCAAATTACGAGATAAATGGAGAGAAACTTCAAATACTTTGCTGCAGAGGGACCTGTTGTCTGTTCTCTTCGAAAGTTGCTTATGCAGGAACAGCAGTTAATAATGAGGGCAATTGGAATTTGGGCATTTATTATGAAATGAACAGAGCATAAAAGTAAGGAAGTGTTGCTGCAACTGTACAAGGCACTGGTGAGCCTACATTGGCATTTTGCTTGTAGTTTTGATCCCCTGACTTGAGGAAGGATTTGATTGCATTGAAAGCAGTTTTGAGAAGATTAATTCATAGAAACAGAGAAATATAGAAGATAGGAACAGGAGTAAGCCTTTCAAATCCCTCAAGTCTGCTCCACCATTAACTATTATATGCACACCATTAATTATTATTATGGCTGGTCATCGAGCTCAATTGCCTCATCCCACCCTCTCCCCATATCCCTTGACCCCTTCCTCCACAACAACTATATCTACATCCTTATTGAAAACACATGATGTTTTGATCTCACCCACTTTCTGTTTCAAAGAATTCAACTGGCTCACCACTCTCTGGGTGAGGAAATATTTCCTCATCTCTGTCCTAAAAGGTTTACCCTTCTCCTTAAACTATGACCCATAGTTCAGACTGCCTCATCATTGGGAACATCCTTCCAGCATCTCACCTGCCAATCCTGTTAGAATTTTATAGCTTTCGGAGATGCCCCTCAATCTTCTGAACTCCTGTGAATACAATCCTAACTGACTCATTCTCTCCACTTATGTCGGACCTGCTATTCCAGGAATAAATTTGGCAAACCATCACTGCACTCCCTCTATTGTCAGAGATTCCAGTGGTGAAGGGCTTATCCTATGTGGATAGATTAAGCAGTTTAGGCCTATATCCTTGGGTTTCGAAGGATGTGAGGAGATCTAATTGAGGTATATAAGATGCTAAAGGGAATAGGCAAAGTAGACCTAGGTGATTCCCCTTATGGGCCATCTAGAACAAGAGGTCATAGTTTTAGGCTAAGGAGTGTGTGCTGCCAAGGTACAATGGGGAAAGACCACTGTCTGAGGTATTCATGTTGAAGTTAAATGGGGGTCTGTTCAGTTATCGGACCCTCGTGCCTCAAATGTATGTAAATATATTCTGGTTCAAGTAAGAGATGCCTTTGGTTCGTTTGGATAGAGTCAAACTCCAACGTTTTTGTGCTTCCTTGATTTGCTACCGCACAGAACTGAACCGCCTTTGTGACTACTACGTGTATAATATATATTCTTTTTATGAATAAGGTATATTTTGGAACATAAGAGAAAAAACAGGGATGAGGAAGAATGACTTCTCTCAAAAGGCTCATGAATCTGAGGAATTCACTAGCCTAGAGCACAGTGGACAGTGGGGCACTGAATAAATTTAAGGAGGAGATAGACAGATATTTATTTTAGAAATGGGTTAAAGATAGTGGGGAGCTGGTAGGAAAGTGGATTTGAGGACAAGATGAGATCAGTCATGATTAAATATTAAATGGCAGAGCAGGCTTGAGGGGCTGAATTATCCATTCCTGGTCTTAGTTCTTATGTTGTTACGTTCTTAAAGAATTAAACTGAGTCACTACCCTCTGTGAGAAACAAATCCTCCTCATCTCTATTTCAAATGGGAGACCCCTTATACTGAGATTGTGCCCTCTGTTCCTAGACTCTCCCACAAGGGGAAACAACCTCTTCCCCATTTAGTCTGTTAAACCCTCAAAAATCTTGTGGGATGTTTTTTAGGATGATAGGATGAAGGTATCGCTGGCCAGGTAGCATTTATTGCCCATCCCTAATTGCCCAGGGGGCAGTTAAGGAGTCACATGTAGGCCAGACCAGATGAGGATGGCAGTTTCCTTCCCTAAAGGACATTAGTGAACCAAATGGGTTTTTCCTGACAATTGACAATGGATTCATGGCCATCGTTAGATTCTCAATTCCAGATTTTTATGGAATTCAAATTCCACCATCTGCCGTGGCAGGATTCGAACCCAGGTCTCAAAATGTTATCTGGGTCTCTGGATTAACAGTCCAACAATAATACCACTAGGCCATTGCCTCCCCTTTATGTGTATTTTAATAATGTCCCCTCTTATCCTTCTAAACTCTAATGAGTACCAACCCAACGTACTCAATGTCACCTCATAAGAAAATCCCTCTGTATATGGGATCAACCTATTGAACCTTTTTTGCTTTGCCTCCAATGCCAGTCCACCTTTCCAATCATGATTGCCTACCCTTAGCCATTTTTACAGGGCAGATTTCAAGGCCTTTGATGTCAAACTTGCTGATAACATAGAGACAGGGGTATTAATGAAAATAACCTTGTGATTCAAAAACTGCCAGAGACTGAGCCTGAGCAGAAGCAAAAGGGGAAGATTTGAGAGGTTAAGAGTATTGCCTCAACATCATGGACTTAGGAGGTAAAATCTAACAAAGGTGCCTGCAGACCTACATTGGCACAAGGACCATGTTTGCTGTGTAACAGGTTGCACCAAATCCAGCCTCTCGAGTCAGGCTAGAACTTATAACTCTGTCATTGTAAGGTTATAATGCTATCAAGTGACAATATTCATTTATATACAGCTTAGAGCTGCACAGCACAAAAATACTCTTCAATTCAATTCACCCACACTGACCAGACATCCCTGTCCAACCTCATCCAATTTGCCACTATTTGGCCCATATCCCAATAAACCCTATCCATTCATGTACCCATCCAGATGCCTTTCAACATCTCCAACGTTTCCTATGGCAGTCAAATGAGGGCTCCTTTGGGATTTGAACCCATGACCTCACACTCTATGTGAGACCAACGTGCCAGCTTGCAAAATATAGCACCTTTCACGAGCTCAGGATGTCCTAGAGCACATTTGGGTCAATTGTTTTTGAAGTGAGGCAATTCTGGAATGAAGGAAACACAGCCGCCAATTTTTACATAGCTACCTCCCACAAACAACAAGATGATAATGACCAGACATTTTTTTTTAATGTAAGTGAAGTTGGCTTTTGGATAAATATTGACCAGGACAGCATGGAGAATCTCCTTTGAATATCATCATGGGCTATTTAACATCTGCTGGAGAGGGTGGACAGTCATTTGGTTTAATGTATCATCATGAAAGGTCTATCCTCCGACAGTGCAATATGCCCTCATCGATTCACACTGAAATGTCATCCTGAATTATAGTCTCAAAGCCTTTGGTGGGGTTTAAACCCACAACGTTCTGATCAAGGAGCTGACAGTTACCAATTCATGCATTTAGAGACTTTAACATCAAAACCATCCCAAAGTATTTGCATAATTACTTAAAACAACAAGGAAGGATATCGCCATGCCATTCATTTTGTAATACAGGTCAGTCAGGGTGTCTGCATTGCTGTGACCACGTATGCTGTTCACATGCATGTTGTACTCTGGAGCTAGAGTCAGCTTAACCTCAGAAAACCATTGGGTTGCTTGTTCATTAGAAATAGAGAAAGAGAGACAACAGGTTGCCAGTTTAACTTGAGGGTCACCGTGCCCCAGGCAAGGAGTGAGATTGAGAGGGGGAGCACTTTGTGGTGACCTCAGCCCTTGCAGGAATTGAGCCCACACTGCATGACATCACAAACCAGCCATTCAGCCAACTGAGATAACCAGCCCCTAAGGGGAGTATGGACAGTGATGGCAAAAGCTTGGATATTCTTGGTCTTGAAATCCCACCCACCTGCCCTTTAGCATGTGTCAGAAGGATTTGCAGTTTCAACCTGTTTAGCTGCAGAATGGCCACACCTTCCATGAGTCCGGGAGTGGCATCCAATTCTCTGAGGCAGAGATTCTGCCCATAGCTTTCTGCCAGCGTCGAAAGCATGATAAGTTAACCAGCTTCGTAAAACCATGTAAAATGTGAGACACGAAATGAGACAAGAACTTACAGTACATTCAGAGAATGAATGGAATGAAATCCTTACACTGAAAGGTCATGGCTCTGATTGCCAGCCAGATAAGAAGCAGTAACTGCTTCCAAAGGTCAGATCTTAATGTTGATATGAAAGGATGCCATTTGAAAACCCAGAACACAAGTTTTAATCTCTGCTTGTTTATTCTACTGACTGCAGTGACATGTGGAAGGGAAGCTTAATCAACTAATCTCTAGCATTTTGCACCTTGGCAAAAAGCCCCCAGGCTGTGGGAGACACAGTAAGAACAGTGGCTGGAAAGATAAGACAAAATGGCCCACTAAGTCTTCTTCATATAAGTAACTGTTTTGGTGACATGGCTTCTTCCTCTTGCTGCCTCCTGAGTCCAACTCCCAATAACTGTCTGAACCCTTATGCGCCCCTGAGTTTTGCTGGTGATTGGTGCTGGGGTTAATGCCTCAGGTGTTGAGCCATTCCTCAGCCACTTACCTCAGTGACCACACCTGACCCTTTACAAGAAGGAGGTCTAACTTCTGTAGGACTGGATTCATCGCCCACTCTAACTTTGTCAAAGGCTGATTGACAACATGAAGCTCATGGAGAAATGGTTCAAACCAAGCCAAGAAGAAGCACAATACCATAGGGGAGGCGATGGCCTAGTGGTATTATCACTGGGCTGTTAATCCAGAAAACCAGATAACGTTCTAGGTTCAAATCCCACCTTGGCAGATGGTGGAATTTGAACTCAATAAATATCTGGAAGTAGGAATCCAATGATGACTGCGAATCCATCGCCAAATGTTGGAAAAACCCATCTGATTCGCTAATGTCCTTAAGGGAAGGAAACTGCCATCCTTACCTGGTCTGGTCTCCAGACCCACAGTAATGTGGCTGACTCTTAACTGCCCTCTGGGCAATTAGGGATGGGCAATAAATGCTCCCCTAAACAGCGATGCTCTCATCCCATGAATGAATAAAAAATAAAAGGACAAAGCAGCCACTTAATTGACACAGCAATCACTATCTTCGCCAGTGGAGCTCAGTGGTAGCAGTATTTATCACATATAAGCTGCATTGCAACAATTTGCTACGTTTCCTTTGATAACACCTTCCAAACACCTGAGAAGAACAGGGGTATCAGATGCTTAGATACACCATCTCCTGCAAGTTTTCCTCCAAGACAAAGTTTTCAAGATTGGCAACAGGTTATTATGCTCATTTGAAAAGCTGTGGCAGATGCGAATAGTCTCCCTCCACACTGTATCGCTTCTGTGATTTTTCTGTGATTCTGTGGGTGAGCAAGCGAAAAGAACAGAGTGCAATGGGATTGAAAACTTGCGAACGTGTCCCAATCCTTTCATGATCACGGAGGTAAAATCCTGGAACTTACTTGGTAACAGTGCTACGAGATATACTGAAACCACATCAAAGATGTTTCAAGAAAAAAATTCACCAGCTTTTCAAGGGCATTTCAGATTGCTAATAAATTCGGGTCTTGTCATTGATAGTCACTTTCCATGCATCATTTTTAGAAAGGTCCAGTTCTCCCTAGACCTGCTTTCCATCAACCTTAAATGACCACACTCAGGTCTATAATGGTGGACCTTACCTTACTTTGTTTTTGATTCATTTTGGGATATGGGCGTGGTTGGAAAGATTGGCACTTATCATCCATCTCTGGTTGTCCTTGATAAGAGAATGTCAATCCAGCTCTTCATTCCAAGTTATTTCCTGTTGGAGATGTTAAGAAATAATATTGGGAGATGTAATTTGGCCCAAGAAGGAAAGGTTTTGCACAATCAGTTTTGGCTCAACTTGAGCCCATATCAAAGATTTATTAACCATCATTTCATTCTTGAGACTTTTCCTTCGACAAGTCAACTCCAACTACATTAAACCTTTCTAATTGACCTGTTCAGGTATGATATTACACACTTTGAAGTTGGGGTTTGAACCTAGGCCTCCCAATCCAGGGGTAAGGACACTACCACTGTGCCACAAGAGGGCCCAAAGAGATTGAGTTGAGGCAAAGCTTCCTGAACCATGAAACATGGAGGTGGCAAATGGGCCATCAGCTGCATTCCTGTTGCAATCTGTTCCTTTCCCCTTCCCATCTATCAGAATCACAGAAAAACTCGCAGATGTGTTAAGATGCAGAATCAGGCTATTTGACCTATCATGCCAACACTGTCTCTTCAAATGAACATTATTACCTAAGACCAGTCTCTTGCTTTGTTCCCAAATCCTTGCACATCATATTTATCCAGGTAATCAGTCAATACCCTCTTGAATGCCTCAATAGTACTTGCCTCCACCACACTTTCAGACAGTGTACTTTTTACCTTAACTTCTTGCCAAGTGAAAACATTTTTCTCACATCACCCTTGCTTCTTTTGCAAACCACAAACCCAGTAGGGGCATCAAGGCATTGAGAGAAATAACAGGAAATTGGATTTGAGGATTGTCAGATCAGCCACAAACTCATTGAATGCTGGAACAGACTCAATGGATTGAATGGCCTAATTCTAGCCTTACATCTTAGTGGAATTCTAGCCTAAATTTGAATCAAGGTCACCAAGAACTGTGTACTGTGAACCACCAACTCCAAGAAACTCCCCTGTGTATGATCTAATGCCTGATACCAACTACTTGTGTTCTTTATCTGCCCGATATGTCCACAAGCTGTCTCACCTTGCTCATATCAAGTATATTAAGAGAGAGAAATGATATTTAAACACATTGAACACTCACACTAAACCATATTCACCCTTCACCTTTATGTTTACAGACCGACATTGTCTGCAGGCCCATGTCTCCAGGTCTCAATTTCATCCTTGTTTTCAAATATGTATCTGAACTTGTCCTCTTCACACCTCTGCAGCCCAACAACCTCTGAGATCTTTCTTTGTTGTTCTAATTCTTCCTTCTTGAACATCCCTAATTTTGACCCATTGATGGCCACACATTCAGTTGTCTAAGTTCTCAACTTCCCTCTTTGATCCCATCCACTTTGGTAGAGATCTCTACCTCTCTCCTGTTTCAAGACACTAAAATCTGTTTGATTGAGCTTTTGGCTATGTGATTTAATAACTCCCTATGTAGCTTGGCATCGGGTTCTTTGATGATTGTTACGGTGATACATCTTGGAAAGTTTAACTGTGCTAAGGGTGCTATGTAAATGCTATTTGCTGTTGATACTCCCACAAGCAACAATTTATAGGCTTTAGTCCATAGCCAGAAGATTGCTAGATTTTCACAAGTAACCTCCTTAACAGTATTTAATGTTAAGGTGAACATAGTCCAATAAGGGACAGACATGAATGTGCCATTTTGAGTGCAGCATTACAACAGATGTCTTCCACATATGCCAAACAAGTGCAAACTATTTATCAAGGAGCAAATTCGCCTACACATATCAACACAAGCCTAAAGCAGCAATCTAAATAAAACGACAAAGTGCAAATCAGAGCATTGTCTGTGACTTCAAGGATAATTGTTTATGTTGTTGAGAAAAGAAATTGTAAAGGTTTAGGGAAAGACCAGCGAGGACTACAGCTAATTTGATAGTTCATTCAAAGAAACAGCAGAGATACAATTGACTGGTGGCCTCTCTGTGTGCTGTCATATTCTATAATTGGAATTTTGAGTAAAGACGAATTATTGAGTGATCTGGTTGATTCAGTAACACTCCAGGAGAACGTGTGTATCTTTTGGTTTGATCTAGAAGCAGCAGCCAAGCTCCAGGCCAATTTAATTTTGGAATTTCACTCACTAAGCCTCCTTCAAAAGCATCTTCCAATCCTGCAGCTTCTACCACCAAAAGGACAAAGGCAGCCTTCGCATGAGAGCTCCACCATCTGCGAGTTCCCCTCCAAGTCACGGCATGGGTAGAGTGGAAAGTATAAGGCTTTATCCCAGGGCGGAGCGATTAATTACTGGTGCAGTTGCGAAAGTTTAAAGGAGATACGCGATGCAGGTTTTTCACACATAGGGTGGTGAGTGCCTGGAACACGCTGCCAAAGGAGGTGGTGGAAGCAGACACAATAACAGCTTTCAAGAAGCACCTGGACTAATACATGAACAAGAAGAGAATAGAGGGATAGGGATCCTGTAAGTGAAGACAGTTTTAGTACGGAAGGATAAAATGTCTTGGCGCAGGCTTGGAGGGCTGAAGGGCCTGTTCCTGTGCTGTATTGTTCTTTGTTCTAAGTCACGGACCATCCTGACTCAGAACTACAGCAGAGATAACAAGGTGTAGAGCTGGATGAACACAGCAGGCCAAGCAGCATCAGAGGAGCAGGAAGGCTGACGTTTCAGGCCTAGACCCTTCATCAGAAATGGAGGAGGGGAAGAGCGTTCTGAAATAAATAGGGAGAGAGGGGGAGGCGGATAGAAGATGGATAGAGGAGAAGATAAGTGGAGAGGAAACAGACAGGTCAAAGAGGCGGGGATGGAGCCAGTAAACGTGAGTGTAGGGGAGGTAGGGAGGAGATATGTCAGTCCAGGGAGGACGGACAGGTCAAGGGGGCGGGATGAGGTTAGTAGGTAGGAAATGGGGGTGTGAAGTCTCTTCTAAGGATGCCTACCCTGAAGACCCCACTGCAAAGCCTCTTCTAAGGATGCCTACCCTGAAGACCCCACTGCGAAGCCTCTTCTAAAGATGCCTACCCTGAAGACCCCACTGCGAAGCCTCTTCTAAGAATGCCTACCCTGAAGACCCCACTGCGAAGCCCCTTCTAAGGATGCCTACCCTGAAGAAGTTACCCTCCTCCCTCCAGACAGACCTCAAGGGATCTCTCTCCCACTGCAACTCTCTCCTCTCCACCTTTCTTCTCCTCTATCCATCTTCTATCTGCCTCCCCCACTCTCCCTATTTATTTCAGAACCCCCTTCCCCTCCCCCATTTCTGATGAAGGGTCTAGGCTCGAAACATCAACCATCCTGCTCCTATGATGCTGCTTGGCCTGCTGTGTTCATCCAGCTCTGCACCTTGTTATCTCAGATTTTCCAGCATCTGCAGTTCCTACTATCTCAGAACTACAACATGTTAGCTTTCCTTCACTAACACTGGGTCAAATTGCTGGAACTCCCTCCCTGCCAGCCCTACAAAAGCTGGGGTGGCATGGTGGCTCAGTGGTTAGCACTGCTGCCTCACAGCGCCAGGGACCCGGGTTTGATTCCACCCATGGGCGACTGTGTGGAGTTTGCACATTCTCCCCATGTCTACGTGGGTTTCCTCCGGGTGCTCCGGTTTTGTCCCACATTCCAAAAATGTGCAAGCAAGGTGGATTGGCCATGCTACATTGACCATAATGTTCAGGGATGTGTAGATTAGGCGGATGGGTCTGGGTGGGATGCTCTGAGGGTTGGTGTGGTCTCGTTGGGCTGAAGGGCCTGTTTCCACACTGTGGGGATTCTATGATCTAAAAGTAGTATTCACCCCCATTTCCTCAAGGGCAATCATGACTGAGCAATAAACACTGATGTTCACATCCCAGGAACATGTACTTAAGAAAAATAAATCAGACGTCCAACTGAATCACAATGTTAAAAGTTAAGGTGTCAACTGTGTCTTGAGAATCAAATACAAGTGTCATGATTCAGAACAATCAACTGAAATTTGCAATCAATCATTAGTTATCTAATCAGCAAGGCACAAGGAAGATTATAAGGGCTCAATTACTATTTGTAATCATAGACCCATCAACTGATATGGGGCGAAGGAGGACATTTAGCTGCAAATGCTGTGTTAGCTCTTTTGCTGAGTGTCTTTTTCACTTACATTCACTGCCCTGTACTTTTCCCATGCTCTGCACAGTTGTCCTTTTTAAGTATGACTCAAGTATTGCAGTGTTTTAAATATTTTTCTAAGTGGAAGCAAATTAGCAAACAGTGCATCAAACTAATTTGCTCCATCACTTGTTTTCATCAATATTGTTTTCTCTGTTTATTTCCTGAAATCTGTGTAATCTGGTTACTGACCCACTCTGCAACTGCAATGATCATCTAATCTGTTAAAACCCTTCAAGACTTTAAACACACCTAGCATATCACCCCTCAACCATTTCATCTCAAAGGAGAGCAATCCATTTTACTACATTTCCACACCTTCAAAGTATTTCATCTCTGGTGCAATTCTTCTAAATTGCTTTGGCACAATCTTTACAACTTTGGTGTCTTTTCTAAAGTGTGAAATCCCACGTTGGTTATAATCACCAAACTCCTTAGACAGCACCTTCCAAACCCACTTCTCTCTAGAAGGATAAGGTCAGCAGATACGTGGGAACACCACCACCTTCAAGTTCCTTTCCAAGCTACTCATCATCCTGACTTGGAAATATATCGCTGTTCCTTCACTGTCACTGGATCAAAATCCTGGAATTCCCTCCCTAATGGCATTGTGGGTCTACTTTTAGCACATGAACTGTAGCAATTCAAGAAGACAGTTCACCACCACTTTCTGAACGGGCAACTCAGGATGGGAAATAAATGTTGGCTTAGCTATGTCCTATGAGTGAATTTTTAAACAAAGTGCTCTAACTTGGACCTTACCAAAAGGTTCAGTGTTACTGATTACTCAGTGTCAATAATTATAAAGGATGAAAGGTTGAAAGTTTTAAAGGAGTGGAGTGTATAATATAAGGCAGTTGGTATCTGAAAGTGTTTACTGACGTAGGATCTCTGCAGTGTGAATGCAGGCCACTCAGCCTATTGAGTCTACACCAATCCTCTGAAAAGCATCTCACCCAGACCCAACCCCCTACCCTATCCCTGTGACCATGCATTTTCCATGGCCAATCCACCAAACCTGCACATATTTGATGTGGAGGTGCTGGTGTTGGACTGGTGTGGACAAGATTAGAAATCACACAACACCAGGTTGTAGTCCAATGGGTTTATTTGAAATCACAAGCTTTCAGAGCATTTCTCCGTCATCAAGGGTAGTGCTCGGAAAACTTGTGATTTCAAATAAACCTGAGGGACTATAACCAAGTGTTGTGTGACTTCTGACTTTGCACATCATTGGACAGTGGGAGGAAACACACGTAGTCACAAGGAGAATGTGCAAACTCCACACAGACAGTGACCTAAAGGTGGAATTGAGCCCACAGCCCCGCTGCTGAGAGGCAACAGTGCTAATCACTGTGCCAACCATAATACTTCCAGATAAACTCAACTCTTCATGGCATAAAGTACTGTTTCTGGGAGATGCTAGCTAGTTGTGTCTGTTCTAAGTTGCAAGGCAATAGTAATATGTATATACTCTCAATACTACTTTGTTAAGTACCCTAATGTAACTCAGATGTAATATTGAATCAGAGATAGTAGGAACTGCAGATGCTGGAGAATCCGAGACAGCAAGGTGCAGGGCTGGATGAACACAGCAGGCCAAGCAGCATCATAGGAGCAGAGAGGCTGAAGTTTCGGGCCTAGACCCTTCATCAGAAAAGGGGGAGGGGAAGGGGATTCCGAAATAAATAGGGAGAGAGTGGGAGGCGGATAGAAGATAGATAGAGGAGAAGATAGGTGGAGAGGAAACAAACAGGTCGAAGAGGCAGGGATGGGGCCAGTAAAGGTGAGTGTAGGTGGGGAGTTAGGAAGGGGATAGGTCAGTCCAGGGAGGACGGACAGGTCAAGGGGGCGGGATGAGGTTGGGAGGAGGGGATAGGTGGGAGGAAGAACAGGTTAGGGAGGCAGGGACGAGCTGGACTGGTTTTGGGATGCGGTAGGGGGAGGGGAGATTTTGAAACTTGTGAAATCCACATTGATACCATT
>NC_063337.1:8459746-8479848 GCF_021869965.1 Rhincodon typus | reverse complement strand
CATAGGAGCAGGAAGGCTAACGTTTCGGGCCTAGACCCTTCATCATGCGTCAGCCTTCCTGCTCCTCTGATGCTGCTTGGCCTGCTGTGTTCATCCAGCTCTGCACCTTGTTATCTCAGATTCTCCAGCATCTGCAGTTCCTACTATCACTTATTTAGGTATCTATTTAGTCAAAGGATTTCAGGTGACAGATAACCACCACTATTAAACTGATGCCTAATTAAGTAGATTATCTTAACTTACTTTGTTCCTTTCTAATTTACTCAAAGCATTTTTATTTCGAAGTATTAGTTCCAGGTCTGAATCTGTCTCTTATTGTAAAATTGACCTTGAAAATGATTTACCAGTTGATTTTTCACTTTGAATCGAGTTCCAAATATACTCACCTGCTCTCTGTCTTACTCGAAAGTCTCCCTCAGACTGACTCTTACTCACCCTTACAGTGAATATTCTTCTGAAACCCATGAAAGTCTTCCTCTCGTTGAATAGAGTTACACAGGTTTGGCTTTCGAGCTCATTGATGTTCTTTAAATACAATAGAATTTAAAGAGCAAAGTGTGCTTTTGTGACTAGGAATGAGAAGTATTCTTTTTTGATGATGTCTCTCTATTCCACCTCTCTGTATTTTGAAAATACTCTCAAGATTCCTGTGATTTTTGGCAATGTGCTGCCTGTGCCAGACAGAAATCTGCCAGACAGTTATAGGATCATTTACTTCAAGCCCGCATTCTTTTTTCTGATAATACAGTAACACATGCCCTGGTGTCAAGTTTAAAATCAGTTAGATGACCTTGTTTGATCTGTGTCATGCCTTGGTCAGATGAGATACATATTACCCAAAGAATGGTCCAAACATTATCGTCTAAGAATATATGTTCCAATTAAGGTAGATCTTGTTAGTCTGGGATTCCTTTGAATGCTTAATGCAGCTGTTAACATTTTTGTGTAAGTAAGCATTGTTAGCGCTTTGAGGTTCAAGGTTTCTTTCTGATGTCATCACATCTTCTGGAAATGTTCCATTTTCTCAAAAAAGTTGTATCTTCTTGTGTGTATGTTTAACTCAGTCTCAGCAACAGTGAGTTCTAATATCAAAGGACTAGAAGAGGTTTTGTGTCTGTCTGTCATACAATTCTTTGGTGTTTTTGTACCTGAGAAAGTTGACAAACTCTGAAAACTTTCTTGCAGTGGGTTGGCTTTCTGTTCCCATCAGTCATAATTGCTGTTTTGGATTTCAGCTTCTGCAACCATCTTGACAGCTTCTTCCCGTTTGAGATCCTCTATTAATGGTAACGATACGAAGGAAAAGCATCAGAAATTCCAATGGTGATTCTGTTTCGAATTAGTTCTCCAAAATCAAAAATTTCTGACAATGTGCAAAGGTCATTTCAAAAAAGTTGTCAATAGATATTCCTGGAAATGTTACTCTTCTATTAAATCTCACTTTCTCAATTATAAAATTGTCAAATAGTCTTATAGTTTTGTCAAGATTGGAGAATTGATAGAAGAGTATACGTTTTGTTGAAGTGTTTTGTCCTGTACTCAAAAAATTACAGCACACCTAGCCTCTGCTAATTTCTTATTCTTATTTAGACTCACTGCATATAGCCTATATACAGTGTCTAACCCTTTGTTTGCCTCCTGTTCATGTGCTTGTCAAGAAATGTCTTGTCCACTACCTCCAATGGCAGTGCATTCCAGGCACCCACCACCATGAAAGATTTCTCCTGCATTTCTCCCCTAACCTACCCTCCATTCACCTTGAACCTGTGCCCTCTTGTAGTTGTCCTGGGAAAAAAGCCTCTGACTATCCACCCTATCTACTCCTCTCATAATTTTGTAGACCTCTATCAGGTCACCTCTCAGCCTCCGTTTTTCCAGTGTAAACAATCCAAGTTTATCTAACCTCTCCTCATAACTAGAACCCTCCAGACCTGGCAACATTCTGGTAAACTTTCTCTGCACCCTCTCCAAAACATCTATGTCCTTCTGATAGTGTGGCAACCAAAACTGCACACAATAATCCAAATGGGGGCGAACTAAAGTTTTGTACTTGCCAACTTTTATATTTGATGCCCCAGCTAATGAAGGCAAGCGTGCTGTATGCCTTCTTGATCACCTTATCCACCTATGTTGCCATTTTCAGGCCATCAGAACAATTTGCAAGAATACCAATTAAAGGGGAAAACCAACAATACCATGCATGTGTAGAAAGTGCAGCTTTGTTGGCAAGTCTGCTGTGATTGGTAGAGGCATGGCATTGAGATTACACCAGTAAATAATGATTGACAATTAACTGCCTGAATTTGTATCAATGTTAAACAAGCAATGAGTTGACCCTAATTGGTGAATGCATTGCTCTGAGAAACGAGACATAGAAACATAGAAGATAGGAGCAGGAGGAGGCCATTCAGCCCTTTGAGCCTGCTCCATCATTCTTTACGATCATGGCTGATCGTCCAACTCAATAGCTGAATCCTGCTTTCTCCCCATAACCTTTGATTCCATTCGCCCCAGGTGCTATATCCAGCCACCTCTTCATTCAATGTTTTGGCATCAACTGCTTCCTGTGGTTATGAATTCCACAGGCTCACCACTCTTTGGGTGAGGAAATGTCTCCTCATCTCTGTCCTAAATGGTCTGCCCCGAATCCTCAGACTGTGACCCCTGGTTCTGAACACACCCACCATCAGGAACATCCTCCCTGCACCTGCCCTGTCCAGTCCTGTTAGAATTTGAAAGGTCTCTATGAGATCCTCCCCCTCATTCGTCTGAAGCTCTCAAACACTTTTTATTTGTTGTGTTGGAACATGTGCAGTACAGGTACACGTCAATTCTGTCTGCAAAGTGCAGGGTGTTATGTATTAACTCAAGTGGTGTTTACATCTAATGGGCTGGCATCATAAAACTAGAAGGGCATTCTGCCTATCACACAAATGAGTAATGTTGGAAATGAATTTCAGTCCTATTTTGATACCGTGCAGTAGACTATACATCCTAAATAACAGTGCATTGTATCAAATCACTTTCCCTTTGTCTGTTCAAGCTCAACACCTATCATACCCAATCAGCAAGTTCATGAAAATCTTGCAACACAGTGTGCCACATTAGATGTGATTCTCCAATTGAACAACATTTGCCGGATAATCCTGAGTGTGCAAGGAATCATGTTTACAACCAGTTTAGGATTGTCCATTAAGCTCATAGTGTAATGCACTTTAGTGTACTGAAAGCTACATATATTACAAGGCAGGGCTGTGATTGTTGCAGTTAGAAAGAGCACATACGTACGATATACCCATTTGAATTCATCAAAATGACTGACAGTATTTGCTGGATATTTTCTCAATCAGACAAATGACCAATAAGAGCCAATCTGCTTGTTTTAACATTTGAACAAAACTTAGTAGTCAATCATCATTAACTAGTCCATTTCACATGACAATTTCACTAACAACCTATGCTCACTTTCTCACTAATTAATATTCTCTTCACATACAGTATATATTATTCCCCAGGAATTCGGCATTCTTGTAAATTGTCCTGATGGATGCAAGCTAAAGTGCTTCAACAAAATGTGACTTTTTTTCTGAAATAAATTCTGTACAACCAGACAACTAATAACTTTGACAGGGTTACCTGTTTCCTCTCTTACATTCTGCCATTTCAAAACATGATCCGCTCCTGGGCCTACTAAATAAAGAAATGGTGTGTGCTCTTCTCGGAGTTTCTTCTGTAGTCCTGTAGCGATTCTGTATCTTATGCATTGTCTCTTCAATACAATCCAGATTATTTACCAGTGTGAAGAATTTGTGATCTTAAAGCTACTCAGAGCTGAAACATCATCCTCCATTGTCATTATATTTACCTGCTGTCACTTCTCTGATTTCAAATAATTGCTTGATCTGTTTCAGGAACAAGCACTAACAACAGAAAATAGTTATCTTATTCATTCAGAGATGTGGGCATCACTGGCGGAGGCAACATTTATCATGCCTCCTTAATTCCTTTAAGAAGGTGACAGTGACATATGCCTCAATGTTGTTAGGGGGCAAGTTCCAAGATTTAGACCCATTAATACTGAAACAATGATGATATATTTTCAAGTCAGCATGGTGAGTGGCTTGGAGGGGAACTTGCAGGTGGTGGAGTTCCCTTATATATATGCTGTCCTTGTCCTTCTAGATAGGTTGTGGGTTCGGAAAGTGCTGTTTAAGGACCTTAGGTGAATATCTGTGGGGCATCTTGTAGATGGTATACATTATTGTCACTGAACTTCGTTAGTAGAGGGAATGAATGTTTGGGAATGTAATGCAAATCAAATGAGCTGTTTCATCCTGGATGGTGTTAAGCTTCTTGAGTGTTGTTGGATCTGTACTTATCGAGGCAAATGGAGAATATTCCTTCACAGTCCTGACTTGAGCCTTGCAAATTGTGGACAGGCTTTGAGGAATAAGGAGGTGAGTCATTCAGCATAAAATTTTGAGCCTCTGACCTGCCATCGTAGCCATTATATTTATATTTTTCATTGGAATTTAGAAGAATGAGGGAGCATCTTATAAAATTATGAAGGGAATAGACAAGATAGAAGCAGGGAGGATGTTTCCACTGGTGGGTGAAACTAGGACAAGGGGGCATAGCCTCAAAATGAGGGGGAGCAGATTTAGGACTGAGTTGAAGAGGAACTTCTTCACCCAAAGGGTTGTGAATCTGTGGAATCCCCTGCCCAGTGAAGTAGTTGAGGCTTCCTAATTGAATGTTTTTAAAGCTTAAATAGACAATTTTTTGAATAGCAAAGGAATTAAGGTCATGGTGAGAGGGTGGGTTAGCAGAACTGAGGCCATGAAAAAATCAGCCATGATCTTATTGAATGGTGGAGCAGGCTTAAAGGGCCGGATGGCCTACTCCTGCTCCTGATTTTTAAGTTCCTATGTTCTAAATGGCTAGTTCTGATCAGTTTCTCATCAATGGTGCTCCTCAGAATGTTGCTATTGGGGGATACAGCAATGTTAAATTCATTGAATATCGAGGTGTGGTATTTAAATTCTTTCTTAGAGCCATGGAGTCATAGAGATGTACAGCATGGAAAGAGACCCTTCGGTCCAACTCGTCCATGCTGACCACATATCCTAAATTAATCTGGTCCCATTTGCCAGCATTTGGCCCAGATCCTTCTAAACTCACCCTATTCATATACCCATCCAGATGCCTTTTAAATTTTGTATTTGTACCAGCCTCCACCACCTTCTCTGGCAGCTCGTTCCATACACATACCACCCTCTGCATGAAAATGTTGCCCCTTAGGTCCCTTTTAAATCTTTCTCCTCTCACCTTAAACCTATACCCTCTAGTTTTAAACTGCTCCAACCCGGGGAAAAGACCTTGTCTATTTCTCTATCCATGGCCCCCATGATTTTATAAACATCTATAAGGTCACCTCTCAACCTCTGGCGCTCCAGGGAAAATAACCCCATCCTATTCAGCCTCTCCCTTTAGCTTAAACTCTCCAACACTGACAACATACTTGTAAATCTTTTCTGAATGCTTTCAAGTTTCACAATATCCTTCCTTGTTGGCGATGGCCATAGCTTGTCCCTTATGTAGTGCAAATGTTACTTGCCAGCTGATAGCACAAGTTTGGATAATGTCCAGGTCTTGCTGTATTTGGACGTAGACTACTTCAGTATCTGAGGAGTCATGAATGGCACTGAACATTGTGTAATCATTGGCAAAAAACTCACTTTTGACCTCATGGTAAATGAAAAACCATTGATAAAATAACATGAGATGATAAAACAACCTCCCAGGGGAGATGATGGCTTAGTGGTATTATCACTGGACTGTTAATCCAGAGGCCCCAAATAACATTCTGGGAACCCGGGTTTGAATCCTGCCACAGTAGATGGTGGAATTTGAAATCGATAAATATCTGGAATTAAGACTCTAATGATGGCCATGAATCCATTGTCAATTGTTGGGAAAAACCCATCTGGTTCACAAATGTCCTTTAGGGAAGGAAACTGCCATCCTTACCTGGTCTGGCCTACATGTGACTCCAGACTCACAGAAATGCGGTTGACTCTTAACTGCCGTTTGGGCAATTAGGGATGGGCAATAAATGTTGCCAGGCCAGCGATGCCCTCATCCTGTGAATGAATAAAGGGGAAAAAAAAGATCCTCAAGCGAGCAAGTTAAGCCTCACAACTCAGTTTGGCTATTACCCAGTCAATGTTGGAACTTAGCCATGTTCCCACTCACAGTGTCAATCTCTGGATACGTCTAGGCCTCAATCCTTACAGAGTCATAGAGGCGTACAGCATGGAAACAGACCGTTTGGTCCAACCTGCTTGCAGACCGGATATGGCTCGTATCCCACTCAACCCTTCCTATGCAGATACCTTTTCAATGTTATTATATTATACCCAGCTTCCAGCATCTCCTCTGGCTGCAACGTTGTTCCCCTGAGTTCTGGTGTCTGATTCTCATTCAGCTTTTCATTCTTCAAGTCCATGTTGTGACATTATTGATGAGTGTTTAGAGTCATTTCAATCAAAATATTGATTAATCTTTTGGAGCTCTCAAGACTGCAGCTTGCTTCCTTATCAGAGGTAACTTTTTTGTTCCTTGTTACATTTGGCCTTAACTATCTGCTTGAAGACACATCCTGTCTTGTATTTACTCCTTAAATTCTTCTGCAGGCAGTTGATTATCCTAGTGGCATTAGGCATCCAGTTCATCAAGCAGATGTCAAAGGAGTTTTCTTTATATATTCACAACTCTTTCATTTTCCAGGCATGACTAATCATTTTCAATCTCTACACAACAACTCATTTTTGTTCCTTAATATCTTACTCCAGAAGGAGTTATTGCTGCTGTTTTCCATGTGTAACAGTTTACCTTTTGTTGATTCATTTGATCTTTGAACACCTATTAACGTTCTGAAGTCTAGAATATCACACTATCCCAACTGATGTGATAAGAGGACACTTAAAAAGTTTTGATTGGATTAGACAAAGCTGATAACATTCATGACTGGAAAATCATGTTTGACAAATGTAGTGGAGTTTTTTTTCAGGACGTAGCCAGTGGAATATGTAAGGAGGAACTAGTAGATGTAGTGTATTTGATTCTCAGGAAAAAAAAATGCTCAGTATGAAGGTTAGTTTGCAAATTGAAAATACATGGTGGTATTATACTGGCATGGATTGATATTTTGTTGCTGTACTGCAAAGAAAGTAGGAAAGTATGGGTTATTTTTGTAGGAATTATATCAAGGTCAGTCAGATGGACCCCTGCAATTAGCTCCCAGATTGGGGCTGTTAATCTGGTCCAATCAGGGAGCACTGGCTGACACATATAAACAGGAGTAATCAGAGGTTCTGGTCACTTTGAGAGCTGGCTCTGGGGGAGCTGGATCAGTGTCAAGCACTCTCCACATGTAAATAAAGGGTGACTTGAAACTGGATACCGGCCTCTGTGGAGTTTTTTAGTGGTGAGAAGAGAAAAGCACGCTCATGAAGAAATTTGCTCACAACAGTTGTCTTTGAGTTGGGGCAAGCATTTTTGGCATCATGCCATTATTTGGGAAGCTTGACTTTTTCTATTCTGCTATTGAAGACTTGGCCCAGTATGTAGATAGCATGGAGCAGATGAAAAGCAATGAGTGATTCTCCTGACAGCTTGTGAACCCACAGCTTTCTCGATTATTAGGACTGTACTTTCCCTGAGGCAATAGGTACTAAAATCGTTCAAGAATTGACAGATTTACTTATGGAATATTAGGCCCTAAAGCTCCTTTAATTCTGAGATACTATCAGTTTTACTCAGCAGTTCAAGAACCGGAGGAATCCGTATCAAGATTTTTGACTAGTTTAAGACAACTGGCAAAGGCATGTGACTTTGGTTTAACCCTTAGTGAGATGCTGAGAAACCAATTAGAATGTGGAATTAATGAAGTAACCGTGCAAAAACGCCTACTACCTAAGCCCAACTGGACTTCAAACAGGAACTACAAATGGCTTTGTCACTGGAAAAAGCAGCGAGTGGAGCAAATGTGTTCCAGGGTGCTCTGATGGAAGTGGACACCCTCGCCAGGCTGACTGAGCTTGGGGAACACCACTTGAGAGAAGGTAATTGCATAACCTCACTCAGGACATATCCTGAAATGAGGGACTCCAGGTCAGCCCACAGCAAAACCCCAGAACAAAGCCAAGACTTGGCTAAATGGTTAAAATTTTATTCAGGATCCACGTCGGCAAGTCATTGTAGTTGTTTGGCAGAAAAAGCAGTTCAAACTTTGAAGATGGGCTTAAAGAAACAGCCTACAGCATCACTGTATACCAAACTGTCTCAGTTCCTATTTGATTATAGGACCACCCTTCATGCAACTACAGGGATAGCTCCAGCAGAGTTGCTAATGGGGAGAAGACTCCACACTGAAATGGCCCAGGAGAAGCTACAAATAAAGGAACTGGTCGATATTCTCGGACTCCAAGGGGTGGGATGTAGTGATTTTGTTTTCCTTTATTCATTCATGGGATAAGGGCATTGCTGGCCAGGCAGCATTTATTGCCTATCCCTAATTGCCCAGTGGGCAGTTAAGAGTCAACCACATTGCTGAGGGTCTGGAGTCACATGTAGCTCAGATCAGGTAAGGATGGCAGTTTCCTTCCTTAAAGGATGTAAGTGAACTAGATGGGTTTTTCCAACAACCAAAAATGGATTCATTGCTGTCACTAGATGCCAATTTCCAGATTTTTAAAAAGAATTCAAATTGAATTCATATTTCGCAACCGGCAGGAATGTATTACCTAAGAAAATAAATACTTATCAGAGAGGGAGTGCACCAACTGTTCACCAGACCAGTTCCTAAGATGGCAAGTTGTTGTATGAGGAGAGATTGTGTTGACTGGGCCTATACTCACTGAAGTTTCGAGCAATGAGATGGGATTCCCATTGAAACACACCATTCTGACAGAGCTGGACAGACTGGATACAGGGATGATGTTTCCCTTGTTTAGAAGGCCGAGAACAAGGGGTCATGGCCTCAGGATAGAGAGTACACCATTCGAGGCTGAGATGAGGAGACTTTTTTTTCACTCAGAGGTGACAACCCTGTGAAATTCTCTCTCATAGAAGACTGTGGACACCAACTATTGAATATATGTAAGAATGGCATTGATACATTTGTAGATAAGGAATAGTTATATTTATATGCAATAAAGGGCGTGGGAAGAAAATGGATGCATGGTATTGAAATAGTGCATCAGCCATGCTCATTTCGAATGGTGAACAGGATCTATTTTTGACATTGCTATTGTTATGGACCAGACCAGACCCCCTCAAAACATATTAAGAAGGTAGCCTAGATTCTAACTTTTTCTTTTAAAGGTAAATGTGAAGTACTCTGTTCCAGATGTGATGCAACTGGTCAAACTACTCGATCTTAAGCAAAACACAATGTATTTAAACACAATAATTCAAATACAAACAAAAGAAAGAGGAGTTTAGAATAACAACTATTGGGAAAACTTAACAGAATAATATACAGCACTTATTACTAATTAACTGTTCCAATATAGCAACATCCCATAAATACATCCATGGGAAAAAAGCAATTCAGCCACAGATTCTCTCACATGCAATTCTCTAATCCAGGAGGAAGCAATATCAGGAGAAAATGCAGAGAGTGTAGCAGCCAATGGACATTCACTAAAGCCATCAACTCTTTTGAGACCCCAAGAGCTTCTGCCGCTTAGAGCTAAAAAAATTACGAGAAAGCCTGGTCTGTGAGAGCTGGCCATATCCAGGCTGCTTCCATTGTTCCAACTTCAAAAACAAACCCAAGCCTCATATGTTTTTACTTAAGTCATATCCAGCAGCCATTTTTTCACTTCTGCATTACAACCTCACTTCAAAAAAAAAGGACAAAATAACCTTTTAAGGTGACAACATCATCACACTACATTATCAAAGTTGCCCTAGTCAATATGTGTCCCTCACTCAACGTCAATAAAACTGATTGTTGTTTGTGGGAGCTTGCTGTGAGCAAATTGGCATTCACATTTCGTCTGTAGCAGTGGAGCCTACACTTGAGAAAGGTACTTCATTGCATGCAAAGTACTTTTGGACATCCTGTGGTCACGATAGCAGCTAAATAAATGCAAGTCTTCATTACATTGTGTTACATTTTTAACAGAGTGGTGTCTTTTTCACACATTAACTTGTGCAGATGCTTGTCACATACAATAGTACTGCATGAGCAGATTTCTGAAGTCGTTTCTCAGCTGTTTGCAGAAGCTGAATGTCTGGGAAATGTTGTCTGCCTTTCTGCCTTCTCTTTACTAGGATGTGTCCAATGTTTCACCGGGGTGAAGGTCATGTCGAATGTGTGCCTTTCTGTCCCTGGTTCATAGAATCAGAGAATCCTTACAACGAGGAACCAGGGCATTCAGCCCATTGAGTCCACATCAACCCTCCAAAAAATATCCCAACCAGGCACATCCCCCTATTCTATACTGGTAACCCTGCATTTCCCATGGCTAATCCATCTAATTTGTACATCCCTGGACACTATAGCTTGGCTAATCCACCTATTCTGCACATCTTTTGACTATGGGAGGAAACCAAGAGCACCCAGAGGAAATCCAAACAGACACAGGGAGAACATGCAAACTCCACACACACAGTCACCCAAGGGTGGAATTGGACTCAGGTTCCTGGCACTGTGAAGTAGCAGTGCTAACCACTGAGCCACCATACCACACCAATCAGACCGCTTCCATCTGGTACAGTCTTGCAGTGCTCAGTTAATCAACCTATCTTTCCTTAGCCTTTGGTCTTTTCTAATAATCTGCAGTCACTCACGGCTTTCAATCCTGCGCACTGCTATCAGCTATTCCAAAGCCTCTTAATGACAGTTCAAAGCTAATTGCTGAGATTGTGCTGCTTCAATAAATGCCATGGCGTGAGAGAGCTCCCTTGAACAGCTTTGGTGCAGTTTGCAAAAATGATGAAATGGGGGCTAATGAGCCACCTTAATAACTGATAAACCTTAAGCAATGCTCCATTAACCTCTCAACAGTGCACTTATAATGATTTCTAGGTTCATCGTCCTTTCTAAACAATGGACCCAAACCCTTCCTACTCCTTTTTACTGTTTACAATTCCAGTCAATCATGTGGTTTTCCATTTGTTTCTATTAAGTGAGATAAGAGCTTCAATGCAAAAGACATGCAATTGCTCCTTAACCTTTGTGAATCTCTTAGTCATCCAATTCCAACCTCTTTTATTTCATTGTTTATTTTTATATTCAACTATTAACATTTATTCTTTCCAAACTTCACCATCCCAAGCTCTGGAATTTCTAAACCTCATTGCCTCTTCTCCTAAAAGATTATTATTGAAACATGCTGAAGTTCACAAGAAATGGGAGTGAGAGTATGTCTTTTGCCCCCGTCAAGCTTGCTGTGCCAATCAATCAGACTCATTATGAATTTAATGTCATTTTGTGGCCTATGTCCACCTAAACTTTCACTCTGATAGAGATCAAAAATCTGTCTAAAATCGGGAGTCCTGAAGAAGGGTAATACCTGAAATGTTTATTACTCCTTTCCTCCAGGTGCTGCCTGACTTGCTGTGTTCTTCCAGCCTCCTGTTTGTCTGCCTTGGATTCCAGCATCTGCAGTTTTTATTTTGTCCCTAAAATCAGCCTTGAATGGTATTAATATCTCTCCTGGTCACTGGAGAAGAGAATTCCAAAAACTCATGTGTGGAGTCAGAGGAAATGGGTGAGGTATTAAGTAAGTACTTTGCATCAGTATTCACCATAGAGAAGGACTTCGTGGATGATGAGTCTGGGGAAGGGTGTGTAGATAGTGTGGGTCATGTTGAGCTCAAAATGGAGGAGGTACTGGGGGTCTTGAAAAACATTAAGGTAGACAAGTCCCCAGGGCCTGATAGGATATACCCCAGAATACTGAGAGAGGCAAGGGAGGAAATTGCTGGGGCCTTGAGAGAAATCTTTGTATCCTCACTGGCTACAGGGGAGATGCCAGAGGATTGGAGCATAGCCAATGTTATTCCTTTGTTTAAGAAAGGTGGCAGGGATAATCCAGCTAATTGCAGGTCGGTGAGCCTTACGTCAGTGGTGGGGAAATTATTGGAAAGGATTCTTCGAGACAGGATTTTCTACCACTTAGAAATAAGTGGGCATATTAGCGAGAGGCAACATGGTTTTGTGAAGGGGAGGTTGTGTCTCACGAACTTGTTTGAGTTTTTTGAGGAAGTGATCAAGATGACCGATGAGGGTAGGGCAGTGGATGTTGTCTAAATGATCTTCAGTAAAGCCTTTGACAAGGTCCCTCATGGCAGGCTGTTACAGAAGGTAAAGTCTCACGGGGTCAGAGGTGAGCTTGCAAGATGGATAAAAATACTGGCTCGGTCATAGAAGACAGAGGATAGCAGTGGAAGGGCACGTTTCTGAATGATGGGCTGTGACAAGTGGCATTCCTCAAGGATCAGTGTTGGGACCTTTGACATTTGAAATAAATGACGTGCAGGAAAATGTTATTGGTTTGATTAGAAAGTTTGCGGACAACACAAAGGTTGGTGGAATTGCAGATCGCGATGAAGGCTGTCAAAGGATACAGCAGGATATAGATCGGTTGGTGATTTGGGCAGAGAGGTGGCAGATGGAGATTAATCCGGAAAAATGTGAGGTAATGCATTTTGGAAGATCTAATCCAAATGGAAAATATTCAGTAAATGGCTGAACCCTTAAGAGTACTGATAGGCAGAGGGATCTGGTTGTACAGGTACACGGGTCACTGAAAGTGGCAATGCAGGCAGAGAAGTTCATTAACAAGGCATATGGCATGCTTGCCTTCATCGGCTGAGGCATTATGTTTAACAATTGGCAGCTCATGTTGCAGCTTTATTGAACCTTAGTTAGGCCACATTTGAAATATTGTGTTCAATTCTGGTTGCCACACTATCAGAAGGATGTGGTGGTTTTGGAGAGGGTACAGAAAAGATTTATCAGGATGTTGCCTGGTATGGAGGGCATTAGCTATGAGGAGAAGTTGGAGAAACTTGGGTTGTTCTCACTCAACCGACGGACGTTGACGGGCGACCTGATAGAGGTCTAGAAAATTATGAAGGGCATGGGCAGAGTGGAAGAATCAGTTACTAGGGGCCATGGGTTTAATTTCCAAGGACAAGGTTTAAAAGTGATGTACAAGGCAAGTTTTTTACACAGAGGGTGGTGGGTACCTGGAACTCGCTGCCGGGGGAGGTAGTGGAAGCAGATACTATAGTGACTTTTAAAGGGTGTCTTGACAAATACATGAATAGGATGGGAATAGAGGGATACGGTCCCCGGAAGGGTAGGGGGTTTTATTTGTGATGGGCAGCATGTTGGTGCAGGCTTGGAGGGCCAAAAGGCCTGTTCCTGTGCTGCAATTGTCTTTGTTCTTTGTTCTGTTAGAGAAAGAGTCCTCCTCTCCATCTTAAATGGGAGACTCTTTATTGTTAAACTGTGTTCCTGGTTCTGAATACTCCACAAAAGGAATCATCTTGTCTGCATTAACCCTATCAAGTCCCCTCAAAACTTTCAAATCAAAATGAAATACTGCTGATGTTAAAAAAAGTGAAACAAACAGAGATAATACTGGAGAAAATCAGCAGGCCTGGAAGCTTCTGTGAAGACTGAAACAGAGTTAACCTTTCAAGTGTGGTGTGACTCATCTTCAGAAGAGGGGTCCAGAGAAGACTTTGGAGAAAGAGAAGGGATCCCAGAGAAACCTATAACATTCTAATAGTACTAAACAGTGTAAATGTAGGAAGGATGTTCCTGATAACAGGAAAGTCCAGAACCAGGGGTCACAGACTAGGAATATGGTGTAGGTCATTTAGGACTGAGAGGAGAAATTTCTTCTCCCAGAGAATGGTGATCTTGTGAAATTCTCTGCCAGAAAACAGTTCTGTGACCAAAACATTTAACATTTTCAAGAAACAATTATATAAAGCATGTCACAGGAGGAGTGGTTGAGGGCTCTGGGTCTGAACTCGATAGAGTCTGGAAGGGGGTGATCTCATTGAAACTTACAGAATACTAGGAGGCCTAGATAGAGTGGACGTGGAGAAGATGTTTTCACCAATAGGAGACACTAGGACATGAGGGCATGGCCTCAGAGTGAAGGGACAACTGAGAAAAGGAGGAATTTCTAAAATAAGAGAGTGGTGAGTCTGTGGAATTCACTTCCACAGAAGGTTGTGGAGGCCAAGTCATTGAGTGCATTGAAGACAGAGGTAGATAGTTTCTTGATTTAATCAGTAAGTGGATCAAAGGTCATGTGGAAAAGGCAGGAGAACGTGTGTGAGAAACATATCAGACATGATCAAATAGGGAGGATGCTCAATGGGGTGAATGGCCTAATTCTGCTCCTCCATCTTATGGTCTACACTAGCTCTTTACCCATACATTCAACAGTATGACCTTCCTATTTCCCATCTAACTAACATGTAGCACAGGAAGTAATCCTGAGATTATAACCCCAGATGTCCTGCTTTTTAATTTCCTACCTAAGTCCTTACATTCCCTTTGCAGGACCTCATCTCTCTTTCTGCCTCTGTCTTCAGTACCGATATGTACCCCTGGCTGCTCACTCTCCCTTTCAGAATACCCCAGTGCCCAATCAGAGAATCCTTAAACACCATCTGGGCTTCGCTTGTGGTCAGAGAAATACCTATCTGTGTCCGTGACTATAGAGTCCCCGATCACTGCTGTTTACCCACACCGCGACCCTCCCTGCTGTGCAACAGTGCAAGTCATGGTGCCACCGAACTGACTGCTGCCCTCACTTTTCCCTGAGAGATCACTCCCTCCCATCAACAATATATAAAACAGGGGAATAGCCACAGGGGTCTCCAGCACTGACTGTCCACCCCTCCTGGCAGTCATCCATCTATCCAACGGAACTTCTGGTGTGACCACATCCCTGAAACTCCTATCTATAAAACTTTCTCCCCTCCACCATGTTCCTCACTGGGTCCAAATGCTGCTCCGACCGATCCATGCTGTCTGAGCGGAACTGCAGGTGGATACACTTCCTGCAGATAGCGTTGTCAGGGCATTTAACTCCATCACATCTTCCAAGAGGAGCAGATCATACCACCTACTGCCATTATCAACCCTCTGGTACCTATTGTAAAGAAAGGAAAGGAAAGACTTTTGTGCACCATATTTTAATTCTGCTGGACCTCCTCCGTGAAGCTCAATTCTCATCGAAGTCCACTCTTCGACCTCATCAGCTGCACTTTGACCTTACAGCCTCTCTCCAAAATGGCGTCTCCTACCTCCCTTTCTTATGCTGCTGGTGGGAAAGAAAACCTCTCCCAGACTCCTCTGTAGTCACTGCTCACTAGCGCCTTCTGTTACCACGAATTAATTACAGTGCAGCAAGAGATCATTCAGCCCATTGAGTCCATGCCAATGCGACATAGAGCGACTCCACTGGGTCCCATTCCCCTGCTCAATCCCTGTAGTCCTACAGGTCTATTGCCAACAAGTGCCCAACCAATGTCCTTCTGAAATTTCTGATCATCTCTGCTTCCACCTCCATCATTAACAATAGATTGTTATGTAAAAGCTCTTTCCTCACATTCCCCTTGCAGCCTTTGTACAAAATAAGTGCGAAGGTAAGTGTTAAGGACATCATAAAGAGTTGACAGAGGGATATAGACAAGGTTAGTGCATGGCCAAAAACTTGGCAGATGGAACATAATATGGGGAAATGTGAGGTTATGCACCTTGGCAGGAGGAATTGAGGAGGTGAATGTTATTTAAATGGTGAAAGACTGCAGAAAGCTACAGAACAGTAGCATTTGAGCTTCCTCGTGCATTAATCACAAAAGTCTACCCAGGTTCAGTGGGTAATAAGGAAGGGAAATGAAATGTACACTTCTATTTCAAATGGAATAGAGTATAAAAATAAGGAAGTCTTGCAAGATTTTGCTAAAAATCTTGCTGATTTCTGAAGAAGGGTCTAGGCCTGAAACATCAGCCTTCCTGCTCCTCTGATGCTGCTTGGCCTGCTGTGTTCATCCAGCTCTACACCTTGTTATCTCAGATTCTCCAGCATCTGCGGTTCCTACTATTTCTGAAGTCTTGCTAAAACTATGCGAGGCACTAGTTAAACCACTGCTGGAATACAGTGAACAGTTTTGATCCCCTTATCTCATGAAAATATACAGACATGAGAGGAAATCCAGAGAAGATTCACAAAGTTGATCCAAGGTATGGACAGGCTGTCTTATGAGCAGAGGTTGAGCATTGGAGTTTGACTAAAAGAGTGGTATGACAAAAAGATGTGAAGAACTGATTTCTCACTATCGGTGAGTCTACGATAAGAGGGCATAATCACTAAGATAGTGGTCATGCAGTTAGGGCAGAGATGAGGATTTCTTCTTTTAGAAGGTAATGAATCTGTTAAATTCTGTACCATAGAGACTGTTGAGGTTGGGTCATTAAGTGTATTCGAGGCTGAGCAAGATGATTTTTTAATCAGAAAGGTAATGAAAGGTGATGGGGAAAGGGCAGGAAAGTGGTGTTGAGAATTATCAGATCGACCATTGAATGGTTAAGCAGACTGAATGGGCCAAATGGTCTGATTCTGCTTCTGCTTCTATATATTGTGGTCTAAAACCTTAAATCTGTGCCCTCTAGTCCTTGGACAATCTGTGAAAGAGAACTGCTTTCATATGTCAACATTAATTAAATCTGTCATAATCTTGGTCAACTCTATCAACCTTCTGTCACAATCTTTTTTTGTTCCAAAGGTAACATCCTTTACTTTTTCACATTAAGCCTATTAGTGAAGCCATGGTTATGTGAAGGTTTTCGGTCCCAATGTCTGGCGAATTACAAATAGGAAAATGTCCTTGAAAATACTTGCAGGATTCACTTTGGGTTTCCCATGCTCTGATTGGCATGTTGAATTGGAAAGTAATGCAAATCAGTACCTCAGGGAGATAAAAATTTGTTGCGTGCTATTGATTCCTGAGGTAGGAAAAAATCCGATCAGAGCAGCTCCTCACTCAATGTCTGTTCCATTTTAAAGTGCTGTCATGGATTTGTGGTTAAGATCAGGTTTTGCAGAGAACACAAAACCTGTTTTCTTCCAGAATTGGGACCTCGAGCTGTTACCAGTACATAATCAAATTGGTTGTAATAACAGCTCGTGGAAGATATTGGGGAAATCAACACCCAGTGTCCTCTGAAAGCATCTTTCAAATCATGAATTGCTGGAAAAGCTCAGCAAGTCTGGCAACATCTGTGAAGAAAATATCAGTCTGGCGTACTGACCTTTACATTGCAGAGGCTGAGCGCCAGCTCTCAGATACCTCCTCCTATCTTCCCCTAGACCATGACCCCAACATGATGCATCATTGTATCTACTACAGTAATTGATCTTATTTCATCTGGTGACATTCCCCATCACTGCCTCCAACCTGATAGTCCCCTAGCCCCACACAGCTCGCTTCGACCTCCTTCCAAAAATCCACAAACAGGACTCTCCGGGCAGACCCATTGTTTCAGCCTGCTCCTGCCCCAACAGAACTCATCTCTTCCTACCTTGACTCAGTCTTCTCTCCCCTGGTCCAATCCCTGCCTATGTACATCCGTGATTTCTCTGACACCTTACACTGTTTTCAAAACTTCCAGTTTGCAGGTTCCAGCCGCCTCCCCTTTACCACGGATGTGCAATCCCTTTACACGCCCATTCCCCACCAGGAGGGTCTTAGGGCTATCCACTTCCTCCTGGAACAAAGGCCTGAACCGTCCCCACCCACCACGACCCTCCTCCACTTGGCCAAAACCTGATTTTTTTCTTCACAGATGTTGCCAGACCTGCTGAACATTTCCAGCTACATCTGTTTTTGTTCCTGATTTACAGAATCTGCAGTTCTTTTGGTTTTACCTTCCAATCATCTCAGCCAGTGAAGAAGGACAATAGCAGCAGATATATGGGAACACTGCTTCCTGCAAGATTCCCTTCACACACCATCCTGACTTGGGGATATAATTCTGTATATTTACTGTCACTGGATCAAAATCTTGGAACTCCTTCCCTACAACGCGGTAGGTATATACACATTAGAGGGACTGCATTGTTGAAGAAGGCAGCTCACCATCACCTTCCAAGGGCCATTAGGGATGGGCAATAAATGCTGGCCCAGTCAGCGACACCACAGATTTGGCAATATAGTGGCTTGCTCTGGGCTTAAGAGTTTTCTGCACTTATCTTGTTCATCTCTATTGTGGGTGCAGGGTTCAAGAATGAGAAAGAGGGAGGGAGGGGTGAGGTTTTGGAAGGATTTGAAGACAAGGATGAACATTTAGACTGGAAGATTCAGATTTCCTAGAGATGCTACATTTCCTCGGAACTTCAGTTCTACGACAGATTGGTGGAAATGGATCTGTGAAACTGAAAGTGGTAGCTTCTTGGAAAGGAGAAGTTTGAGAAGATATTTGATGGAAGTGTTCCAAGTCACAAGAGGTCAGGGTGGAATAAGAAAAAGAGAGGAACAAAATTGATTTTTCTACAGAAATAGCCTTTCTGAAAAAAAAACTTTGACAATGGGTGATTCATGAAAGCAAAAGGATCAGCTATACATTGTTCTGGAGTCTGCTGCTCAGAAGTTGCAAATCACACATGATTCTCCCTGAAATCTTTGCAAAGATAATTTGCTCAAGAAATACAATGCTGTGATGTCCTTTCAACTGTTCTTTCAAAAGAACAAACAAGTTTCACCCTGAAAGGAAGCTTGTTCTTAGCAGGTTTGCCTCTAGATGAAGCAACTAATATTAGGAGCTCTCTCAGCCAGTCACTGTTTGAGAAAAAGCAAGCCTTTATCACCAATCATGTGATTTCTAGATCATTTTGATCAAACAAAATCTCCAATGTCAGTTGTGACCTCTAAATAAGCTAGTCCAGGTGGTTCCACAAATCTTGAATTAAATCCGTTTTCCACAATTCTTCAAAACGTAAGTCCTCCAAGCAATGAGAAATATAAAGAGTTCTCATAATGCAGAAAATGATATCTTGGAAAGCCTAAACTCAAGAGGACATTTAGACAATAAACGACCATCAATTTATAAAATTCTGCCCCACCCATCACTGCACCTCTGCTGCCCTTGTTATCCAATGAGCCCCACTTCCCAGCTCTTTCCATATAGCCTTGAAAATGTTTCCTTTTTAAAAAGCGAGAAGATTCTTGGACTTGGACATCACAAGCAAGGCAAGCATTTTTTATCTTTCTAATTACTTTGAAAGCCTGACTGGAAAGAAACATTGTTTATTGTTGAATAACACATAGGGCATTCCGGTCCATGGGTAGGGAGACTATCACTGTACCACAAAGGGCTCGGGTGATAAGTTCCAGCTGGGCATTCAAGGACACGCATACTCAATGAACTCCACAGGAGATTAATTGGTTATTCTCCATAGGCCGTCAAGTTTTAATGTATCAGTCTCAATGCACCCAAACAGAATGACTTGGTAGAGCTATTTCAGAGGACAGTTGAGATGACAATGTTGATGGTCGGTTGTCAAAATTAAGCCATAGAAATTTAGGACTGTAGATTTCTGCCCCGACAGGACATGACTGAACCAGATCAGTTTATCCCCAACAGCTACTGGTCTACAGCATCACTGTTTCAATTCCAGATATCCCCATTTCTGACCTTATGAAGGAGGGAAATTCATCAATAACTTGGGTTTGTGTTTGCTGGTGTTGAGAGGAATCAAATGAGTCACAATGAAATGCATAAAATTCTGGCACGGCTGGACAGACTGGATGTAGGGACAATGTACCTGTTAAAAACCAAAAGAACTGCGGATGCTGTAAATCAGGAACAAAAACAAAGTTGCTGGAAAAGCTCAGCAGGTCTGGCAGCACCTGTGGAGGAGAAAACAGAGTTAATGTTTTGGGTCCGGTGACCCTTCCTCAGAACTGAGTTCTGAGAAAGGGTCAGTTCTGAGGAAGGGTCACCGTCCCGAAATGTTTTCTCCTTCACAGATGCTGCCAGACCTGCTGAGCTT
>NC_063337.1:8434547-8459346 GCF_021869965.1 Rhincodon typus | reverse complement strand
GGTGACCCTTCCTCAGAACTGAGTTCTGAGGAAGGGTCACCGGACCCGAAACGTTAACTCTGTTTTCTCCTCCCCAGATGCTGCCAGACCTGCTGAGCTTTTCCAACAATGTACCTGTTGACTGGGTTATATAGTACAAATTGACTGTCTCAGGATGCAACTTGGACCATTTAGGGCTGAGATGAGGAAAAACTCCTCCATCCTGGGGAATTCTCTTCCACAGAAGGCTGTGGAGGACAATCCATACAGTCATAGATTTTTACAGCATGGAAACAGACCCTTCGGCCCAACTTGTCCATGCCGACCAAGTTTCACAACCCAAAACTAATCCCACTTACCTGCATTTGGCCCACATTCTCAAAACCGTTGTCCTACATGTACCTAAATACATTTAGGAAATAAATAGATTTTTAGACATTAAAGGTGTCATAGAAATGGAGAGAGACTAGGAGAATAGCCTTGAGATGCAGGTTTAGCCATATTTCTATTGAATAGTGGAGATGGCTCAGTGGGCTGAGCAGTCTACTATTTCTCCTATTTCCTGTTTCTATTATTACCAGACAGAGGGCCAGTGCCAATTAGACAGGTAGCCAGGAAATTGGTTCCTGCATAAAACTAGTTCCCTGCTAAGGGGTGATTAGGCACCAAGGATTTGCCCAGATTATCTGGTTCAAGCCAAATGCCCAATAAGATTTTTGGTTCAAGGAGTATGTAATTGGCTACATCACAGTCTTTGAACTGCAATGGGTTTCTGTGTTGAATTGATTGTTAATCTGCTAGGGAAGATATCATTCCAGGGAATTGGGAGTCGCATATCTGCCAAACCGATGAAGGATGGCAGTTTTGCCTCCCTGGAGGCCATTATTGAACCAGATGCATCTTTTCACTGTCTCAGTAATTTTGCCACCATTGCTGATACCAACATCTTTCTTCCCCCAGCTTTAATTAATGAACTGCGTGCAATTAAATCTCCTGACGCTGTGGTTGGCCTTGAACTCATGTCTCTCTGATCATTAGTCTGGCTCAGCAGATTAGGAGACTAGCAGCGTCGTATCTGTGAGAGCTCATACTGTCTGTGTTCCTTCTTAACAAGTGCGTGTCTAATACCCTACCTGTCTCAAACACTGATCCATGTTTTTCCGTAGAAGATGCGGTGGTCAATTCTTGAATTGTTCTTGTTAACAGTTCATTTCATACTCCAGTTACTGGCTACATAAAGAAACTTCCCCTCACTTCTTTCTCCTCTCCATTTGCGACAGTTTTAAATTCATGTCACCTTGTCACTGGCTCCTTTAGCTGAGGAAATAGTGTTTCCCTTTTCAAAGCTCTTCCTAATTTTAAAGTCTCCATTAAATCTGCTTTCAACTTTCTATTTTTCCAGTGGTGATCATTCCATTACCTCAGGCATCTATTCAGAGCTATATCATTGTTATTTTTTAATCCCTGATGCATCACAGTGAACATATAGGCTGTACATGTTTTATGGTCTTAATATCCTTCTTATAATGGAGCGCTTAAACTACTGAGTGTTTGAACTGTGGAGTAACCATGGTCTTGCACAAAGCTGTCAATATCTCATTATTCCAAACTTCAAAGCCTCCTACTTATAAAATTTGATATACTGTTGGTCTTTTTATGACTTTATCCACCTGTAGATATGATTTGAAGACATTGAAGGTTGGCGATCTACCTTGGTGGCAACATTTAATGAGCAATATTGATCTATTCACATGTTGCCCTTCAATTTTCAGTTCTGCCAAAGTCAACGAAACTGAGGCCAGAATTTTACCGGTGCACCTTAAATCTCGCCGTTCAGTCCAAGCACAGGCTCTGAGTCAACGCAAGTGATGGTTAGGCAGCAGTGGTGATTTTGCCAGTGGCAGCTATTTCACTGATGAAATAGGAGAGGCATTATCACTAGATTATTAACACAGATCATGGTCTAGGGAGTTGGGTTCAACTCCCACCACGGCAGGTGGAAGAATTTGAATTCAATAAAACTCTGCAAGTAAGACTGAAACCCACTGTCAATTGTTGGGAAAAACCCATCTGATTCAGTAACGTCCTTCAGGGAAGGAAACAGCCTTCCTTATCCGGCCTGGCTTACATGTGACTCCAGACCCTCAGCAACATGGGTGACTCTTAACTGCCCTCTGGGCAATTAGAGATGGGCAATAAATGCTGGCCTAGCTGAATGCTGAATGAAAAGAAATGGCCTGTCTCCTCACACTGTCTGTTCAGTCCCAGGGTTGGCACCAGCAGGAGAGATAGCTGTGCCTCTGGTATCTGGGAGAAGGAGAGGACACCTCCATATTGAATGGCACTCACAGGCGTGTGGCACAGATTGCTTTTCATAGATTTTTTTTGAGAGATCTCAAAGACTAGAGAAGGGAGTGTCTGGTAGTAGCGGGTCTATGAGAGAGGTCATTCTATCACACCCCTCTGCCAATCAGCCTACCTCCAGAGCACTGGTAAAAACTCAGCTCTGAAAATCCAGTCAGATTATGATTGGGGGTCAGGGTTTTTTCTAATTTATTTGTGGGACATGAGCATTGCTGACTGGCCAACAATTATTGCCCTTTTGGGAAGGTGGGCAGTTAAGAATGGCTTGAAGGGGAACTTGCAGACAATGGTCTTCCCATGTGCCCTTGTCTTTCCAGGAAGGTGGTCGTGGGCTTTGAAGGTTATGTCTAAGAATCTTTGGTGAATTTCTGCAGTGCATCTTGTAGATGGTATATGTTGCTGCTACTGAGTATTGGAGGTAGAGGGAATGGATGTTTGTGGATGTGTTACCAATCAAGTTGGCTGCTTTGCCCTGAATGGTGTCAAGCCTCATTTTTAGGTAAGCCTGGTGCTGTTCCTGACATGCCCTCCTGCAATCTCCTTTGAACCAAGATTGATCCCCTGGCTTGATGGTAATGGTTGAGTGGGGGATCTGCCGGGCCATGAGGTTACAGATTGTGCTGGAGTACAATTCTACTGCTGTTGATGGTCCACAGTACCTTATGGATGCCCAGTCTTGAGTTGCTAGATCTGTTCGAAGTCTGTTCTATTTAGCACAGTGATAGTGCCACACAACACAATGGAGGATATTCTCAATGTGAAGGCAGGACTTCGTCTCCACAAGGACTGTGTGGGGGTCACTCTTACCGATACTGTCATGGACAGCTGCATCTGCAGCTGGCAGATTGGTAAGGATGAGGTCAAGTGTGTTGTTCCCTCTTGTTGGTTCCCTCACCACCTGCCGCAGACCCAGTCTAGCAGCTATGTCCTTTAGGACCCAACCAGTAGTACTGCTGTTGACCCACTCTTGGTGGTGGACATTGAAATCCCCCACCCAGAGTACATTTTTTGACCTTGTAATCCTCAATGCTCCCACCAAGTGTTGTACAACCTGGAGTCGTGCTGATTCATCAGCTGAGGGAGGACGGTACGTAGTAACCAGCTAGATGTTTCCTTGCCCATGTTTAACCTGAAGCTACAAGACTTCATGGGGTTGAGTGTCAATGTTCAGGACTCCCAGGATAACACCCTTCCAACTGTATACCACTGCGCTGCCACCTCTGCTGGGTCTGTCCAGGAATGGTGATGGTGGTCACTGGGACATTGTCTATAAGGTACAGTTCTGTCAGTATGACTATGTCAGGCTGTTGTTTGACTAGTCTGTGAGACAGCTCTCCCAATTTTGGCACTAGTCCTCAAATGGTAGTAAGGAGAATTTTACAGGGTAAACAGGGTAAACAGGGCTGATTCTTCCATTGTCCTTTCCAGTGCCTACATTGATGCCAAGTTACCATTTTGGTGTCATTCCTTTATTGAGACTTTATAGCTATTGACACAACTAAGTGACGTGCTGGACCATTGCAGAGTCTACTATTGAGTCTGGAGTCATCTGTAGGCCAGACTAGGTGAGGATGTAGGATTTCTTTCACTGAATGGCCTGAGTGAGGCAGATGGGTTTTTCCAATAATACATAATGGTGCCATAGACATCAGTAGATTCTTAATTGCAGATTTTTTTTTATTGAGTTCAAGTTCCACTATCTGCCATGATGGGATTCAAATCCAGGTCCCCAGAACATTAGCTCAGTTTCTGGATTCATAGTCCAGCGATGAGACCTCTGGGCCATCGCCTCCCCATCTGATATAGCTGTGTCGTGATGCATTCCTCAGGGAAGCGTACAGCATTGACACACAGGAGAAGGTCAACCATCCCATCAAGCTCAATAATCAGGTCCAAACACAATTGGTCCGTGTCCCTACTCACTCCCAACTACGAAAAGGTGATGTGGTGTCACCTGCCCTGTCAGCCCTATACACGCCTCTTCCCTCTGTCACTGCAGCAGATGTCAGATTGGTCTTCCTTAGAGTGAGGAAAGTGACAAGCCCAAATGAAGTCCACAGCCACGCACTCAGATCCTGTGTGGACCAGCTGGTGGAGGTATTCACTGACATCTTCAACCTCTCCTTGCTACAATCTAAAGTCCCCACCTGTTTCAAGAAGACCACTATCATCCCAGTACTGAAGAAAACACATGCAACTTGCCTTATTGGCTACCATCCAGTGGCTTTGACCTCCACCATCGTGTTTCGAGAGGCTGCTCATGGCCTACATCAACTCTAGCATCGTAACCAGCCTTGATCCCCTGCAATTTGCCTACTGGCGAAACAGGTCCACAGTAGATGCCATTTCTCTAGCCCTATACTCGTCCCTGGAACATCTGGATAATAAGGGCACCTACATCAGGGTCCTACTCATCGACAACACCTTCAACGTCATAATCCATTCCAGACTAATCTCAAAACTCTGAGATATAGGCCTTGTCTACATCCTCTGCAATTGGATCCTTAGCTTTCTGACCCACAGACTGCAATCAGTGAAGATGAACAGTAGCACCTCCTCCACAATAATCCCCAACATTGGCACCCCACAAGGATGCATACTCATCCCCCTACTGTACTCCATGCACATCCACGATTGTGTAGCCAAATTCTGAATGAACGCAATCTCCAAGTTTGCTGACAACATTACAGTTTTAGACTCGATATCTGATGCGTCAGAATATATACAGGAGATAGAGTGCTTGGTATTGGTGCAATGATATCAATCTCTCTCTCAATGTCCACAAAACAAAAGAACTGATCATTACCTTCAGGAAAGGAGAAGGACATGCCTTCATCTACATCAACAGAGCTGAGGTGGAGAGGGTCAAGAATGTCAAGTTCCTAGGAATGATGATAACTGACAAACTGTCCTGGACATCCCATGTAGATGCGATTATCAAGAAGGCACAACAACCCCTCTCCTTCCTCAGGTGGCTCAGGAAATTTGGCGTGTCCATAAGGACTCTCATCAACTTTTACAGATGCACCATGGAATATATTCTATCTGGGAGCATAATGGTTTAGAACGGCAACTGTTTTGCCCAGGACCATAAGAAAGTTGAGTGCACAGCTCAGACCATCACGGAAGCCAACCCATTTCTGAAAAAGGGTCTAGGCCCGAAACGTCAGCTTTCCTGCTCCTCTTATGGTGCTTGGCCTGCTGTGTTCACCCAGCTCTACACCTTGTTATCCCATCCATGGACTCCATTTATACTTTTCGTTGCCGTGGACAATCTGCCAACATCATCAAAGGGCCCTCCCACCCCGGTAATGCTCTCCTAAAACCTCTGCCATCAGGCAGAAGATACAGAAGCTTCAACACATGCAACAACAGGTTCAAGAACAGCTTCTCCCCTGTTGTTATTAGACTGATGAATGGACCTCTCTAATTTCAAACCTAATATTGATCTTGCTTGTGCACTTCCTGCTAATCAGGGATAGTATCACAGCTGCAGAAAAGGAGGTTATGGAAGAGGGTTTCTCCACTGAGTCAGTATGGGTGGAAGTCAGAAACAGGAAAGGAGCAGTCACTTTATTGGAAATTTTCTATAAACCCCCCAATAGCAACAGAGACACTGAGGAACAGACTGGGAGACAGATTTTGGAAAGGTCTAGAAGTAATAAAGTTGTAGTCATGGGCGACTTCAACTTCCCTCATATAGACTGGAACCTCCTAAGTGCAAATAGTTTGGATGGAGCAGATTTTGTCAGGTGTTTCCTGGAAGGATTTCTGACTCAATATGTAGATAGGCTGACTAGAGTGGAGGCCATACTGGATTTGGTGCTTGGCAACGAACCAGGTCAGGTGTCAGATCTCTCGGTGGGAGAGCATTTCGGTGATAGAGATCACAACTCCCTGACCTTTACTATGGTCATGGAGAGGGATAGGAGCAGACAGTATGGGAAAATATTTAATTGGGGGAGGGGGAATTACAATGCTATTAGGCAAGAACTGCGGAGCACTAAATGGGGTCAGATGTTCTCAGGGAAATGCACGATAGAAATGTGGAGGTTGTTTAGGGAGCAGATGCTACAGGTACTCGATAGGTTTGTCCCACTGAGGCAAGGAAGGGATGGTAAGGTGAAGGAACCTTGGATGACAAGACATGTTGACCACCTAGTCAAGAGGAAGAAGGAAGCTTACTTAAGGTTGAGGAAGCAAGGATTGGACAGGGCTCTAGAGGTCTACAAGCTACCCAGGAAGGAAGTGAAGAATGGACTTAGGAGAGCTAGAAGTGGGTATGAGAAAACCTTGGCTGGTAAGATCAAGGAAAGCCCCAAGGCTTTCTATACTTATGTGAGGAACAAGAGGATGGCCAGAGTGAGGATAGGGCCAATCAGGGATAGTGGAGGGAACTTGTGTGCGGAGTCAGAGGAGGTAGGGGAGGTCCTTAATGAATACCTTGCTTCAGTATTCACCAGTGAGAGGGACCTTGACATTTGTGAGGACAGCATGAAACAGGCAGATATGCTCGAACAGTTTGATGTTAGGAAGGGGAATGTGCTAGAAATCTTGAAAAACATTAGGATAGATAAGTCCCCTGGGCCGGACGGGATATACCCAAGGTTACTACGGGAAGCAAAGGAAGAGATTGCTGCCCCTTTGGCAATGATCTTTGTGTCCTCACTGTCCACTGGAGTAATGCCAGAACATTGGAGGGTAGCAAATGTCATTCCCTTGTTCAAGAAAGGGAATAGGGATAATCCTGGAAATTACAGACCAGTCAGTCTTACTTCTGTGACGGGCAAATTATTGGAAAGGTTTCTGAGAGATAGTATTTATGATTATTTGGAAAAGCACAGTTTGATTAGAAATAGTCAGCATGGCTTTGTGAGAGGCAGGCCATGCCTCACAAGTCTTATTGAATTCTTTGAGGATGTGACAAAACACATTGATGAAGGCAGAGCAGCGGATGTGGTGTATATGGATTTTAGCAAGGCATTCGATAAGGTTCCACATGGTAGGCTCATTCAGAAAGTAAGGAAGCATGGGATTGAGGGAAATTTGCCTGTCTGGATACAAAACTGGCTGTCCAATAGAAGACAGAGGGTGGTAGTAGATGGAAAGTATTCAGCCTGGAGCTCGGTAACCAGTGGTGTTCCGCAGGGATCTGTTCTGGGACCCCTGCTCTTTGTGATCTTTATAAATGACTTGGATGAGGAAGTGGAAGGGTGGGGTAGTAAGTTTGCCAATGACAAGAAGGTTGGTGGAGTTGTGCACAGCGGGGAGGGCTGTTGTAGGTTGCAACAGGACATTGACAGGATGCAGAGCTGGGCAAAGAAGTGGCAGATGGAATTCATCTTGGAAAAGTGTGAAGTGATTCATTTTGGAAGATAAAATTTGAATGCAGAATACAGGGTTAATGGTAGGATTCTCGGCTGTGTGGAGGAACAGAGGGATCTTGGGGTCCATGTCCATAGATCCCTCAAAGTTGATACCCAAGTTGATAGGGTTGTAAAGAAGGCACACGGTGTGTTGGCTTTCTTTGGCAGGGGAATTGAGTTTAAGAGCCGTGAGGTCATGCTGCAGCTCTATAAAACTTTGATTAGACCACACTTGGAATATTGTATTCAGTTCTGGTCACCTCATTACAGGAAAGATGTGGAAGCTTTAGAGACGGTGCAGAGGAGATTTACTAGGATGCTGCCTGGACTGGAGGGCAGGTCTTATGAGGAAAGGTTGAGGGAGCCAGGGCTTTTTTCATTGGAGCGAAGAAGGATGAGAGGTGACTTGATAGAGGTTTACAAGATGATGAGAGGCATTGATGGAGTGGATAACCAGAGACTTTTTCCCAGGGTGGAAATGGCTATTACGAGGGGGCATGATTTTAAGGTTATTGGAGGAAGATAGAGGGGAGATGTCAGAGGTAGGGTCTTCCCGCAGAGAGTGGTGGGCGTGTGGAATGCGCTGCCAGCAGTGGTAGTGGAGTCAGATACTTTAGAGACTTCTAACCAACTCTTGGATAGGCACATGGAGGATAGTAAAATGTAGGGTACGCAGGGTAGATTGATCTTAGTAGGATAATAGGTCGGCACAACATCGTGGGCCGAAGGGCCTGTACTGTGCTGTGCTATTCTATGTTCTATGTTCTGTGCATCCATAACTTTGCATGCCTTGCTCTGTATAAGCACCTATGAAGTGTATATCCTTGTTTGCCATGACCTGCCTGTACTGCTTGCAAAACAAAACTTTTCACTGTATTTCGGTGAATGTGACAACAACAAAGGAAATCAGATCAAATTCTCACCTAGAGCGGATGTTGCCATTGGGGACTGGATGAATAATCCTAAGATCTTTGGGGATTTGGGTTCCCACAAGACCTTTATGGAGGAACTTGCTCAGTGACACTAGGCAAGTTTGAGCTTTTAGAATAACCTAAGAGACTGGGGTTATTTCCCTAGAGTGTCAGAGACTGAGGAATGACCTTATAGAAGTTTATAAAATCATGAGGGGCATGGAAAAGGTGAGTAGTCAATGTCTTTTCCCCAGGATGTTGGAGTCCAAAACTAGAGGGCATAAGTTTAAGGTGAGAGAGGAGAGATTCAAGAGAGATCTAAGGGGCAACTTTTTCACGCATAGTGTGGTGTGTGTATGGAATGAGCTGGCAGAGGAAGTGGTGGTGCCTGGTACAATTACAATATTTAAGAGTCATCTGGATGGGTATATGAATAAGAGGGTTTTGGAAGGATATGGGATGGCAAATGCTGGCAAATAGGACTAGATTAATTTAGGATATCTGGGCAGCATGGATGAGTTTGACTGAAGCGTCTTGTTTCCGTGCTGTAAATCTCTATCACTCTTTATAACAGTGATATATTTCCAGGTCAGAATAGTGTCCTGTTGGGAAATTTATCATCATTCCTTCAGTATGTTAAAATATTCAGTATTAGGCTCCAATGGTTAAATGACATATCCCAGTTTCTAATTCATATGCCTTCCTGTTGCTTTCACCAAGTCCCAAAGTCACAAACCCACCCACTATCTTCTCTCTATCTAACACTATCTACCAGCCGTCTAGAGCCTTATTTCACAATCCAATTAAGTCCCTTACCAAACGCGAAAAAAAAGTGTACAGCCATTATCCAGCTTGCCTGAATGAAGTACACTTATACTGAATAGAACTGTGGATGGATGAGAGTAAAAATTAAGTCTGCCGTTTGCTGTCAGATTTCAAACAATATCAGAAGGCAGGAGAAAGTGAAGCTTGAGTGGAGGATATCACTTGAGCTAAAATTGCAGCCTGATTGTTCTTTAATATCTGTAACTTTTATAATATAGTTATCTAAACTAACTGCTGATTCACTTAATTACAAACCACAGTAATCACAGCTAAAGTGAAATCTTTGTATTTTAATGTTTTTTTTTAACACATTTGGGAGTTGCTGATTCATCCAGTATGGCAATTCCCTAGTTACTGGCAGCAATCCAGTTGCTACCTCGAAAAGCCACTGTGATGCGGCATATGATAAAGTGGTGTATGTTGCATTATTCAGGAACCATGTAACATTGGACCCATGGTTCCCAAAGCTGTCTGTCATTAGGGGTTTATCCTCACTTCATGTCTAATTCTATGATTGATAGAGATTGATTGCTACAATTAAACCAGATTAATGTTAAAAAGAGGTAATGTTTAAGAAAGGATGAAATTGCATTAAGGGTAGATTCTCTTGACCAATTCCTGAGACAAAATAATTATCCTATCTTCCCAGCCACAGGCTCCATCTACATGTTTTGTTGCTGTGGAAAGGCTGCCAATATCATCAAAGATCCGTCTCACCCAGGTAATGCTCTCTTCCAACCAGAAGATACAGAAGCTTGAACATATGCACCAATAGGTTCAAGAATAGCCTCTTCCCTGCTGTAATCAGACTGCTGAACAGACCTGGCTAATGTCAAATAAAGTTGATCTTGCTTTGTGCACCACCTGTGCAGCTGTAATCTTGTACGCCTCACTCTGTCTAAGCACCCGATGATCTGTATGTCCTTGTTAGCTATGATCTGTTGTACTGCTCACAAACAAAACTTTTCACTGTACTTTGGTACATGTGACTACAATAAATCAAATCAAATCCCGGAGCTCCAATTCTGAAGGGCCATAGTAGACTCGCAATTTTAATCTATTTTGCTCTTCGCAGATGCTGCCATACCTTCTGAGCTTTTCCAGTACCTTCTGATTTCTTTTTCCCTGATCTCTATAGTACATTGCTTTTTACTTATGAGGAATGTTCATGTTTAAAAAGGAAATAATTGCATCAAAGAGCTCAGAGAAGATTTGTTCCATTAATTCCTGGAATGAGGGTTTTCCAATGAGGAAAGTTATGCTTTGAGTTCAGAAGAATGGAAGGTGATCTTGACGAAACATATAAATTCTCAGGTGATTTGACAGTATGGATGCTGATGTTTCTCCTTATGGGAGGGATTAGAACTGTGAGAGATGATTCGAATGTTAGAAGTCTCCCATGAAAGATAGTTTTGAGGAGAACATGCTTTTCTTTCGGAGGCTCATAAATCTGTGAAATTCTCTTCCCCAGCCAGTAGTGAACACAATGCCATGAATATTTTTAAGGCAGAGGTATGTAGATTTGTAATTAACAAAGTAGTCAATAGGTATCTGTGTGGATAGGCAAAAATATGAAGTTAAGGTCTCAATCCAACTTCCAAATCCATAACCATTTCCATGCAGAAGGACAAGGGCAGTACATATATGGGAACACCACCAATTTCAAGTCCCTTTCCATGCCACTCACCATCCTGACGTGGAAATATATCACTTTTTCTTCACTGTGGCTAGGTCAAAATCCTGGAATTCCATCTCTAAAAGCATCGTGGGACTAACTAGAGCAAGTGGAATGCAGCAGTTCAAGAAGGCAGCTCACTACCACCTTCTCAAGGGTAACTAAAGATGGATAATAATTGCTGGTTGAGCCAACAGTATCCATATCCCATGAATGAATTAAAAAAAGAGCAGCCATAATCTTATTGAATGGCAGTGCAAACACAATGGGCTGAATGGCCTACTCCTGCAAGAATGGCAAATTTCAAATGATCACAACAATTCGCATCCAGTGGAGAAAAGAATGCTTATTAGTTCAAAGTGGGCTGTGCATAGAAAAAGCAATAAAGAACTAGATGTTCACAAAATTCCTGGTAATTCTATAAAGGTGAAAGGCCTGAAGATATTCCCTTTATTTGCAAAGAACGTATGTTCTTCTAGCAAGCGCTAAACGAGCCACATTACAAGCTTGACTGGTTATCTCAAATTGGTTGTTAGAGTAGCTAATAGTGCACTGTAACTGATGATAAAATTGTTAAGACATGCATTCACAGCTTAAACTTGGACACAAGCCTGTGAGGTTGACCAAGATTAAGGTTACAGACTCCTTGAACGCAAACCTTCAGAAATGTCTCGTGTTCAACAGAAGCCAAGAGACAAATGTATAACAAAGAACAAGGACCAAAACAAAGAAAATTACAGCACAGGAACAGGCCCTTCGGCCTTCCAAGCCTGCACCGACACACTGCCTGTCACAACTAAAACCCCCTACTCTTCTGGGGACCATATCCCTCTATTCCCATCCTATTCATGTATTTGTCAAGAAACCCTTTAAAAGTCATTATAGCATCTGCTTCCACTACCTCCTCTGGCAACAAATTCCAGACACCCACCACCCTCTGTGTAAAAAACTTGCCTTGTACACCACCTTCAAACTTTGCCGCTCACACCTTAAACCCATGCCTCCTAGTAACTGACTCTTCCACCCTGGGAAAAAGCTTCTGACTGTCCACTCTCTCCATGCCCTTCATAATCTTGTAGACCTCTATCAGGTCACCCCTCAACCTCCGTCATTCCATTGAGAACAGCCCAAGTTTCTCCAACCTCTCCTCATAGCCAATGCCCTCCATACCTGGCAACATCCTGGTAAATCTTTTCTGTACCTACAATCAAGTTCCACAGACATGTTATAATCTGTAACAGGTACCTCTCCACGCTCAGAAAAAGACCATCTTCAATAACGAAGGAAAACTGATGCTTCCAGGAGTTTTATGGTGGCATGATAGCTCAGTGGTTAGCACTGCTACCTCACAGCACCAGGGAGCTGGGTTTGATTCCAGCATTGGGTGACTGTCTGCGTGGATTCCCTCTGTGCTCTGGTTTTCACCTGCAGTCCAAAGATGGTAGGTTAGGTGGATTGACCATGCTAAATTGCCCATCATGTCCAGGGATGTACAGGCTAGGTGGGTTAGCCACAGGGAATGTAGGGTTGCAGGGATGATGTGGGTCTGGGTGGGATGCTCTGTGGAGGGTTGATGTGGACTTAATGGGCCGAATGGCCTGCTTCCACGCTGTTGGAATTCTATGATAAATCTTAAATAGGCAATTTTCTGTGCACAGACTTGTCCAGGTCACTGACCAGGTTTTTCGTTTACATCTCATTGACACAGCTGAGAAGTTTCAATGAGATTCCCCTTATCCTTATCCTTTTAAACTCCATCAAGTACAGACCCAGTGACCTCAACCACTCCTCATATGACAAGCCCTGCATCCCCAGGCTTTTTCCTGTAAACCTCTTCTGTGCCTCCTCCAACTTGAGCACATCCTTCATTAGGTAGTGGGCTCAAAACTACTCACAATAATCCAAATGCAGTCTAACCAGAGCCTTATACATACTCAGCAGCACATCCCTGTTCTTGTACTCTAGGCCCCCCTCAAATTGAATGCTAAGATTGCATTTGGCTTCCTAACTGAAAAACCGAACCAGCAAGTTTACCTTAAGAGCATCCTGATTTAGGACTCCCTTTGAGCTTTCGATTTCTGAAGTCTTTGTCCATTTCGAAACCAGTCCACACCTCTATTCTTCTGACAAAAGTGCATAACCTCACACCTTCCCACATTGTATTCCATGGATAAACTTCTTATTGAATAATGTTTAAACTTTCCATTCTATTCATCTACATAGGGTCATAGAGGTCTACAGCATGGAAACAGGCCCATTGGCCCATTATGTTGCCTAGATGATTAGATCTCAGATATTATTCCCTTCTTACTCTATTCTATAAATGACAACAATTTTGGTGTTTGTGCTTTCTCTGAGCCCACTCACTCATTGGTAAAACCCTACAGTTCACTGATGGCTACATAACTTGTCGCTTTTAATTTCCCACTTCTAATTAACAAGTGCCCATGCCATTTTATCGACACTAGTTCAGTGTAGGGAGAGCTGGCAAGAGGATTTTTATCTCCGACATTTAATATATTCATTGCCAGGTCAACTGTTACAAGCCATAAATGTACAGCAGGACACTCATTACTCAGGTGACAGTAAAAGAGTGCTCATGGCAAATTAATTACTGACTTGCTGTGGGCCTCACCAAAGTTGTAACATTCCTGGAATTTATCCAGGTTACACCATCAAAGATAATTATATTCCGCAGGTATAATGTATTTTCATCACCAGTAGTGCTGATCTTAGGATAATAATGAACATATATTATTCCACTAAGAGGTGAGAGTCTCAGGCAGCCCACAGCTGATTATATTGATTTGATTCTTCCTACAATATGTGTTGAATCTAAGAAGTATTGTTTGTGTTATAGAGGCTGTTAGAGGCTGTGTCGCCTCAAATTCGGTGGGTAAAAGCATTGGCTACTGGTGTGACACAAAGCTGGAAAATGCTGGAGAAACTCAGCAGGCCTGGCTGCATCTGTGGAGGGAGAAAGAGTTAACATTTCAAGTCTGGTATGACTCTTCTTCAGTTCTGAAGAAGCTCTGAAGATGAGTCATATCATGCTCGAATGTTAACACTGTTTCTGTCTCCACAGATGCTGTTAGACCTGCTGAGTTCTGTCAGCATACTCTGTGTTTGATCCATGATTTAGAAAATGTGATACAAAGTCAACTTACACTGAGTCCAAAACTGGCTAGAATATGGAGTAGATAATGATGGGGGAGGGAATTTCATGATTTAAACTTTGTTGGCAGAGCTTAAGTAAGAGGAGAACAATTTAGAAGGGGCAACTTTTTAATACAAAGTGTGATTCATTTGTGGTGCGAACTGCCAAAGGAAGTTCTGGATGTGGGTACAGTTGCAATGTTTCAAAGACATTTGGATAAGTACATGAATAGGAAATGTTTGGAGGGATATGGGCCAAACACAGACAAATGGGATTAGTATAGTTTGAGAACCCTGGTTGCATGGACGAGTTGGATCAAAGTGTCTGTTTCTGTGCTGCATGATTCTATGAGGAGGCAACTTAAGCCCTTGTGTCTGCTTCCATTTAACATGATCATGGCTGATCTTGTTTCGGCATCAACTCCACTTTCATCCTTACTCCCAATAACTGCTTAACCTCTTACTTTCTAAAATTTTGATCTATCTCCCTGGCCCACTCTGTGTCCTGGCATCCACTACATTCTGGAATCGTGAATTCCACAGATTCACAACCCTTTGATTGCTGTGGAAGCATTGGTAAAACTCTGAGGAGCCACAATGATTGGGTTTGAGGAGGTTGATTTCGACAACTCCATATCATTCAATATTATCACCCAATAGAACCCTATTCACCTGTAACAGGACTTCCAGCAGCAGGAAGCAACAGTGAGGGAGGCAGCGAGAGCAGTCATACAGACTATTGCTAGAAAAATAGGTGCCTATGGCTGGAGGAGTGCTAATGCTCTTTAGGGAAGGAAATCTGCCATCCTTACCCAGTCTGGCCTCCAAGTGAATTTTAATGCAATGTTGTTGACTCTTAACTGCCCTCTGAAATGGCAATTAAGGATAGACAACAAAAGCTGCCCTTGCCAGGAACCCTACAGCAGGTTAAAGAGGAAAATAAGACGTTATTGGGATTGGCAGTCTATTTTAATTCTCCTTTCTTTTTGTTTATCGGGAGAGGGATAAAACAAGTTATCAACTCATTATCACCCAATTTTCACACTGGCATGATCACAAACATATAATATAATGTTGTTGTCATTCTTTATTCACACAGCAATTTATTGTAATGAAAGAGTGGCAGAAATAAATTTGTAGGTTATCGAAAAGGAAAATATTGTGTGGAAGGGACATAGAGAATAGAAACATAGAAAATAGGTTCAGGAGTAAGCCAATTGGCCATGTGAGTCTGCACCAACATTCAATATGATCACGGCTAATCATGTAATTTTTAGCTCACTCCCGCTTTCTCTCCATACCCCTTGATCCCTTTAGCTGCAAGGACCAAGTATGGCTCTGTCTTGAATATAACTAATGAACTGGCCTTCTGTGGGAGAGAACTCCACAGGATCACAGCTTTCTGAGTGAAGAAATTCTTCCTCATCTCAGTCCTGAATGGTTTACCCCTTATTCTTAGAATGTGACCCCTCCCAACCCCCAACCCCCCCCCCCACCCACCACCACCCCCACCCCCCACCCCCACCCCCAGTTATGGACTCCTCCAACATCGGGAACATTCTTCCTGCATCTAACTGGTCCAGTCCTATAAGGATTTTATATGTTTCTATGAGAACCACCCACCCACCCCACCTCATTCTTCTAAATTCCAGTGAGTACAAGATCAGTCAATCCAGTCTTTCCTCATATGTCAGTCCTGCCATCCCAGGAGTCAGCTTGGTGAACCTTTGCTGGACTCCCTCAATCTCAAGAATATCCTTCCTCAGACTAGGGGACCAAAACTGCACACAGTACCTAAGGTGTGGCCTCACCATTGGTCTGTACAACTGCAGCAAGTCAGGGGAGTGGAACTGAATAGATAGTGCTTTCAAAGAATTAGAACTGGCACAATTAGCAGGATCATATTACACACAGCAAGGGCATTGAAACATAGAAACGTAGAAAATTTTGAGCAGGTGTAGGCCATTCGACCCTGTAAGCCTGCTCTGCCATTCATAATGATCATGGCTGATCATCTAACTCAATAGCCTGCTCCCACTTGGCCCCCATATCCTTTAATCCCTTAAGCCCCAAGTGTTACACAGTGAGATCAGCATTGATCTAGTTGAACGGTGGGACAGGTTCAAGGAGATGAGTGGTTTACTCCAGCTCCTAACATGTATATCCAAATATTCACAAAGGGCTGTTTTCAACTGGATCACCCTTTAATCAGTTCATGTCAAGCTTTCTTTTCATTCATGTCACTGGTTGGCCAGTATTTTATTGCCTATCTCGTTGTCCTTGAGAAGGTGAGTCACCAGATTGAACTGCTGCTACCCATGTGCTGTAGGTATGCCGTTAGGAAGGGAATTCCAGGAGTTTGACGCAACAACACTGAAAGAATAGTGAGGATGATGAGTGGTTTGGAGGGGGGCTTGCAGGTGGTGGTGTCCCCATGTATCTGCTGCCCTTGACTTTATAGATGGCAGATGTCATGGATTTGGAAGGTGCTGACAAAGGAGACTTGGTAAATTTCTGCAGTGTGACTTGCAGATGGCAAGCTATTAAAGGATTACCGCATGCAGTGTCGCTGCGGTCCTGTTGCTTCAGTGTGGAATTGAGGGCTCTGTCACATACTCAATTGTCAAACAAAGCCATCTCACGAAGTCACGATCACAGGATTTGACGCTGGCTTCACATTTCTTGTATGTTTCCAAATCTTAAACCTCAGGAGAAAAACCAAACACTGAGGGAGAGGAAAATACTCACAGGGCTAAGAGACTTGCAAAATCTCTGAACTGGCATTTATCCTGGAGCAAGGAGGATAAGGTGAATGGTTTTTGATGTGAGAGTGCAGCTTATATGAACAATGGGAGTGCATGACACCTTACCTGATATCCTTGAGTTAACGCTGGTGCTGAATTTTGAAGAGATTGAAAACAGGAAGTTTTCTAAGGATCGGATGCTGACATTAATATAACAGTAGTGCAGTGCCCACGAACATCCCAAGGTTTAGGATCATTGTCAAAACGGAAATGACACCTATAGTCAATACGGTGTGAAGCCGGAGGAATACAGCAGGCCAGGCAACATCAGAGGAGCAGGAGAGTCGACGTTTCGGGTTTGAACCCTTCATCAGGACAACCCTACTGCAGATCCATTGAGTGACTGAAAACCCCTCTGCGAAGCCTTGGCTCTGACTCCAGCATCTGCAGTTCTTGCTATCTCCGAAAGACACATATAGGTGACTCCAATACCCTACCAACCTGATTGACTCGTAACTTGCTGCGCAAATGCCTGAGTAAGCCATTATGTTGTATCAAACTGCTTTTGTACTCAACGGGCCATACACACTGGCCTCACTATCAAATCCACATCCCAATGCTGAGAAGGAAAACCTACCTCACAAGGAGAATAATGTTATTCCACTCCACTACAACAACAATAGCATTTTGTGTTTACATTGCACTATCAACCCTGGCAATAGGCCTGGGTGTCTCAGTGGTTAGTACTGCTGCCTCATAGCGCCAGGAACCCTGGTTCAATTCCACCCTCGGGCGACTGTCTGTGTGGAGTTTGCATATTCTCCCTGAGCCTCTGGGTGCTCTGGTTTCCTCCCACAATCCAAAGATGTGCAGGTTAGGTGGATTGGCCATGCTACATTGCCTGTAGTGTTCAGGGATGTGTTGTTTAGGGTGGGATGGGTCTGGATGGGATGCTCTGAGTGTTGGTGTGGACTTGTTGAGCTGAAGGGCCTGTTTCCACACTGTAGAGATTCTGCAATAACAAGGCAGTCATCTTATGGAATCAGGACAGATGACCAAAGCTTGGTCCAAGAGGTTTATTTTTGGGAGCAAATGTAATGAGAGGAGGTCAGGGAGGTAGAGAAGCAGAGAGGTTTTGAGGGTCTATTTCAGAACCTAAGGGCAGAAATAACTGAAACAGTGACCACTGTTTGGTCAGGTGAAGGAAGGTAAGGACCACCAGGAGGTGGGAATGAGAGGAACTGAGTAGAGATTTCAAAGACAAAATGCTCAGCAAATTTTGGAGAAACTCATTAGGTCTGACAACATCTGTGGAGAAATAGACAGAGTTAACATTTCAAATCCAGTATGACTCTTCTTCAGAATTAGAGACTTTTTATACTTTTGACAGAGGCAGAGACCCAGTGCAAAAGACAAAGGGGACATTAATGGTGGAGGAAGAGAAAAAAACGAGATATAAAATGAGTGTGAATTAGGGTGTGAAAGGGAGAGAATCCTCCTCTCTTCTGAGAGCACAGTAAACAAGGCGCAAACAAGACAAGGCTGTGAGAATGTAAGAAAAGTGGAGAAAACAGGGATAACATGATCCGTTTCTCAAGTTATTGGATTCAATATTGAGACCTCAAGGCTATAAAGTGCCCAAGTGGTAAATGATGTGTTGTTCTTCAAGCTTGGATTGTACTTTGTTGGAACATTGGCTCAAGACAGAAATATTATCAAGAGACCAAGGTGGATTATTGAAATAGCATGTTACTAAGAGGTCAGGGTCATTCCTTTGGACAGAGTGATGTTCCACAAAGCAGTCACCCAGTCTGCGCTTGGTCTTACCAATATGAAGATGTCAAACAGTTCTAGGATTGAAGGGGTATACGGAGGTAGGGAGAGGGCGGACTTGATGGTAAGATATCATTGGGATAAAGATCTTTTGATCAGCGAGGATCCAGGCACAGCTCATGAGAAGTGCTTTCCATTCTGGGCATTTTCTAATCAACTCTCTGCCTCTTCCGTTGACCCTGTTTCTGACAAGTGGGCCGTGAACATTCATTGGATGGGCCCATGCTCATAAGCAAGGTGTTACTTTGTTTTGCCTTCCACAGGACGACCAGCTGGGAAACTCTCTTGCTTTTGGCACGGGGAAGAATCGGAAAATTTTACGGACTGCTGATCACCCTGTTTGTCCACATTATGAATGCAGCTTCTGCAGCCAACCAGTGCGATCAGGAACTGGTCCAAAGGTAGGGAGGAAACAAACTGCACCACAAGACCTCCTACATGGTGACACTAGACAATTCATACTTGACACATAGAAATGGACAAAGTATGCATTAAGCAATTGTCATACTTACTTATCAGTGGCATTACAGTGACACAGTTCATGTGTTGGGTCATTTCCTGGATGTATTTTGGAAGCTGGTCAATGTGAAGCAATAATGCCCTCTCAAAAAACAAAAATTGCACCCGATATTCAAGTCGCAATGCCAAAGTACAGTTACATAGAATGGAATCAAACTGGTGTGCTGTTTAGTTTTGATGAATTGCAGGGCTTTATTAATGGCCCAATCGATGTTAACTACTTTTTATTAAATGCGATTGTAAGACTCAGTCAAGGGAGGAGCAGCTGAGTTCAAAGGCCAGACTCTCTGCACTCAATGGCACAGCGACTCACCATCCATCCAACACGTAAGAAATCTTCAAAGAGCCAGAATTGACTTTTGACTGGCAAAGGTTTCAATCACCTTGGCTTACTTTGGCTTTCTCCGTCTGAAGTCTCTTTCTCCAATTCCAGACTCTGGAACAACAAAACATATCTACAACACTGTTTTATTCCAGAACCGCACTCACCGGCCAAAGGATGAATTGCAGTGTTACTTATCTGTGAAAAAAAAATAGGCAAAAGAAGAGATAGAAAGCACCGAAATATATTTATTTTTCCCTTTATTCTTTCGTTGGATGTGGCCATCACTGGTAAAATAAAAACCCCAAAGAACTGTGGAAATCAGAAATAAAAACAGAAACTGCTGGAAAATCTCAGCAGGTCTGGCAGCATTTCTGTGGAGAGAAAGCAGAGTTAATGATCCGGGTTCAGTGACCCTTCTTCAGAACTGATTGACAAAGGTAAAAGTTGATTTATACGCTGAAGATGGGTTGGGGAGAAAGGGGGAAGGAGCAAATGATAGGTGGAGATGGAGCACACAGAAAGAGAAAAACAGTCGGGCAATCAAAGGAATGGGTAAAGGTCGGCCTGGGAGAATAAATAGCTGCTAATAGGGACCATTAATGGACAACAATGGGTTGCTTGTAGTAGCAATCTATGTGATGACAATGTCTAGTGTGTGGAGTTTAGAGTAAGGTCAGGGGAGGAGGTGCTCAGGCGCTAAAATGATTGAACTCGATATCCAGAGGGCTGCAGGGTCCCCAAGCAGAAAATGAGATGTTGTTCTTCCAACTTGCATTGAGCTTCATTGGAACACTGCAGCAAGCCTGAGACAGAGATGTTGGCCAGGGAACAGGAAGGTGTATTAAAGTGGCAGGCAACTGAAACCTCAGAGTCTTTTTTGAGGAAAGAACAAAGGTGTTCTGCGAAGAAATCACCCAGTCTGCACTTTGTCTCTCCAGTGTAGAGGAGAACCCGACAAGGTGTGTCTGAAGTTTTGGATACTGGAAAAGGAGGAAGTAAATAGGCAGGTGTTACATATTCTGAGGTTTCAGGGGAAGGTGCCATCAGGGTGTGGGAAGGTGTTGCGAGTGGAGGAGGAGTGAAACAATACTTTCTAGAGGGAACGGTCCCTCTAGAATATGTGTCTGTAGCTTTCCGCTGGAAGTGGCAGAAATGGTGGCTAATGATACTTTGGATGTAAATGCTGGTGGGTGGAAAGTAAGCACCCTGGGTATCCTATTGCCTTTGTGGGAGGGAAGAGATGGAGCGAGGACTGAAGTGTGGGAGATGTGCCAGACAGGGATCAGGGTCCAGTCAATCACAGGGATTGGGGAATCCTCAGCTGAGGAAGAAGGTGGACATTTTTGGGTCCTCCTTGTTGACGTTGGCATCATCGGGACATCAGAGATGAAAAAACTGGGAGAATAGAATAGTCTTTTGCGGGAAGCAATGTGTGAGAATGTGTAGTCCAGGTAGTTGTGAGAGTCGCCGGGTTTATAGTGGATATTAGTGGCCAGTCTATCCCCAGAAATGGAAACAGAGATGTCAAAGAATGGAAGGGAGGAGTCAGAGATGGACCAGGTGAAGGTGAGAGTGAGGTGGAAATTGGAAGCAAAATTGATAAACTTTTCCAATTCCAGACAAGAGAGGGAAGCAGCTCTGATGATGTTATCAATGTACTAGCGAAAGTTTTGTGGGTGGGGTCTGGAGTAGGACTGGAACAAGGAATGTTTCATGTATTCCACGAAAAGACAGGTATAACTATGCACGTACTCATGGCCACCCCTTTGACCTGAAAAAAGTGGGAAGAATTAAAGGAAAAGTTTTCAAAATGAGGACGTGCTGGGCCAGGCTGAGGGTAGTGGTGGGTGGAGACGGTTCAGGCCTTTTTCCCAGAAAGAAGCAGAGAGCCCTGAGATGATTGTGATGGGGGATGTAAAAGGATTGTGCATTCATGGTGATAGTAGACGGCTAGAGGCATCAAACTGGTAATTCCGAAAGTGAGGTAAAGTGTCAGAGGAACCATGGATGTAAGTGGGGAGGAATTGAACAAAAAAATTCGAGTCGAGGTAGGGAGAGAAGGAGTTTTGTTGAGTTCTTGTATCTTGTAGAGGGTACACACTGCCTAGTATTTTGTTTCAGTGGTGGAGGGAGTGAATTGGTAAAGATGTTAGTTGAGGGTGCATTACATTATCCTGGATGCTGTCAAGCTTCTTGAGTGTTGTTTGAGCTGCACTCATCAGGCCAGTGGGGAGTATTCCATCACACTCCTGACTTGTGCCTGGACATCGTGAATACAAGCTGAACTCTGCAGAGGAAGTATATCTGAATTAGAAAATGAAAAATTCAAGCACGTCTGGCAACACCTGTGGAAAGAGAAATAGAGTTAATGTTTTGAGTCCAACAAGGCTTTTTCAGAACTCAAAGGCTTTGAGGAATCAGGAGGTGAGTTACTGTCTGCAGAATTCCCATCCTCTGACCTGCTCTTGTAGCCAGAGCATTTATGGGGCTAGTCTAAATCAATTTCTGCTGCTACCATTCTATAATTTCTTCCAAAATGCTTCACCTTATACTTAGGTCATAGAATCGTAGAGATATACAGCAAGGAAACAGGCCCTTTGGTCCAACTCGTTCATGCCGAACAAGTTAATCCAGTCCCATTCGCCAGAATTTGGCCCATATCCCTCTAAACCCTTCCTATTCATATACCCATCCAGATGCTTTTTTAAATGCTGTAATTGTACTAGCCTCCACCACTTCCTCTGGCAGTTCATTCCATACATGCACCATCCTCTGCGTGAAAGAGTTGCCCCTTAGGTCCCTTTTAAATGTTGTCCCTCTCACCTTAAACCTATGCCCCCTAGTTTTGGACTCTCCCACTGTGGCCTCCTTGCTATAGGAAGAATGTTGTGAAACTTAAAAGGGTTCAGAAAAGTTTTACAAGGATGTTGCCAGGGTTGGAGGGTTTGAGCGATAGGGAGAGGCTGAATAGACTGAGACTATTCACCCTGGAGTGTTGGAGGCTGAGGCGTGACCTTATAGAAGTTTATAAAATCATCAGAGGCATGGATAGGATGAATAACCATGGCCTTTTTCCCAGGGTAGGGGAGTCCAAAACTAGAGGGCATAGGTTTAAGAACAGATTTAACTGGAACCTGAGTGGTAACTTTCTCACAAAGAGAGTGCTGCATATATGGAACAAGCTGCCTCAGGAAGTGGTAGATGTGGGCACAACTACAACACGTAAAACACATTTGAACACTTTCACGAATAGGAAAGGTTTAGAGGGATATGGGCCAAACACAAACAAATGGGATTCTTTCAGTCGGCATATACAAGTTGGGCTGAAGGGCCTGTTTCCATGCTGTACAACTCTATGACTCTAAATATTGCCTGTAGAGTGGATTTTGGGAATCATTTCATTACTTGCAATCCTTGCAGTAAGACCATGTAAAAGTGCCAAGATTATCCATCTGGCCTAAGGTTCATATTTCAGAATCTGGAGTGCCTGCTCTAAATTTCGATTCAAATCAAATTCTAGTAAATGTTTAAGTGCTATTCCAAGGAGCATAGCTTGAAAACTTAGTCGAAATTGCAGAAGCGTGTTTACTTTAGTCACTTCCAATCCGAAACACATCCCCCTGAACAGTAACAAAGGTTAAATGGTTCATTCATTTCGCATTTGCCAAGAAGCTTAATTTTCATGAGGCTATCTCATTTTCCATTGAATTGGCTTAACTTACTGTCAATGCTACGTTTACATGTTGAAAAGCAACAACTCGTGTTATCGCTTGGGTATTAAATAGAAAAAATTACCCTCGAATTTACTGCCCATCTCATTTTAACAGTCTTAGACTGGATGATTCTATGTTGTGGAAAGATATAGGCCTTTAAAAAGAAACTCATTAATTCCTTTATTAAACATTCAAGTGGAATAAAGGAATTAATGCACTTTTTTAATTAAGGCTTTTTTTTTATTACACTCGTTTTAGTTCAGGAGCTGTCACACAGTACAAACACTGATGTATCAAAGCATAGGGAATGCAGAAATGATAATTATTGCTCAGGATGTCTGAAATGAAAACAGGATCTTAAAAGTTTTCTTCCACAGTGAAGCTAAGGACAAAGCAAGTGTTTGTTCCTGTTGGTTTAGTGCGAGAATGGTAATTTTAAAATTACTTTTCTATAATGGGATGTGGGTGTCGTTGGCATATTTCCCATCTCTAGCTGCTCTTGAGATGCTAGAAAGACTGAAGTCTCTGGGATGTAGCTCAATTCGCTGTTTGAATGGGAGCTCCAGCATTTTGACGCAGCAACAATAAAGGAATGGCGATATATTTCAAATGGAGATCAATGTGTGTGACTTGGAAGAGAGCTTGCAGGAGACATGTTCTCATGTGACTGCTGCACTTCTCTTTGTAGGGGATAAAGTTCAGGAATTTGGAAAAAGCTGTCAAATGAGTCTTGTTGATTTGCTGCAGAGTGTCTTATTCATGGTAGACGCTGTTGTCACTGTGAGATGATGGTGGGGGAATAGATGATGGAGGTGACTATTAATGCACAACCAAGTGCAAGCCCTCTTTTTTTGGGTGGTCATGCTGTCAGCTGTCTGAGCTCCAGTGTCTAGAACTCTCTCCATAAAACTCTCTCTTTCTCTCTCTCCCTGCACTGATGGTCCTTCCAACCTCCTATTATGAGCACACAAACAAAAACAAAGTTGCTGGAAAAGCTCAGCAGATCTGGCAGCATCTGTGAAGGAGAAAACTATCTCTTACTATCTCTTAGCTTCTGAGTGTTTGGTTGTTCACTATACATATATCAATGAAAAAGAGGAAAATGTGGACAAGGTAAGAAGTAAGGGTGCTGATGACACTAAGATTGGCTAGGTGGTTGACAGTGAGGAAGGTCTTAGGTTCCAGGAGGATATAAAGGAAGTAGTCAGATGGGCTAGCAGGAACTGCAGATGCTGGAGAATCTGAGATAACAAGGTGTAGAGCTGGATGAACACAGCAGGCCAAGCAGCACCAGAGGAGCAGGAAGGCTGACGTTTTAGGCCTAGACCCTTCTTCAGAAAAACTGCTTGGCCTGCTGTGTTCATCCAGGTCTACACCTGGTTATCTCAG
>NC_063337.1:8317968-8434147 GCF_021869965.1 Rhincodon typus | reverse complement strand
TGCTGCTTGGCCTGCTGTGTTCATCCAGCTCTACACCTTGTTATCTTATATCTTATAGTCAGATGTGCTGATCAGTGGTAGATGGCATTTAACCCTATTAATTTGAGATGATGCACTTTGGAAGAAGTAACAAGACAAGGGAGTATTCAATGAATGGTAGGACACAAGGGAGCTCAGCGTCATAGAGTAATAGAGATGTACAGCACAGAAACAGACCCGTCGGTCCAACTTGCCCATGCCAACCAGATATTCTACATTAATCTAGTCGAGAGAAACAGAGAAATCTTGGGGTCCTTGTCCACAGCTCCCAAAATTTGGCTAGACATGTTAATAGGTTGGGAAGGCATACATTCGTGGCATATATTATAAGAGCAGAGAGGTTGTGTTGGAGGTGTTTGGAGCAAGGAGGTCATGTTGGAGCAGAACTTTGGTTAGGCTGCAGCTGGAGTACTGTATGCAGTTCACTATGGGAAGGATGTGATTGCACTGGAGGGGATGCAGAGGAGATTGACCAGGATAGTGCAAGAACTGTAGATGCTGGAATCAGAGTCAATACAGTGTGGGAGATAGTAGGAACTGCAGATGCTGGAGAATCCGAGACGACAAGGTGCAGGGCTGGATGAATGCAGCAGGCCAACCTCTCTGCTCCTATGATGCTGCTTGGCCTGCTGTGTTCATCCAGCCCTGCACCTTGTTGTCTCAATACAGTGTGGAGCTGGAGGAACACAGCAGGTCCAGGTAGCATCAGAGGAGCAGAAGAGTTCTGAGGGAGGGTCACCGGACCCGAAACGTTAACTCTGTTTTTTACTTCACGTAGTTGCCAGACTTGGTGAGCTTTTCCAGCAACTTTGTTTTTGTGTCCATGCTTTGGGTCTGGAACCTTCATCAGAACTGGGGAAGGTGAAGGTAGCTGGAAAATAAATAGGGAGAGGAGGGGTGGGGATGGATGAAGGTATGTGGGATGGTGATAGGTGGATGCAGGTTGGGATAGTAGAGATTGGTCAGTGGGAAAGTGGGGCAGATAGGTGGGGAAGGAGATGGACAGGTTGTGTTAGTTCAAGGCGGCGTGGATGAGGGGGAGGGTTGGATGTGGGATGAGGCCGGGGATGGGGAGATTTTGAAACTGGTCAATTCTATGTTGAGGCCATCTAACTGTAGTCTACTGAGGCGGAATATGAGGTGCTGTTCCTCCAGTATGCATGTGGCATCATTGTGGCACTGGAGGAGGATCAGGATGCACATATCACCCAGGGAGTGGGAGGGGGAATTAAAATGGTTAGAAACAGGAACATGTTGATTATAGTGTACAGAATGTAGATGCTCCATGAATCGGTCACTGAGTGTGTGCTTGGCCTCACCGATGTAGAGGAAGCCGCATCAGGAGCAACTGATACAGTAGACCAGGTTGGAGGATGTACAGGTGAACTCCTGCCAGATTTGGAAAGTTTGTCTTGGGCCTTGGAGAGGAGGTGTAGGGACAGGTGTGGCACCTCCTGCTGTTTAGCCATTAAGTCCATATTAAAGCTCCAAAGAGCATCCCATGCAGTCCCACCCCATTCATGTAACCAAACATTTCCCATGGCTAACCCATCTAGCCAACACATTCCTGCACAATTACCATGGTCAATCTACCAAACTTGCAATTCTTTGGACTGTGAGGGAGGGAACCCACCCAGCCACAGGGAGAATGTGCAAACTCTGCACAGATTGTTGCCTGAGGCTGGAATCAGACCCAGATACCTGGTGCTGGGAGGCAGCAGTGCTAACCACTGAGCCACTGTGCCGCATAGAGTAGATAGATTGAAACTGCTTACATTTGTACAAAAACCACAAACAAGAAATGTGGGTTTATAATGTGCAAACAAAGTAAGAATGATGAGAGAAAAAACACAATGAGTAGTTAGGGTGCGAAATGTGCTGCCTGAAGATGCGGAGAATTGAAGCATTCAAGAGAGCACAGGGCATTTTTTGGGGTTAGTAATAATGCACAATGATATTGAGTAAAGGCAGGAGTTTGGCCCTAAAAAACAGAGCCCAGAGTAGATAATAGAGCTGGTGTTGACACAATGGACCAAGTGGCTTCCTCTGTACCACATTATTAATTCTGTGATTCTAAGTACTCTTTGCCTTGTCACTGTAGAAGTTACTTTCCCTCCTGGTGAGAGATCATTAACTGCATCATCAAAATAACTTCCTTGGCTTTATTCCACTTCACAGATTGACATACAGTGTCAGATTAATGCAAAGTTGTTCTTGCTTTGCGTACAATATGGGATTCCTTTCCTGAATATTGCCTCCCTCCTTCATGACCAAACAAATACATTGTTTTAATTAATAGGACCCATGTAATTACCTTTCACTCTTGTATTTTTACTGAGCCAACAGTACCTATCTTAATGACAAGGATGGAAAAAAAAACAATTAAAACCAACTGATCTATTTGGAAGCCCGATTATAAAACATTGAAAAGAAAATTGATCAATTAGAGCAAGGTTTTAATAGATTTTCTATTGCAGTTTTCAGTGATGAACGGAAAGGAAAACATTTCCTCAACTCTTGTAATGCCTATGACCTTTTTTTAACCTGTTGACAGTATGAAATAATATTTTTCTTGCGAGCAAATAATCTCAATTGATCTTTCTTTTTGGGGTCTGTCTAGTTAGCAATGTTCCTTCTGAGCTGCAAAACCAGATGGCTATGCAGCGACTGGTAAGCTCTGCACACATCAATCAGTCTGCTGAGAATGGCTTCCACTTGCAGATGCCATTAGTAACGCAATTAATTCTTCTACCAGTTGTCCCTTCACCAACATAGAGTCATAGAACTGTACAGCAAGGAAACAAACTCTTTGGTCCAACTCGTCCATGCTGACCAGATATCCTAAATAAATCTAGTCCCATTTGCCAGCATTTGGTCCATATCCTTCTAAATCCTTCCTGTTCATATACCCATCCAGATGCTTTTTAAATGTTGCAATTGTATCAGCCTCCTCCACTTCCTCTAGCAGCTCATTCTATACATGCACCACCCTCTGCATGAAAAATGTTGCCCCTTAGGTCCTTTTCAATCTTTCCCCTCCCACCTTCAACCTACACCCTCTAATTTTGGACTCCCCCACCTTGGAGAAAGACTTTGTCTGTTCACCCTATCTATTCCCCTTCAAGGTTTTATAAATTTCTATAAGGTCACCTGCCAGCCTCCGACACTCCAGGGAAATTAACCCCAGCCTCTCCAGCTTCTCCCTATAGCTCAGTCCCTCCAATCCTGGCATCATCCTTGTAAATCTTTTCTGAACCCTCTCAAGGTTCATAGCATCTTTCCTGTAGCAGAGAGACCAAAACTGAATGTAGTATTCCACAACAATTTATTTTTGACCCAGTTATTCTTTGAATTAATGAAATTCCTCCTGCTTTCTTAAGGATGTTGAGGTCAAGACATACATTCAGGCTTAGACATGAGAAGTGTTTATTGTTCATCTTATAAAGATTCTCAGCTCTATTATACTCGTTGTGTAGCAGTATTATTTGTAATCATAGAATCCCTACAGTGTGGAAACAGGCCCTTCGGCCCAACAAGTGTACACCGATCCTCAGACCATCCCACCCAGACCCATCCCTGGGCACGATGGACAATTTCCCATGGCCAATCCACCTAGCCTGCATATCATTGGACTGTGGGAGGAAACCGGAACGCCCAGAGGAAACCCACGCAGACACGGGGAGAATGTGTGAACTCCACACAGACAGTCACCCGAGGGTGGAATGGAACCCGGGTCTGTGGCGCTGTGAGGCAGCAGTGCTAACCACTGAGCCACCATGCCTTTATTCTTGAGGGTTACTCTGCCTGGAGCAAGTAGGCAATAGGGTTAATGTCACATTTAGCCTCCATAGGTTGTAACTTCTGCTTTTTCAGCCATTGTGTCATCTGGTAGGATGGTGACACTTGCACATCTATTAAAAAAAAGGTTATGTATTGGTGCAAATAATTTCTGTCAAACTTGCATTAGCTGGATCACCAAATTCCTCTAGAAGTGCCTCAGATGTCTTTTCTCGTGGAGGTATATTGTTTAATGGTAGTGTCTGAACTAAAGGAGAAAGTCCAACCTCATTAACCTCTTTGTAAGTGTAAATGTTTGACATTTTACTGCTCTGAAACTGTCCTACTTCTGCACATCTTCTGAAAATGACTTGGGATTTTATAGATGCAACATTATTTTGTCATAGCTGAGCAATCTTTTTGCTTGTGAAGTATTTTGCTCTGCAGTTGTGACATGGATTATCTGCTAATTTGCCTACACTTTGTGTCAGCTTATGACATGTGTCTGTATGGTATTTATTGTATGGATTCAATTGTTCTGTGATAATGTTATCCTCCTCCCCTCAGGATTACTCTATGAGTCTTCCTTACTTTTGTTTCCAGCATACTTTGAATAGCTTTCTCCAAAGTCAAATATTCCTGCAATGTCTTAAATCTAATAACAACGCATGTATAACTCTAACAACAATTCTTTTACTTATGAGATCTCATGTCAGAATTCCATGGCCACGGTTCTCCACTAACCTTTTGAGGTCAATAATGAAAATATTTATCAATTTTCCCAGACACCAAACTCTATTGTTAAATTTGCTTGTTCAAAAATCTAACTTGTCCTCGAGTTGATTAAATATCACAACCTGTGGATGCTTCTTCAAGAGAAGTTTTTACTTTGGTGATTTATATCATTTTATGTGGAACTATTAAATACAATAGTATATTTATGTGTTCACCATGAGATTTAGCATTTAATGGTGGAGCAATTCTATATCTTAAGAACTATTTACTCCAAGGTGTCCAATCCTTGTTCAGTTTGGCCATATCCACATTAAATCTCCTGCCATTTCTCATTAATGTGATTGTGCTTTTTAATTTTTTAAAATTTTTCAGCATCTAAATGCTACTTTGGTCAGTTTACCTCAAAGATTTAAACGTTCTGCATTAGGTAAATGCTGATGGTTTTAACACTTATAATCTTGCATTAAGCCAATGTTGTTTAAAGTCTCTTCAAGATTTTGAACACTGCAGCAATGAATCTTCTTTGTCTCCAAGCTTTTAACCTCTGTAATAATGATAATAGAACCGGGGGACATAGTCTAAATATTAGGGCCAGACCATTCAGGAGAGATGTTAGGAAGCACTTCGACAGACAAAGGGTGGTAGATCTTTGGAACTCTCTTCCACAAATGGCAGTTGATGCTCAATCAGTCGTAAATTTTAAAATGGAGATGGAAAAACTTTTGCTAAGTAAAAGCATTAGAATCACTACAGTGTGGAAAGAGGCCATTTTGCCCATCGAATCTGCATTGACCCTCTGAAGAGCATTCCACCTAGACACAAACCCGTAATTCCACATTTAGCCTGGCTAATCTACCTAACCTGCATATCTTTTGACCGTGAGAGTAAATCAGACCACCTGGAGAAAACCAACATGGATACGGAGAGAATGTGCAAACTCTACACAGACAGTCACGCAGAGTAGGAATCAAACTCAGGTCTCTCGTGCTACGAAGCAGCATTGCTAAACATTGAGTTACCATGCCACCCTATGAGAGGATGTGGGCCAAAGCCAGGTTGATATGGTTAGGCCACAGATCAAGCATTGATCACATTGAATCCTGGAATAAGTTTGAGGGGCTGAGTGGCCTACTCTTTTTTTTTCTTTATTCATTCATGGGCTGAGGGCATCACTGACCAGGCAGCATTTATTGCCCATCCCTAATTGCCCAGCGGGCAGTTAAGAGTCAACCACATTGCTGTGGGTCTGGAGTCACATGTAGGCCAGACCAGGTAAGGATGGCAGTTTCCTTCCCTAAAGAGCATTAGTGTACTAGCTGGTTTTTTCCTGACAATTGACAATAGATTCACGGTCATCATTAGTTTCTTAATTCCAGATATTTATTGAATTCAAATTCCACCATCTGCCGTGGCGAGATTCAAGCCCAGGTACCCAGAACAATATCTGAGTCTCTGGATTAATAGTCCAGTGATAATACCACTAGGCCATCGCCTCCTGATCCTATGATCCTGTTCCTACACTCAATGATATTGTCATAATAAAGCTTTAAATTCGATATTATGTATCTCTGTACTTCTTAGTGTGGATTGTCCCACTTGTTCCCCACACAAAATGGTGCTATCCCACCTTCTGCTTTTTTTTCATAGATTCATAGAATCCCTACAGTGTGGAAACAGGCCCTTTAGCCCAACAAGTCCACACTGACCTACAGAGCATCCCCCTATAAACCCACCTAATCTTCACATCCCTGAACACTGTGGGCAATTTACCATGGCCAATCCACCTAGCTTGCACAGCTTTGGACTGTGGGAGGAAACCGGAGCACCTGGAGGAAACCCATGCAGACACAGGGAGAATGTGCAAACTCCACCACAGACAGTCACCTGAGGGTGGGATTGAACCCGGGTCCCTGGCACTGTGAGGCAACAGTGCTAACCACTGGGCCACCATGCTGCCCCAAACACTAAGAAAAGGGCTCATACTGGATTTGAACCCGGGGCTTCTTGCACACTCGACATGAATCTAAAACGAGGATCAGACCTCTAGATCACCAAACCAGGCATAAGCCCGGGCATGGCTTTACACAGGCAAAGTTCAGGTTTCCTGCTTCCTCACAGGCAAAATGGACATTTTCTATCTTTCACCATTTAAAGGAGAATGCATAATCCCCTTCCACACTTTCCATAACCAGCCACCAATCCTTCTTTCAGATTAGCAGTGGAAGAACGTCAAACCAATATTGAGTCTTTACATGAGGAGACACTTGTGTCATGTGTAATTAGTGCCTCATAATAAGAGGTACAATTTGCATTCGCTAGTTAGTGATAATTACAAAAAAAATCAGTGGAGAGGGACGATACATCTGAATCTGTAGGGACTTCTTAGAACATTAGTGTGACCACCAGTTAGACTGCTTCTCCTTCACCTAAGGACTGGATCATTAGGTGGAGCCTAATGCAGTTTCAATATTTACTGATTCAAACCTTTACATTTTAAAACACCGAACACTCTGCCAGGCTGAAAACAATAATTTGCTTGTACTTTTCTCAATCCATTCTACTAAATTTGCTGCAACATAGTGTCATCTCTTCCACACTAGGGAGACAATGTTGCAGATTACAGAGTCAGAGAGTCCATTAAAAGAGGAGACAGCAGGAGCCTGCAAACTGGAAATTCCGAAAATGGCGTAAAACGTCAGAGGGGTCACAGATGTACGTGGGCAGGGACTGGACCAGGGGAGAAAAGACTGAGTCAAGGTAGGGAAAGACGATTTCTGTGGTGCAGGAGCAGGCTGAGACAATGTGTCTATCCAGGCAGTCCTGTTGGTGGATTTGTGGAAGGAAGTAGAAGTGGGTTGTGCAGGGCTGGGGGACTATCAACTTGGAGGCAGTCGGGGGGAGATCACCAGATGAAATGTGATCAGTTACTGAAGTAGATGCAATGGCCTGATGTGTCGTGTTAGGATCATGGTCCAGGAGAAGACTGGAGGAGGTATCTGAGAGTTGCCACTCAGCTTCTGCAATGTCGAGGTCAGCATGCCAGACTACCACAGCACTACCCTTACTGGCAGGCTTTATAACAAGGTCAGGGTTGGGTCTAGGCACATGGGTTACATTCAGTTCGATGGGAGATAGGTTGGATTGGGTGAGGGAGGGTGGAGAAATTGAGGCAGCCAATAATATGTCAATATCTCTGTTTCCATTTCTGGGGATATACTGACCACTAATATCCATGATAAACTCACTGACTCCCACAGCTTCTTGGACTCTACATCCTTGCACCCTGCTTCCTGCAAAGACTCCATCCCATTCTCTCAGTTCCTCCATCTCTGTCACATACGTTCCAATGAGGCCAACTTTGACAAAAGACCTTCCAAAATGTCCATCTTCTTTCTCAACCGAGCATTCCCCAGCACCGTTGTCGACAGGGGCCTCAACCAGGTCTGACCCATCTCCCGCACTTCTGCCCTCACCCCTTCTCTTCCCTTCCGCAACAGCGATAGGGTTCCCCTTGTCCTTCCCTACCATCCCACCAGCATCCACATCCAGAAGATCATCAGTTGCCATTTCCACCACCTCCAACAAGATGCCACCACCAGACACATATTCCCCTCCCCTTCCCAGTCTGCTTTCTGCACCCTGGTCCACTCTTCCTTCACCCCTAAAAACCTTCCACAGCCCCACGGCACCTTTCCCTTCAATCACCGAAAGTGTAATACCTGCCCATTTACCTTCTCCCTCCCCAGTATCCAAGTGCCCAAACATACCTTCCAGGTGAAGCAGCACTTTACCTGCACTTCCCAGAATCTAGTCTACTGCATTCGCTGCTCACAGTGTAGTCTCCTCTACATTGGAGAAATGAAGCGTAGGCTGGGTGTCCGCTTCGCAGAACATCTACGTTCTGCTCGCAAAAAACACCCTGAGCTTCCAGTTGCCTTCCACTTTAATACACAACCCTGCTCCTTGGTCAACATCTCTGTCTCTGGCTTGCTGCAGTGTTCCAGCGAAGCTCAGCGCAAGGTGGAAGAACAACACCTCATTTTCCACTTGGGGACCCTGCAACCCTCCAAGCTCAATATCAAGTCCAATAATTTTAGGGCCTGAACTCTCCCATGTCCCAGCCCCCCACCCCACACACCAGGCGCTGTTATCACGTAGTCTGCCATTACACACTACCTATTGTTAACCACTAACAGTCCCCAATAACAGCTATTCACCCTCCTCGCCAGATCGTTACCCACTACTTTGTCTGTCCAACTATTCTTCTCTGTCTTCCAGCTGTACCCCACCTATCATTTACTCCTTACTCCCTCTCCCCGCCCTATCTTCTGCATATAAACCAACATTTTCCTAGCTACCATCAGTTCTGAGGAAGGGTCACTGGACCTGAAACGTTAACTCTGACTTTTCTTCACAGATGCTGCCAGATCTGCTGAGTTTTTCCACCAACTTCTGTTTTTGCTCCTGATTTACAGCATGCGCAGTTCTTTCAGTTTTTTATTTAGTGAATGATGCTAATCTTTTCATTGGAGTTTGCACAAAGGCATTTGCTTAGAGAACTATTTTGGCATAACACCCTAAATCTGTGCAATCAGGCAAAGCAAATATCTCCCTCCTCAACAGCATATGGCCAGGAATTTAATTCAATACCAAATCTGGTTTAGAAAGTGAAATAAAGAGAAGGAAAACAAAGAATTGGTCAAGAACAAGAGAAAAAAAGAAACATAAAGAAGATGTTTAGAAAAAGTTTATTGAAAACATATCTTCGTATATCACCAGCAATAATTAAAATCTGAAATTATGAGTCTCAATGAGTTGAAAAGTTAAGTTTTAGCACTGAAGAATTTGTCTGACAATAAAGTAGCCTCAGCACACTGTTAAAAAAAAATACTTCCACTGGAATGGATGTGTCTGATAAGTTTAATGGGTATCAGTTGTGTAAGTACAATGATAATCATACTGTTCCCTGTGTTTCAAAGGTGATATGCTTATATTAGAGGGAAGAGGTTGGCAGGAGCAATGTGTGCCCTTCAAAACTGACGAAGGCATCAATGGGAACAAGGGTATGGTGGACACATTAAATAATTACCTTGCTTCAGATTCTAGAGGAGAGGAAAAGCCAGTATGTCAGACAGACAAGGAGCAAGTGGCCTCCTCTGCTGTACTGGGAGCAGCTTATCAACTCCTCTACTTTGAGATTAGACTTTCAGCCTGCCGACGTTCATTTCTCTGAAGGACCTTTAGATCTTTTTAAAACAAGATGGATTGTAAAGTTAAAGAAGAAAATATGAGTTTTTACTTGATTAACAACAAAGTGTCAGTTGGGTGCTCAGTTCAAAGCAACTTAAATTTTGTAGAATTTAGAATGCCCTACACTTTTATATGTTCTTAAGCAGTGTTGTTTGGTAGTTGCACAATAATACAAATCTGCCAAGTGATTGGTACAGAGTTGTCTGTTTGTGTATCTTTCAAAAGTTTAGCTTGTGTTTTATTTCTTAAATATATCTAAATTAAAGTAGGAAACTAGTAAGCTTATTATGTCAACTGTTGGGAACCTGACTATTTATGTGGGATGGTAGAGGTTTGAATCTCTCCATCTACCAATGATCAAGCCTTTAGTAGCCACACCATTGTGCAGGAGGACACCTCCAAGGTAACTGTGAAATTTTTAAGAATAAATCCTCATCTTTCAATGCTGTAAAATGTTATTCCTATGCTGTCTAGCACCATCACCAGCCGAAGGTAGTGGTCCATTGGACATGTTAAAGAAACATCCAAATGTGTAACGTATTGCAAAATGAAGATAGTAAATAAAGAGAATGAACCTGGAATCTGGTTGATCAGAAGTGAAATGAATCCCCTTTGGACTGTGCTTGGTGGCACAGAGTTGTCTACAATTTGTCACAATCTCTTTAATGGTGTTGGACAGGGGCATACTTGTGTAACAAGTTATTGAACTTGTAGACGTGCATGGAGAGATCTGTATTTTCCATCCCATGTGACTTCTAAGCATAAGTGCCATCCTACGAAGGTATAAATCCTACAGTTGCAACTGAGAACTAAACAGTGAGGCTGTGGCAATCACAGGTTGGCAAGTAGACTCCCATAGAGTGGTACTCAACAGCTTTTAGTCCAGAGAGGAGGAATCATTTTTGTCACCATGGAAACAGCACCATTAATGTGCGGAGAAGTCCTCCATAATTCCATCAGAAGTAGCGACCAGAGGAAAATGCTCATGAGCATGTTTACAGCATGTCTTCAAGATAACAGCCAGATAAGTTTCCCCTACCAATCTTCCCAGGATATTTATTCCTCAGAGATAACCTCCCACTTGCCCATGATGCATTCCGATTTGTTTTTTATCCCCAAAGTCCAATCATTTCAGGAGGATTTATCCAATTCGTTCATTTGTTTTTTAATCCATCAAGAAAGGGCCCCTAATTGTGTCCGAATGTTTTATTCAGCCTCTGGGCTGAATGATTTCCATTTATGCTTTGGGTCCATTACTCATAACTTATGCAGAAGGAGTTATATAATGGATATATGGAGGTTATATAATGCAGTAATAAAATTCAGTATATTAAAAACAGGATAGTATACTTGAGGGATGCATCGTAACAACACAATGTGTAACCTAACCAAGTTGACTTATCAACATGCCTAGAGTCTCCAGGAATTACAAAATGAATCTCTAGGGCACTGCTGTGATTTACTTGCACGTTACATTTTGGGAGCATTAAGCGAGGCTGTTTCCTCTGTCATTTAACAGTAACAAAGGGATTGGAGATGAATAATAAAGGTTGCCCAATTAGATGAGGCATTTGGAAAAGGAAGTGAATGTCATCTGATCAAACCTCCAGGAATAAGTCTAGTTGTAGTTGGTAACCCATCTAAAGAAAGCAGGCATGGCCCATTCAGCCCCTCTATCTGGTACTGTCAAAGAACATAATCGTGACTGATTTGATTCTGGTCTTAACTCCCTTACTACTTTCCTGCTATCATTCCTAACACCTCCATAGATCAAAAATCTGTCCATAGTATCCCTTCAGTGCAGAAACACACCATTTGGCCCATCAAGTCTACACTGATCTTCCAAAGAGCATCCCACCCAGACCCACCGCCATACCCTATCCCTCTAACCCTGCATTCCCCATGGCCAATCCACCTAACCTGCACATCTTTGGACTGTGAGAGGAAACTAGGACACCCAGAGGGGATCCACACAGAAATGGGAAGAATGTACAAACTCCACACAGGTGGAATTGAACCCATCTTGAAAGACAAAGACAGCAGATACATGGGAACACCACCACCTGTAAGTTCCTTTCTAAGTCACTCACCATGCTGACTTGGACATATATCACCGCTTGTTCACTGTCACTCAGTCAAAATCTTGGAATTCCCTCCCTAATGGCATTGTGGGTCAACCCACAGCACATGGATTGCAGCGGTTCAAGAAGGCAGCTCACTACTGCCTTCTCAAGGGCAACTAGTGATAAGTGATGACCAGTCTGAGACATTCATGTCCCATGAGTGAATTAAAAAATAAGAAGGAGCATTAGCATGGTAGATTTCTAGAACTAAAGATGTCAAGAGATATGGGGAGAGAGCTGGAGTATGACATTAAGGTCAAGGTTCAGTCAGGATCATGGTGATCATCAGTTTACCAAGTGGCCCACTCTGGCTCCTATATTTCTAAGTGACTACCCATAGAATCTTTTAGGGGTCTGAACAACATGGGCTGTGGCAAGATTTGTGGTAGCCTTGGATTTTCTCACTGGGCATTGGCAAGTTAGCAATGAAGAGCGATGAGAGCTTCTTCATTGCCTCCTTAAAAGTTGAACTCATCTCATTAATATTTGGTTTCATGACCAATGTGCCAACCAAGCTAGATGGGCCAAAATCCCACGATGGCACTCAGAGTGGGCTCCTGGTGACTTCAGCTCGTCACTGATGTGAGGGATCTTCATATAGCTCAGCACCAAGCTGTGTCTCAGGGTGGCATCCACAGGCACCAGCTGCATGTACGCCTTTCACCCACAGACTTTGGCAACCGGCATTATCCAACCCATCACAAACATCATGGTACACTCTGATCTACTTGCAGGTTATTCCAGAAGCACTATCTGCATTGTAGGGTACCAGTGAATAGTATTGAAAGGCTACTGCAGGGATAGTTTACACACATGGACAAGGCACCCAGTGCATGGATTAGACCTGACTGCATGTCAGAGCTGCTGGGCTTGGCCTTGGTTAGTTGGTGGCAAACTGCATGTTCCCCATGCAGAATCCCTGCCTTGCAGTGCCATGCCTTGCGTGTGAGTAGGTTGGTCCTTCAGACAGACCCAAAGGCTATCATTGCTGCCCTTTTGCACAGCCATACAGACAGGTTGCTTGTGAAGCTGTTGAGTAGAGATCTACCTGGGTTTAGGGACTGGTAAGGGAGCATTTGTCTGGTATATGGAGATGTCAGTTTGATGCCTGCAGCATGTGCCAGTTATCTGCGTCATATCATGCTGCCTGATATTTCAACCCAATAACCCTGTTGGATACAGGGTCAAGCACAGTCCGCAGTTCAGTCAGGGTGGGTCTGCTATCTGTCAAGGGGCCCTGGTACTAGCCAGTGCACACAGCCCAGGGGCTTGGCAACAGTCAGTCATCAGTTTAGACTCTCACCCTCAGGAGCTTTGTCTGGGGAATGGACAAGGGGCTCATCATTTAGAGCCATCACACATCACCATTTTGTCAGTCGGGAAGCTGCAAAGTCAGAGGTCAGGGGTCTGATCTAGGGGCTGCTCCTCAAAGTCAGTCAAAGTTCTGGAGCAAACACAGTCCTGAGGGTCAGTCCATCCACTGTTAAGGATTTTTCAGGAGAGACCTGTAGGGGCAACAGGGGAATCATTGCCATATGGGGAGGGGTATGTCAAGGCTTGTGGTGGAAAGCAGGAGGCCTTTGTGGAAGTGGGAAGAAGGACAATGATGGGGGAGCCTCATAGTATATGGAAGATCTGCAGAATAGAATTGGATAGCATTGTACGGCAAGATGGAAATTATTGACAGTCACTATCACCACGGCCTGTATAGAGGGAGTGTGGGAGATCGAGGTGAGAATTATTGCAGGGTTCAGAGGGCAGGGAGGATGGTTGGAGGCAAAACTCATTGTGGTGGGTCTCCACATGGTGAGGGGGAGAGTTAAGAGTTGAAAAGTTAGTGTGCGGTAAAAGGGGACATGGAGGCTCTGGAGGGGTACCTGGTGACCATTCTGAGCTCATTGCTGATGATATTTGATTTGATTTATTTATTATCATGTGTATCATGTTAGAAAATACAGTGAAAAGTGTTACGCAGTGTCACCACTCTGCGACACCATCAGAAAACACAGAAATGTAAACCAAACTATAGAATATCAAGGTAGAAATGTGAAGAAATAAAGAGGAAGTGTCCAACTTCATAATTTTTCTTGTTAAGTGCTCTGCCAAGGGCCATGGACCCGGAGACAAAACACGAGGCCCCTTCATCACTCTTTGGCACCATCTCGTCTCCACTGTCGCCCTCGCCACTATGATGGAACTCGCTCATGTAGATGTCACCAATGCCATTGGGTACCTGCCTTCTTAAACCATTGTGGTCCACCAGCTATAGGTTGACTCACAATGTCATTAGGGAAGGAATTCCAAGATTTTGGCCCGGCGACAGTGAAGGAACAGCATTATAATTCCAAGTCAGGATGGTGAGTGGCTTGGAGGGGAACTTGGAGGTAGTGTTGTTCCCATATGCCCTTGTCGTCCCAGATGGAAGTGGTCGTTGGTTTGGAAGGTGCTGTCTGAGGATCTTTGGTGAATTCCTGCAGCACATCTTGTAGATAGTACACACTGCTGCTACTGAGCATCGGTGGTGGAGGGAGTGGATGCTTGTGGATGTGGTGCCAATCAAACGGCTGCTTTGTCCTGGATGGTGTCAAGATTCTTGAGTGTTGTTGGGGCTGCACTCATCCAGGCAAGTGGGGAGTATTCCATCACACTCCTGACTTGTACCTTGTAGATGGTGGACAGGATTTGAGGAGTCAGGAGGTGAGTTACTTGCCTCAGTATTCCCAGCTTCCGGCCTGCTCTTGTAGCCACTCTGTTAATGTGATGAGTCCAGTTGAGTTTCTGGTCAATGATAACCCCCAGGATGTTGATAGTGGTTGATAGTGATGGTAACACCACTAAATGTCAAGGGGTGGTGGTTAGATTGTATCTTGTTGGTGATGGCCATAGCTTGGCATTTGTGTGGTGTGAATTAAGGGGTGGCACGTTGGCTCAGCGGTTAGCACCACTACCTCACAGCACCAGGGATCCAGGTTCAATTCAACCCTCGGGTGACTGTCTGTGTAGAGGTTGCACATTCTCCCTGTGTCTGCGTGGGTTTCCTTTGGGCGCTCCGGTTTCCTCCCACAGTCCAAAGATATGCAGGTTAGGGTGGATTGGCCATGTTAAGTTGCCCGTTAAGTTGCCCATAATGTTCAGGGATGTGTAGATTAGTTGGGTTATAGGGGGATGGGTCTGGGTGGGATGCTCTCAGGGTCGGTGTGGTCTTGTTGGGCCAAAGGGCCTTTTTCCACACTGTAGGGATTTTATGATTCTATGAATGTTACTTGCCGCTTGTCAGCCCAAGCCTGAATATTGTCCAGTTCTTGTTGCATTTGACTGCTTCAGTATCTGAGGAGTCACGACTGGTGCTGAGCATTGTGCAATCATCAGCGAACATCCCTATTTCTGACCTTATGATGGAGGGAAGGTCATTGATGAAGCAGCTGAAGATGGTTGAGCCTAGGACACTACCCTGAGGAACTCCTGCAGAGATGTCCCAGAGCTGAGATGATTGACCTCCCACAACCACGACCATCTTCCTATGTGTCAGGAATGGCTCCAACCACTGGAGCATTTGCCCCCAATACTCATTGATTCCAGTCTTGCTCAGGCTCCTTGATGCCACACTCGGTCGAATGCAGCCTTGATATCAAGGGCTGTCACTCTTAGCAACTAGGAGCAGGAGTAGGCCATCTGGCCCCTCGAGCCTGCCCCACCATTTAATAAGATCATGGCTGATCTTTTTGAGACTCAGCTCCAATTACCCGCCCACACACCATAACCCTTAATTCCTTTACTGTTCAAAAATTTATCTAGCCTTGCCTTAAACACATTCAGCGAGGTAGCTTCAACCGCTTCACTGGGCAGGGAATTCCACAGATTCACAACCGTTTGGGTGAAGAAGTTCCTCCTGACCTCAGTCCTACATCTGCTTCCCTTTATTTTGAGGCTATGCCCCCTAGTCCTAGTTTCACCTGCTAGTGGAAACAACCTCCCTGCCTCCACCTTATCTATTCCCTTCATAATCTTGTATGTTTCCATAAGATTTCGCTTCATTCTTCTGAATTCCAATGAGTATAATCCCAGTCTACTCAGTGTCTCCTCATAATCCAACCCTCTCAACTCTGGAATCAACCGAGTGAATCTCCTCTGCACCCCCTCCAGTGCTAGTATATCTCTTCTCAAGTAAGGAGGCCAAAACTGCACACAGTACTCCAGTGTGGCCTCACCAGGACCCTATACAGCTGCAGCATTGGCTCCCTGTTTTTGAACTCCATCCTTGTAGCAATGACAGACAAAATTCCATTTGCCTTTTTAATTACCTGCTACGCCTGCAATTCTACTTTTAGCGATTCATGCACAAGGACAACCAAGTCCCTCTGCACAGCAGCGTGCTGCAATTTTTTACCATTTAAAACATAGTCCATTTTGCTGTTATTCCTGCCAAAATGGATAACCTCACACTTATCAACATTGTACTCCATCTGCCAGACCTTTGCCCACTCACTTAGACTATCTATATCTCTCTGTAGACTTTCAGTGTCTTCTGCACACTTTGCTCTACCACTCATCTCAGTGTCATCTGCAAATTTTGACGCACCACACTTAGTGCCCAACTCCAAATCATCTATGTAAATTGTAAACAATTGCGGTCCCAACACTGATCCCTGAGGCACACCACTAGCCACAGACCGCCAACCAGAAAAACACCCATTTACCCCACTCTTTGCTTTCTACTAGTCAACCAATCCTCTATCCATGCCAATACATTACCTGTAATACCGTGCAACTTTATCTTATGTAGCAGCCTTTAGTGTGGCACCTTGTCAAATGCCTTCTGGAAATCCAGAGACATCACATCCACAGGTTCCCCATTGTCCACCATGCAAGTAATGTCCTCAAAGAATTCCACCAAATTAGTTAAACATGACCTGCCCTTCATGAACCCATGCTGGGTGTTCCCAATGGGAGAATTTATATCCAGATGTCTTGCTATTTCTTCCTTAATGATAGATTCAAGCATTTTCCCCACTACCGAAGTTAAGCTAACTGGCCTATAGTTACCTGCTTTTTGTCTACTTCCTGTTTTAAACACTGGCGTCACATTAGCTGTTTTCCAATCTGCGGGAACCACCCCAGAGTCCAGTGAATTTTGGTAAATAATTACTATTTAGCATTTGCTATTTCCCCCATCACCTTTTTTAGTACCCTGGGATGCATTTCATCAGGGCCAGGAGACTTGTTTACCTTTAGCCCCATTTCCTTGCCCAGCACTGCCTCCTTAGTGATAATGATAGTTTCTAGGTCCTCACCTGCTATAACCTTCTTGCCGTCAGTTTTCGGCATGTTATTTATGTCTTCCTCTGTGAAGACCGACACAAAATAACTGTTTAATGCCTCGGCTATTTCCTCATTCCCAATTATTAAACTGGCCTTCTCATCCTCTAAAGGACCAATGTTTACCTTCGCCACTCTTTTACGATTTACATATTTATAGAAACGTTTGTTGCCTGTTTTTATATTTTGAGCTAGTTTACTCTCATAATCAATCTTACTTTTCTTTATAACTTTTTTTGTGGCTTTCTGTTGGCCTTTAAAGATTTCCCAGTCTACTAGTTTCCCACTACTCATTGCTTTTTTGTATGTGTTTTATTTTCAATCTGATACTTTCCTTTATTTCCTTAGACATCCATGGCTGACTATTTCTTTTCCTACAGTTCTTCCTTATCACTGGAATATACTTCTGCTGAGCACTGTGAAAGATCATTTTGAAAGTCCTCCACTGTTTCTCAATTGACCCAACATAAAGTTTTTGCTCCCATTCTATCTTAGCTAGCTCCTCCCTCATCCCATCATAGTCTCCTTTGTTTAAGCACAGGACGTTGGTACTGGGTTTAATCTTCTCACATTCCAGCTGTATTTGAAATTCGACCATACTGTGATCGCTCCTTCCGAGAGGATCCCTAACTGTGAGATCATTAATTATTCCTGTCTCATTACACAGGACTAGATCTAGGATAGCTTGCTCCCTCGTAGGTTGCATTACATATTGTAAGAATGAAGTTGCATGTGCGAGGGAGTGTCAGCCATTTTGTGGGTAATGTGGCTTTGTGTTTGCTGTGCCACAAAGTTGCTAATGAGAGCTAAATGCCAAATGGCCAATCTTCGTCCAGTCACAGAGTGGTCTTTCAAAGATGGTGCCGGCACAAAGGATGCTGGTCTTTCGGTGGATATTCGCTGAGTGGTGAGTTGGTCTGGGAATGATGCATGGTAAAATGGGGCTAGAAGTGGACATCATACGGGTGGAGTCAATGAAGTGGGTTTGGTAAGATTTAGTGAGAAGTAACGTTGGGCCTTAAAGCAAGAATTGTTCCAAAAAACTCAACACAATTTGCACGTAGCCAAAAAAACTGCAAGGCTCAGCTCTATGTTTCTGTGGTCAGCATTTTGGATGCACGATGGTGATAGGAATGAAATTAGGTGGCCCTGTAACTTCCCAATAATGGCATGATTAATGTGGCATGATTCTCCATCGCAGGCCATCTTCACGAAGGCAGTTCAGGTACAAAATAGCTGCCCATTTACAAGCAGTCGATGGTTACAGGTTCATTTTGTTGGATGTACTAAAGGCCCGTCCCAAGATGGTTGTACTGTTTGTACAGCAGAGCAATGCAGATGTTACCTTTTATTTATGCCGCAGGTTTTATTCACTGTGCTTTGAAGTGCCTTGTAGAAAATTAACTTGTAGAAAAGTACAGATCTTTTTCTCTCTCTCTGCTAAGTCTCCAGACTAAACTAGTCAAGCTCACGAGTAGAAATGCTAAATAGGTGTGCATAACCAAACCCAGAGCAATGAAACACTACAATATGGACTGGAATTTTCTCATCAACAGGAGACTTAAATATGACCAGCGAATGGAGACAACCTCCTGGCCTTAGACCAAGGACCAGATCCATAAATCTTTAAGTATCCTTCTGTCCCTCATGGTTAGCCACAGCTGGGTCCATAGCCTGCCTTGTGGAGGGGTTTAAGCCCCAACTAGGAGTGTTTGGTAGCAGTTTTTTTCAGTTTGATAGTGCTGGCATGAGATCATAAGAGGGTAAGACATAAGAGCAGAAGTAAGCCATTCAACCCATCGTATCTTCTCTGCCATTCATTAGATCATGGCTGCTCTGCTAAGGCTCAATTCCACTTTCCTGCCTTTTCCCCATAACTCTTGGTTCCCTTACTGATTAAAAATCTGTCTATCTCAGCCCAAATGCACTGAACGGCCCAACCTCAACAGCCTTTTGTGGCAAAAAAAAAATTCCAGACATTCACAGCATCCTGATAGAAGGACCTGTTCCTCAAATGGGTGACCCCTTATTCTGCAATTATGCTGTCTAGAGTCTCCGACATGAGGAAACCACCTTTCTGTATCTACCTTTTCATGAATCTTAGATGTTTCAATAAGATCATTTCCCATTCTTCTGCATTCCAATGAGTACAGGCCCAATATACTCCACCTCTCCTCATTATGGAGTCCCTGTATACCTGGTGTTAGCTGAGTGAACCTTCTCTGGACTGCCTCCAATGCCAGTTTACCTTTCCTTCAGTAAGAGACCCAAAATTATACACAATATTCTAGCTGTTATCTAATCAGTGTCATGCATAGTTTTAGCAAAACCTCCCTTTTTTAATCTTCCATTCTCTTTGGCATAAAGGCCAAATTCCTTACTCTGAGATGACACCTGCTGGTCCTAGACTCTCCCACAAGGGGAAGCAATCTTTTTGTATTTACCGTATGAAGTCCTTTAAGAATCTTGTATGTTTCAATATTTCTTCTACATTCCAAAGTGTACAGGCCCAACTTACTTAATCTCACCTCAGGAGATAGTCACCCCATATCTGGTATCGGTCTAATATGCATTCTCTGGAACGCTAGAAGCTCATCTTGAGACACACTCACACTCTTTCTTACCTGCGATGCCAAACACTCACTATTAAAGAGTTGCAGGCCTTTTATTACTCCTGATGCGCAAAAGCCAATACAATGAATGTGTCCTGTAGCAATTTGTTGGCCCATCCTCGGAGAGTTGTAGCAGGTAACTTAATTGGCACCACATCCACAAACATCCACTCCCTCCATGACTAACATTCTGTCACAGCAGTGTTCACGATCTGCAAGATGCACTGCAGAAATTCACTAAAGGTCCTCAGAGAGCAGCCTTCCAAACCCATAACACTTCCATCTAGAGGACAACAGCAGCAGATACATTGGGAACACCATCTCCTGCAAGTTCCCCTCTAAGCCACTCACCATCCTGAGTTGGAAATATATCTCCATTCCCACATTGCCGCTGGGTCAAAATCTCGTAATTCCCTCCCTAAGAAGGGCATTGTGGGTCAACCTACAGCACATAGACTGCAGCGGTTCAAGAAGGCAGCTCACCACCATCTTCTCAAGGGCGACCAGGGATGGGCAATAAATGCTGGTCTAAGCAGTGATGTACATATCCCATGAATGAATTGAAAAAGTGAAGCAGAGTTGGTGTGCTGAAGTCAGGATCAATTCCCGGTCCTGACTCCAAGATATGAATCCAGTTGCTTAAAGTGCTGTTCACAGGCTATCAGCAATCTCTGGGTCCCTGCCAGTATAAAGAACAATGAGCCACTGATCAGAAAATATGAGCCATCATGTCAGAGCGCAGTCAAATTAATTGTCAGGTGAGCCCCCAAATGCATGATGGGCAGGAAAGGATTGATCAACCAAGTCCCATCTCACTCCAGCTTCTTTGTGATGGTGTGCTGTGATTAGATGAAGTAAGATGATCATATTGAATAGCAGAGCTGGCCTGAAGGGCTGAATGGCCTAATGCTGCTCCTGTGTTTTGTATCTCAGGGGGAAGTGATGGCCTATTGATATTATCACTAGACTGTTAATCCAGAGACCCAGATGACGTTCTGGGGACCCAGGTTCAAATCCCGCCATGGCAGATGATGACCGTAAATCCATTGTCGATTGTTGGAAAAACCCATCTGGTTCACTAATGTCCTTCAGGGAAGGAAGCTGCCATCCTTACCTGGTCTGGCCTACATGTGACTCCAGACCCACAGCCGTGGTTGACTCTTAACTGCCCGCAGGGCAATTATGGATGGGCAATAAATGTTGCCTCACCAGCAATGCCCTCATCCCGTGAATGAATAAAGGAAAAAAAAAATTGCTGGATGGTTAATCCAGAGACCCAGGTAATGTTCTGGGAACCCAAGTTCAAATTCCACCAACATGGCAGATGGTGGGATTTGAATTCAATTTTAAAAATCTGGAATTAAGAATCTAATGATGACCGTGAAACCATAGTCAATTGATGGAAAAACCAATCTGTTTCACTAATGTCCTTTAGGAGAAAGAAATCTGTCTGAATTACATGTGACTCCAGACCCACAGCAATGTTGTTGACTCTTAACTGCCCTCTGGGCAATTATAGAGTCATAGAGTCATATAGCAAGGAAACTGACCCTTCGGTCCAACCAGTTCATGCTGAACATAATCCCAAACTAAACTAGTTCCACCTGCCTGCTCCTGGCCCATATCCCTCCAAACCTTTCCTATTCATGTATCAGTCCAAATGAATTTTCATTGTACCCACATCCACCACTTCTTCAGGAAGATCATTCCACACACGAACCACCCTCTGTAAAAAATTTGCCTCTTATGTATTTTTTAAATCTCTCTCCTCTCACCTTAATAATGCGCCCCCTTGTCTTAAAATTCACCATCTTAGGGAAATGACAACTATCATCAACTCTATCTATACTTCTCATTGTTTTATAAACTTCTATCAGGTCATCTCTCAACCTCCTAAGCTCCAATAAATGCTGGCCCAGCATGTGATGCCCTCATCTTGTGAATAATTTAAAAAAAAGACTTTTGATGTTAGCACTCCCTGGGCCAATGCTCACTACTCTCCAAAAGGAAAGGAACACTTATGTTCAAATCACAAAGAATCACTTCAAGTTTGGTGTCCCAATGTATTAATGCTAAGGAAATGGGAGTTTTCTTTATCTCTGATACCATAGTAGCATCAGTGTTAACAATGCAGCCATGAACAACTAAATAAGCTGAGTTTGGCCTTTTACCACTGTAAGAATTTCTAGTTGTCACAAGTTGCCTCTCTGATTCTATAAATCTAACATGCTGTCAGATTTTATTCATGTGAGTTAGGAACTAGAACTGCTATCAATCACTTCCACTATAGACACAGTGGTGGAGCAGAGAGAGACAGAGAAAGAAAGAGAGAGAAAAAGGGAGAGAGGGAGACAGGGGCAGCTTCATATTGAGTCTTTTCAGGGTTCATTACTTGGGAAAAATTGGATTTAAATGTAGGTTCACTGAACATCAACAACAACATTTAATCACACCATCCAAGCAAGTACAGAGAGCTGCAGTATTGCAATCACACTGGCTGGATATTGTTCAGCAGGAACAGTCACAAACTAAGCCATTACATTGTGAAAAAAGCAAAAGAACTGCAGATGCTGGAAATCAGAAACAGTGACAGAAATTGCTGGAAAAGCTCAGCAGGTCTGGCAGCATCTGAGAAGAGAAAATCAGTGTTAACGTTTTGGGTCCAGCAACTTTCTTCAGAACTGATGGTAGCTGGGAAAAATATATTTTTATGCAGAAGATAGGGTAGGGGAGGGAGTGAGGAGTAAATGATGGTCAAGATGGAGCCCAAAGAGAGAAGAACAGTTGGCCAGACAAAGGAGTGGATAATGATCAGCCTAGGAGAATGGATGGATGCTAATGGGGACTATTAGTGGCTAACAACTGGCAGTGTGTAATAGCAGAAAGTGAGATAACAAGGGTTGACATGTGGGGGTTGGAGTGAGGACATGGGAGAAGGTGCTTCAAACCCTAAAATTGTTGAACTCAATATTGAATTCAGATGGCTGTAGGATTCCCAAGTGAAAAATGAGGTGCTGTTCTTCCACCTTGTGCTGAACTACACTGGAGCACTGCAACAAGCCCACCTCAGTTCTCTGGGACCTAGTTCTACTTGTCCCACTCAATAATAGGTCCTCCGGACCTCCCTTTTCACACCACTGCCCCAACACTCCCCATTGCCTCATCCACGACAGAAGGCGCTAATTGTGCCACTACCCACTCAGAATAACCCTTCATGCCCACCATACTGACCAATTCCCTTCTCTGCAGAAGTCCCTTAATCCCCTCCATGTTGGCGGAAAGTGGCTCTTGTGTTCTTTTGTTCTCCAGGCTAACTCCCCCATTGGTTGGTTCTTGACATGAGCACAAGCCATTTTCAATTACCCAAATAATATTTTTATTGTCCACACAAGTAATTGAAAGTGAGAAGCCACAGCTCCCCCATGATGGTCATTTATACCTCCTTGTAATGGTGGGGGGTTGGGAGACCAATGTGATAAAAGTTCCTGCATTTACCCAATCACTAGGGGGATCGGGGAGGGGCTATAAATTTCACAAGTGGTCGTGCATTTTGAATGTCTTTTCAATTAAGAGTCACCCATGCAAGGATATTTAGATTTTAATGCCTTTCCAGACATATGTTCCGCCGAGAGTCCTCAAAATAAAAATAAAACACTACAGATGTTGGAAATCTAATATAAACACAGGGAACGCTGGAGAAACTCAGAAGGTCTGGCAGTATCTGTGTAGAGAGAAACAGGTCCAGTGTCCTTTGGCCCCTGATGGTTTTCAATAATAATTGAAATGTCGGCAAAGGAGGAATAAGGGATGTCGGAACAGGAGAGTGTTTTGCAGGTACCTTGGACACAGATAAGCTTGTTTTAGTTTATTGCGCATGTGAGGAGTGTAAAACATCAGAATTTACATTTTTGTTTTACGTGCTTATAAAATGAATTAAAAGCTACATTACAGTTTGAATGAAAGATCACTCATATCCTGAATAGTGGTGAGCTGTTAAATATGCCCTTGTAAATTTTTAGAGAGAAAAGCACAGTCTTCATTGAAAAAAATAACAACTTTAATGAGGCACAAGTGTTATATATTTTAGAATTGGCATAGTATCGGTGTTATTAAGATCACTGAAAGTTTATATCAGTTTGCAGAGATTAGCAAACATTGCAGTTTTTGGTCTACATAGAACATAGGAGCAGGATCAGACCATGTTGCGGCTGTACAGCACATTGGTTAGGCCACTTTTGGAATACTGCATTCAATTCTGATCTCTCTGCTGTAGGAAGAATGTTGTGAAACTTTAAATGGTTCAGAAAAGATTTACAAGAATGTTGCCAGGGTTGGAGGGTTTGAATTACAGGGAGAGGCTGAATAGGCTGGGGATATTTTCCCTGGAGCGTCGGAGGCTGAGGGGTGACCTTATGGCGGTTAATAAAATCATGAGGGGCTTGGTTAGGATGAAGGGCAGTCAAGAACTAGACGGCATAGGTTTAAGGTGAGAGGGACAACATTTAAAAGGGACCTAATGGGCAACTTTTTTCACGCAGAGGGTGGTGCGTATATGGAACGAGCTGCCAGAGGAAGTGGTGGAGTCTGGTACAATGACAACATTTAAAAGGCATCTGGGGATGAGTATATGAATAGGAAGGGTTTAGAGGGATATGAGCAAAATGTTGTCAAATGGGCCTAGATTTATTTAGGATATCTGGACAAAATGGACGAGTTAGAGCAAAGAGCCTGTTTTCATGCTGTACACCTCAATGATTCTGTGACACTATGTACTTATGGACGCCTTGTTCCAGAAGGCAGTCATGACCCTTAGGATAGGGAAGCCTGATTCCATTTTAGTAAGGAACAAGACAATGAGTTTCTGAGTGAGGCAGATAAGGGGTTGAGAACATATAGTGCAGAAGCCTCAGACCTTGCAATTATTTAACAAGTTCAGTGTACCATTAGGGCAGACTGCACCTGAATCATGTTGCGAGCAGTGTTCCAGCAAACATTTTGACAAAAAACCGTAGAGACGGCTTTAAAATAAACAGTGGGAGTGGACTGGGTGAGTGTTTGAGATAGACCTTGAATAGATGAAGCAAGAGTCAAAGCAAGAGAGCAAAGTAATAATATGGAAAATGAGGATCAATGAATGGCAGGAAGAGACAGGGAAAATAAAACTGAGAGTACACCAACAGTCAAGAATAAATGTTACGAAGGTAAATAAAGGACAAAGCTCTGTATCTAACCAAGTGTAAATTTATTACAAAGTATACAAATTGATCCAGCATATTGAAGTTAAAAAAAAATCTGACAGCCCACTATTGAAACGTAGCATGATAATCAGGATTGGGTCCTGGATATTGAGGAATAACTGACATTCAAGAAAGCATAGGAAGCTAGATAAAGGCAGAGAGTTAGTCACAAGATCGGGGTGTATAATTGGTATGGCTGGAGATGAGAAATAATAGAGGAAAGAAGTCAGTCGTGGGAGTAGTCTATTGGCCTTCTATTATTAGCCACTATTTAGAACAAAGTATTCAAGAAGAAATATTAGCTGCTTATGATAAAAGGATGACAATAATCATTGGTGTTTTTAATCTACTTTTAAACTGAAAATATCAGATTGGTAATGATAGCCTGGAAGAGGAGCTCATAGCATGCTGTTAAGATAGTTTCACAGAACAGCATGTTCTGCAGTCAACCAGAGACCAAGTTGTACTTGACTTGGTATTGTATAATGTGATAGGATTTATTAATGACCTCAGAGTAAAGGTGTGTGTCGGTAGCAATACAATTGAAATTTACACTCAGTTTGAAAGGAAGGAGAGTGCGTCCAAGATTAATATTTTAAACTTAGATAAGTGCAGTCACATGAGCATAATAGCTAAGTTAGCTAGAGCGAACTAGGCTAGTGGATTGATCAACTGAGAAGCAGTAGAAGAATAGTGAAAGTATATTTTAGAGTATTCAAATTAAGAAGATTCATACTGTAAGGCAAAATTCTAAAAGAATTCTAAAGGTTATTTAAAGAAGGTAAGGAAAGTATTAAAATTAAGGAAAAGCATAGAAATATAAGTTGCATGTCAGAAGGTTAGACGGAACATAATGAACTCCAGAGGACAGCTAAATGATTAATCAGGAGAAAGAAATTAAAGTATGAAAAACTGATGACAAGAGTTTTGATATATATTTCAAAAAATAAGTAAAGTAAGGAAATGGTGGATGAAATGAATAAATAATTTGTTTCTGTCTGCACAGTGCAGGATACAAAAATATTCCTTAATAACTGTACATTAGGAGGTGGAAAGCAGAGAGAAATTTAGTGAAATTACCAACCACTAAAGAAGCAGTGCTGAGCCAACTGATGAAGCTAAGTGCTGACAAGACCTTAAGTCCTGATGGATTTTATCCTTGAGTCATAAAAGAGGTGGCTAATAGATACGTTGGTGTTAAATTTCCAAAACTTACCAAATTCTGGAAATGTCCTATGAGAATGGAAAACAGCAAATATAACTCTTCTCGTCAAGAAGAGGGAGATGCAGAAACAAAGGAACCTCTAGGACAAACAGAAACAGAAATGTTGGAGAAACTCAGCAGGTCTGTGGAGAGAATACAGAGTTAAGGTTTCAAGTCCTGTGACCATTCTTCAGAATGTTATAAAGTATGGGACACTTAACTTAGTATCTCTCTTGGAAGTTGCCAGCATCGATCATTAAAAATATTACAGCTGCAAACTTAGAATAACTCAAGGCAAATGGGAGGAAACAGCATGCTTTTTTCAGGAAAGGGGAACCAATGTTTAATCAATGCATTGGAATATGTTAATGAAGTAACATATGCTGTGGAGAAAGGGGAGCCTGTAGATGTACTAGACTTGAATTTCCAGAAGGTGTCACGTAAAAGGTTGATGAGAAAATTGGGAGTTCATGGTGTAAGGTGTTAAATATGAGCACTGAAAGGAGATTGGCTAGTTGCTAGAGAACAGAGAGTATGCAGAATTGTCTGATTGGCAGGATGTGATGTGTGAAGTACTGCAGAGGTTTGTGTTGCATCCGTAATATTTATAATGACTAGAAATGATGCAAGGAGCAAGAGTCATTTTGGCACAATGGCAGTGTCCCTGCCTCTGATCTAGAAGGCTCAGGTTCAAGTACCAAAGTGTGTCATAACACATCTGGATAAGTTGACTAAATAAAATACTAGAAGAGGGGAGTGAAGTTATGGTAGCTAAGTTTGCAGTTCACCCCAAGCTATGTAGGAAATTATGCTGTGAAAAGAACATAAAGAGGTTGCAGATTGATATGGATAGGTTAGACAGAGGGAGAATAAGATGTAAATTTGATTATTTTGCCAGGAAGAAGAAAGATTCTGAGTTTCTTTTTATTCATGATATGTAGACATCACTGATTGGGCCAGCACTCATTGCCCTTTCTTAATTGCCCTTCAACTGAATGGATTGTTGGCATTGTTTAACTTGTAGTTAATAGCCAACCACATCTCTGTGGGTCTGGAGTCAGACCAGATAAGGATTTTCTTCCCGAAAGAAACCTGAGTGAACTGAATGGGTTTATATAAAAAAATCAACACTTGGACACCATTATGCTAGTTCTTTTTTTTGAATTTCAGATTACTATTAAATTCCAATATCTCTTATCTACCATGGTGAAATATAAACCCATATCCCCAGAATGTTATTATCCAGATTACTAGACCTGTGACATCGCCACTACGCCACCACAACATTGTTTCTAAAATGGAGAATGACTGCAGAATTCTGAGGTACAAAATGATCCAAGGGCTCTTGTGCATGAGTCACTAAAGGTAGTATTCAACTACAGCAAACAATAAGAAGGCTCTTGCTATCTTTTCTTATGACATTATCACTGAGTTATAGAGGACATTGGTGCACATCTGAAGTACTGTGAATAGTTTTGGTCTCCTTATTAAGGAACGATCTAAATGAGTTGGAAGCAGCTCAAAGAAGTCTTACTTGATTGAAACCGAAAGAGCTGCAGACGCTGTAAATCAGGAACAAAAACAACATTGCTGGAAAAGCTCAGCAGGTCTGGCAGCATCTGTGAAGTTTTGAAAAAGAGGGAGCGGACCCGAAAAATTAACTCTGATTTTTTCCTTCACAGATGCTGCCAGACCTGCTGAGCTTTTCCAGCAACTTTGTTTGTGCTCTTACTTGATTGATGCTGGAATGAGTGGATTGCCTTATGAGGAAAGAGTGGGCAGTCTGTGCTTAGTTGAACTGAAGTCTAGAATGACCTGATGGAAATGTATAGGATACTGAATGGTGTTGACAAGGTGGGTGTGGAAAGGATGTTCCTTTCATGGGTGACTCCAGAATGAGGAGACCCTGTTTAAAAGTTAGGAGTCTTGGTTTTTGGATAGACATTAGAAGAATGTATTTTTTTTCTCACTAATGTTTGTGCTGTCTTATAAATCTTTGCCTGTAAAGATGATGGAGGCAGAAACATTGAGTATTTTTAAGGTACAGATGAGAAGATTCTTATATATTGGGAATCAAAGGGCATTGGGGATGGTTGAGAAGGATGGTTGGAATTTGAAACATAAAGGGATGGGACATGATTTCATTGAAAAGCCCAAGGGGCCAAATGGCCTTGTTCAGCTTCTTCTCTCTATGTACATATACAATGTACACACATATGTTCTTTATATACTCCCTCATGCTCCCCATTACGCTGCACATTCTCTCTTTACTGATGGTAATTTAATGTCTTTGAAGAGCCTCAATTAAATGTGTCTCCACCACACTGCAGGAAACTACATTTCAGATGTTGATCACTTGCAGCATGAGAAGGTTTACCTCACATCTGCGTCGCTTCTCTCACCAAATTCCTTAGACCCTGTATCCTTTTGACCTCAATGCTTACACAACAGGAATGGTTACACTCTGTACATCCTGTCAAAACTCCTCACGATTTTGAACATCTCTATGATATCCCCTCTCAACTTCCTCCTCTCCAAAGAAAACAGTCCTGCCTTCTCCAATCTCTCACAGTGACTGAAGTTCCTCATCTTTCGTCCCTTTCTCATGAACCTTTTCTGCGCATCCTTCCTAAAGGGTAGCATCCAGATTAGGTGCGATGTGCTCAACTTTCACCTTCTTTGAAGACCTGGAACAATTTATCTGCTGATCTGTTTCTTTTCTCCGATGTAGATTGGTTCAGATCTGTGTACCTCTCAGGAGCCTAAAGCCTTATCGCTGTTGTTTTGATCTCCTATTGGAATCCATTTTCTATTTCTGAACAAGCTAACTCGCTATGAGTGATAACAGTTATGGAACGGATGGTCCCAGAGTTGGTAAGTGACAGCATTGAATTCTGCCCAGCAGAAGTGGAGTGGCTCAATGCAAGAATTGTGGCAGGTCACTCACAGCTCAAGGAGTCACTGAAGGTAATATCAAAGGTTATTGTTCAGCCTTTCCAGACCCTTCCATTATTCAACTGGGGCACAGTTGATCTGATGGAATCAGTTAACTCAATTGGCTGGATGCCTGGTTTGTGATGCCAACACAGTGGGTTCAATTCTTTGGCACTGGCTGAAGTTAACATGAAGGATTTTCCTTCTCAACCTCTGCCCTCACTTGAGGTGTGGTGACCCTCAGGTTAGACCACCACCAGTTGTCTCTCTCTAATGAGAGAACAGCCCTATGGTCTAGTAAGACTATGGTGACATGACCTTTAGTTAATCTGAGGTAACAACATAAGAGCCTCATTTTCCCAATGTGGAAATAAAGGAAGCAGCTTTACATCACAATCATATGCCCTTGGAATGTGTCCTACTACATGACCAGTAATACAACCAACCTTCATATTGAAGATGGCAAGTGTGAAATTGTTTATTTGCAGCAACTAGTCAGAAATAAATGGTGTGAACTCATTTACTGAGATCCGGCTTAAGATTGAAACTCACATCACTCAATCTTGGTGATTTTGTAAAGGTTGGCTCGAGAAACAGTCACTCGGAATAAACACAAAGCAACCATGAGCAAAACTTCAGTTCATGTTAGAACATAGGGAGAGTTTGAATGCAAAACAACTTTGTAATTTTCTCCCTCCCCGATACATTTTGTTATCTGAATGTTCAAAAGCTAATCAATTGCATTTATCTGCTCCCTATTTTCACTCCAGAAAGAGTTGGGTCTCAGGCAATGTGGTTGACCCTGGAGAAATTAGGGATGGGCAATAAATAGTGGCCTAGCTAATGATGCTGACTCTCAGTGAATGGATTTAAGAAATCAAGTGATTCAAAATGTTCAAAAACAAATTGATTGTATTCTCTTGGATTGCTCGCTCCTTGTTTCTCTGGTTGCTCAGGAAATGTGTTGGGAGTTGGTGGCGCCATTATTAGGAGATGGCACAAGGGCACAATCAAACAGAACAATGACCACACTTGGCAGCCAGATATTCTGAAGATGCAGCTTCTTGTCTGTTCAGAGACTCAACTTAATTAGTTTTTAATTGGCTAAATGATAACCAAAGGGAGTGTTCTGTTCCCAACTGATGGTACCACTGAATGAGCTGGATCCCAGTATGAAAATGGCTTGATAGATCACATTTTGTGCTTGCTATTCAATAACTTCACTGAAACTTCTCTTTTCTGGGATAAGTCTGATTGACAAGGAGTTTTTTTTTGAAGGATTTCATGCCTCAAGGCTGAGTGAGATTTCTCACTGTGTCTTACCAAATTGACCCCAGCAATATGACATCTCTCACATCAGTCATGTCCCATTCCTGGAACAACTTGTAGATAGCCTGGAATCTTTGCGCCCATGCCATCTTTAAAAGGCAGATGTGTGTCAGAACAAGCACTGTCAGTCTAGAGCCATGCTGTATGCATTCTTGACATTGATTTTGAACATGGTGGAACAGGTCATTGGCCACGGCATGTTTCAAATGATGCCCATTCCAATGGTACAGATTTATCTTATCTTCTATTGGTGCCAGTGCCCTGTGAATTTGAACATATTAATCCTATACTAATCTTTGAACCATGCATATACCATTTTGACAATGAGACACCAAGATCTCAAAGCATGCTCCATTGGCACTGGCCATGTGCACCGCACGCCCATAGACATTGACATCTAACATGTGCCAACCTTTTAGAATCTACATCCTGATTCTCCCAGTCCCCCTGCATATTGAAGTCCCCCATGATTATTGTAATAGTAACTGAAAGAACATCAGATGCTGTAAATCAGAAACAAAAACAGAAGTTGCTGGAAAATCTCAGCAGGGTCTGGCAGCATCTGTGAAGAAAAGTCAAAGGTAATTTTTCGGGTCCAGTGACCCTTCCTCAGAACTGATGGCAGCTAGGAAAATGTTGGCTTATATACAGAGGATAGGGTTTGGGGGGGGCAGATAAGGAGCAAATGACAGGTGGAGATAGAGCCCAAAGAGAAAGAAGGACAGTTGGACAGACAAAGAAGTGGATAATGATCTGGCTGGGAGTGTGATTAGCTGCTAATAGAAATTGATAGTGGCTAACAATAGGTGGTTTGTAATGGCAGACTATGCAATAACAAGGCCTGGTGTGTGTGGGGTAGGGGACTGGGACATGGAAGAGATCAGGCCCTAAAATTATTGAACTTGATACTGGGTCTGGAGGGCTGCAGGGTCCCCAAGCGGAAAATGAGGTGTTGTTCTTCCAACTTGTGCTGAGCTTCGCTGGAACACTGCAGCAAGCCAGAGACAGAGATGTTGGCCAGGGAGCAGGATGGTGCATTAAAGTGGCAGGCAACTGGTAGTTCAGGGTCTTTTTTGCGAGCAGAACATAGATGTTCTGCGAAGTGGTTGCCAAGTCTACGATTCATTTCCCCAATGTAGAGGAGACCACATTGTGAGCAGCGAATGCAGTAGACTAGATTGTGGGAAGTGCAGGTAAAGTGCTGCTTCACCTGGAAGGTATGTTTGAGCACTTGGATTCTGGGGAGGGAGAAGGTAAATGGGTAGATGTTACACTTTTGGTGGTTACAGGGGAAGGTGCCGTAGGGCTGTGGTGGGTTGATGGGAGTGAAGGAAGAGTGGACCAGGGTGTCCCGGAGGGAATGGTCCCTGCAGAAGGCAGACAAGGGACTGGAGGGAAATATGTGTCTGGTGGTGGCATGTCGCTGGAGGTGGCGGTAATGGTGTCTGATAATCTTCTGGATGTGGATGCTGGTGGGATGGCAGGTGAGGATAAGGGGAACCCTATCGTTGTTGCGAGAGGGAAGAGAAGGGGTGAGGGTGGAAGTGAGGGAGATGGGTTGGACCTGGTCGAGGGCCCTGTCGACAGTGGAGCTGGGGAATCCTTGGTTGAGGAAGAAGGTGGACATTTCAGAGGCTCCCTTGTCGAAGTCGGCGTCAACTGAACATACGTGACAGAGACGGGGGAACTGAGAGAATGGGATAGAGTCTTTACAGGAAGTGGGGTGTGAGGATGTATAGTCCAGGTAACTGTGGGAGTCAGTGGGTTTATAGTGGATATTAGTGGTCAGTCAATTCCCAGAAATGAAAACAGAAATGTCGAGGAAGGGAAGGAAGGAGTCAGAGATAGACCAGGTGAAAGTGAGGACAGGTTGGAAATTGGAAGCAAAATTGAGAAATGTTCCAATTCTGGTTGAGAGAGGGAAACAGCCCCAAAGATATCATCGATGTTTCAGAGAAAGAGTAGTTATTGGTTTCCTAATATGGCTGGAACAAGGAATGTTTCACGTACCCTACAAAGAGACTGGGACCTGGTCACCAACAGTATACATTAACAGCTATTCACCCTTCTAGCCAGATCATTATCAACTCCTTTGTCTGTACATCTTTTCTTCTCTGTTTTTGGGCTGAATCCCCACCTCTCATTTACTGCTACTCCCTCCCCCCACCCTATCTTCTGCATTTAAACCAACATTTTCCCACCTGCCATCATTTCAAGGAAGGGTCACCAGACCTGAAGTGTTAACTTTGACTTTTCTCCATGATGCTGCTCGACCTGCTGAGCTTTTCCAGCAACTTCTGTTTTTGTTCCTGATTATTATAACAGTGTCTTTCTTACATGCCTTTTCCATCTCTTGATTTATTTTCTGCTGAACTACTGCTTGGAGGCCTCGACACAACTCCCATCAGGGTCTTTTTTGCTTTGTGGTTTCTCAACTCTACCCAAACAGATTCTATACCTTCTGATTCTATATCTCTTCTTACTATTAATTTGATTTCATTTCTTACAAATAAGGCAACCCTATCCCCTCAGCCCATCTGCCTGTCCTTTCAATAAGATGTGTATCCATGCATATGTAGTTCCCAGCCGTGATCCCTTGAAGCGATTTCTCTGTGATATCCACAACATCACATGTGCCAGTTTCAATCTGCGCTACAAGCTCAATTCTGAAGAAGGGTCCCGACCCGAAACGTCAGCTTTCCTGCTCCTCTGATGCTGCCTGGTCTGCTGTGTTCCTCCAGCTCCACACTGTGTTATCTCATTTTCCTTGTTTTGTAAACTGCGTGCATTTAAGTACAACACCCTTAATCCTAGTAGGAATTGCAGATGCTGGAGAATCTGAGATAACAAGGTGTAGGGCTGGATGAACACAGCAGGCCAAGCAGCATCAGAGAAGCAGGAGCATTTTCTGATGAATGGTCTAGGCCCGAAACGTCAGCTTTCCTGCTCCTCTGATGCTGCTTTGCCTGCTGTGTTCATCCAGCTCTACACCTTGTTATCTCTTACCCTTAGTCCTATTGATTGCCCCTGTTCTCATAACTGTCCCCTTCTCTGCTGAGCCTGAAGTTAGATTCCTGAACCTTTCCATGCTCTCTGTCCTATTGCTGCTGCTGGAAACTTTAATAACATCTCTTGAACCCTCCACCCCTTTAACATTTTCCTTAATATTCCATGGAACTCAACCGCCCACACTATTTAGTTGAAAGCCCTATCCATAACCCTAATTGTGCAATTCACTGGGACTCTGGTTCCAGCAGATTCAGATGGAGCCTGTTCCATCAGAACATCTCCCTCCTTCCTATTACTATGAATGTCCCATCAATTTGAACATGTTTCTCCCACACCAATCTTTGAGGCACACAGTTACCTCCTTGATCTCGGTGACCTTGTACCAACTATCTCGCGGCTCAGATAGTAATACAGAGTTTATTACCTTTTTGGCTCTGCTTTTCATTTAACCTCTAGCTGCTTACATTCCCTCAGCACAATCTCTTTCCTCTTTCTACCTCCATCATTGGAACCCTACACGGACCATGAGAACTGTATCTTTCCCCTCCCACTCCAAGTTCCTCAGCAGCCCAGATGGGGTATCATTTCTGAGGAAGCGTCACCGGACCCGAAACGTTAACTCTGTTTTCTTTCCTTCACAGATGCTGCCAGACCGGCTGAGCTTTTCCAGCAACTTCTGTTTTTGTTCCTGAGGTATCCTGAGCCTGAGCACCAGTCAGGTAACATAGCCTTTGGGACTCTCTATCCTGGCCACAAAGAACAGTGGCTATTCCTCTGACTACACAATCCCTAATTACAAATACATTTGTCTTTTCTCCCTCCTTTTGGCTGGCTCCCTGTACCATGGTGTTATGGTCGGTTTACTCATGCTCCCTACAGCCAGCGCTGTGACCCACACAGGGAGCAACAATCTCAAACTGGTTAGACAGGCTGAAGGGTTGAGAGTCCTTCAGCAGTGCCTCCTGCATCCCTCTATCTGCCTCACGCATAGTCACACCCTCCTGTCCCTGACCAAATTTGAGGTAGTTAATCTAAGAGGCTGACTGCCTCCTAAAACACAGCGGCCTGGTGACTATCCCCCTCACTGACATGTGGCAGTCTTCGGATTTCAGACTCCAACTCATCAACTCTGAGCTGGAGTTCCACAAGCAACCAACATTTGCTACAGATGTGGTCATTGTGAACCACAATGGCGTCCAGTTTCTCCCACATCATGCGTTACATCTGGTCCTGCATCGTTAGTTTTCTTTACTTAGTTCCTCATTTATTTTTTTTAAAAATTCTAATCTTTTAGTTTGTAGCCTGTAAATATTTCCCCTATTTACCTTCAATCTGAAAGTAACCTATAATAGTTAGTCAGATTAGCAATTACTAACCAATGAAGTTACAAATTTTGTGTGATGTCACTTTGTTTTGTACAGGGTCCCCTGATACAGGGTTTCAGTCTATTCTGTTAAAAGATCCTACAAATCTATGAACCAAATAAACAACTCTACTCCTCTGCACCGAATCCCCATTATGCCTCCAAAGTCCCCAAATTATATATTCACATGGGCTGTGTCTCACTTTGGATGTGATCTCTTCTTCCAGACTGTGTGAAGTTTACTGAACATAAGGACTCTGCAAAAAGACATGGATACTTGTAGACTGAGTGAGTGGGCAAAATCTTGACAGGTGGGTTTTAATGCAAGAAAATATGAGGTCATGCACTTTAGTAGGAAGAATCAAACGGTAGGCTGTTATTTAATTGGGGATAGACTCCAAAAAAGTGCACCAAAGAGAGACCTGAGTGTACTTGTAAATTAACTACAAAAAAGTAAACATTTAGGGCAGGAAGTTATTAAGAAGGCAAGTTGAATATTTGCCTTTATTGCAAGAGGTTTGGAGTTTAAATATACAGAACTCTTGTTACAACCGTACATGGTGTTGGTGAAGCTATAACTGGAGTACTGTGTACAGTTGTGATCCCCATATTTAAGTAAGGATATATTGGCTTTCCAATGCTGTTTGAAAGAGATTCAATAGGCTGATCCCTGGGATGAGGCGATTGAATTCTTAAGAACAGATTATGCCTTTATTTATTAAAGTTTAGAAAAACGAAGGCTGGTCTTATTGAAATAAAAATGATCTTGAGGGGGCTTGATAGGGTGGATGATGAAAAGATGTTTTTACTAGTGGGAGAATCTTGAGCAAGGAGGCATAGTTACAGAATAAGGGACATTCATTTTAAACTGAGATTTGAAAGAATCTCTCCACTTCAAGGGTAATGAGTCTTGAAACTCTTTAACCCAGAGACCTCTGGAGGTTAGATCACGCAAAGTATTTAGAGAATAGCTAGATTTCTTACGTGTTCTTATAGACCTGGGAGCAATGTTGAGGGACTGAATGGTCTACTCCTGTTCCTAATTCTTGTTTTCTTATGTTTTATCTCAATTGCATAAGATTTGACACAACTGATTCCTTCCACTTTCTCTTTTTTGAACTGTAAAGATAGTTTTGCAATTCCTCTCCAAGTAAGAGACATGAATCTTTCATAATTTTGACAGTCTTACCCTTTTCAATCTAATAATCTTAAGGATATTTATGAGGACGATGAGATAGCAAGAACTGCAGATGCTGGAGTCAGAGTCAATACAGTGTGGAGCTGGAGGAACACAGCAGGTCAGGCAATATCAGAGAAGTAGGAAAGTCAACATTTCAGGTCGGGACCCTTCATCAGGAATCTCATCATGAGTCCTGATGAAGGGTCCCGACCTGAAACATCGACTCTCCTGCTCCTCTGATGCTGCCTGACCTGCTGTGTTCCTCCAGCTCCACACTGTATTGACTCTGACTCCAGCATCTGCAGTTCTTGCTTTCTCTGAATGACTTCTAACCCCACTATGAAGCCTTTTTCATGGATACCCACCTTGAAGAAGTTGTCCTCCTCACTCCAGAAAGACCTCAGTGGATCTCTATCCCACTGCAACCCTCTGTGATCTCCTCCACCCTGAAGCTCTTCGACCACAAACTGAAACATACCCAGTACTACAGCCACATCTCCTTTCTCAGTAGCTGCCTACGCAGCTGGCTCATCCCCCATGGACTCCAAACAACGTTCAGACCATCCCAATTTGTCTAAACCGTGACAACTGTTACCTACAGTACAGCCAGAGCCTCCAGAAATGGTTTTCTCTGCTAATGCTCAGCTCCATGCTCACTGCCATGTTGCTGGCATCTTCTCTCACTACAGTCAGCCCTACCCCAGCTCAGAGCCTCTCTCTTCCAGACCTGCACGGCACCTCAACTGGTTTTTTATTCTACACCGGATCCACACCCTCAACCATCACTTTTTCTCCACCCAATCAGACATCAAGGACTATAAATACACCAAACTTGCTTGTGCTTACCACCAAACACAGACCTCCTCCACCACACCAGACCCTAACCCTATCCACAACCATACTCTCATTTTGCCCGGCACCATTAGCCATGTGGTTGCCTAGGCCTCTTCCACTGACACCGATGATGTTACTTCCACTGACGCCAATGACGTCACTTCCACCGAAGCCGATGACGCCACTTCCGCTTCCACCTGTGTTAACATCCCCATACACACACTCACTCCCGATACAGTCTCCACCCCACTCCCAGGTCCAGCTCTACACCTAACCCCAGCCCCAAGCCCTGCTGAGTATTTACCATCTCCTCCACCCAGAACCACACACCCCCCCCTCGCTGAGGACGAACAGTGCAGTGACCTCTTCATCGCAAAGGCCAGGTGCCAACTCTCTGACATCCCCTCCTACCGCCCCCCTCCCTCATGACCCCAGCCCTGATCACCAAACCATCATCTCTTAGACCATTCATAAACTGATTAACTCAGGGGAGTTCCCACCTGCAGCCTCCAAACTCATCGTTTCCCAACCCCGCATTGCCTGTTCCTATCTCCTTCCCAAAATCCATAAACCTGACTGTCCCAGCCAACCCATTGTCTCTGCCTGCTCCTGCCCCACTGAACGCATGTCCGCTTACCTTGACTCTGTCTTTCCCCCCGGTCCAGGAACTTCCCACCTACGTCCGGGACACCAGCCACGCCCTCCACCTCACCCAAGACTTCCAATTTTCTGGACCCCAACAACTCATCTTCACTATGGACATCCAATCCCTGTATACTTGTATTCCCGATGCAGATGGCCTAAAAACCCTCTGCTTCGTCCTCTCCCACAGTCCAATCAGTCCCCCTCCACCGACACCCTCATCCGTGTAACAGAACTTGTCCTTACCTCAACAACATCTCCTTCAACTCCTCCCACTTCCTACAGACTAAGGGGGTGGCTATGGGCACCCGTATGGGTCTGAGCTATGCCTGTCTCTTTGTAGGATATGTGGAACAGTCCCTCTTTCGCTATTACACCGGCACCATCCCTCACCTCTTCCTCCGTTACATTGATGACTGTATCGGTGCTGCCTCATGCTCCCATGAGGAGCTTGAACAGTTCATCAACTTTACCAACACTTTTCACCCCAACCTCAAATTCAACTGGGCCATTGCCTATACCTCCCTCCCCTTCCTGGATCTCTCTGCCTCCATATCCGGTAACCGTCTCAGCACTGGCATCTATTTCAAACCCACCGACTCCCACAGGAGTCCCGATGAAGGGTCCCGACCCAAAACGTCGACTCTCCTGTTCCTCTGATGCAGCCTGACCTGCTGTGTTCCTCCACTCCATACTCTATTAATTTATGAGGATGATGCCTGGTACGGAGGGATCGACTTATCAGCAAAGGCTAAACAAATTGGGACTCTACTTCTTATATTTTCCAAGTCTTTTATCACGAGAGACAGAGGGAATAGTGCTTTTACATTGGTGGCTGGAACAAAATTCTTGTTCGTGGCCTAATCTATTATCCCAGTGGACATCCCATACCAGAGCACCTTTTCTACTCCCCACCCTTGTTTGCAAGGTCCCAGGAAGATCCCGTATTTAGAGGCCCTGCCCATTGCTGAAGACCTATCGCCAACCACTGAGCAGTGTCCTTGCTGCAGTATCAGCAATGGCCATCGCACCTGGTGGCGCTGATGTCACTGCTAAGCTGTTGGCCTCTGATTGGCTAGTAGTTGTGTGATGTGGGACTTTCTCCCGTGGACTCAGTCTGTGGCAATTAAAGATCCCGGGTCTGAGAAATTAAAATGGGAAGATCCAGTCAAACAGAGGTGACCTTACTCCCTAACATCTGAGCTGGGGTTCGGGAAGTACACCACCTTTGTATAGTTCAGTCAAAATCTGACATACCAGTGCTGAAGATTGGAGAAGATTAAATAAAGTGGTGTCGAGTGTGAGATAACAAGGTGTGGAGCTGGAGGAACACAACAGGCCAGGCAGCATCAGAGGAGTGGGAAACTCGACATTTCGGGTCGGGACCCTTCTTCAGAGGAGGTGGTGGAAGCAGGCACGTTGGTGACATTTAAGAGACATCAGGATGGTTACATGAATAGGGAGGGAATAGAAGGATACAGACCGAATAAGGGCAGAAGATTTGTTTTTTAGTTTAGGCATGATGATCAGCACGGGCTTGGAAGGCCGAATGTTCCTGTGCAGTACTTTTCTTTTGTTCTTTGTTTGTATTCTAATATATCTCAATAAACTAGTAAATATTTCAGTCTTATATTTTAGGTCATTCTCAATTAAGTCAGGCTATTCTCAGATGAAAGATTAATAATTTATTAAAATTCTTATTTTTTTGGAAAAATCCATTTTTTTACTGTGTTAATAAAACTGTCCCAGTTCACGATTCTTAAATATCTCAATGAACGTCATTTAATTCAAAACAGAAAAATGATTATGTTCTGTTTTCTTCTTGATTGCACTCCTGCATGCAAAATTTTACATTCCTGATTATGCTCATTAACTTTAGGACAAACTGAAATGTAACCGAAGCAAGCTGGTCTTAACTTGTACTTGATTTCTTCGTTTGTCCAAAAGCTTTAATGCTCCTCCTTGACGCAGTCTTGAACTCACCTTTTAGCTTTCACTTCCAGCTGAGTTTCTCCAGCATTTTCAACATTTGCATCAGCATCCTCCGCATTTTGCTTGTGTAAGATCTAAGGATGTTTGCCAGGGTAGTTGCTGAAGTGATGTTTCCCCTGGCTAGACCTAGGAAACACCATTTAAAAATCAGGGGCCACCCTTTCAAGACAAAGTTGAAGATCAATGTTTCCTCTCATGAAAAAGGTAATTCATATCAGGTTTCACCATTAACAGATAACTCTGTTTAATGTAACGCAAAACTTGAACAAAAGCAGAGAAATGAAAGCTCTTTTTTAGCCTTCTACTAGGCAACTATACCCTTTCATTTGGCCCCCTCAAGCCCCTTATGCCATTCAATCAGACCATGACCAAACTGACTGTGGACCAATTCCCAACTATACCCAATAGCGACTGAGTCCCATGGGCAAAGTATATTTAATGCCGGTATCGATAGATTCTTGATTAGTAGGGAATCAAGGGTTACAGGGAAAATATAGGAAATAAAGGTCAGAAATGTTGGATCAGAGATGATCCCATTGAATAGCGCAGAAGGCTCGAAGGCTGAACGGCCTACTCCTGTTCCTATTTCCATAGAAACGTAGAATCCGTAGAACCCCTACAGTGTGGAAACAGGCACTTCGGCCCAACAAGTCCACGGCGACCCTCAGAACATCCCACCCAGACCCATTCCCCAAACCCACCCCATCTGCACATCCCTGAACACTATGGCAAATTAGCATGGCCAATCCACCTAGCCTGCGCATCTTTGGATCTTGTGGTTTTGTTTGTCAAGAATCTCTCTCTCAAAAAATAATGAAGACCCTGTCTCCACTAATCTTTTTCCCACTGAGAATTGGGAGAGAGAGTGAGAGAGAAATAAAGAGAGAGTGGAGGAAGAGAGAGATGGATACTTTCTGTCTGCAGGCTCTGCATGTTTCTCTCCACTGTCCTGTGGTACTAATAGCTTTTTAATACCCTACAGCTCAACCAATCAGAGGGCAGTTGTTAGACAGAATTTCATTAACTCAAAAGATCCTTGTTACTTCTTAGTATCAAATTCTCCCTCTCGCTGCTTACAAAGCAATAGTATGTTGTACGAGTCAATAATATGCAGCACTTGATACTCCATTTGCAAAACCCTCCTGGTTTTCATCATGCAGCAATCCACCTTCAATTTCAGTTCACATTCCCAAACAGAAAACATGTGCTTTTTTTTAAAGTTATTCATTGATTTCCACATTCTTAAAAAAAAACTCCTTTCACTACTAACCAGTAGAAATATCAACCATCCAGATATTTTAATGCATAGGTAGCAGAAACTGCCAGCACTTAAAACCAATTTAACATATCCATCATGGAAGCCAACCTTCCATCTCCGCTTGATTCACACGAAACAACTGCACCTCCCAGTCGCGAACCATTTCAACTCCCCCTCCCATTCCTCAGACGACACGTCCATCCTAGGCCTCCTGCAGTGCCACAACGATGCCACCCAGTTGCAGGAACAGCAACTCATATTTCACTTGGGAACTCTGCAGCCCAATGGTATCAATGTGGACTTCACAAGCTTCAAAATCTCCCCTCCCCCTACCGCATCCCAAAACCAGCCCAGTCTGTCCCCGCCTCCCTAACCTGTCCTTCCTCCCACCTATCCCCTCCTCCCACCTCAACCCCCACTCCCATCTCCTACCTACTAGCCTCATCCCGCCCCCTTGACCTGTCCATCCTCCCTGGACTGAACTATCTCCTCCCTAACTCCCCACCTACACTCACCTTTACTGGCTCCACACCCGCCTCTGTCTGTCTCCTCTCCACCTATCTACTCCTCTATCCATCTTCTATCTGCCTCCCCCTCTCTCCCTATTTATTTCAGAATCCCCTTCCCCTCCCCCATTTCTGAGGAAGGGTCTAGGGCCGAAACGTCAGCTTTCCTGCTCCTCTGATGCTGCTTGGTCTGCTGTGTTCATCCAGCTCTACACCTTGTTATCTTCCATCCATGGACTCCATTTTCATGGCTCGTTGTTGCGGAAAGGCGGCCAACATCATCAGAGACCCATCAGACCCTGGTAATGGTCACCTACAACCTCTTCCATCAGGCAGAAGATACAGAATACGGAACATGTGCACAAACTGGTTCAGGAACAGCTTCTTTCCAGCCATTATCAGACTGTTAAATGGACTGTAGCCTCAAATAGTGTAACTTGCAATGTAACCTGTATGCCTTTGAGTCTTTTTGATCAGTACATCCTTTGCTTGCTGTGATCTGCCTATACTGCTCGTAAACAAAGATTTTCACTGCATTTCAGTACATGTGACAATGAAACCAAAATCAAAATCAAAATCAAATATGTAAATGATTGTTGTGTAATTGACAGCAAAGGTCAGTTACCAGAACTGTCAATCAAACAATGCTTTACCTCGAGGTCAGCTATTTCCATACTTTACTGGATGCCTGGGCTTTCAACCAACAATGCATAAGAAGGCCAACATGCTTTAGTTTATGTAAAGCACTTTGCAATTTTTTGTGATGGCAAAAAGATAGTCACCATGAATTATCAGGCCATAGGACTGCTCCCTCATTAGAGAGAGCTGACTGGTAGTGTTTGAACAAAGTCAAAAATCACACAACGTGAGGTTATAGTGCAACAGTTGAAGTGGGAAGTAGATGGAATTGAAGTTCTGGAAGTTGAATATCAAACGAGACAATAGCATTTCCTCTTTCTGACTCAGTGTTGTGACCTTTTCAGCAGTGATTGGGTAGGAACTGGTCTGTAGATGTTGCAAAGAATTTCTATGAAATTGGTCTAAAATATTACATTGTTTTATTATTCTGTGCAATCAAGACATTTTTTTTAATACTGCTGCTATCTTACTCGTGTCAAGAGGCACTTTCAGAGTATTAGACCATTGTAACCGAAATGCATATTGAAATTTCCGTTACGAAATGATAGGGTACCTCACCAACATACGACAGAAAAGGAATCATTCTTCGCTAAGACAGTATTTATCTTCTTAAATGCTTTTCAAGGACATCATCTGAATGACAGATATCAGCCCTCACTGATGAGATAATCTTCAGGCAATCATGGAAACATTTTCGACCCCCAAATGATGTGAGTGGAACTTGTCACAACGTTGTTGCTCATTCTTAAGCACCAGATATATTGTTTAGATGCAACACATGATTGAATATTGTAAAGAAGGTAATGGAAATTAATTGTCATCACCTTAATACTTCTCTGGTTATTTTAGAATGGAAGACAGAAGTGCAATTTTCCATAAGTCTGTATCTTTGAAAAGCCAGTGACTTAACCGCTAAGGGACAGAAAATGCACCATATTTGTGATGAATCATTTTTCAGAGAACTGTACTCATAGAATCACACAGTACAGAAGAGGCCCTTCAGCCCATCAGGTCTGTGCTGACAAAAATCTACTACAACCTATACTAGCCCCACTTTCCTGCAGTTTGCCCATTGCCTTTCTTTCTCTTAGAGTCATACAGCATTAAAAAAAAACCCTTCAGTCCAACTTGTCCATGCTGAACATTGTCTCAAACTAAACTAGTCCCATCTGCCTGCACTTGGCCTATACCCGTTCAAACCTTTCCTATTCGTGCACTTATACAAATGTCTTTTAAACGTTGTAATTGTACTCACATCCACCACGTCCTCGGGAAGTTCATTCCACACATGAACCACCCTCGATGTAAAACATTTGCTCCTCATGTTTCTGTTTAAATCTCTCTCCGCTCACCTTAAAAATGTGGCCCGTAGTCTTGAAACCCCCCATCCTAGAGAAAAGACACTACCATTAACTGTATCTATACCCTTCATGATTTTGTAAACTTGTATAAGGCCTCCTCTCAACTTCCTTTGCTCCAGTGAAAAAAGTCCCAGCCTATCCAGCCTTTCTTAATGACTCAAATCTTTCATATACTTCAACATCCTGATAAATCTTGCTTGTGAATGCTAAGAAATCATGATGAGGCATTATGATTTATTCATCAGATGGGGATTTGGGGGCCCCTGTTTTGAAAGGACTCCAACTTCTTTCGGGAAGGTGCAGGGTAGATTTGCAGGAATGGTACCAGAGATGAAGGACTTTAGTCATGCATAAGGACTATAGACTTTTCATCTCTGAGACAGAGGAGGCTAAGTGAGGAATGTTAAAAGTTGGGATTGCTTTTGGTACAGGAACAAAGTTTTCACAATTAATTTATTCTTTCATGGGGATGCAGAAGTCATTGGCAAGACCAGAATTTATTGCTCATCTGCAATTGCTCTTCAATGACTGACTTGATAGGGATTTTGCCAAAACATAACCATATTGTTGTGCATCTGGAGTCACACATAGGCAAGACTGGGTAAGGATAACAGGTTGCTTTCCCTCTCGGGGCATTAGTGAACCAGATGATACTTTATAACAAAGTAATGATTGTCCTACCATCACCTACTGAGACTGGCTTTCAATTCCAGATTTTATGAAATTTTTTCAAATTCCACCAGATACTGTGGTGGGATTTGAACAAGTATCTCTGGCTTGTTACTTTAGTTACATTACCTTTATACCACCATTGCTCTTTCAATTCAAAAATGAACTGGAATCAATGTTGGGAGAAATTTATAAAATCATGAGGTGCATGGATAGGGTGAATAGCCAAAGTCTTTTCCCCCGGGGTGGGGGAGTCCAAAAGTAGGGGGCGTAGGTTTCAGGTGTGGGGAATGATTTAAAAGGGGCCTAAAGGGCAACTTTTTCACACAGAGAGTGGTGAGTGTATGGAATGAGCTGCCTGAGGAAGTGGTGGAGACTGGTACAATTACAACATTTAAAAGGCATCTAGTTGGGTATATGAATAGGAAGGGTTAGAGGGATATGGGCCAAATGCTGGCAAATGGCACCAAATTATTTTAGGATAACTGGTCAGGATGGACGAGCTGGACTGAAGGGTCTGTTTCCGTGCTGTATGACTCTCCGTAAGCTTTTATTTTAATGCACCAAAGTTCTTATGGACTGGAATGTAATGAATGGAAGTGAGGCAGAAGCAGGTTCAATAACATACTTGAAAAAGGAAAAAATGCGAAAGAGGAAGGGGACTTGGAGTAATTTATTCAGACCTTTAGAGCATCAAAGTAAGCACATGAGCTGAATTCTATGCTGTTTATTCTTGCATGTAATGTTGAAAACAGTCATTAAGATGAAAATGTGATGAGGGCTAAAGTGGACAATCGATCCATTAGCAAAAATTTTACATTGCCACCCAAACGCAAAATCGAACCAATGGACTGTAAAATCATTAATTGTCATCTACTCCCCTATATTCCTATGGTCTCTCTCCAGAATTTGACAGCAGCTCCTCAAACACAGAATGATTCTCTTAATATTTGTTCACAGAGAATGGCTATAGAATCACAGAATCTGTACAGTGCAGAAAGATGCTCTTCGGCCCATCGTGCAGAGACCCTTCGAAGACCATCCCGCCCAGACCCACCCCATCCTCGTAACACAGCACTTTTTATTACCATGGCTAGCCTGTACATTCCTATACATTACGAGGCAATTTTTAGCATGATCAATCCACCTAACCTGCGCACCTTTGAACTGTGAGAGGAAACTGGAGCACCTGGAGGAAAACCACTCAGACACAGGGAAAATGCGGAAACTCCACACAGGCTGTGACGCAAGGCCATGTTTTGCCATTGTAAAGAAATGCATACAAAGGACTGGTAATGACCTAATTTGCTAGCATAGGCATTTCAGATACTCTTCCATTGCTTAAATAATGCTAATTTTCAAGGCAATTTTGTGACAAATCTAATTAACAATGCAGAGTAGAGTTTCCAATGAAAGTGAAGTACAGTGGAAAATGGAAGTCTGAAATAAGAACAGAAAGTGCTGAATAAACTCAGAGGGTCTGGCAACATCTACTGAGGGCAAAACAAAACCACTTGTGACCGAATAGAGTTTCCAATCATCGACAAAAACAACAACTTGCATTTATCTTGTTCTTTAATTTAATAGAGAGAATTGTTTAGTTCCATTGGCTGGATGGCTGGCTTTTGCTGCAGAGTGATATCAACAGCATGGGTTCAATTCTGGCATTGGCTGAGGTGACTATGAAGGCCTCTCCTTCTCAATCTTCCTCAACACCTGAGGTGTGGTGACCCTCAGGTTAAAACACCATGATATGGAAGTGTCAGTGTTGGGCTGGAGTGGACGAGGTCAAAAATCACACAACACCAGGTTATAGTCCAACAAGTTTATTTGAAGACACAACCTTTTGGCGTCTCGCTCTTTCTTCGGGTGTTTGTGAGAGAGGTGGCATCAGACTCAGAATTTATAAGCAAAAGATGAAAGGGTCATAGAACTGATGCAAATGTGTTGAACCAACCTAAGATAGCTGTTAAATTTTTAATTAGTTAGAAAAGAGATGCAAGTTTTGATTGATTAAAATGCAAATCCCAGAATTTCTTTCAAGTCACTGCCCCAAGATAACTAAAGATTTTTTCAGTATACTCGAGGTGACGTCTCTGGCCAGAAAATGCATTTTAGGTGTGAGGCCTTGTTTACAATTTGTCAGTTTGGAGTCAGACTGGTTTTATTTCCAAAGTAGGAATTTATAAAATGCCAAATTGACTGACTATAAATTGTGTGATTTTTGAACAAAATAGAAGGTATCTGCAAATGCATATTCAACTTATAGATTTATATGTCTGTGTGTGTGTGTATGATGTGGTGGTGTCACCTTTACTGCGACATGAACCCAAGATCCCGGTTGATGTCATTCTCATGGGCACCAAACTTGGCTATCAGCCTCTGCTCAGTGACTCTGCATTGTTGTGTATCCCAAAGTCCACCTTGGAGGGTGTTCAACTGAAGATCCAAGGCCAAATGTCCTTGACCGCTGAAGTGATCCCCCACTGGAAAGCAACATTCCTGTCTGGCAATTGTTGCATGTTCTCATAGTGTCTGCATGGTTTCGCCAATATACAATGCCTCAGTGGATCCTTGCCAGCAATGTATGAAATAGACAACATTGGCTGAGTCACATGAGTATCTGCCGTGCATGCTGTGGGTGATGTTCCCACGTGTGATGGTAGTGTCCATGTCTTTGATCTGACATGTCTTGCAGAGGTTGCCATGACAGGTTATAGCCAATAGGTTATATATTGCCATGACAATCCTGGTGAAGGGTTTCGACCCAAAGCATTGACTTACCTGCTCCTCGGATGCTATCTGACCTGCTGTGCTTTTCTAGCCTCACACCTATAGACTCTGGCTTCCAGCATCTGCAGTCCTTAGTGTCTCCTAGATTTTTGATCCATGAAGGAATCATGGATTATGGGGAAAAGGCAGGAAAGTGAGAGTAAAGAATGTCAGATTAGGCGATTGAATGGCGAAGCAGTCTCAAGAGGCCAAATGGACAATTCCTGTTCCTATTTCTTAAGGGCTTAATGATGGAAAAGTGGCATATTTGTGAATGATTGAATCCACACATTCTGAGAAGGAAGGAGAGAAAGAGGAAGGGAGCAAAGTATGGGATGGATGGAAGGAAGGAGAAAGAAAGTGAGTAAAGAGAGGAAGGTAGAGAAAAAGAGAGGGAGGGAGGGTTCAATTCTACAGTGCCTTGCACAAACCATAAGACATTTCATGGTGTGTAATCCCTGTTGTAATGTAGGAAAACTCCAAGGCCAATTTGCAGGCAGTAACCTCCCACAAGGAGCTTTAGTAATGACCAGATAATCTGTTTTTAGGAAGTTCTTTGAAAAATGAATGGTTGGGACACAGGGGAGGTATCCCCTTCTTCTTTAAAATATTGGAATCCATTGTGCCCATCTTGGATGGCAGAGAATGTTTCGGATTAATCTCATCCCAAAGATATTCCACAGAATCCCAAAGGGGCAGCATGTGGAAGAATTAGATTGGAAAGCTCAATTAATTGAAAACCGTCTCCTGTACATGTCTTTATGGATAATGATAGCAATTGCAAGAAGGAGTGAAGTCATCTTTGTATTTGGTGAAGAAAGCAATTGAAGGCCAGGGAATAATTTGGGAGCGGTGGTTGAGCACTGGTCTTATTTAGGTGGAATGCATTGTCTATCCCAGTCTTATGCCTCTCTACATGATTAATCCGACAAAGTTTAGAAGGTTATTTTTAAGTTTGAGAGAAGCTGTAGACGCAGTACACTTCAAATGAGTTTTTTTCCGGTTTTGTAACTTGAGTTTTAACATTGAACAATGTATCTCAAAAACATGAAACTGAATAAATCAACCTTATACGTTACTGAAACTTAACATAAAGGGTGGATGCCAGGAGGAAACTTTCTCTGAGGAGACAAGATCTAGGGGACACAGTTTAAGAATGAATGTTCCCCCTTTAAAAGGGAGTTAAGAAGATTTTCTTTTTCTCTCAGAGTGTTACTAATGCTTCAGATTCTCTTTGCCAGAAAATAGTGAGGTCTGAAATTTATTCAAGGAAGCATTTTACTGACTTTTGGTCAATAACAGAGTCAAAGGCTATGAGGGGCAGACAGGATAATGGGATTGAAAGCATAGCCAGATCAGCCATGATATTGTTGAATGGCAAAGCAGGCTTGAGGGCTGAATGACATACTCCTGCTCCTAAATGCTATGATCTCAAAAACAAGTCCCCTAAATATAACTCACTCACAGATAGTAAGAACTGCCAAAGCTGGAGTCAGAGATAACACAGTGTAGAGCTGGATGAACACAGCAGGCCAGGCAGCATCAGAGGAGCAGGAAAGCTGACGTTTCGGGTCAGGACCTTCTTCAGAGATGGCCACAAAGAAGCCCACAAGCTATATTCGCTTGATGCAGCTGAGGAAGATTGAAGTTTAAAGAAATTTAACAGTTTAGTGAAAGGTAGCAATTGTTCATATCTCACACATACTATTGTTTAAAATATTGCAGTCAATCAAACTTTGGGACTATAACTCTTAACCTTCCTAGTCACTGGGTCAATATCTGGAACTCTTTTATAAATAACACTGATAGTCCCCTCCCTACAAGAACCACCATCTATTTCTAATGGCACCACCTATTTCTAATGGCAATTATGATTAGGCAATAAATATTGCCATTGCTATATCATTGCTATATATGTGATGAAAATCACATCAGCAAACAAAAGCAAGTAAGTTAGTTCATCTCTAGTTTAGAATAGAGAAGAAGGTTACTGCATAGTGGTGTGATGCATCTAGAGGTGCAGATTTTTTAAAAATTCATTCACGAGATGAGGGCTTTGCTGGCTACATCAGCATTTATTGTCCATCCCTAATTGGCCTTGGGGCAGCTAAGAGTGGACCACACTGCTGCGGGTCTGGAGTCACATGTAGGCCAGACAATGTAAGGGTTGCTGTTTCCTTCCCTAAAGGATAATAATGAACCAGATGGGCTTTCCCTGACAACTGCTTCATCATTAGACTCTTAATTCCAGTTTTTTATTAAAAATCCAAATTCCATTATCTGTCAGGGTGGGCTTCAAACCCAGGTCCCCAAAAAAGGGTCTAATGGATTAATAATCCACTGATGGACAACGTGGATATCTCGGCTATCGTTTAGGGGACACTGACTGTTCTGCTGCTTAAGACACCACATCTAATTTTTTTTTTGACAATTCACATTTGGGAGCAAGAAATCCCTGTGAATAACTGCTACTAAATTTTGACTCAGGTCGGATTATCTCTTATTTGTTTCATTATCGATCAGTTTGCAATTCCTGTTCAACATAAATACCCAAGATCTAGAAACAGGAGCAGGCCGTTCAGCCCCTCGCTCCTCTTCCATCCTTTAATACGATCATGACCGCCTCATCTTGATCTCAACTCCACTTTCCTACTCGTTCCCCATGACCCTTCACCCATTACTAATTAAAACTCTATCTCCTCCTTATATTTACTCTACCCACTGCACTTTGGGGGAGGGAGTTCCACAGATTCACAACCCTCCGAGACAGGTAATTCCTCCTCATCTTTATTTTTAAATCTGCTACCCCATACCCTAAAACTATGGCCTCTCATTCTAGATTGCCCCACATGGGAAAACATTTGCTCTACGTCTACTTGACCAATCCCCTTTTGCATCATACATACCCAATTGTATCTCCTCTCAATTTTTCTGAACTCAATGCTCAGCATTGGTGTCACACAAAGGTTGGCTGCAGCATTTCTCCCAATTAGTGCTTACCCTCTTGCTCAGGGGTTTCTGCAGACATTTGATTTCTTTACTAGAACAAAGAATATGGAACAGTACAGCACAGGGACAGACCCGTCAGCCCACCAAATCTGTGCTGACCATGACGCCATTCCAAACTAATCTCATGTACCTACACATGGTCTATATCCCTATATTCTCTGCCTGTTCTTTTGTCTGTCCAAATGCCTCCTAATTGTTGCAATCATACCTAGTTTGACCACTCTCCTGGTTGAGTGTTCCAGGCACCTACCATTCTCTGTGTAAAAAAACTTGCCTTGCAATTCTCCTTTAAATTCTTCCCTTCACCTTAAACCTATGCCCATTGGGTTTAATTATATTTCTCATCCAAGCTAAGATGTGTCAATTAAAGAAATGGTCACACAAGTAGCAACCTCCTTGTATAACATTGAAGGTGGTCAGTTTGCCCACTCTCAGCAACGGTACATGCCAAAGAAGAGAGATGCAAGACCAGAATGAAAGAAAATTTACAAGCTAAAGCGAGTGAATTAGCCATTCTAAATGTGGGGTTACGGGGATAGAGTGGCATCTGGATGTCCTTCAGAAGGTCATTGCAGACTCTGTGGACTAAGTGGCCTCTTTCTGCACTGTTGGGATTCAGTCCAGCATATTGTTGCAGTCTTATTGTGTAGTGGAAGCTGTTTCAAATGCAATTTGTTCTGCAGAACGGATGGTGCAGTCTGAGTCTAGTTTAACACTTGCCATGCGACACAGAAATGAAGTCTCAGAATGATTGCTCTGATGTCAGTCTGTGGAATGGAGCAAAGATACAATGCAGCGAGTTGACAGCATGTGGCTCAAACAATTGGGAACTGACCTTCACCGCACTCAGTTACAACCTTCTGTTTTGTGCATGCATAAATCAACTTGCTGTGATTATCGGTGTCACTTCCACTGCAGTCAAATTCTTTTCCATCCCTTTTACACCTGAGCCTCACAGCCCCTTGACACGCACCGTGAGCAAAATACCAGAGCCCTGAAAGTCTTCTTTCCAATTAACAAAGCTGATTTGAAGCTCATTCCTGGCACCGTTGTTCTGCTGGCTGAAAGGGATTTCTGAGATGCACCATTTTCTGAATGGAAATAATCGCCCTCATTCTCAAATCGCATCTCTAGCTTTCTCCCCCTCTCCTGCTCCAACTTTGCCTTTTCAGAACAGCGTTTCTGCTATTTCTCGACTAAATTTAGAAAGAACAAAACATTTTTCACTCTCTCGGCGGTTGAAAAATGGGGCACAATTGGCCTTTCTTGGCCATGCTCCCTACAATTTTCTTTGCCCCTACTCATCACCAAATCCCCAACCCCCACCCATCACTGACACCCCTCCCTTCTGAAAACGTACCTTGTACGGAGAGATAGGAAATGTTCAAGAACAGAGAGTCGAAGACTGAGACTTCAAACTCAGCGCCAAGCTCAGGGTCTACAGAGCAGCAGTGGTCTGTTGGACTATGTACAACAAACAACTTAAATTCCTGCAGAGTTCCCACCAGCATTTCCTTTGTGAAATCCTGCAAATCGACTGGCAGGATAGACATACCAACAGCAGTATCCTTTCCCAGGCCAATATTCCCCTTACCATGACACTGATCATGCATGACCAGCTGCAGTAGATGGACCACAATGTCTACATAACGGACACAAGGCTCTTGAGTCAAGGTCCCAAATTCCATAGTGGTAAGCAATTATGGAGGGGCAACATTTTTACAGAGGGTAGAGCGTACACAGACTGAGCTGCCAGAGGAAGTGACAGACGGTGGAAACAATCACAACATTTAAAAGACATTTGGACAGGTACATGGATTAGGGGGATGGGCCTGGTTGGGATGCTCCAAGGGTTGGTGTGGGCTTGTTGGGCCAAAGGTCCTGCTTCCACACTGTAGGGATTCCATGATTCTATGGATAGGAAAGGTTCAGAGTGATTATGGGCCAAACGCAGGCAAATGGGACTAGTTCATTTAAAGAAACCCAGTCGGCATGGAAGAGTTGGGCCGAAGGGCCTGTGACCGAGCTGTATGACTCTATGACTAGGAGGCCAGAGGAAATTCTATAAGGACATCTCAAAAGCCTCCCAAAACAAATGCACCATATCCTGGGACACTTGGGATTTGCCTGTCCTAAGAATGCCCAAACTGGAGAAGATGCAATAATGAAGACGACATCCACTTTGAGTGAAGCACATGAGGCTAAGTGCAAGCAGCAGAAAGAGTGTACAGATTCCAGAGTGACGCAGCCATCCTCCTCCTCAAACACTACCTACACTGTCACTGGTAAAGTCTTCAGTTCCAGAATTGGACTTCACAGCGATTCTCGAACTCTCCAACCCCTACCCCCATGAGTGGAAGTAAGTCATGCTCGACCCTGAGGGGCTGCCAAGGAAGATTCACATCTGAAGAACAGTCATATTGGACACAAAACATTTTCTCCCTCCACAGATGCTGCCAAACCTGCTGAGTCACTCCAGCATTTTCTATTTCTTTTATTCACTTCTGGGACGTGGGCCAGCATTTATTACCCATCTCTTCTTGCCCTCGAGAAGGTGGTGATGAGCTTTCTTCTTGAAACAGTTCCTGTACTGTAGGTTGACCCACAATGCCCTTAACAGGGATTTCCAGGGTTTTGACCCCATGACAGTGAAGGAGCAGCAATATATTTTACGTCAAGATGGTGAGTGGCTTGGAGGGGAACTTGCAGTTGGTGGTATTATCATATTTCTGCTGCCTTGACCTTCTAGATCCTTGTAATTTTGAATTTGGAAGGCGCTGTCGAAAGATCTTTGGTGAATTTTGGCAGTGCATCTTGTAGATAGTACACACTGCTGCTACTGTGTGTCGGTGGTGTAGGTAGTGGATGTTTGTGGATGTGGTGCCAATCGAGCGTGTATTATCATGGCATAATCAGGGATAAGTTACAGTCTAATAATTCAGAGACCTAACCTAATGGGCACAGAGCTCAAACCATATCAATCATGCAGGATTTTAAATTTGGTCAACTGAATAAATCTGGACTGAGAGCCAGTTAGGAACCACTGACTATGAATGTACTAGATTATCAGAAAACCTTTCAACATGTTCCTTTCAAATTCATATCCAATTCATTTCTGAAAGTTGGGACTCTTAATGGGGATGCATGTGGAATCAGTTTTCAGCATTTCCTGTGCAATAAATTCCAGTTCTAACATCTCGTTATGTAAATTTAAAAATATTCTTCTCAACACTCCGTCTGGTTTTGTCAATTATTTAAAATCCCTGCCTTTAGTTACCAACACTGCTATGAGAGGAATCAATTGTTTTCTTTCTTTTTGCCACATCAAAATGCATTGTAACACTGGTAATGTAAAATTGTAATGAATCTACATGAAAACCTCTTTGCTCTAAAGTGACCAAACTGAACATTTTCAATCTCTCCATGTAACTGAAACCCCTCATAACTGATGGCATTCCACTGGTTCCTCTAAACTCTGGAAGAGGCAATGGCCCAGTGGTCTAATCGCTGGACTGTTAATCCAGAGACCCAGGTAATGTTGTGGGGACCTGGATTTGAATCCCGCCATGGCAGATGGTGGAATTTAATTTCAATAAAAATCTGGAATTAAGCACCCAAGGATAACCATGAAACCATTGCCCATTGTCAGAAAAATCCATCTGGTTCACTAACGTCCTTCAGGGAAGGAAACCGCCATCCTTACCTGGTTTGGCCTACATGTGACTCCAGACACACAGCAATGTGTTGACTCTTAACCGCCCTCTGGGCAAGTTCAGATGGATAATAAATGTTGGACTAGCCAGTGACACCACCATTCCCCACCCCCAACACCTTGTGAATGATTAAAACAAACCTCTCTCCCGGATTCTGACCTCCTGGAGACAACTACTCCAAGTTTTAGTCAATTGATTGTTGCAATAAAAGCATCAAGCTGGAGACCTTTATGTCAATCAATGAGTTAAAAGGCAGGGGTAGAATTCATGGCAGAATTAAAGCAACCCATCTGTTTAACAGCAAACAGAATCTATTTGTAGAAAGTCTCCATGAACTGCAGCAAAGCCTCCCAATAAAAGCCAAATAATTCCAGAAATGCAGTGAGTGAAGGCTCATTCCATTGAACAAATACATGGATAATACGAAATGTAGTCATTTGCAGCTTGCATTCTTTAGGTGCGGTCGACAGAGGAATTAACAAATCACCTCCATTTTGGCCATGAGTCACTATGAACAACCTTCAACTAAGCACATTCTTTGGACACTCCTCTACCTTCTATCAAAAGACAGTATTAAACTGAGTATCTTAAATAACGTGCCATCATAATAAAAGGGTGGAAAAAGGAGTACCATATGAATACCAAAGACAGACAGAGACAGGATGGGCCAAATGGTCTCCTTCTGTGCTGAAGTTATTTTATAGATTTCTTGGCTACAGTAATGTATTTCTTGTACTGAAATTCAAGTGTTTCTGGAGGTGGCTCAGTAGTTAGCACTGCTGCCTTACAACACCAGGGACTTGGGTTTGATTCCAGCCTCAGGGGACTGTCTGTATGGAGTTTGCACGTTCTCCCCATGTCTGCATGGGTTTCCTCTGAGTGCTCCAGTTTCCTCCCACAGTCCAAAGATGTGCAGGTTGGGTGGATTGGCCATGCTAAATCGCCCATAGCGTGCAGGGATGAGCAGGTTAGGTGGAGTGACCATAGGAAATGCAAGGTTGCAGGGATAGAATAGGGTAACTACAGGGTAGCTCTTTGGAGGGTCGGTGTGACCCAATGGACCGAATGGCCTGCTTCCACACTGTCGGGATTCTATGATTTCTCTTACAACTATCAGGCACTTTTCTCTCCCCAAATTCACAGTGCAATTCCAACAACTTATCAATGAACAACCAAAGAGGTAGAGATGCCAAAAGCAGCAATGAAAGGTGTCAGTCTTGATTTTTATTCTGATTGTGCTGTAAAGTGTAAATTGTTAAATGTGAAATCCCTGGATCGCTGGCTGCGAAGGAGACTATGGCTCGAATAAGATAAGCAAGATGTTCTTCCAGAATTGTAGCTCTCAACCTTGGCTTGTTCTGGACTTGGGGCAGCTGGTACAAACCCTGAGGAATAATAAAAAAACTTTACAACTTCTCCTGTTCTGAATTGCACTCGATTTACCGTGACTTCAGCACTGAGGTTCAAAACGTTCTAAGAACTAGCAGCAGAAGTAAGTTACCCAGTTCCTCAAACCTACTCTTCCATGCAAGTGGACAAAGGTGGATTTTCATTCTCAGCCATGTCATCGTGGGGAGGCAATGGCCTCGTGGTATTATCGGTGGACTGTTAATCCAGAGACCAAGATAATGTTCTGGGGACCCGTGTTTGAATCCTGCCACGGCAGATGGTGGAATTTGAATTCAATATATATCAGAAATTAAGAATCTAATGATGACCGTGAATCCATTGCCGATTGTCGGGAAAAACCCATCTGGTTCTCTAATGTCCTTTAGGGAAGGAAATTGCCATCCTTACCTGGTCTGGCCTACATGTGACTCCAGACCCACAGCAATGTGGTTGACTCTGAAGTGACCTCTGGGCAATTAGGGGTGGGCAATAAATGCTGTCTATCCAGCAACGCCCTCATCCGTGAATGAATAAAGGAAAAAAAAACTGCATGGGAATGGGGACGGTTCATGTTACAGCTGTATACGACATCGGTAAAGACACATTTGGAGTACTGCATACAATTCTGGTCAGAGATAGTAAGAACTGCAGCTGCTGGAGTCAGACATAACACAGTGTGGAGCTGGAGGAACACAGTGGGCCAGGCAGCATCAGAGGAACAGGAAAGTTGACGTTTCGGGTCGGGACCCTTCTTCAGAAATGGGGCCTTTCCGGACAGAGGAGGATAACTTCTTCAAGGTAGGCATCCCTAGATGAGGCTTCACAGTGGGGCTATAACTCTTTCTGGAGGGAGGAAGATAATTTCTGAAGAAGGGTCCTGACCCGAAACATCAGCTTTCCTGCTCCTCTGATGCTGCTTGGCCCGTTGTGTTCCTCCAGATCCATACTGCATTATACAATTCTGGTCACCCTGCTATAGGAAGGGTGGTAAACTGGAAAGGGTATAAAAATGATTTACAAGGAACGATACCAAGACTGGAAGTTATAAGGAGAGGCTGGGTAGGCTGATGTTATTTTCCTTAGACCGTCATAAGCTGAGGGGTGGCCTTATAGAGGTTTATAACATCGCAAGGGGCAAAGATAAGGTGAATAGCCAAGGCCTTTCCCCACTGTAGTGGAGTCCAAAACTATAAGGCATAGGTTTTAGGTGAGGAGAGAGGATTTAAAAGAGACGTGAGGGGCAACGTTTTGCAGAGGGCAGTGTGTATAGAGAGCAAGCTGCCAGAGGAAGGAGTAGATGGAAGTACAATTACAACATTTAAAAAGCATTTGGACAAGTAAATGGATAGGAATGGTTTAGGCAGGTATGGGCCAAAGACAGGCAAATGGAAATAGTTCTGTTTAGGAAATCTAGTCACCTTGGAAGAGTTGGGCTGAAGGGTCTGTTTCTGTACTGTATGACTCTATGACTCTCTATGCCTCAATTACCTGAGTACCCAAAAATCTTCTGATCTCTGTCTTGAAGATACTGTTTGCCCCAGTTCTCTGGAGCAGAGAATTCCAAGGGTTTACAATATTTTAAGCAAACAATTTTAGTACTACGCTTAAAGCAAACAGATTTTCTGAAGAAGGGTCCCGACCTGAAACGTCAACTTTCCTGCTCCTCTGATGCTGCCTGGCCTGCTGTGTTCCTCCAGCACCACACTGTGTTGTCTCTTGCTATCTCTGAGATTTTGATTTCCTTCACATTTCAGTCCTAAGGGCCTGACCTCCTTACCCGGAGACCGTGACCCCATGTTCCAGATTCCCCAGCCCATAATCCCTTTGCCATCAATCCCCTTCAGAACTGCGCACGTTTTAATGAAATCACCTCTCAAAGTGCAAAATAATTGGACTCAATATCAACAGGAGCACAGCTGTTCACAGTAGCAAAGTCACAGTGAAAACTAAATATTTATAATGTCAGCACAATCTCTGCTTGGGGCCTCTTCTGTGGGCAGGATAAGATTCAATACAATATCATAACAAATAGGCCCTGACAATGCCTTGAGTGCTTTAAATACATCAAAATTGGTAATCAAGCAATATGTCGGCCTTTAATTATTCCCTGGAATCCTCGCAGCATGTCTCTGTATATTATAAAATTTGATGACACCTTTTCCTTCACACAGCAGCCAGAATGTGAAAATTTATTTAACCGATCCTATTGCCATATTTCTCTGAAGCATTCTGATAATCATTACACAGTATTACCACAAAATTGCTGGTTCACCAAGCGTCTAACTTCAACAGGCCGCAATTTTTATACTGTTTGCATGCCCCTTTGCAGATTATACCTTATGGGGTAGGACTTACTGTAATCAGTGAACGGTGGGTGTCTGCTGTTTGTAATCTCACCCCATTGAATTTTAATCAAGGAGATTACAAAAGGTTTAGTGAGTGGCCAAATAAAGTGCAATGTGGAGAAATGTGAGGTTATCCATTTTTGTAGGAGAAACAGAATTGCAGGCTATTTCTCACATAGTGAGGAGCTGGGAAGTGTTGAACAGCAAAGGGACCTGGGTGTCCTTGTTCAGGAGTCACTGATAGTTAACAACAAGCCATAAGAAGGCAGATGGTATGTTAGCCATTACTACAAGAGGTTTTGAGTATAGAAGTAAATATGGCTTCTATAGTTATACAGGGTGTGGAGGTGCTGGTTTTGCAGTGGGGTGGGCAAAGTCAGAAGTCACATGACCCCAGGTTATAGTCCAACAGGTGAAGTGACTTCACCTGATGAGGGAGCAGTGCTCTGAAAGCTTGTGTTTTCAAATAAACCTGTTGGACTATAACCTGGTGTTGTGTGACTTCTGACAGTTACATAGAGCCTTAGTGACAATGCCTGGAGGATTGTGTGCAATTTTGTCATCTCACTTGTGCAGGTGATTGTATCCAATCCATTATAATACTGACTGCAATTCCCCCAAATGTTGTGCTCCCAGATGAGGAGCAATGCGCTGGCTCTAGTTCTTAGTTCAACACCTCTCTCAGGCAGTCACAATAAAGTTAATTTAGAAAGGACAGCTTCCCTTGTGAATACCTTCCCAATCCAAATGTATTTATGGTTTAACGGGAGCCAAAATAACTATGCTTTCTCAAGTTAATGAAAGGCTGATTTTATTCGTTATAAAACATGACAAAATACAATAAAATGTGATACACATATGGACTAATTAGTAATGTGAATCGTATGAAGTGATAAAAGCTAAAAAAAACCAATGGATCAGTTTCTGAGTTCCATGGAGCGTATGGTTTGATGATATTAGCAACATTAACATTGGAAATGACGTGATTGATTTTGGCATTCTTGGCCCTGCAAGTTAGTTGTCAAGTAAAAGTTTTGTCCTTTTCGAAAGTGATTTCACTGATTTGCCTGGCTTCCAGTGCACAGAATGAGAGACTGACTTTTCTCTTACCTGCAATGCAGGAGCGTCCAGTAGCTTTCCAATGGGATCTGATCGGAACGCATCAATTTTTGATAGGGCTGTACCAACTAGATGCAAGGAGGGTGTTTCTTTGTTGGGGAGTCTAGGACCAGGTGATACAGTCTCAGAAGATGGAGTGACCATTTAGGACTAAGGTGAAGAAAGATTTCTTTACTCAAAGGGTAGTGAACATGTGCAATTTGTACCATGGAAGGTTGTGGAAGCGAAACAAATGAATATACGTAAGAAAGAGATAGAAGCATTGTTCGATTTTAAAAGCGTCATGGTGTATGTTGAGAAGACTAGAATGTGCCATTGAAATAAAGGATTGGCCATGAGCATATTGAATGGTACTCAACAGGCCAAATGACCTCATTCTGCTCCTGGTTTTGTTGTTTTCTGAAGCTGTGACCTTCACAGTACACTGGTTTGCACCAGCACTAACATACAAAGACCAGGAGTTGTAGTTGTTTTTAATTCTGTTTTTGAATATTTCTAGAATGGGGAGCGCTGTCTCACAGACTCGTCAAGGTTCAGCCTGGAGTCATACCCTACAGTCAATGTCCCAGACACCACCATCACCATTTCTGGATATGTCCTGTCCCACCAGCAGAGGGGACGGCACAGCAGTCAAGAGGGAGTTGCCCTAAGAGTCTTCAACATTAACTCTGGACCCCATGAAGTTACATGGCTTCAGGTTAAACATGGGCAAGGAAACCTCCTGCTGGTTATCAGATTCTGTCCTCCCTCAGCTGATGAATCAGTACTCCTCCGTGTTGAACAACAGTTGAAGGAAGCACTGAGGATTGCAAGGTCACAAAATATAATCTGGTGGGGGATTTCAATGTCTACCACACAGTGTGGGTCAGCAGCAGTACCATTGGTAGAGCTGGTTGGGTCCTAAAGGGTGAAGAAAGCCTGCCTTTATTGGTCAGTACATTGAGTATTGGAGTTGGGAGGTCATGTTGTGGCTGTACAGGACATTAGTTAGACCACTTTGGAATACTGCATTCAGTTCTGGTCTCCCTGCCAGAGGAAAGATGTTGCGAAACTTGAAAGGACTCAGAAAAGATTGACAAGGATACTGCCAGGGTTGGAGGGTGTGAGCTATAGGGTGAGGCTGAATAGGCTGGGGCTATTTTCCCTGGGGCATTGGAGGCTGAGGGGTGACCTTATAGTAGTTTATAAAATCATGAGGGTCATGGATAGTTTGAATAGCCAAGGTCTTTTACCCAGGGTAGGAGAGTCCAAAGCTAGAGTGCATAGGTTTAAGGCACTGGAGGCAGTGCAAAGGAGGTTCACTAGGTTGATTCCGGAGTTGAGGGGGTTGGCTTATGAGGAGAGACTGAGTAGATTGGGATTATATTCATTGGAATTCAGGAGATTGAGGGGGGATCTTATAGAAACATATAAAATTATGAAGGGAATAGATAAGATAGAAGTAGAGAGGATGTTTCCACTGGCAGGTGAAGCTAGGACAAGAGGGCATAGCCTCAAGATTAGAGGGAGCAGATTTAGGACTGAACTGAGAAGGAATTTCTTCACCCAGAGGGTTGTTAATCTATGGAATTCCTTGCCCAGTGAAGTAGTCGACGCTACTTCAGTAAACGTTTTTAAAAAAAAGGTAGTTTTTTTGAACAATAAAGGAATTAAGGGATATGGTGAGAACGCAGGTAAGTGGATCTGAGTCCACGAAAAGATCAGCCATGATCTTATTAAATGGCGGAGCAGGCTCGAAGGGCCAGACGGCCTACTCCTGCTCCTAGTTCTTATGTTCTTATGCTCTAAGGTGAGAGTGGAAAGATTTAAAAGGGACCTAAAGGGCAACCTTTTTCATGCAGAGGATGGTACATGTATGGAATTAGCTACCAGAGGAGGTGGTTGAGACTGCTTCAATTACAACATTTAGAGTCACAAAGATGGCACGGAAACAGAGCTTTCGGCCCAACCTGTCCGTGCCAACCATATATTCTAAATTAATCTCGTCCCATGTGCCAGCATTTGGCCCATATCACTGCAAACCTTTCCCTTCCATATACCCATCCAGATACCTTTTAAATGTTGTAATTGTATCAACTGTCCCACCACTACTTTTCGAATGTTCCAACTCGGTGAGGAGAGAAACAGAGTTAAACAGAGGCAGAAACAGAGATTTAACTCTCTGTGGAGCACTTCGTCTGTAGCTTCTGTGTCAGTAAATGATCTTCAGGACATACATTTGAACAAGAAGCAAGATAGATTTTGTGCATCTCAAGAAAGAATTATAGAACTACAGAAAAGTTGCAGAAAGTTGCCATTCTATCTGTGTCTGTGCTGGCTCAATAAACCAACCACTCTGCTTAATCCCACCATCTAGCTTTGCAGTTTAATGGCAGTTCAGGGTAGATCAAGGTTCCTTTCAAATGAGTTGAGGGTTTTTGCCTCAAACATCAAACTGAACAGTGTATTCCATGAACCCCCTCTGGGTGAAACCATTTATCAATGAATCCTAATTCAATCACCTTAAAACTGTGCTCCTGGTAACCAATCTATAAGGAGAAGCAGGCTTTCTGTCCACTGTATCCTAGCTCCTCAATAGATTGCTTTGAATCCTTTCATTAAGTTACCCCTCACCCTCCTCTGTTCCAAGGAAAATAATCAAACCTTTGCTCCCAATATTCAAGCCCTAGCAACAGGTGATATCAGTTAGCAGCTTACAGAGAATCTGGACTTAGCAACACACATAGATAATCACACATAATGGTTCCTGTTCTCCTTTTCTTCACCACACACAGAAAATCTATTGAATCAATCCCTTCCACCAAGAATTGTATGAGCCAAATCAAACTAGTATGATATGCTGACACCTTTTTTGAAATATTTTGGAGTATGCTGCAGTTAGTTACTTGGTAGATTAACTTAGAAAAGCTGAAAAGCAATTTGTCTCTATTATCTACCACTATTCAATTCTTTCATTCCATTTTCAATTGAAATGATTAGTCTTCATGAGGTAGTGAATGTATTAACATTCTTTAGAATGTCAGACACTTCTTATGAATGAAGATTATTGCTTCAAGCCATCAAATGAAATGGCTTGGAGGTGTCCAAGGCTCCTCATTCATTCTTTTCTCATTCTATTTATTTTTCTTTGAATTTGCTTCACTTCACTTGCAAATTCCAATGAACATAAATTTCTTAAACCGCAATGAAGACACATTCGGGGAAATGCAAAGACCACACTAAGTGGATATAGAGTTGACACATAACTAGATTAATAAATTGAGTTAAATCTCAAGAGTTGAGGGAAACCAAGAAAAAAAAAGTTAGTTTATTCAGCTTAACGAGAGCTATGCAGATGGCTTGTTTTCACTTGAATGTCAAAGGATGAGAGGCGACCTGATAGAAGTTTACAAAATGATGAGGGGCATGGATAGAATAAATAATTGGAGTCTTTTCCCCAGGGTAGAAAAGTCAGTTACTGAGGGACATAAAAGGGGGTCATTTTTAAGGAGATGTGAGAGACAAGTTTTTTTACACAGAACGTGGTATGTGCCTTGAATGAGCTGCCGGAGGAGGTGGTTGAGGCATATTCAATAGCAATGCTTAAAAGGCATCTTGACGGATGTATGAATAGGCAGAGAATGGAGGGAAATGAACTGTGTGGAGGCAAAAGGTTTTTAATTTGGAAAGGCATCATGTGTCAGCACAGTCTTGTTGGGCTGAAGGGCCTGTTCCTGTGCTATACAGTTCTTTGTTCTCTTTAAATAGCCAATAATCTTCTGGAAGGCCACTGTGCAACTGACTATGTCACGGATCATAAGACCATAAGATATCGGAGCAGAAATTAGGTCATTTGGCCCATCGAGTCTGCTCCACCATTCAATCATAGCTGATAAGTTCCTCAGCCCCATTCTCACGCTTTCTCCCCGTAACCCTTGATTCCCTTGATGATCAAGAACCTATCTATCTCAGTCTTAAATGTTCTCAATGACCTGGCCTCCACAGCCTTTTGTGGCAGTGAATTCCAAAGATTCACCACTCTGTGGCTGAAGAAGTTTCTCCTTATCTCCGTTCTTAAAGGTCTTCCCATTACTCTAAGGCTGTGCCCTCGGGTCCTAGTCTCTCCTACCAATGGAATCCTGAGGCAAAACCTCAGCTTCAATCAGCTCTGAATCCCAGATGTACTCAAGAAATTCCTTATGTCTTCACAGTTCATTCGCTGCCTGCTGAATTTAAGACAATACTCCTTCCCTTTTCAGGCTCACCAGCACTCCAGGATGTTCCTGGACTCTCCTGAGATGAGAGAACAATCGCTTGGGGTCAGTGTTATGGGCAAAACCCAGGCGAAAATTGTAGCATATTTAAAAGAAAACCGTGTTTTTTGTTTTCAGAGAAGTATTGATGAAGGGGAAAACAAAGGATATTTGACTCGGCAGAGAGAAAAGTTGTGCACAGAAAGTTCTGGAAAATTCCAACCAAACTTGACAACTATTTTTCTTACCCACAACTCAGCTTGGAGGTGTGTAGGACATTGCACAGGAGTTAAATTGCACTCAGTGAATATTTTTATTTCTTTGTTCATGGGATTTGCACATCCCTGGATGGGCTAACAGTTATTACCCATTCCTAGTTGCCATTAGATTTTTTTTCTTTCTATTTCTCTGTTTTGTATCTAAGATTTGTATCTAAGGACTTTATATCTAAGGTGGTGCCGTGAGGGGTGACATTGTACACTTTTCACTGTACTCCTGTACTTGAATATATATGACAATAAATCAAATAATAATTCCAATACAACTGAGATGCCTCGCTAGGTCACATCCACAAGTAACCACATTGCTACGGGTCTAGAGGTCGGACCAGCTAAGGCCAACAGTTTTCTTCCCTAAAGGACATTAGGACAATGGTTTCATGGTCATCATTAGATTTTTAAATCCTTTTATTTTTTAAATTCAAATTTCATCAACTTCTATGTTCTGATCGAACCTCAGTCCCCACAATATTACTTGGATCCCTAGTTTACTTGTCCAACAACAACACTCAATTATTCCTTCCCCTTAATTGCATACTTTATTTATTTGAATCAATGACAATGATGAATGTTCAAGGAAATCAGAGAGGAAGTGATCCCTGTGGAGAATTCAATCAATTGGTAGAAACCAGCGTGAGTGTTGGTGGTCAATTCTGCTCTCCCTGCGGCTAATAAAGCAATATTGCCCACTGATTTCCAAGTGACAAGATTCAGACTCACAGTGATGCCACCATGGACATGAGTGATCACCAGAGCCTGAAATGGTTTTGTCAAATCATTTCAAAGTCACATTTCTGCCTGTCCTTTCTCTTTTCTTTGTGTGGCTGTGACACCATTGAAGGTTTGTCATTTTAGTTTCTATTTTGTTATTATTTTACGGGTTAAAGACTAGCCTTAGGAATTCCCTTGAGGAATGGGAAATGTTAGCAGAATGAGAAAAGGTCACAGAGAAGTGTTGATGGTGGCAGCTGTAGTACACTTTCTAGCAGCATTGCCTGAAAGTCAAAAGGCTGTGGGTACAAATTCTACTCCAGAATATGAGTGCGAGACTCAAAGTTGCCCCTGAGTACTGTACTGAGAGTGCTGCACTGTCAGAGGCGCTGTCTTTCGGAGGGGCTGTTAAACTTAGTCTGACCTCTCACCTGAACATAAAAGATTCTACAACACCATTTCAGTAAAGAGCAGGGTGTTGGGGAGGTTCTAAATAGCCTCATCGTGTCCCTACCCCTTGCTAATCTGTGAATATTGCCTACCAAGGAATCTTGAAAAGGAATTTAAAATATTTTTGGATCTTGAATGTTAAAAGTGATGCACTTTTCTGTGACATGCTCACATCCCATCCAATTTTTCATTTATTTGAATCAATGATGACGATAAAAAGGAGGTGATGGCCTAGTGGTATTATTGCTGGATTGTTAATCCAGAAACCCTGATAACATTCTGGGGACCTGGGTTTGAATCCCGCCACGGCAGATGGTGGAATTTAAATTCAATAAAATATCTGGAATTAAGAATTTAATGATGACCATGAATCCATTGTTGATTGTTGGAAAAACCCATCTGGTTCACTAATGTCCTTTAAGGAAGGAAACTGCCATCCTTACCTGGTCTGGACGACATGTGACTCCAGACCCACAGCAATGTGGTTGACTCTGGGCAATAAATGTTGTCTTGCCAGAGATGTCCTCATCTTATTAATGAATTTTTAAAAAGTCCAATTTGTTATTCTTGCATGACGTTCAAGTTATTGCACAGGATGAATCTCTTTGAGGCAAATGACGAGTTACGATAATCCTTTGACAAATGCTCTCATTGACTTACAAGATAGTGGAAATTAACTTTTAATATTTGAATTATTATCTTCCATATTTTACTCACCGATTGAGTCTATAGATTTACATAGCAGCTGCAGCACAGAAGCAAGCTATTTTGCCCAACAGTTCTATACCAGTGTTCATGGCCTTCGTAATGATGACATTGAAACAAGGCAGATTGATAGAATTGAGATGCAGATCAGACTTAGTCTAATTGAATGGCTGGGCAACTTGAGGGTCTGGATGGCCTACTCCTGTTCCTATGTTCTTGATTTCCATATGGTGTTTGCAGCGAAATACATTAACCTTTTGGTGCTATTATCATGACTAGAACATGTATAAATTGCTGATCCCCTGCTGTAGTTCAAGCAATGCCTCAGTTTTACAATTCTCATCCTTAATTTTAAATCTTTCTATGGCCCTTCATAAATCTCAGACTCATGCAAACAGTCACAGTGGACTCAATATGCTAACTCTATTTCTCTCTCCACAAATGCTGCCAGAGATCTTGAGTTTTTTCAGTATCCTCTGTGCATGTTTCAAATCTCCAAGATATTAGCTGCACAGGTATGATGTAAGAAGAATGCAGATGAGCCTCAAACGTATACAATAATGTGAAAAGAGTAATCATGTGGCAGAAACTCTGCTAGAAAGTGCAGAGACAGCTACTTCAAGATCTTTATCTATATAGTGTCATGACCTCAATTGATGGTAATACTGGACAAGTAGGAACCCAGAATGAAACTTGACTTGATAGAACGTATAAAAACTGAGATAATTATGGATGCTGGGAATCAGAAACAAAAACAGACATTGCTGGAAAACCTCAGCAGGGTTGGAAGCATCTGTGGGGAGAAGTCAGAGCTAATGTTTCGGGTTCTGAGGGAGGGTCACTGGACCAAAACGTTAATTCTTATTTCTCTCTACAGATGTTGATATATCGTAACTTTTCTATTTGCAGATGTACCTACAGCAGGTGGACTGCAGCAGTTGAAGAAGGCAGCTCACCACCATCTTCTGAAGGGCAATAAATGTTTCCCAGTCAGCAACACTCAAGTGCCACGAATGAATAAAGAAAAGTTACAGTGTTGGCTTGTCATTAGAGCATAATGACATGAGACTGCAGATGCTCTTTCCTAAGAAAACATAAATTTATTACACAGAAAAGAAAAAAAAAATCACAATCAAAGGCACCACCATTTGAAAGATCTTAGAACAAACTACAAAACAAAATTTCAAATTGTTTCCAAAAGCTATCTTTTTTTTTACAGATTCTCAATTCTATCTTAACTCTCAATTTTTATTCAGCTGACATAAGAATATAAGAGCTAGGAACAGGAGTAAGCAATTCAACCCCTCGAGCCTGCTCCATCATTTGATACAACCATAGCTGATCTCATCTCACTTCAACTCAACTTTTCCACCTGCTCCTCACAACTCTCTAACCTTTTACTATTTACAAGCTGTCTATGTCGTCCTCAGATTTACTCAATATCCAGGCATCCACTGCACTCTAGGATAGTGAATTCCACAGATTCATGAATCTTAGAGAGAAGTAATTTCTCCTCATTTTTGTTTTACATCTGCTACCCCTTATCCTAAAACTATGACCTCTGATTCTAGATTGCCCCATATGGGAAAACATCCTCTCTCTATATACATCGTCAATACCCTTTAGCGTCAATTAGATCTTCTCTTATTCTTCAATAGACTAGAACCTAAACTGCTCAAACTCTCATCATAAGAGAAATCTCTTGACCCTGGAATTAATCTTATGAATCTCCTCTGCACTGCCTCCAAAGAAACTATATCTCTTCTCAAGTAAGGGAACTAAAATTTTACGCAATATTCCAGATGGTCTCATCAATGCCTTGTACAGTTGCAGCAAAATGTCCCTTCTTTTATTCTCTATCCCCTTAGCAATAAATGTCAACTTTCCATTTGCCTTCCTTATTACCTGTTGAACCTGTATACCAGTTTTCCGTGACTCATGCGCAAGGACATCAGATCCCTCTAAACTGAAGCACTCTGATGTGTCTCTACATTTCGATAATAAGCTTCCTTTCTCTTCTTCCCATCAAAATGGATCATTTCACACTTATCCACATTAAGCTCCATCTGTCAATCTTTGACCCATTCACCTAATCTATCCAAATCCATTTGTAAAATTTCCTACTTCTTTTTTGTAACTTACTGTCACAAGTATTTTACTCTCACCTGTAAATTCGGTTATGGTACTTTCTTTCCTTGCATCCAAGTCATAGAGTCATAGAGTTACACAGCATGGAGACTGACCCTTCAGTCTAACTCATCTATGTCAACCAGATATCCTAAACTGACCTAGTGCCATTTGCCAGCATTTGGCCTATATCCCTCTAAACCCTTCCTTATCATATATCTATCCAGATGCCATTTAAATGTCATAGTTGTACCAGCCTCCACCACTTCATGTCGCAGCTTTTTCCATACGTGCACCACCTTCTGCGAGAAAAACTTGCTCCTTTGGTCCTTTTAAATCTTGCCCCTCGCACCTTAAACCTATGCCCTCTACTTTTGGACTCCCCTACCCTGGGGAAAAGACCTTGACTGTTCACCCTATCCATGCCCATCCTGATTTCATAAACCTCTATCAGGTCAGCCCTCAGCGTCTGCTGCTCCAGGGAAAATAGCCCCAGCCTATTCGGCCTCTCCTTATAACTCAAATCCTCCCATCCCAGCAACATCCTTGTAAATCTTTTCTGAACCCTTTCAAATTTAACAACCTATTTCCAATAGCAGGGAGACCAGAATTGAACGCTATGTTCCAAAAGTGGCCTTACCAATGTTATGTACAGCCGCAGCATAACACCCCGACGCCTATACTCAATACACTGACCTATGAAGTCAAGAGTGCCAAAAGCCTTCTTCATAACCCTGTCTACCTGTGATTCCACTTTCAAGGAACTATGCACCCACATGCCTAGGTTTCTTTGTTCGGCAATACCTGATAGATTGTAAGTAGTTAGGGCCCATGCACTGAACCCTGTGACACACTCCTAATTACATCTTGCCAGCCAAGAAAAAGACCCATTTATCCTGTCTCCCTGTTTATGTTAGTCTGCCAAACTTCTCTCCAAGCTAATAAATTAGCCCTAATCCCATGTGATCTTAATGTGTTTATTAACATTTTGTGGGGCACCATATCAAATGCCTTTTGGCAATCCAGTTATACTCCATCTACAGGAACTCCAGTACGCATTTTGCTTGAAAGCACTCCAGCAAATTAGCCAACCATGATGTACCCTTTGTAAAAATATGCTGACTCTGATGAAACAAAATCAGAAGTTGCTGGAAAAGCTCAGCAGGTCTGGCAGCATCTGTGAAGAAAAAAAAATCAGAGTTAGCGTCTCGGGTCCGGTGACCCTTCCTCAGAGCTCGGTTTTTATTGAGTATCTGACTCGAATGGAGAGTGTTTTGGCTTTCCAAATGCCCTGTTATTATTGGGTCACCAGGCCTGAAACGTTAACTCTGTTTTTCCCTTCACAGATGCTGACAGACCTGCTGAGCTTTTCCAGCAACTTGGTTTTTGGCCCTGTTATTATTTCCTTAATGCTGGACTCTAACAATACCCCGATGAGATGCTAAATCAATCACTTTACAACTTATAAAAACCAAAAAAATTGCGGGTCATGTAAATAAGAAACAAAAAACAGAAGTTGCTGGAAAAGCTCAGCAGGTCTGGCAACATCTGTAGAGAGAAAGCAGAGTTAACGTTTTAGGTTGAGTGAACTTTTCTCAGAACCCAGCATAGATCGGGTTTTTTTTCTCTGGAGCATCGGAGGGTGAGGAGTGAACGTGTAGAGGTTTATAAAATCCTAAGGACCATGGATAGGGTGAATAGCTAAGGTTTATAGTTTTCTACAGTCTGCCTCACTCCCTTTTAAATATTGGCATTTTTCCAATCCATTGGAACCTTTTCTGCATTCAGGAATTTTGGAGTATTATAACCAGTGGATTTACTGGCTCTGCTACGACTTTCTTTAAAATCCTGGGATGTAAGCCATCAGGCTTTGGGGACTTTCCTGGCTTCAATTCTAACAGTTTGCCGAGCACTTTTCCCCTAGTGACAGGGGTGGGGGGCTGGAGTTCTCTAATGTAAGCTCAGCCCTCCAATGGTACTTTCAGAGTGGTTGGATGAAGGAACTAGAGTAATTGAAAATCAGTAAGTGTAGGATGGAGGAGAGTGGAGAAACTCTGAAAGGAAATGATATTGCCTTCAAGTAGTGATTGAACTAATATTGCATTATGAACAGATTGCATGCAGAAGACTTTCAACATCCCAGCTTCTGGGCACACTGGCTTCTGAAAATGGCAGTCCAGAAATATATTTTTGAGGGTTGGACTGCAGAATCCCCACTGGCTCTGACTCAGCTCCGATGTTGGCTGGCATGAACCCTCTGCTGCCCTGTGATGGCTGCAAGCTTGGTGTGCAGTTGTCTGAAGCCTCTGAAGTGTTAATTTAATCTTTGAGGGCTAGGGACTGGAATCCTGCAGCAAGTGATAAATTTCATAACAGTTTGTTTGATCAGATCCCAGGGTATTTTCACTACAAATTCAGCATGCACCATGCCAGTGCCTCCCTGTTCATAAAACCCAACATGTTAACGAAAGCAGGCTAAGGTAATTTTTTCTGGTTTCAATTACGATTTGTTCACTAATTTTTTCTCTTCACCTTCTGAAGTCTCTGTCTTTTAGCCCCTGAGCTGGAATATTATGAGTCCAACACCCAGCTGAGGGAGTTTAGCATATAATTCCCTTCATTGCAGTTCTCCAGGATGTGTTGCCCTGTTGGAAGTGCAGCTCTTCCTGAAACGCTTGGCCAAAAAATGAAAGGTAAAGCAATTGAAATTTTGGATTGAATCTTTTGATAAGTGGCAAACACTGTCAGGTTTGTTGAGGATGTTAGTAATTTGGAAAGGTTGCAGGGAAGATTTACAAAGATGTTACCGGGACTGAGTTGTTTGAATTATAAGGAGAAGCTGGATAGGCTGGGATTGTTTTTCCCATGGAGCGTAAATGGTTGAGAGGTCACCTTACACAGGTTTATAAAATCATGAAAGGCATAGATAAGGTGAACAGCAAAGGTCTTTTCCCTGGGATGGGGAGTTCAAAACTAGGGGGCATAGTTTTAAGGTGAGAGGCGAAAAATTACAAGGCCCTGTGGAGCAACTTTTTTCACACAGAGGGTGGTTCGTGTGTGGAATGAGCTGCCAGAGGAAGTGGTGGAGGCTGGTACAGTTACAACATTTAAAATACATTTGGACCGGTACATGAATAGGAAAGGTTAAGAGGGTTTTTGGCCAAACACAGGCAAGAGGGTTCTGAGGAAGGGTCACCGGATCCGAAACGTTAACTCTGTTTTCTCCTTCACAGATGCTGCCGGACCTGCTGAGCTTTTCCAGCAACTTTGTTTTTGTTCCTGATTTACAGCATCTGCAGTTCTTTTGGTTTTGATTACAGGAAAGAGGGACTAATTTAGTTTGGGAAATTTGGTGGATATAGACGAGTTGGACCTAAGGGTCTGTTTCCATGCTGTATGACTTGATGACTCTATGACTGGCCTAGAATTGGCTAATTGGACCTGGGCATCCAAATGGATCTTTTGGATGATGTAGATGTCTTTGATCCCAAAACCATCATCAAAGACCAGGATAAACCTCACCATCTTATTAATCACAGGTCATTTGTTCCATCATGCCAACACTGGCTCTGTTACCCAGTGCCAATCGCCCACCTTTTCCTTATACAGGTAGTTCTGCTACAACGCTTGTTTCATTAACACAAATTGGCTGTAACACAATTGATGAATAGTGGATGCTGTTTCGATAATGCAGACTTTCTGCCATATCGGTGTAGTGATTTTCTGCAGCGATTTCCCAATAACATGATTTTCTATGATGCAATTTTCCATAACACAATTTTCTATAGCGCGAGTTCACACAGGGAAGCAACTATCGTGTTATAGGAGAACTACCTGTATCTCTTAATAGCATCAACTGACATATTCTGAGGTTTCAAAGGCACTTTGATAAGCTACAGACAGGGGATAAGTTGGTGACGGGTCAGAGAATCAGGTTAGTGATAATGTCAAGGTGCCAGCTGGAACAGAGAGGTAAGTACCAGGGGGTTGAGGCAAATATAGGGGCAGAGATTGAGGGGTATGGGGTGCCAGGTCAGTGTTTGAGGGGTAGAATGGCAGATAGTCCAGTCAGAATGTGCGATGTCAGGTGGGTGGGTGATAGTGAAGGGTTGCTGGGTGAGCAGTACAGTAACAGATAAGTGATAAGGTGCAGGAGCAGAGGTGGGCCATTCAGCCCATTGAGACTGCACCATCATTCAATGAGATCGTGGCTAATCTGACAATCCTTAATTCCACTCTTTTTACTTTTCCTCGTAACCCATGATTCCCACATGGATCAAAAATGTGTCTATCTCAGCCTTGAATACACTCAGTGTCTCAACCTTGACAAAGCCTCCTCTGTGATGAGGAATTCCACAAATTCACTAGCTTTTGAGAGAAAACATTCCTCCTCATCTCTGTCTTAAATGGTTGACTCCTCACTCTGAGATTATGCCCTCTGGTCTGGCCTCTCCCAAAAAGGGAAACAACTTTTTCACATCTGTGCTGTCAAGTTCCCTAAGAACCTTGTATGTTGCAATAAAGTCTCAATCTTCTAAACTCTAATATTAAGCGGAAGAGGTTCAGAAGAGATTTACCAGGATGTTGCTGGGTATAGAAGGTTTATGTTATAAAGAAAGGCTGGATAGGCTGAGATTTTTTTTTCCACTGGAGTGTAGGAGGTTGAAAGACGATCTTATAGAAGTTTATAAAATCCTGAGGGGTATAGATAAGGTTAATGGTAGCTGTCTTTTCCCTAGGGTGGGGGATTTCAAGACTAGGAGACACATTTTTAAGGTGAGAGGAGATAGATTTTAAAAAGACATGAATGACAATTTTTTTACACAGAGAGTGGTTCGCGTGTGGAATGAACTTCTTGAGGAAGTGATGGATGTGGGTACAATTACAGCATTGAAAAGATACTTAGATAAGTGCATGAATAAGAAAGGTTTAGAGGAAATTTGCCCAGCAGCAGGCAGGTGGGACTAGTATGGTTTGGGACAATGTTCAGCATGGGCTGATTGGACCATTTCCACGCTGCATAACTCCAAGACGCCATGATTTTATGACCCACCTGATCAAACCTGTCCCCATAAGCTCTGTCCTCCATACTTGCTATAAACATTGGGAACCTTCTCTGGACTGCCACCAATGCCAGTATGTCTTTCCTTAAGAAAAGGTGGGCAAAATTGTTCATAGTATTCCAGGTGTGATCAACTGTTGTCTTGTCTAGTTTTAGCAAAACTTCCGTCCTTTTATAGTCCATTCTCTTTGAAATAAAGGCCAACATTCCATTTGCCTTCCCAATTAGCTACTGAACTTGATGCTAGCTTGCTGTGATTTTTAACTCTCAAATCCCTCTGTGCTGCAGCTTTCTGCAGTCTTCCCCATTTGAGTAATATTCAGCTCCAATATTCTTAACGCCAAAGTGCATAACCTCATATTTTCCCATATTATGTTCGACATGCCAAATTTTTGCCCATTTGTTTAACCTGTCTATGTCCAGGTAAGTGAGTAAAGGTGTAGTGAGTTTGACAGGCAAGGAAGTAGTACAATCATGTTTGGATTGGGATCCATGTGTCAGATCAATGTGGACTGGAAGATGTTTTGGGGTCAGGTCAAGGGAGCTTTGAGTTAAGCTGGGTGACATCTCAGGGAGTGGGGGCAGGTAGGTTTGTGATGGGAGTGGGGTTTGTTGGTGATGTGGAGACTGCAGTGTTTGTTAGTTTTATTGTTCCCTGGGGATAGAGCAGGTTTGCTGAGTACATTGGAGCCCTCAGAAGTGTCAGACTCTAGCTCAGAGTTCAGGACTTTATGGAACATTCTCAGAGAATTGGTAACTGTCCCCCCCAAATTCCCAAGCAATTTCCAAACAGTTTGTGCATCAAAAATCCGAGGGGTATGTTTCTTTCAGATTTCATTGCTATGCTGATCTCACAATTGGATGATCTGAGCCAATATTATTGTCAAATGGTACAATCATCACAAGCTGCGTCATACAATGAAAACACCAAGCAGGAGAGAAAAAAAAGACATTCCTTCATTGATAATTTACATCTTGCAAGGGAAGGTTTTTTTTTAAATTCAATCATGGGATGAGGGCATTATTGGCTGGGCCAGTATCCCTAATTGCCTAAGCGTCAACCACATCACTGTGGGTCCAGAGTCACATGTAGACCCGACCAGGTAAGGATAGGAGTTTCCTTCTTTAAATGACATTAGTGAACCAGATGGGCTTTTCTTGATAATCAATAATGCATTCATGGTCATCATTAGACTCCTAGTTCCAGATTCTTTTTAACTGAAATCAGGTTTCAAAACCTGCAATAGCAGGATTTGAACCAGGGACCGAGGAACATTATCTGAGCCTCTAAATTTACAGCCCATCAATAATACTACTACACTATTTCTTCTGTTGTCTAGTTGCTTGGTCTCTGATGGAGAGTAATGGAAACAGAATGACTTCAATACCCATAATAGTTAAGTTCACCATGAAAGTCCCACCTTCGTAACATCCCTTCTCATCTGAGGCATGTTAACTGTCAGCTTAAACCAGCACCGTTGTCTCTCTCAGATAAACTATTGTGACCTCACCTTGCCGAATGTGCCAAAATAGTTTCATCTGCAATGGCACAAATTACGTTTGTTAATGTTTGGAATAAACAGGTATCTTATCTTGTATTCCTCAGGCTAAAGACAAAAAGTTTTGCAGTGGATACCTTCCATAAAAGGACCACAGACTGAGCAAATCAATTCTTCTTTAAATGAAGAAATGACTATGCTTAAATTGTTTGTTAATGCAGTTAATTTCTCTATGATTCCATCTTTGTTCTCTTAATAAATTATCCATAATTTGCCAGATTGACTGCAGCAGTTCGAGCAGACTGCTCATCACCATCTTCTCAAGGGCAGCTCAGAATGGGCAACAAACCACATCCTGTGATACAAGAGAAAAATATCATTAAACCTGGGCAGGCATCTCCGCAGTGATTGGTATATATGGCTCAATCTGCAATCTATCAGTGTGGCATACATTAGTCAGGTCCATCGGAACTATCTGAGATATCTTGGGTAGAATCATCGTTCTTCTTAGAGTCATAGAATCCCAACAGTGTGGAAGCAGGCCATTCAGCCCACTGAGCCCACATTGACCCTCCAACGAATTGATACTAGTCCAAATTACTAATACGAAGTGGAAGAGGAAGCCCGCTCAAACCCTTCATTAGAAGATGGCTCAGTCTGGATAAGTGAACATAGTGCTTAATATCTACTTATGTTGTTTTTGAAGTAAGAGATGGTCTTGTGGGAGACATTAGGCCTCACATAACAGTAAATACACATTACTGATACCTACATAGATGTAACAATAGAACAACATTAACAGAACAACAACAGAGAGACTTGCAAAACACTAGTTAGCTTCTCCTAGGATCAGTCATTTATACCGTCATGGGTGAAGCTTTTTAGTTAACTCATTTAGGTACTTAGTGCCTTAGACCATGAAGGACTCTCTTCTTCAACCTCCCTCCTCACCTGAGGCATGGTGACCTTCAGGTTAAACTATTGGCAGTCATTGCTCTCTGTAATGAGATAGCAGCCCTATGGTTCAGTAATGTTATGGTGGGAGGCAATGGCCCAGTGGCATTATTGCTGGTCAGTTAATCCAGAGACCCAGATAATGTTTAGGAGACGCGGGTTTGAATCCTGCCATGGTAGATGGTGGAATTTGAATTCAACAAAATATCTGGAATTAAGAATCTAAGGATGACCATGAAGCCATTGTTGATTGTTGGGGAAAAACCCATCTGGTTCACTAATGTCCTTTAGGGAAGGAAACTGCCATCCTTACTTGGTCTGGCCTAGTTCTGACTTCAGACCCACAGCAATGTGGTTGACTCTGAACTGCCCTCTGGGCAATTAGGGATGGGCAATAAATGCTGCTTAGCCAGTGACATCCTCATCCCGTGAATGAATAAAGGACTTTACATTGTTTTGCAGGTTATGCAACAGAGATCTGCCACAGAGAAAATTACATTTGCTAATGTTTTGAATATTTGATTTGATTTGATTTATTATTGTCACATGTACCCACATGAAGTGAAAAGTTTTGTTTTGTGGGCAGTACAGGTAGATTGTACCATACAAAGCCCATTAGGGTAAAAGAATGGGGCGAGGAATACAATTTTACGACTGCAGGGAGTGTGCACAGAGAGTGAGAGATCAACATTAAAATTAAAGTTTGAGAGGTCTATTCAGAAGTCTAATAACAGCGGGGAAGAAGCTGTTCTTGAATCTGTTCTTATGCATATACAAACTTTTGTACAATCTGCTTGACAGAAGAGAGTGAAAGAGGGTATAACTGGGTTGGGAGGGGTCTTTGATTATGTTGGTTGTTTTCCTGAGGCAGCGGGAAATATAGACAGAGTCCACAGATGGAAGGCTGGTTTGTGTGATGGACTGGGCTGTGTTCATGACTCTCTGGAGTTTCTTACAGTCTTGAGAAAAGCAGTTGCCAAACCATGCTGTGATGCATCCAGATAGGATACTTTTTATGGTGCATCTATAAAAATTGGTACGAGTCTTTCTGGACATGCCAAATTTCCTTAGCCTTCTGAGGAAGTAGAGATGTTGTTGTACTTTCTTGACAGTCACATTAATGACGGTGGGCCAAGACAGATTGTTGGTGGCCATCACTCGCAGAAATCTGACTCTCTCAACCATCTCCACCTCAGCACCATTGATGCAGACAGGTGCATGCTTCTTGAAGTCAATGACCAGCTCTTTCATTCTGCTGACATTGATGGAGAGATTATTGTCTTTACATCATGTTGCAAAGCACTCCATAGATGTGTCACTTATCCTGTATTCCTTCAGGCGAACTAGAAAAGAAGTTCCAGTGGATACCTTCCATAAATGGACCAGGGTTTGAGTGAAAACCATAAATAGACACTACCAATGAAGGGCATCCTGACATACTATTGGAGAGCAGGGAGCTGGTAGAATAGTTTCTCACTGATGTTTCTAACTCTGACTGGGATATTATGCTTAACCACTGAAAACTCAAAGCCACTGTACTTTAACAAACTTCTAACTTGTAGTTTCAAAGACTATGAGTGGAACTTGTGTTGAAAAGCAGGCCTTGTTTTGTTGATAACAGAGGGCAAAGTATTTAGGTATGGATTGTGAGAGTTATATTTCACTCTTCTCAGGAGTTAAAAGGCAATTAGCTTTCATTTATGGAATATATTGGGTCAGATCTTCCAATACTAACAGTGGTAAACTCACCACTTTAACCCAGTGCTTTTAAGACCCATTGGAAGGCCTGGCTGATGTATTTATGCCATAATTACCCAGAAGTTTTACCCTTCTGATGAACAGATTGTCCTGTACAATCCCCTCTGAAAATGCTTTTATACTGAAGAAAAGGTGATGTTATTATTATGTACTATCGTTGGGTTATGTCACATTAAGAGGAGAGCCACATGAGCACTTGTGAGTCATCAGCCAGGTCATGGGCTTCTTCAAACTTGTTTCAGGTTCCTACAGAGTGTACAACTTCAGAATGAAGGCTCCCCACTTGGTTGCAGCAAGCAATAAGTTTGTATGTTCTGTAAAAGGGTCCCTCGACCCCAAATGTTAACTCTAATTTCAGTAAACCTGCTGAGCTTTTCCAGCAATTTCTGTTTTTGTTTCTGATTTCCAACATCCGCAGTGCTTTTGTTTTGTTTTGTTCAGAGCTCATATGTTCTTCAGCTCTGACTGGAGCCTAAAATCTGCCCAGTACTTAATCGCAATATGACTGATCTAGTGGTCCAGTCTAATGTTCTGAGAACATGGCTCAAATCTCACATAACATCCTATGGAATTTAAATTTAATTTAATGAAAGCTGGAGCAATTAATGAAAGCTGGAGTCTAAACCTCACCTCAGTGATGGTACCCATAACTATACTAATCACACAGGCCCATTTGGTTTACTAATGTCCTTTACGGAATGTTGGATTTCCAAATCATCTTCAAAACTTCATATTTAGCATTTTCTGTGCACCCTGAGAGTTACAAAAATAACTCGCCTTCCACCAGTACAAACATGTCTCTCATATGGAACCAAAAGGAGAGGTAAGAAGAATCCTTGAGATCTTAATGTCCCATTGAACTAACGTCAACAATTTATATGATGCCATACGTTCCCTACTATCAATGTTTTGTTTGGGAAGATAGAAAGAATGAATTTTTAATTTTTAGGAAGAATTGTAAATGTACCTTCAGATGAAGGTTGGCAAAGTGACCACAATCATCCTGACCTCATGTGTAGCTGCCTTTGGTCATTGACTGAGAGGGTTTAGATCGGTGATTAACATAACTAAGATGACCACCCTCAAAGATAAGTTATATCAGCAGGAATGAGTGGGGAGAGAGAGGGGTGAGGAAAGGAGAGAGAGAGAGACAAAGACTCCATGAGAATAAGCCACCACCTTCCATCTTCCAAGACCGGCTGTTCCCCTGCATCAGTCTGAAAGAAGAACAAATGCTGTTGCTACTAAATATTATCAGCAAAGATTGTAAGGCACTAGGGATCAACACACCACCAGTCCAAAATTGCAGCCCCTGATCCTCTATTCTACAGAATGACTCCAGGATCAGCAAAGTGTTCACATCTGTCTTGGGACTTACATTTCCTTTCTAATTGAATAGTTGAATGGGGGGGGAAATTTAAAAGAGATGTGCAAGGCATATTTTTTTCATACAAAAGGTGGTGAGTGCCTGGAACATGCTGCCAGAGGAGGTGGTGGAAGCAGACACAATAGCAGCTTTCAAGAAACACCTGGATGAATATATGAACAGGAAGGGAATAGAGGGATATGGATCATTAAGTGAAGACAGTTTTAGTATGGAAGGGCAAAATGTGTCAGCTCAGACTTGGAGGGCTGAAGGGCCTGTTCCTGTGCTGTATTGTCCTTTATTCTTAGTTTTGCACTGTATTCCAACTGCTGCTTCGTAACAAATTTCACAAAGTTTCTGAAGGTTGCTTACAAATGATCAACTGCCGACATGAGGTAACTATGACCACAAATCCTCCCCAGTGTCACCAGCAAGAAAATCAATCACCTTTGACAAAAATACCCGCAACCCTTGAAAAGAATAAAGAAAGGTTCTCCTTATCCAATGTATTTTTCTGCAACGTTGTATCATGGGCACCATTCAAAGATAAGTAAGACAGCACCGCACCAAACTCAGACAGCTAATAATTAGTTAAACGAAGAAACCTGTCACAATGAGTCAGTTATTATCATCAAACTGTTAAAACAAAACATTTGATTATGCCTGCAGTAATTGTTATTTTCTCATTCATATCACCCAGCTCATATTGTGCCTGGCTTCTCGTGAATTGAATTATGCTGTGAAGCAGCACAGAGCACGAATTACTTGGATTGAATGAGATTTAAATGGAAAATAGGAACATCAAACTTTTCCAAATGCACATGGTAAGATAGCTTAATTCCAATAGATTTAGCATGTATTAGTCTGATGGTTGCACCATTAGTCCACAACATCAGAAGGGAGAGCTTCAGATCCTGTTATGCCACGTTCTGAAGCAAACAGGAGAAATACTAGAAACAAAAACGAAACCAAAAAAAAAGTGCTGGTGAAACTCAGCGGGTCTGGCAGCATCTGTGAAGAAACAGAGTTAACATTTTGAGTATGATGGACCCTTCTTCAGAACTGATAGGATCTAGTAAAATGTGGCATGTATGCTGAAGTCAGGGGTAGGGGCCAGGGTTGATCAGACAGGCAGAGATGGAGCTCAGAGAGAGAGAACCACAAGAAGGGAGACAAAGGGATAGGTCATAGTATGCCAAGGAGAAAGATAATGAGGACCATAAGCAGGTGAAAACAGGTTGGCTATGCTGAAAGCAGCCAAGATAAATACTAAATTCAATAAGTACCATTGAGGCTACCAAAGAGAAAACAGGCCAATCAGCTCAACTGTGCAATGTTGACGTTTATTTTCCATATACAACTCCTCTCATCGCTCCCTATTTATCATCTTTGTCTTCCTTTGCACATTTCTTCTACCTAACTGTGTCTAAGCTGTTCATCTCAACCACTAAGTTCGAGGACGTTGCAGATTCTAACCACTTTCTGAGTAAAGATGTTACTTCTGAACTCCTGATTGGGTTTGTTGGTGAGTAACTTCCATTCCTGCTTTGGAGATTTGGACAACAAAAGCAGGCATTTTGATGCCCTGGAGAAGTACCTCCAACAACGCTGTTACAAAATCTCTCTGAGTCTGGACCTCCTGACTCCGAAGTAGGGACACTACTACCATGGAACGAGACCATCTACTCTCAAGTCCATCTCTTATTTTATAGGCATCTGGAAGTGTTACCACAAATAACTGAATGGCTTTTTCTCTCACCTCCAAATCAGCTGTGGTTTGTTTCATCTGTTGTCTACCATCAATGCATCACACGTATTTCCAGTTAATCAAGGGTAATTAGGGACAGCCATTAAATGATGGCCGGCCAGAGATGCACGTCCCATGAGTGAATTAAAAAAATCAATTGCACACAATGTCCAGGAAGGGCAAGGCAGGCTACCAAAGGTGAGGGAGAGGTCGGGAGAGAGGGGCACTCTCAATTATTTTCAACTTATTGATTGATCTGTATCAGTTGAAACTCTTTAATAACTTTGAACTACCTTTCACACAATCTAAACTACTCCCAGACCACGTTCAAAGATAGGCAGACTTACCCCTCTATCTATATCTATCAATGCAAAGAAGTGCCCTGTACACATGCTAATGTCTATGATCTGTTCTCTCCCTCTGCAGCAGGAGAACTTGCACGGCCAGTATGAATGTGTACAGATGGGGAGTGCCTAATACTCCTCAAGGAGCAGACGGCAGGAGAACAAGAGGAAAATACCTGTGCTAAAGTGACATTTACATGTCTATAGCCACCTGATAAGAAAGCATCAGATAGCTAGCCCAGCTGCACATCTTAAAGTGACATCTTCATAAAACCTTGGGGAAGGCTGTTGGCTTACAGCACTAACAAATCTTTAAGTTTTTTTCTACGCAGCCACTCGATCCCACTCCCAGGTCGTGGACAAATGAAGAAGATCTCTGGCCCCCCAGGCACCCCCTAGCCCTCGTAGCACACCTCTGAGGAGGAACAGTCAATAGTCTCATTCAATGCACCGTCAAAACCTTCTTCCCCACCATCCAGCAACAGGAAGACAATCACCTTGGTGAGTAAGCAAACTGAAGTTGGATCAGAGTCACATTCTGGCCAGCGCATCATTGACACAAGCCCGTAATGAGAGAAAGAAGAAATGACCAAGGACTCTGCTAGAGCACGGGCTCATGGTGAGGCGACGACAAATGATGAGGCTCTAGACTTTAATCAGAACATAAGTAGGAGCAGGAGTAGGCCACTCGAGCCTACTCCGTCATTTAATATGATCATGGCTGATCTCATCTTGGCCTCAATTCCACTTGTCTGCTCACACTCAATGACCCCTTCAATCCATTACTAAGTGATAGCTTATTGGTATTATTAGTGGCTTGTTAATCCAGAGACCCAGGTAATGTTCCGGTGACCCAGGTTCCAATCCCACCATGGCAGATGGTGGAATTTGAATTCAATAAATATCTGGAGTTAAGAATCTAATGATGACTATGGATTAATTGTCAGGAAAAAAGCCCATCTGGTTCACTCATGTCCTTTAGGGAAGGAAACTGCCATGCTTACCTGGTCTGGCCTACATGTGACTCCAGACCCACAGCAATGTGATTGATTCTTAACTGCCCTCTGGGTAATTAGGAATGGGCAATAAACACTGCCAGTCTTGCCCTCATCCCTTTAATGAGTAAAGGGAAAAAAAAATCTTTCTACTTCCTGAAATTTATGCAGTCTCCTGGCATTCACAGCACTTGGGGTGAAATCCATAGATTCAGAGAGAAGGAATTCCTCCTCATCTCTGTTTTAATTCTGCTCTTCCTTTTCATAAACCTATAACCTCTCATTCTAGATTGTCTCTCAAGGGGAAACTCACCTCAATGTTTACTTTGTCAATCCCTTTTACCATTTTTACACCTCAAATTGATCTCTTCTGATTCTTCGAAACTTCAGAGAGTATAGGCTTAAACTGCTCAATGAGCTGATGGAAATACACAGACAAGCAGGGGACTGTCCCACTGAGGTGTCAGAGATCATTTATTTTTAATTTGTTCATGGGACATGGGCATCACTGGCATGACCAGCATTTATTGCTCATCACTGATTGCCCTTGAGAAAGTGCCAGTGAACTGCCTTCTTGAACCGCTGCAGTCCACCAGCTACGGGTTGACCCACAATGCCATAAGGGAGGGATTTCCATGATTTCGAAGGAATGGCAATATATTTCTAAGTCAGGCTGGCATGTGGCTTGGAGGGGAACTTGCATGTGATGGTGTTCCCATGTATCTGCTACCCTTGTCCCTCTAGATGGAAGTGGTCGTGAGTTTGGAAGGTGCTGTCTGAGGAGCTTTAGTGAATTTCTGCAGTGCATCTTGTAGATAGTACACACTGCTGCTACTGAGCGTCGGTGGTGGAGGAAGTAGACTTTTGGTGCCAATCAATCAGGATGCCTTTTCCTGGAGAGTAAGCTTCTTGAGTGTTGTTGGAGCTGTACTCATTCTGGTAAGTGGCAAGTGTGCCATCACACTCCTGACTTGTGCCTTGTCGATGGTGGACCAGCTTTGGGGAGTCAGGAAGTGAGTTACTTGCCACTGTATTGCTAGACTCTGAGCTCCTCATGTAGCCACTGTGTTTAGGTAGTGAGTCCAGTTCGGTTTCTGGTAAAAGATAACTCCCCAGTTTGATGATAATGGAGGATTCGGTGATGGTGAGGCCATTAAATGTCAACATGCAGTGGCTTAATTTTCCCTCATTGGCGATGGTTATTGCTGGCACTTGTGTGGCCTGAATGGTATACATGCTACTTGTGAGCCAAAGCGCAACTGTTGATAATAGAAAGCAGGAGATGGGGAAGGGACCAGAATTGGAGGGTCTTGGCAATCCCAGGGAGGTGTGGAGCTGGAGGGTTGGCTTTCCTGACAACCACTTACAAAAGATATTTTAAGTCTGCTTGCTAGGATCTGTGCTGACAGCAATGCAGATTAATTTGTTGCCTCTGTCTGAGATGATTCATCTATGCAGTTGCTGAAGGGTTTTCCTCTCCATGAATAATTGAAATAAATGAACTATCACTGTGGATTCCAAATTATGGATGATGATTAAACATGAATGAACACTTGAAAGGAAAACTTGCTCAGGTTCTGATTAGCAGGCCTTTATTTGAGTAGAAACAATATATTGGTGTTTCCAGTGCTAATCAAGGGATGGGAGGACTTGGAACACATTCCTTATTTCAGTTCCCCAGGGGTACAATTATTGCCAAGCATTCTGCAGATGCCCTGCAGAAATCAAGAGAAACAGAAACAGCAAGCAGGGCAGCATAGTCCAATTTCCCCAGGAATGATGTGAAGGTGTGGGAGTTCTAAGCACACTCTCTCTATCATGTCGACAACATAATAGATGTATTAAGGGCTTCACCACCCGTAAGATTCCCTCCAAGCACCATGTCATTGTTGTGATCCCAGCTCATGTCAAGCCAGATCCCAGACTGAAACCTGGCTTGAGAGATCATGCTTTGTTGCTTATTTTTGGCTTGAACAAGGGTGGTCTGAAATGGAAAACCCACTGCAATAGCCACAGACAACATAGCAGATTCAGTTTTAACATTAAAGCAGAAATTTATTGCACAGAAGAATGAAGGTGAAGATAAAAATTATTTAGACATAAAATTAATAAATTATTTCCACATAAATCAAGTTTAAAGCATTCAAAACACAGCAAAAGCAAAATCCTATCTCTTCATAACAGCACCCAAACACCAGAGAAAATGCCTTTCTCTATGACACATAAGGTTTGACTTGGGCGTGGCTTCAATTTTCCATCTTGAGAATCTGATAACTGCTTTCTGAAAGCTTTATAGAGTTGAGCTTCAATTTTGTCAACTTCAAATAACTCCTTCAGAAGTTGTAACCAAATACTTCTGGTCCAGGACTTTCAAACTGAGCTCTTTACCTATATTTAATCTCTTTTTTAACTGTTTGAAAATGATCTTGCTTTCTCAGGAGCCATTGCTTTACACATAAGGTTTCAGTCAAGGCTTCTGCAACCTGCCCTAAACTAAAACCTAAATGTTTCTTTTGTCCAAACTAGGAACGTTTCCTCGAGCCCCAACAAAATTCTAGAATCTTCTATCTGAAATCTAATGCACTACACTATTTACTTACACACACACTCTGTAGAAGGGTCACCGGATCCGAAACGTTAACTCTGTTTTCTCCTCCACAGATGCTGCCAGACCTGCTGAGCTTTTCCAGCAACTTTGTTTTTGTTCCTGATTTACAGCATCCACAGTTCTTTTGGTTTTTATACACAATTTACTTACTTCATTCAAGAACTCTCCCAACGTAAACAAATTTCCACTAGTCACTAAGAACTATCTCTCAGACTCTCTCAGATTTTTTTTTGACAATAAATCACCATGGCTACAAAAATACTTACAATTCAATCATTGAACCCCCTTCAGAGAAATGGCCTAAAACCCACATGCCACCAGCTCAAATCAGAACTTTAAAATAAATGGAAGCTAAAATACGCAGAAGTCCTACAGCTTACATCAGTCCATATCATAGAGACCAGATCACCTTTTGTTCACTGTCACTGGGCCAAAACCCAAGAAGTCTCTTCCTAATAGCACTGTGGATGCACCTAGCTTCCAAACCTCAGAATTGCAGTGGTTCAAAAAGGAAAATCTCCACCACCAATTCTCAAGGGCAATTAGGGATGGGCTAAAAATGCTGTCCCAGCAAGTGACACCCACATCGCATGAACAACTTTCTAAAAAGCTGCAAGAAAGATACCCAAGAATTGTTAAATCTAAGTGCTCAGATTTTAAAAGTATGTAGAGATTAAGGGAGAAAGTGAAAATATGGCATTGAGATAGAGGATCAGCCATGATCATATTAAATAGCATGGCAAACTCGAAGGGCTGAAAGGTCTACACCTTTTCCTAGTTCTTATGTTTCTGTGATAACAAGGTGTAGAGCTGGATGAACACATCAGGCCAGGCAGCATCAGAGGAGCAGGAAAGCTGACATTTCGGGTCTGGGCCCTTCTTCAGTAATGGAGGAGGGGAAGGGGACTCTGGAATAAATACTCTTATGTTTCTATGATTGGTTTGAGGAATAGGGACGCCAGGTACATAGATGAATTGGGGAAACTGAGACCTGTCTTCTTCAAGGAGAGATTGTTGAGAGGAGATTTGAACAAGGTGCTCAAAATCTTGAAGGGCTTACGTAGAGTATATAGAGAGGCATTGCCCATGCTGGGGGAAAGATGGAGAGCCAACAGGCACCAATCTAAGTTGGTTGACTAAGGAAGCAGCAGTGACAGGAAAAAACACGAGTGGTTAAGATCTGGAATGCAGCGCCATGGAGAGTGATGGAGGAAGCATTTCTAAGAAAAGTGAATTGGATCATTATCAGAAGTCAGGAAATGTTCAGGATAAGGAGGAAAAGGCAGGGGAGTTGCGCGAGGAGAATTGTTCCTTTAGAGAGCCAACGCAGACATGTCAGCATCTTCAATATGGACCTGTTCTGTAAACAATTCTGATTTGATAGCAGAAACAATACCTATATTATTTGTAACAATAATGTATTATAATTTAATAATCAATAAAACCACTCATGCCTGAATGTCATTGTCAGTGCGCCTGATTCATGCGAACTAGGAACACGCCTGCTCTGCCATTCAAAAAAATTGCATTGCAAGGATTTCTTTTAATTCATTCGTGGGTCATGGGCATCGCTGGCTAGGTCAGCACTTACTTTCCATCCCTAGCTGCCCCTTGAGGAGGTGATGCTGAGCTAGCTTATTAAATTTCTGCAGTCCACATGCTGTAGCTTGACCCATAATGCCCTCAGGAAGGGAATTCCAAAACTTTTACCGAGTGACCCTGAAGTAATAGTGATGTGCTTCCAAGTCAGGATGGTGAGTGGCTTGGAGGGAAACTTGCAGGTGGTGGTGTTCCCATGTATCTACTGCCCTTGTCCTTCTAGATGGAAGGGATTGTGGGTCTGGAAGGTGCTGTCTAAGAATCTTTGGTGAATTTCTGCCATGCATCTTGTAGATGGTGCACGCCGCTGAGTGTCGGTGGTGGAGGGAGTGGATGCTTGTGGATTTGGTGCCAATCAAGCGGGCTGCTTTGTCCTGGATGATACCAAGCTTCTCAAGTGTTGTTGGAACTGCAATCATCCACACAAATGGGAATAATCCACGATGTGGATAGTGGACAGACTTTGGTGAGCCTGGGAGTGAATTACTCACATTCCTAGAATCTGACATGATCTTGTAGCCACTGTGTTTATGTGGTGAGTCCAGTTGAGTTTTTGGTCAATGGTAACTCCCAGGATGCTGACAGCGGGGGATTCAGTGATGAATCCCATTGTAACGTCAAGGTGTGGTGGTTAAACTATGTCTGATTTGAGATGGCCATTGCCTGGCATTTGTGTGGCACAAATGTTACTTGCCATTTGTCAGCCTAAGACTGGATATCGGTCCAGATCTTGTTGCTTTTGAACATGGACCACTTCAGTATCAGAGTAGTCATGAATGGGGCTGAACATTGTGCAATCTTTGACAAAGATCCCCACTTCTGACTTTATGATGGAGGGAAGGTCATTGATGAAGCAGCTGAAGGAAGTTGGGCCTAGAGCACTATCCTGAGAAACTCCTGCACTGATGTCCTGCCATACTAACAGCTGTAACAATGAATGGTCACTCACATTCCATGTGTGAACGTGGAGAGTATATAGTTTGGCCAAACTTCTATCCCTCCTTTTGGTTTGGTGGCATAGCACTGAGCCATCTGAATACATTCAGATATTCAGCTAGTCCCACCAGCCATGCTATATACACATTTCCTCTGAGAGTAGTCACAAGCCTCAGTCCCTACAGTATTCCATAGAACCCCTACAGTGTGGAAACAGGCCATTCGGCTCAACAAGTCCACACCGACCCTCCAAAGAACATCCCACCCAGACTCATTCCCCTGCCCCTGCATTTTTCCCTCATGTCTAACCCACCTAGCTTAAACATCCCTGGACACTATGGGTAATTTAGCATGGCCAATCCACCTACCCTACACATCTTTGGACTGTGGGAGGAAACTGGAACACCCAGGGGAAACCCATGCAGACACAGGGAAAATGTGCAAACTCCACACAGACAGTTGTCCAAGGGTGGAATTGAACCCAGGTCCCTGGCACTGTGAGGCAGCAGTGCTAACCACTGAGCCACCGTGCCGCTATGTTGATCATGGTTCCATCAAAACTGATGTGAAAACTCAGTGCAGAATTCATGTAAAATTTCATCACTGTCCACATAATTTGCCATAACATTTTGATAAGTAGGTGGGTTCTGATGTTTGCTATTTCTTGTGAAAAAGAGTCATACTGGACTTGAAATGTTAACTCCTCAGTCCGTAGATACTGACAGACCTGCTGAGATTCTTCAGCTTTCACCATGTTTGTATCAGATTTCCAGCACTTGCTGCCTTTTGCTCTTATATCAGTCCGTTTTTTGTTCTCTGCAAAAAGATGTGCCCAACCCACTGTGCCACGACCTCCTCTACAAGTGGGGAAATTAGAGTCATAGAATCATAGACCATGGAAACAAGCACTTCAGTCCAACCTGTCCATGCTGATCACAAACCCAAATAAAACTGGTCCCACCTACCTGCGCTTAGTCCATATCCCTCCAAACATTTAAATGTAGTAACTAAAAAATCTAGAAATAAATCTAGAAATAAGCCTGAATCTCAGGGGCAGCTGTAAGATTCACACTACGCTTGGTCCACCATTCTAGAATATTTTAGACAGGTCCTTATGCCCCCTAGGCAGAGTGGGGATTGAACTGAACGAAGATGGCACCAATCCACTTGGCGCTAGCCTTCCAGTCAACCGGTTGCCCCCTCCTCCCCAGTAACCTAATTAGCTGGGGTGTCATACACCTGCCATGCTTGTTGAAATGTGGAAGCTTGTGGTAGAAGTTCCAATTTCTTCTGGTCACTTTGTCTTTTGAAGGCACGATCATTTGGCAGTAAAAGACATAGTTAACATGATGAGACAATGAACAGAATAATCTGTACCTGTGTATACACTTACACAGGATGTGCTCTGGCCTTGGAGGGGGTCCAGAGGAAGTTTACAAGAATGTTCTCAAGGATGAAGGGCTTGCCATATGAGGAGTGGTTGAGGGGTCTGGGTCTGTACTGAATGGAGTTTAGGAGGATGAGGGGAGATCTCATTGAAATTTACAGAATAACGAGATGCCTGGATAGGGCAGACATGGAGAAGACGTTTCCACTAGTAGGAGAGACTAGTAGACCCGGGGGCACAGACTCAGCATGAAGAAACAACTCTTTGGAACTGAGATAAGGAGCCAGAGGGTGGTGAATCTGTGGAACTCATTGCCACAGAGGCTGTGGAGGCCAAATCATTGAGTGTATTTAAGACAGAAATAGTAAGGTGATCAAAGGTTATGGGGAGAAGGCAGGAGAATGGGGTTGAGAAACATGTCAGCCATGATTGAATGGTGGAGCAAATGTGATCATCGGAATGGCCAAATTCTCCTTCTATATTTTATGATCTTATGATCGTGTAGATTTGACATTTGACAATGGTTTGTGCTGATGACACATTGAATAATTGCTTTGGATATGGGATGGGGGAGGGGATTCGTAATGCCGTGGGCACTCCCCTCGCATCTTCTATCCAGTCTACTCAGCCAGCATGACAACTTCAACTCTGCTCTGCCAAGCAATGTGATCATGGCTGCTCTGATAATCCTCAGCTCCACTTTCCCACCTTTTCCCGACAACCCTTGATTCCTGCACTGAGCTGAAGAATTAAGCTGCACCCTAAGGGCTGCTGAAAGGAGCTCAAAAGAATTTTTTGATGGCACAGAATTTTTTGTGTATGGAATACATCAAAACAAGTGGCAACATGAGGCCTTGACAATTGTAGACGTTCGGGGGGAAAGATAAACACTTAAATGAGAAAAGTATTGATGAGAGAATGAGGAAAATTGAGATATAAGTCGCTGAAGGTGCTCTGGGACTTGTACAGATATAACAGGCTTTCCTTTGTATTGAAACCTGGGCAATTTATGACTCTTTGAAACACCTAAGAAGCCTGTTTTGTGAAAGGAGCAGTTTCTAAATCAATGACCTGTTACTTTCCCTGTTGAGCTCTTCATAATGTCACTTGCCCAGCTTGTTTTCATCCAATAAATTCATTGGTCACTTCTGTTTTAAACTCCTAATTGGCCCAGTATGAGGCGACATTTTAAAAACGTCTGCTCTGTCACCTCTTCTCTGTGAAGGCCTCTATGTTACAATCCCAGCTGATATTATTACTGGACAAGTGAAATCCCAGACTGAGAACTGACTTGACAGATCACAGATTGTTTTGGTTTTATTATATAAACATAAACACACAATGCTGCAGAATTCACTTCTACAATAAAACAGAGGCTTATTTCACAAAAGAAATGTGGTGAAAATAGAATAAACCAAGTTATTTACATATAACACAATTTGAAAGTTTTCAACGCACACAGTAAAAATAGAAATCCCTTTTGTCTCAACAGCAACTCTTTACAGTACTCAAACACCAGAGATTTATCTTCTCTGTCACATCTATACTTTTGATTTTACTGTTGTTTTCAGTTCCTCGTCTGGAGAGTTGATAGTCTCTTCCTCAATGCATAACACCTGTTGAATTTAAACTTTCTCAGCTTCAAATAACCACTTTGGGTTCTAGCCAAACACTTTTGGTCTGGAGTTTTCAAACCAAACACTTACACTAAGGTAACTTCTAACTTTCCTGACTTGACTCCTTGCTCCAAGAGAATTGTTTTGTACTCCAACTTCAACCCCGGGACAACTGTGACCCAAAACCAAAAGCTTTCCAATCTATGAATATTTCCCCTAAACAAAGCAAAAAGAAAATCAATCCCTCATCCTTCTAATTGAAAACAGGCCAATGCTCTTCAATATTTACTCTGTCTGCTCATAGAACTCTCCTAAGGCAAAAGAATTTCTATGAACCATCAAGACTATTTTTATAAAGGAAGTCTGTCATCCTTAACCATTCTGACCCTCCAGTAACTTCAAATCCACAGGAATGTGGTTGACACTTAACCATTCACTGAGTTGTTGAACAAGTCACTCAGCTTAAGGGCAATTAGGGATGGGAAACAATATTTTTTTCCTTTATTCATTCACAGGATGAGGGCATTGCTGGCTAGGCAGCATTTATTACCCATCCCTAATTGTCCAGAGGGCATTTAAGAGTCAATCACATTGCTGTGGGTCTGGAGTCACATGTTGACCAGACCAGGTGAGGATGACAGTTTCCTTCCCTAAAGGACATTGGTGAACCAGATGGGTTTTAACCAATAATGGACGATGGACGATGGATTCACGATGATCATTTGAGCCTTAATTCCAGATATTTTATTGAATTCAAATTCCACCATCTGCTGTGGCAGGATTTGAACCCAGGTCCCCAGACCATTATCTGGGTCTCTGGATTAACAGTCCAGCGATAACACCACTAGGCCATCGCCTCCCCATATGCTAGCTTTTTAGTGACACCCGCATCCCATTAATTTTGTTTTAGAAAAATACTTGTTAACCTCATCCAAATTCCCCCCATTCTTCTAAAATCCCGGGGCGTGTAACCCCTCCATTGCGAAAACTCTTTTAACAATTATGTCGTAGTTCTTCAGGTTATTAGTTTTAATAATTTAAAAAAACCCACAAGCCTAGATTCAAGGTTACAGAAACAAACTGTTGCAAGTGCTGGAATTCTGAAACATGCGCAACAAAACCATAGAAAATTTTAGCAGGTCAGGTAGCATCTGTTGAGAGAAATAAAGTGAACTTAAGCCAAAAGTTCTGACAAAATATCATATCAACCAAAAGCACTGTATTGAATGTTACCTGAAAACGGCCAAATACCAATTTTGTTGCGTTTCTCTCTGTGAGCACTTCACTCCATCATTTGCCTTACTAAGTCTTCATCTTGCTTCTATGGTACACAACTCATCCTACCTACTGTCTCACCAACACAGAAAGTACTCACCATCACCCCTGGAACTCCTGGGATTCCCAATGCTGTCACCATTTTCAAAGCCCAGCCGTCACATCAAGTCATTGGATCATAGAATAGAATGCCTACAGTGTGGAAAGCAGGTCATTCATCCCATCAAGTTCTCACCAACCCCTTTGAAGAGCATCCCAACCAGAACCACTCCCTACTGTACCCTGTAACCCTGCATTTCCCATGGCTAATCCACCTAGACTGCGCATCCCTGGACACTATGGGGCAATTTAGCATGGCCAATCCACCCCAACTTGCACATCTTTGGACTGTGGGAAGAAACCGGAGCACCCGGAGAAAACCCATGCAGACAAGGAGAGAATGTGCAAACACAGACAAGTCACCTGAGGGTGGAATTGAACCCGGGTCCCTGCTACTGTGAGGTCAATTGCTGGTAACCAGGAACTGCCTTTCATGGTGAACGTACCAAAAAGAAACATAAGCTGATATTTCATTACAAATACAGGCACACATTCATACATGTCTTGCTATTTAAGAGCCAAGGTATGCAAGTTTCCTGTCCTTAGCTTCATCCTGACTTTGAACTCTGTTGAAGGGAGTGCTGCTCAGTCCCCAGTGCCCAGTGTAGCCCAGCATCTTCTCATTGTTCAGTCTGAGGCAATCACATATTGGAAAGCCTTCAAATGGTTGCAATTGTTAAATTTTATTCAGCAACAGCAAAATGAGCAAAAGATGCATTTGCTGCTGGGAACAGACAGGAACTGCTCACCTTTCAAGCTACAACAAATTTACTGTCAACGATCACTGACTGCCCTCGGCTTAAATCTACTGGAACCAGGTGACAATTAACACTGTTTGATCTGTTGCACCTCACACGTTTCACCGTTCTTTCATGCTCGAGGTGATATTCCCCCTGCTCGATATCCTTGGAAAAGGGTACTGAGTTGGATTAGCCATGATCATAGTGGATGGCTTAGCAGGCTCGAAGGATCATGTGGTCTACTCCCACTCCAGATTTTGACATTAATGTGCCCTAGGAATCTACGTTCTTGCTAGTTTCTGCGTCTCGGCTGCTTGCTAGCGTTCCATCACCTCACCAATTTTTTTAGTTTCAAGAGTATTCCCCCAGTCCCCTACTTAATGCATCTTTGATCATAAAACATTTGCCCTCCTTCACCTTGGCACTCCCAGGCTGTATAGAGCCATGTAGTTTGTGACTCAACAGCATTCCACTTGGCTTAGTGCTAGGGGGCATAATAATGGATAAGCATCTGTTTCTTTAACACTCAGTTCGAGTGAGCCCACATCATTTCACAAGATTCCATTATGAGATACAACATACAATCTATATGCCAAAGTTCTGAGTGGGGTGCTTGTCTGGCAGTCTCATGTCAGACTCAAGGTGGTTTACTAATCAAGCATAGTCATTGCTCCGATGCTGGGGATATTAGCCTGAGCAAGAACACTGACACTGGACCATCAACAGGTTTGCTGGAATTTTTATTTTCTTTTTGATTCATTCGTGGTATATGGGCATCACTAACGAGGGCAGCATTTACTGCCCATCTCAACTACCCCGAGGATAGTTAAGAATCAACCACTTGAATGAATGATGTTTTTTTATTGTCACCTGCATTCTACAATGAGAAATACAATAAAATACAGTGAAAAGCTTTCATTCATTGCCACAATTTGGCGCCATTTTGATAGTTTAAGAATAATAAAAAAAAAGAAAAGATATAGCTTAAAGAGAAGCCCGTCTGCACGCGAGCTCTGAGCTAATTCAGAACCACCACTGCCTTGCCACCATCTACACCAGACCCACCTAACATTGAAGTCGCCAATCCTGAGGTGCCACCTTTCACCGTTGGGCTGACTCACCTCCACCACTGCCTTCACCGGACCCAACCATGACAGAGCCTTTGCACCACTGGGCCCACCTCATCGATGTTTCTGTGATGCCCTTCTGCTATCGCTTCACCTCCACCAGCGCTAGACACAACCGATGATGAAACCACTGATCCTCAGGCAACATCTTTCGTCACTGGGCCTACTCAGGGCTCGCACTGCTCCACACTGGGCTTACTCTCCCCCCTGGTGCTGGGCTCACTCTCCTCCACTGCGAGCCCGCCATGAGATAACTTGTTGCTGCCGACATCACCCGAACACTTCGCAGTAAGTAAGTAAAGTAAAAGGGAATAAAAGAAAAAAAAACAAAAAAACAAGAGAAACGAAATGAAAAGAAAACCAGATGGAGTGCTTGGGGCGGTACGGTGGCTCAGTGGTTAGCACTGCTGCCTCACAGCACCAGGGACGTGGGTTCGATTCCACCCTCGGGCGACCGTCTGTGTGGAGTTTGCACATTCTCCCCGTGTCTGTGTGGGTTTCCTCTGGGTGCTCCAGTTTCCTCCCACAGTCTAAAGATGTGCAGGTGAGGTGGATTGCCCATGCTAAATTGCCCATAGTGTTCAGGGATGTGTAGGTTAAATGGGTTACAGGCAATGGTTCTGGATGGGATGCTCTGAGGGTTGGTGTAGACTTGTTGGGCCAAAGGGCATGTTTCCACACCGTAGAGATTCTATGGTTTGAACTCAGGAGCCCTACTCTGCTGCCATCTTGAATTTCCACTTCACTCTGGGGTCAGGTGAGGTAAGGAAGGTTTAGGTGAACTAAATGGGTTTTTATGATAATCGACAATGGTTACATGATCACCATGGGATCACAGAATCTCTACAGCACAGAGAGAGGTCATTCAGCCCATTAAATCTGCACCAACTTTCCGGACAGCATCCCAACACTTCCCACCCTATTCCCGTAGTGGTAGACGCAAGTATAGCTACAATATCTAAAAGACATTTGAACAGGTACACGAATAGGGAAGTTTAGAGGGATATGGGCCAAGCACAGGCAAGTGGAACAAGTTTAGTTTGGAAGACTTGGTCAGTATGGACGAGTTTGTGTCCATGTTGTACGACTCTCTGGGTAATTCACCGAGCCTGCACATCCTGGGGCAACTTAGCATGGCCCACCTACCTGACCTAAACAACTTTGGGCTGTGGGAGGAAACCAGAGCACCAGGAAGAAATCCACACAGGCACAGGGAGAATGTGCAAACTCCACACTGACGGTTGGCCAAACGGTGGAATCAAACCTGAGTCCTTGGCACTGTGAGGCAGAAGTGCTAACCGCTGTGCCAACAGTTCTCTATTCCAGATTTTTACTGAATTCAAATTTCATCAAATTGCCACAGTGGGATTTGAGCCCATGTACTCAGGAAATTGTTCTAGAGTTGAAACAGAAATTGCTGGAGAAATTCCATAGGTCTAACAGCAGCTGTGGAGACAAAGTGGAGTAAATAGATGTTGGTGTATTCACCGAGCTGGGAGGTTTGATAGCAGACGTTTTGTCCCCTTACTAGGTGCCATCCTCAGTGCTGTGGATCCTCCTGTGAAGTGTTGTTGTCTTGTGCCGGTTTGAATTTATATGGTTTGGTTTTTGCTGCTCCCAGTAGGTGCCGTTACCAGTTGTGCGTTATAATGGTCGGTATATCGGGTCTGATTCCATGTGTTTTTTGATGGAGTCCATGGATGAATGCCAAGCCTCCAAGAATTCCCTGTATGTCCTCTGTTGGGCTTGTCCCATGATAGTTGTGCTGTCCCAGTTGAAAGTGCAGTTTTTCTCGTCTGTGTGTATTGGACATCTGGTCGTGTCGTTCAGTTGCTGGCTGGTGTTCGTGGATGCAGGTTGCTAGTTGTCTGCCTGTTTGTCCCATGCAGTGTTTTGTGCAGTCTCAACATGGTATCTTGTAGACCACATTTGTCCTGTCCATGGTATCTATTGGCTCTTTAACTCTGGCCAGTTGCTGTCTTAGTGTAGCTGCTAGTGGAGTAAATGCTTTCAATCCATTGACCCTTCTTCAGAACTGAAGATCATTACCACTATGCCATAGTCTCCTCTTGCAGAGACAATGCTGGTGGTACCGATCTGAGGTATGTAGCCCATGTCTATGATCCATATGAAAGGGTGGGGATCACTACTGCTCTGGAGACAGTAAGCTTGACGGTGGAGTTTGAGGTCCTGGTCTTCAAACATCATCTTCCTCACTTGACCAAAGGTTGTGCTGGTGCATTGACTGCAACACTGAACCTCATTGTCAATGTCTACCCTTCTTGAGGGTAGGATCTCAAGGTATGGAAAGTCTGTGTTTTCCAAGGCCATGTTACGAATTTTGAAAATCGGGGGTGGTCCTTGTCATGTGGTGGAGAGAGCTTCATAAAGGACCTTGTGTAAGGCCCATGCTCTTGCTCACCTCCGTGAGGTCATTAACAATAGCTTTGAGTTAAGCCTCAATGAGCGCAGGCACAAGAAACATCTATATCTTGTAGTTCAATGACAGCCGGTGAGATGATTGGGCAGCACGTGGCAGAATTTGAACAGATCCCCTATTTGTTCTGATGACTAACTACACTCCAGCAGGGAGTTCGCTGATAGGGAGCTAGAGCAATGCAGCAAAGATTGAGAGAAGCAACAGTGAAGCAACACCGGCACGTGGAATGTTGGCCTTTGTTTCAAAGTGAATAGAGTATAAAAATAAGGAAGCTTTGCCTAAACTATGTAAGGCACCAGTCAGACCACACCTAGACTATTGTGAACAACTTTGGACTCCTTACCTAAGGAAAGATATAAGGGCATTGAGGCAGCTGAGAGAAGGTTCACTAGGATAATCGCAGATATGGAGGGATTGTTTTATGAAGAGAGTTTGAGTAGATTGGGCCTGTAATCGTTGGAATTTGGAAGAATGAGAGGCGACCTTATTGAAATATAAGATTCTAAGGGGACTTGACAGGGTAAATACAGAAAGGTTGTTTCCCCTTTTGCGAGAGTCTAGGACCAGAGGATATAGTCTCAGAATAACGGGACACCCATTTAAAACAGAGAAGAGGAACAATTTCTTCACTCAGAGAGCAGTGTATCTGTGGAATTCTTTCACACAAAGGGCTGTTGAGTCTGTGTAGTTAAGTGTATTCAAGGCTGAGATAGATTTTTAATCAGGAAGGGAATCAAGGGTTATGGGGAAAGTGGAGTTGAGGATTATCAGATCAGCCATGAATAGGCAGCATAGATTCCTTCTGTGCTATAACACTTCTGTGAGTCCATGATCTCATTGTATGGCGGAGCAGACTCAATGGGCCGAATGACCTCTTACTACTCTGACCTCTTATGGTTTTGCAGTTTTATAGTTTTGTTTGACCCCAGTCCGAGCATGGCTTGGGTTTGCGGTGGATCAGTTGCTTAGGATCATGGCTTACATCCATAACATGGTTAAAATCTTCTGGAGACAGCCGAAATGGAGCAGGATGCTTCCTAATCCCTCAAAGTGTCGAAGATCTTAATGAAGTCAAAGAAGACCAGCTGCAAGGATTGGTGCTGCTTCCTGCATTTTTGTTTATTCACTGCACATTGAAGCTCATGTCCATAGTGTCCTTTAGAGGACTATATCCACATTTTAACTCTGGAAGGAGAGTTTCAGCAACAGGGAGAAAGCAGTTAAGAAAGATTCTTGAAATAATGCTCCCTATGGAGACAGCAGGGAAATTTCTCTGTCGTACCTCAGTTGAAGCTGACACCTCTCTTGAAGTTGGTCACAATTATGACATCTCTGAGATTTCCTGGCATGCTCTCATCCTGCAGATAAAGGCCATGAGGTCATGCAATTGCGCTAATACTATTCTGCTACCATATTTTAGCGCTTCAGCAGGGATTCCATCTGCTCCTGATGCTTTGTCTTCCTTCATTGTCTAATGGCCTTCTCTGGGTTGGGGGTTGTGTTGGAACAGCAGTGAACACTGTGCTGTGAGATAAAGTCGAGGAAACTCATCTTGAAGACAGAATCCCTGTTAAGAAGATCTTCAAAGTCCTCCCTCTGGCAGGAGTCAACCATCTCGCGATTTAATAGATGCTAATTTCTCCTCATGAAGAGAAATAAACTCAAAGGGACCAAAAAAGAAGGTTTTTATCTTAAAAAGAGGATGAGAATTAAGTTCTGAGGAAGGGTCACCGGACCTGAAATGTTAACTCTGTTTTTTCCTTCACAGATGCTGCCAGACCTGCTGGGCTTTTCCAGCAACTGTCCACTATCCGGATGTTCCAGGTATGAGTGCAGGGCTAGGGATATGGCATCCTCTGCGGACCTGTCACACCAGTAGGCAAACTGTAGGAGATCGAGGCAGATTGGGGGACTGGAGTTGATGTGGGCCATGACCAGCCTCTTGAAACACTTCATGATTATTGAGGTCAGAGCCACTGAGTAGTCATCATTAAGGCACGTTACATGTGCTTTCTTAGGTACGAGGATGATGGTGGTTTTCTTGAAGCAGGTGGGGACTTTGGCTTGTAGGAAACTTTTTCCCTTGACAGAGGGATCAATGATTAACAGATTTAAAGTAAGGGACAGAGGGTTTAGAGGGGACGTGAGGAAAATCTTTTTTCACTCAGATGATATTGGGAATCTGGAACTCACTGCTGTCAGGGTAGGATAGGCTGATCGTCTCATAAGAGAGTCTTAGACTCCAGCATCGGCACTTCTTAGTCTCAAAACATTTCAGAAGTTTTTAGATGTGTTCTTGCAATGCCAAGGCATATAAGGATATGGGCCAAGTGCTGCAAAATGGGATTAGAGTAATTCAGCCTGTTCGTTTTGTTAGCGGAACAGGTATAATGGGCTGAAGGGCCTTCTTCTGTGTTGCAGACCTCTTTGACTTTATGATGATGTGAATAACTAGGATTTTGAATCTTATTGATTGTGATTCTTTATTTTTTTCACTGAGAGTGTTTGGAGGTGAATAGGTAGACGTTGAGTTCTTCATCAAAATGTATTCATGCAGGTTAATGGAGAGTGAGATGATACTAAGTCCACAAGCGAGGCAACTTGTGAAGTAACACAATCCTGTATTCATTTCACTTTGCTGCAGACACATCTCATTGAAGGAAGTGTAAAGGGTTGTGCTGAATAAAACAATGGTTTGCTTCAATAAAAAGAGACTTGCATTTATATTTCTACTGCCATTCACAACCTCAAAATGTCCCGAAGGACTCCAGAGCCGATAAATTACTTCTGAAATGTAATCACTGTTGTAATCTTGCAAACGTAACAGCCAATTTGCATACAGCAATCTCCATAACTGCAAAACGGCAATGACTGGCCCATCTCTTCTTGTCATGTTGATATTTATGAGCCAGTTTGCCAGATATAACTTCACTGATGACATGTTCACCTGAGAGGAAAGTTCAGTTTAACACCTCCCCTGAAAGGTACTGTTTTGTCGGTGCAGTATTGCCTCACTACTGCCGAGACATATAACTGTTGAGGTTATGTTCAGTTTGTTAGGACATGACTTGAACCCACATTATTGTGACTCGAAAGCAAGAGTGTTCTGAAATGAGAAAACACAGTGTGGAGCTGGAGGAACACAGCAGGCCAGGCAGCATCAGAGGAGCAGGGAAGTTGACGTTTTGGGTCGGGACCCTTCTTCAGAAACAGGGAGGGGGAAGAGAGCTGGGAAATAAACAGACTGAGGAGGGGTAGGGCTGAGGAAGGTAGGTGGGATGGTGTTAGGTGAGTGCAGGTAGGGAGGGGTGGAGATTGGTCAGTGGGATGGGTGGGGGAGAAGATGGACAGGTTGTGTCAGGTCAAAGAGATGGGGATGAGAGGGAGGGTTGGACATGGGATGAGGCCGGGGTGGGGAGAATTTAAAACTGGTGAAATCCATAGGCCACCCACAAACTGGAGGAGAAACACCTCATATTCCGCCTTGGGTTAAGAGTCAACCATATTGCTGTAGGTCTGGAGTCACATGTAGGCCAGACCAGGTAAGGATGGCAGTGTACTTCCCTAAAGGGTATTAGTGAACCAGGTGGGTTTTTCCAACAATCGACAATTGATTCACAGTCATCATTAGATTCTTAATTCCAGATATTTATTGAATTCAAATTCCACCATCTGCCATGGCAGGATTCAAACCCACGTCCCCAGAACGTTAACTGGGTGTCTGGATTAACAGTTCAACGATAATACCACTAGGCCATTGTCTTCCTTCGCAATGCTCTTCCTTTCTGTATATTGGTAGAACGCTTCACTTGGAGTCATAGAATCATAGATTTGTACAGCATGGAAACAGATCATTCAGTCTGACTTGTCTTTGCCAACCGGCTATCCCAAATTAACCCAGTCCCATTTGCCAGAATTTGGCCCATATCCCTCTCAACCTTTCCTACTCATGTACCCATCCAGATGTCTTTAAATGTTGTAATTGTACCAGCCTACAACCCTTCCTCTGGCAGCACATTCTATACACTCACCACCGTCTATGTGAAAAATTTGCCTCTTAGGTCCTTTTTAAATCTTTCCCCTCTCACCTTAAACCTATGCCCTCTAGATTTAGACTCCCCTACCCTGGAGAAAAGGCCTTGACTAATCACCCTATCCATGCCCCTCATGATTTTATAAACTTCTATAAGGTCACTCCTCAACTTTTGACACTCCAGGGAAAATAGCCCCAGCTTATTCAGCCTCTCCCTGTGGCTCAAACCATCCAACCTTGGCAACATCCTTGTGAATATTTTTCTGAACCCCTTCAACTTTCACACCATCCTTCCTATAGCTTGCTGTTTTAATATTTCAAGTTAGCTTATTCTCACATTCTAATTTTTCCTTCCTTATTTCTTTTCATCACCTTTGTAGGTCTCAAAGATTTTCCCAATCTCCTAGACTGCCATGATCTTTGGAAAATTGTACATTTTTGCATTTTCAATTTGATATCGTCCTTGAATTCCTTGATTGTTCCATCTTTCTTTCTCGATGGTATCCATGTTGCAGCCCCAAGATGTCAGGTCAGTATCAGTATCAGAACCACATGGTGGACTAGTTTCGTTTCAGTTTCAATGTCTTCAAACACTTGCTTCTTCAATGGGGAGGGCAAAGGCTGCAACAGCATATGTTCAGTTGATGCTGGATTTCATTGTCAATGTCGACCTTCAATGAAAGATAACATCACAAATTCATTTAAGGGATGAGCGTGCCACTGGGCTAGCATTTATCGCCCATTCCTATTTGTCCTTGAGAAGGTGGTGGTGCGCTGAAGTCCACGTGCTGTAGGTAGACCCACAATGCCCTTGGGGAGAGAATTCCAGGATTTTGACCCAGAGACACTGAAGGAATATTTCCAAGACAGGATGGTGAGTGACTTGGAGGGGAACGTGTAGACAACACTGCTCCCACATATCTGCTGCATCTTCTTCTTCAATCTAAATGTTCCTGACCCTGTCTTTGGAAGATTTTCAAGGTGCTGGAAGTATTTCCCATTCCAAGCCCTCAACGTGAATCCCAATCAGTGAGGCGAGGCATTTAGATCTTGCTGATGGAGATTGTTGGACTTCTGAATGTTTTCTGTATCTTCTCATACTCCTCACTGATCAGATTGACAATTCTCTGAACACAGCATTTATAGCAGCATCATCAGCATATTGAAGCTCAATGACCGAGGTGAGAGTAGTCTTAGTGTTTAATCGGAGTTACCTGAGATTAAGTACTTTCTTATCCAACTGCTAAGTAATTGGCATTCCAGCAAGAGGGCTTGTCTCGAGTCAGATGGAATGTGGTTTCAAGGAAGATCAACACAACCTTCTCTCAGAGGGCTGTGAATCTGTAGAATTCACTACCCCAGAGTTCAGTGGAATCAGAATCAATCGGCAAATTCAAACAAGAAATAGATAACTTTCTAATGAAAAGCAGGATAAACGACTATGGGGAGCAGGCAGGAGAGTGGAGTTAAGATCACGATAAGATCAGACATGATCATGTTAAATGGCAAAGCAGGCTCAAAGAGCTGAATTGCCTATTCCTGCTCCTAATTCCTATGTTCCCAACGCATCAGGAAACATGACGCAGACTACAATTAGGACAACTTATCCAGATCTCTCTCTATAAAATTTTAGCAGAGTGGATACCACAGAGGGTTACCTGGAGCAAATGTTAGACTACCATCTTCTGCCTGTCACCTCTGCCCCAGATCAGAGCTATAAGCTTTTAGCCGACTCAGTCCTGATCCCACCAATATCTGGTCATTGCTGAAGTGTTTAGAAGATGTGCTTGGAAAATAAGATGCTTGAAAAAGAAATTTTAAAGCAGGGAAATCATTTTGCATCAGCTTTCCGATCAACACTACCTAGAACTAGACTAGTGTTAGGATTAGGATTAGGGTTAGGGTTATGGTTAGAGTTAAGGTTAGGGTTACAAATAGGGTGAGGGTTATGGTTAGGGTTAGGGTAGAACACATCTTGGAAAAAATAAGGGCTCAGTTTAAAACCAACTTGATGACTTTTTTTTTCAGCCTCTTGCCTTTGGACCTCCCTTCCCATGAGAGTGACAGTGGCAAAATCATTTAATATGTTTTATGTAGAGTTAGATAGTTTCTTGACTAACAAGGGAGTCAAAGGCAATGAGGAATAGAGAAGAAAGTAGTTTTGTGGCTGCGAATGGATCAGCTATAATCTTACTAACTAGCAGAGCACATTCAAGGGGCCGAATGGTCAACTACTTATCCTAACTTGTACATCACATTTATCTTGACATATCAAAACTGTGAATCAAGACTTTTGTTTTTCCTAATTCTGCTGCATCCTTTTTCTACCATTATAGCTTTTATGATATTCCAAGTGGTACATTGTCCCCCATGTGTTCTGCCCTTTGGGACATTTTTGCTAGAGCCCCATCTGCTGAGTATTTCTACTGTTCCTAACAGCCCTCCATGGAACCACAGCAAACCAGAACATAGGTGTTCCACTGCAGTTCACCCTTTTTGGACTTTTCTATTTTACTCATTGGCCATGCATCACACAAAGATGAGGGGTAGATTGTAGAACCCTAATGAAATAGTTCTTTTCTGAGAGTGATAAAATAGTTAATAAATGCATGCCACTAATTTCAGTCTTACCTGTTGACCTTTGTCTATTTTAGCCAACTAGCTCTTCGTACGTTTATAATTGCCATTATTTAAGTTCCAGTCTCAAATTTCTCACCCTCAAAATGAAGATAAAATTATGTGATGTTATGGTTATTCTTCCGAGAAGATCGTTCACTGTGAGATAAGTACTGGATCCTGTCTTATTACACAGCATTGATTCTAACAGAGCTTGTTCCCCAGTTGATTCTACAATGCGCCATTCTAAACAAAACTGTCCCGAATACACTTTATCAATTCATCCTGAAGGTTGCATTGAAAATATAACTGTTCAATGTGTATGAAGACTAAAATCGCTCATGATTATAATCAATAAGTTGTGAAACAAAAAGTAGATAGAAAAGTTTCTTTTTTAATTTTCTGGAAAGGAAGTTTTCTGGCACTGTCGACTTTTTCCAAAGTTTAGTTTTGTCGATATTTGAGAAAAACAGACATTATAAAGTACATACATATACATTACCTGTATAAATTCAGGAACTGGCCCGACTTGAGCAGTCCAGTCATTGTATTTTTGATATGCCCAGACTGGTAAATAAGATAGACAGCTGGGTTGGAATAATGATGTGTTTCACGTCAGCTTTCAAAAATTACTGAAATATATGCAATTGGAGTTATGGAAAAATTCCAAAATGCAAAAAAAAAAAAGCCCCCCAATTAGGTGTCAAAGATCAAAACATTCTATAAACATAGAAACATATAAAATAGGAGCAGGAACACATCATTAAGCCTGCTCCACTATTCCATATGATCATCACTAATCCTTTATCTCAACGCCATTCACTCAATCTCTCCCCATACCCCTGTATAATTTTAGCATTTGGAAATCTATCTATTTCTCCCTTAAGAATAAAGTCAAAAGTCACACAACACCAGGTTATAGTCCAACGGGTTTATTTATAATCGCAAGCTTTCGAAGCGCTGCTCCCTTGTTAGGTGAAGTAGAGAGAGGCGCAAAGGCACAGAATATATATTAGGAGAAATAATGGCAAAATAATTCCATGTGATTAAGAATGTCAAGAGATGATTACAAACAGTGTGAGTAGACATCCAAAACAGGCATCTCCATGCCATCCCTCAAAAGTATTAAGAAATTTGACCTCCACACAGCCTTCAGTGGCTGAGAATTCCACACATTCTGAGTGAAGAAATGTTTCTCAAACTCAGTCCAAAACGGTCTATGTCACACTGAGTTTGGGAGCTCTTGTTCTGGGCACTCCAACCATGGGAAATACCATCTCTGTATCCCCTGCCATCATTTGTTGCCCTTCCCTTATTGCCCTGGGGAAGGTGGTAGTGAGACCGTCTGTAATTTTGTGATATTTCCAAGTCAGCACGGTGTATGGAAGGGAGCACGCATGAGTCCATGTGCCTGCTTGTTCTTGCCCTTCCCTACGAAAGAGATTAGGGAGGTGTAAATGTTTAAGCTGGCTTAATTTCTTCTCTGGTACATTTCGCCTTGCTGGCTATGCAGCAGTCATTATGTGCACCAACTCACATCAGTTTCCGAGGCACACCTTTTGAATACAGTGTTACTTCAATGCATTAAAAATCCCATTTTAATTATTAAAAGCTCACTTCATGTGGGAATTGACAACTATTTTGAAGAAAAATGAGCTGAAAGATTTAGTGACTATAATAAAAAAAAGGTAAAATAATCTCACAGCAACTCACAGGGGAATGGTTGTTTAACTAGTGTTTATTAACGATGATCACTAAACAGTTTAAATAAACTGATAGAAATTCTTTATGGGGCCCAATTACATTGAGGTCAAACAGTTTGCCCTTCGCTTTTTAATATATTCAGTGTCGTGCATTCATCTCTTGTACGCCATCTCATTTGTAACTTCAGGCATCAATGGATTGGCTCGGTGCTGTGTGTAAGAGCAAAGCTTTGTACTGCAGCGGCCTGATGTATGAGCTGTCAGGTGCATGACCTGAATAGAATACTCCTGACATTGCTTTTATCACTTCCACTGCGTATTAATGAGAACAGAAGAAGAGGATGGGAAGAAAGTGGAGAAATAGAAAGCAAACAAACACGGTATTAATGATCTCTCAGATGCAACAGAGGAGAAAAGGCACAATGGCCATTAAAAACCACTCAGCTAACGTTACTTTACAGATTGACTTCGATTGCTAGCGATAGGCATTTCTGGTTTATTTTCTTGCCAACCACCATTCTCTCTCTTTCTCTCTCTCTCTCACACACACACACATACAGACATACACACACACATACACACACACTCACACACATACACACTCACACGCACACACTCACATATACACACACACACACTCTCACACATACACACACACACACACACACACACACACGTAGTGGGCTCTCAATAATCACAGCAGATGTTTATTGGATTGAGGAAAGCTGACTTGGTTTTGGAACAATGTTGCACACAAGAAAGGGCAGCTCTGACTGGCGAGGGCTAGCAACTGCGTTATGGGCTCCACTGAACCTCAATCTTGTTTTAATGGCTACCAGTGCTTCATTTCCATCATTGCCATACACTGCCCAGTCAGAGGGCGATGCTGTGTCTCCCTGTTGGACGTCCAACTTGTAATTTTCTCTCTGATTTTAAATAAGGTGGTGTTCCATCGAGCTGCAAAATGAAATAAAGGTTTTAATAATCTGACAGCATGCCTGCTTTGTTTGTTCAGCTGCCTTTTGAAAGATTTCAATATCTAGCCCCTTGAGTTACCGAAGGGACAAGGCATGATCGGGCCGAAGTCATTTCAAACATTAAAGGGATTTGACGGGGGAGCTCGAGAGAAAGTGTTTGCAGGATTGAAAACAAGGCGATGTAATCTTATCATTTGAATTAGGGTTATGCATGAGGAAAACCAACAAGTAGTTCTGAATGGGAAGGGTCATGGAGAGTTCCAAAATCCCCTTGATGTAAGGGATGAAAGCGCTGCATAGTTTCAAAGCCAGGTAGGAATGGATCATGTGAAACTGCAGGGAGGCAATGGCATATTCATATTATCGCTAGACTATTAATGCAGAAACTCAAGTGATATTCTAGGGATCTGGAGTCAAATCCTACCACGGCAGATGGTGGGATTTGAATTCAATAAAGAATCTAGAATTAAATGTATAATGATGATGATGAAGCCATTGTCAATTGTCAAGAAAAACCCATCTGTTTCACTCATGTCTCTTTAGGGAAGGAAATTTGCTATCCTTACCTGGTTGAGCCTACATATGACTCCAGCCCCACACCAATTTGATTGACTTTTAACAGCCCTCTGGGTAATTAGGGAAGGACAATAAATGCTGGCCTAACCAGTAATGTCCCACGAGTCAATTTAAAAGAAAAATTAGCCTCAGTTGGGCCTCTGTTGTAGCACTCTCAAGCCTGAACTTCAAAGCTTTGAATTCAGGACCAGCTCCAGGACTTAATTCTAAAATTCAAACACTGGCATCCTAGTGCATTTGGGGAGATTGTAGCAGAGCAGTCACTTCATTGAACCCAATCGAGGGCTGCAGGCTGTTGTTCAGGGGTCACGGTTCCAACTCCCATCATAGCCGCTGGTGAAATTTGAATTCAATAAAAACTTGGAATGAAAAGCTAACCAATGACTGTACAACCACTGTTAAATGTCATAAAGCCCCATCTGTTTCATTAATGTCCTTTCGGGAAGAAAATTCCCTATCCTTACCTGGTCTAGTCTGCATGTATCTCCACAACCACACTAATGTGGTTGACTCTTAACTGACCTCTAGACAGTTAAGTCCGGGCAATAAATGCTGGTGTCCAACTTTTCCTGGTTTGGTTTATATGTGACTTCAGACTCAAAGGGGTGTAGTTGGTTCTAAACTGCCCTGTGGATAGTTATGTTTGGGCAATGAATGCTGCCCCAGCCAGCAGTGCCAGTGTTCCAATTCAAACTAAAGTACAGAAGGAGGCATTGCTTTTCATTTTTTGGGGAGTTGGAGAATCATTATCAAGGCCATGCAGAATTTATTGCCCAGCTCCAGTTGCCCTTGTGAAGTTTGTGGGGAGCTGCCTTCTTGCTGTCGCAGTTGGTATAACTGAATGGCTTCTGAGGCCATTTCTGAAGGCAATGAAGTGTTGATCCAGGATCCAGAATCACATATAGACCAGACCTAGTAAGGATGGCAGTTCTCCTTCCCTAAAGGACATTTGGTAAATCAGATGGATTTTTACTGTAATCAACGATTTCATAACAATCATAGTGACTGTTGCTTAGACTTTCAATTCCAGGATTTGTTAAATGACCAAATGTATTTATTTACAGGCCAACTGGGAGACATCAGGATTTTGATCATTGTCAAAATGGAAGGGCAGCAGGTGACTGAATGTTGTACAGAAAGATGGCCAACCTGAGGGGAGGTCACATAGTCCAAGTGTGAGACCAGGCCCTTAAAATACAGAAACATTGACAATACCTTCCTCAACTGGACTCTAAATTTTGCCACATCCTTTCATGACTTCTTCAATTTGGGCGTTCCAATTTCAAAGGCATTTATCACTTTCCAGAGGTGGCCCTAAATTAGAAACCAGGTGCAGCAGTTGAACATTCAGCCCTTCGATCCTGCTCTGCCATTCAATACGATCTTGGTTGATCATCTAACCCAATACCCGGTTCTACTCTTTCTGCGTACCTTTGACCCCTTTAGCCCTAAGAACTATGTCTAATTCCTTCTTGGAAAAGATTAAATGTTTCCGCCTCAACCAAAGAGACTTCAACAGGCTCACCACTCTCCAGGTGAAGAAATGTATTTTCTTCTTCATCCTGAATGACCTAAACTGTATCTTTACATAGTGACCCTGGTTCTGGCCTGTCCCTTCATTGAGAACATCCTTCGTGCATTAAACCCGTATAGTCCTGTTAGAATTTTATAGGTTTTTATGAATTCCCCTCTCATTCTCCTAAACCCCAGTAAACACAGTCCTAACCAATCCAGTCTGTCCTCATGCATCAGTCCTGCCATTGCAGGAATTAGTCTGATAAACCTTTGTTGCACTGCCTCCATAAGCAGAATGTGCCAATGGCCTCGTGGTATTACCACTGGACTGTTAATCCACAGACCCAGATAATGTTCTGGGGACACAGGTTCAGATTCTTCCACGGCAGATGGTGAAATTTGAGCTCAATAAATATCTGGAATTAAGAATCTAATGATGACCAGCAATCCATTGTCGATTTTTGGACATTGCCACCTTTACCTGGTCTGGCCTACATGTGACTCCAGACCCACAGCAATATGGTGGTCTCTGAACTGCCCTCCAGGCAATTAGGGATGGGCAATAAAGGCTGGCCCAGCTAGCGATGCCCTCATCCTATGAATGAGTTTTTAAAAATCTTTTCTAAGATAAAGTGTTGGCCCACCAAGACCTTGCAAAATTGTAGTATTCATCCCTGCTCCTCTACTAGAATCCTTTCGCTGTGATGGCCAATATGCCATTTCCCTTCTTCGTTGTCTGCTGCATCTGCACACTTAATTTCAGCAACTGTGATCACATGTATCTGTTGACCTTATCCATCTAGATGGAAGTGGTTGTGGTTTTGGAAAGATCTTTGGTGAATTTCTGCAGTACATCTTGTAGATAGCACACACTGCTGCTAAACTTCTTGAGTGTCGTTGGAGCTGCTTCCATCCAGGCAAGTGGGGAGTATTCCATCACACTTCTGACTTGAGCCTTTGTAGATGGTAGTCAGGCTTTTGGTAGTCAGGAGGTAATTTAGTTGACACAATATTCCTAGCATCTGACCTGCTCTTGTAGCCATTGTGTTTATGTGTCAAGTCCAGTTGAGTTTCTGGCCAATGGATGTTGATAGTGGTGAATCCAGTGATAGAATGTCAAGGTGCTGTGGTTGGATTGTCTCTTATTGATGATGGTCATAGCCTGACATTTGTGAGGTGTAAATGTTACCACCTGTCAGCCTAAATGTGGATGTTTTTGCATTTGAACATAATTGCTTCAGTATCTGAGGAGTCACGAATGTTGCTGAACATTGTTCAATCATCGTCAAACATCCACGTTTCTGAACTTACAGTGAAGGGAAGGTCATTGATGAAGCAGCTGAAGATGGTTGGGCCTAGGACACTACCCTGAGGAACTCCTGCAGAGATGTCCTGGAGCTGAGATGACTGACAACCAACAACTATGACCATCTTCCTATGTGTCAGGTATGACTCCAACCACTGATACCCATTGATACCCCTCTTGCTCAGGCTCCTTGATGCCACACTTGGTCAAATGCAGCCTTGATGTCAAGGCTGTCACTCTCACCTCACCTCTGGAATTCAGCTCTTTTGTCCATGTTTGAACCAAGGCTGTAATGAGGTCAGGAGCTGAGTGGCCCTGGCGGAACCCAAACTGGGCGTCACTGAGCAGGTTATTGCTGAGCAGGTGCTGCTTGATAGCACTGTTACTGACACCTTCCATCACTTTACTGATGATCAAGAGGAGACTGATGGGGCAGTAATTGGCCAGGTTAGATTTGTCCTGTTTTTTTTGTGTACAGGACATACTTCGGCAATTTTCCACATTGCCGGGTAGATGCCAGTGTTATGGAACAGCTTGGCTAGGGGAGCTGCAATTTCTGGAACACAAGTCTTCAGTACTATTGCCAGAATGTTGCCAGGACCTGTAGCATTTGCAGTATCCAGTGTCTCCAACCGTTTCTTGAAATCATGTGGAGTAAATTGAGTTGGCTGAAGACTGGTATCTGTAATGCTGGAGATCTGCGCAGGAGGTCGAGAGGGATAATCCACCTGGAATTTCTGGCTGAAGATTGCTGCAAATGCTTCAGCCTTATCTTTTACACTGACATGTTTGGCCCTTCCATCATTGAAGATGAGGGTATTTATGAAGACTCCTGCTCCAGTAAGTTGCTTAACTAAATGTGTCTTATGTGGCATCCTTATCAAAAGCTTTACAAAAATTCAAAGACACCACATTCTCTGGCTCCCCCTTATCAACTCTACTCTTTACATCCTCAAAAAATCCCAGAAAAAAATACCCTCTTGTAAGATCATGCTGACTCTCTCCAATCCTATCACTGTTTTGCCACTGCTCTGCTGTGAAATATTTCATAATAAGGATTCTAGCATTTTCCCCAGTCTCAATGACAGGTCAACCATCTGTAACTCCCCGTTTTCCCTTTAACGAGTTTTGAAAATATGAATTAGAATTACATGAGTACAGTGAAAAGTTTACAAGCTGTCACTTACGGCGCCATCTTAGGTACAAATGTACCGAGGCACAGAATCTTAGTACAAAGCAGAAGAATAAAGAAAGCAAATTAAGAAGTTAAACATTCCAGTCTTTCTTAGAAAAACAAGGAAACACAGTTCAAAATCACAGTCTGTAAGCGTGTGTCCATGCTGGGCTCGTACTCCTCACAAGGGCTTGACACCCCAACCCCTCCCTGGGGCATCCCCCTCTCACTCTCACCGCCACACCCCCGGGGCTACCCTCTCCCACTCTCACCACCCCCACAGGGCTTCCCCCTCCCACTTTCACTGCCGCCCCCAGCAGGGACTACCCCCTCCCACTCTCACCACCCCCGGGGCTTCCCCCTCCCACTCCCACCACACCCCCGCCCCCCACCCGGGTCGCCCCGTTCCCAATCTTACTCCCCCCCCGCCCCCCCCCACCCCACTCTCACCGCTGCACGGGATGACTGTCATTGGTGTCGAGGGCCTGTCTTGCTGTGGACTCAGATAAAGGTGAGTAGATTGGACGAAGTAAAGAAGTAGTGAAAGAGCAGGAAACAAGTGAAAGAAATAAAAAGTAAAAGCGGACAGAACAGAGTCAAGCTGTGCACAAACAGGAGCCTGCTGCGCTGCGCTGGTCCTCCACCACCATCTTGTCTCGCCCATAGGAATTGTTCCTAGGTCTATGGAATCTTGGAAAATGACCACCAATACATCCCAATATTTCTGACCACTTTCATAAATACACAGGGATGCTGATTATCAGATGCAGGGGCCTTCTTCGTCTTCAATCCCACCAATGTCCCCAGTGCCATTTCCCTACTGATACTGATTTATTCCAGTTCCTCCCTCTCATAGCACGCAATGTCCCCCAATATTCTTGAGAGTTTTTTATTGTCTTACTTTGTGATAACTCAATCAAGATACGTATTTAATTGGTCTGGAATTTTTTTTCTTTCCCAATTGTAGGAGGTAAGCGATCCACCTCAGAAGTCCTATTCACTGACTGTTCTTGAAGCCACAAGTCAACTGGTTCAGTTTAATATCTGGCTAATAATAGACCCAGATTGTTAACTGCGTAGTGTGCAATGGTCAAATTTTCTCTTGGTCTCTTTCCTCCTGTGTAATGTCATCATAACTTTTTTGCATAGTAAAGACCATAGAGTTTATATTATTGTGTCTTTAAAAACCATGGACTGCAGGGAGACAGTATTATTTTTCCAACAGGGATTTACCCCCCAAATGATTGCATAGTTTCACAGAAGGGAGTACAATATATATTGTCAACTCTGTTTGTTTGTTACTGTGAGTTCCTACAATGTGCAGACGATCAAGAATTGAGGAATTGCTAAGAAATGAAGCTCACAGGAAACATGTTATATACACATAGTCAGAGAGAGTGAGAAAGAGTGTGCTGTTGTTCTCCTCAGCAGAAGCTACCTGTTCTCTGCAGTTAAAAAGACTCAGTTTAAAATTGAAGAAACCCAGTTACCCTTCCTGCAGCAGTTGCTGTGAGCTGTGAAATTTGACTTTTTAAAAGTGAATCAGTCATTCTGCATTTCTTACAAAATAATTGAAGCCCCCAGAGAAAGACAACTGAACACCGAGAACCTCTTAGTCAAAGAAGAATCTTCTCAACATCAAAATTGGGAAGCAAAGACCACTAAATCCACTTTCCAGTTTTTTCTGCCTCTGTCAATAATCTATTTTCCCTGTTTGTGTGTGCATGTGTGTCTGTGTGCGTGTGTGTGTCTGTGTGTCTGTGTGTGTGTGTGCATGTGTGTCTGTGTGTGTGCGTCTGTGTGCGTGTCTGTGTGTGTGTCTGTGTGTGTGTGCGCACGCGTGCGTGTGTGTGTATGTGTCTATGTGTGTGTGTGCGCGCGTGCAGGTGTGTGAGTGTGTGTGTGTGTGTGCACGTGTGTGTACATGCATGTGCAGGCATGTGTGCGTACGCTCGCACGCTCGTGTGTGTCTGTGTGTTTTTAAGGGGGAGTTTAGAATTAGAATTAGAATTAGGCTTGTTGTCACTCGTGCTTGAGTACTGAAGTACAGAAGTACAATGAAAAGTGTACAAAGCTGCCATTCTCTAGCACCATCTTAGGTACAGTAACGCGAATGAGATAAAACAACCACTTTCGATACATAAACCAAAGCAACCATCTAAGATATAAAATCCAGAATATTAAAAGAAAATCAAAAACAGAAATTCAAAAAAAACAGAACGAAGAAGAATGGGGGAAGCATCTGGATCTAAAAGTCTTATCTCCATAGTCTTATCTCCACAGTTTTATGTCCATAAGTTTGAAAAGGGATTAGAATTGTAGTGAGCAAGGTGTTATGCCAAACATTTACACTAGTTTACCTGAAGCTATAATCTAATTACTTAGAAAATAATAATAACTTTTAATACAGTAACTGAGCTGTGCTTTCTATCCACCTTGGTCTCAAAGTGGGGCTAATCGGAGTACTGTGCGTACCTTCAAAGAGACACTTTAAAATTGGTGGGACCACTGGAATAGTGAGACTCAATTAATAGCATGTTACACTTGTGAGTTGTGACAACAAAAATGCAATAATCTCCTCCCATATCTTTTCGTTCTGAAGCCCAGAGGGAATATTTTGCCTTGTGAAGGAATTCAATAGCCAGAATTGTTATTGCTTCATTCTCATCGTTTGTAAAACATCATTTCTGTATCAGTCATGGATGAGCATTGGGTGGACAGTAAGTCATCATTTGGAGACTTGATTAATTTTGTTCATCATTTCTCTTGTAACAAAACACACCCCACGAGGACATATCCCTTAGGAGCAGAAGTTGGACATTTAGCCATTCAAGCCTGTTCTGCCACTCATATAAGGGCTCCTCCACTCTCCTGTCTATCACAAATAAACTTTTGATGCACTTGTAATCAAAACATCTACTGAATTCTGCCTTGAATAAATTCAATGACCTAGCATCTACTGGGTTTATAAAAACTGAAAGAAATGCGGATGCTGTAAATCAGGAACAAAAACAGAAGCTGCTGGAAGAGCCCAACAGGTTTGGTGTCATCTGTGAAGAAAAATAAGAGTTAATGTTTCAGTGACCCTGCCTCAGAACTGCTGAGCCTCTCCATCAACTTCTGTGTTTTTTGTTTTGACTGGGCTTATGTCTCACCTCAGGAGTTGATGGTCACAGAAGATGCATCATAATGTTGCCAAACTGGTTGCTAGTCAATGCACAAGTCCTTCCAAGAAGCTAACGACAGGCAGTTAGGGTGGGAGAACATCCTCGTCAACCAGGACTGGATAGCAGCTACATCGGAACCATCTCCCAAGATTGGTGCACAGCTTCTGACCATGAGCAAGCGACAACCCCCATTCCAAAGGGGTATGAGCCACATACCCCCGACCGCCCAACACACACACACTCACACACTCACACACTCACACACACACACTCACACACTCACACGCACACACTCACTCACACACACACACTCACACACACACTCACTCACACACACACTCACACGCACACACTCACACACACACACACCCACACTCACACACACACACTCACACTTACACACACACATCCACACACACACACACTCACTCACTCACACACACACACTCCACACACGCACACACACACACTCACACACACACACATTCACACACACATACACATACACACACACTCATACACACACACTCACACAAACACACACACTCACACACACACTCACACACACACTTACACATGCACACACACAAGCACACGCACGCACACACACGCACACGCACACAAGCACACACACACACACACACACACACACACACACGCAAGCACACATACACACACATGCACACACACACTCATATTCTCAGTAAAGAAATTTAGCGATGAATTCCCTGTTGGATTTATTAATGATTATCTGATATTAATGACATCTAGTTGCAAAACACCTCAAATGTGATACACATCTCCTTTGTATACTCTATCACAGTCTTAAAACACTTCTTTTAATTATTGACCAATTCTTAATGGATCAATTTAAAAGGAATGACCTTTTACCATTGTGCAAAAAAAGCCCTGCCTGTCAAAGAGTTTTGATGAACCTTAAATTTTGGAGACAATGAATCTTTCAAAGATTTAATGAGGTAAATAAGTTGGAGAGTTGCTTGGGATAAAAGAAAAAGAAAATCTCTAATTTTGTGTGAAAAGAGGCAATGCAGAGATATTCCCATTCTGAGACATGCTCTAAAAAAGTCTTCAGCCAATATTTTGGTTGTCTCTCAGTCCAATACTTTAGGGAAAAACACTGGAACTAGAGCTGACACCAAACCAAATTAAACTGTCAAAATTAACCTTTCAAGTATGCATCGGGATATCTTTTTAATTTGATATAAATAGAACACACAATATGGAAATGTCAAGTGATGAATAATCCTTCATTCTTGGTCTTAAAAATAGTCGCTTTTTGAAACAGCTGCATTCTGTTGTGGCTCAGGGTCACAAGGTGTACATTTGTTTGGAACAAATTAAATTTTTCGCTCTAGCCATAATTGCTTTATACTCTTGATCTGTTTGGATAAGCAGTAAGGCAGTATCACCTGACACATTGGGAAGATTGGAAGCAAGGAAGGAGTGGAAGGATAGACATGGTGTTTGTTAAATGATTTTCGTGTAGTCTCCCTAAAGCCTGTCCACCATCTACAAAGTACAAGATGGGAGAGTGATAGAAATCTCTGTTACTGCTGAATGGGGTCAGCTCCAACCACACTCAATAAGATTGACACCATCCAGGACAAAGCAACCTGTTTCATTGGCACCACATCCACAAGCATCCACTCCCTCCACCACTGATGCTCAGTAGCAGCAGTGTGTACTATCTACAAGATGCAGTGCGGAATTTCACCAAAGATCCTCAGACAGCACTTTCTAAACCAACAACCGCTACCATCTAGAAGGACAAAGGTACCAGATATATGGGAACACCACCATCTTCAAGTTCCCCTCCAAGCCACTCACCATCCTGACTTGGAAATATATCCCCGTTCCTTTACTGTCGCTGGGATCAAAATCCCATTACGCCCTCCCTAAAAACACTAATGGTGTACCTACAACACTTGGACTGCAGCAGTTCAATAAGGCAGCTTACCACCGCCTTCTCTAGGACAGTTCGCAATGAGCAACAAATACTGGCCTAGGTGATGCCAGCTACGTCCCTGTGAATGAAGTTTTTAAAAATAGCAGATGTCTTTCCATTGGTAACACCATTCATGGGAAGAATATCACCCCTTGAGGTCGACACTCACTCCATCATTGAGTGGGGTATTTATTTCATGCCTCTATTTGCTCGCAAGATGAGATACGCTAAATGTCTCACCTGGCTAGATCCTGTCACAGACCATTCGCAACCTGCTTCATCATGATGAACAGTAATGTAGCTACTCTAGGATAGCAAGAGAAATACGATAGTTCAAGTTCCACTGCGGCAAGCTGTTGAATTTAATTCAGTACAATCTTGCGGTTTGGTCAGTGGCTGAAACGAACTGAGTCCAGGAAGGAGAGGGAGGCAAAGTAGATGGATGTAGGGTCAGATGCTGAAGAGAACAGAGGTCAAAGGAAAATTGAAATGTTCAGAAATCAGCGATCATAATTGCATCCAAAATGCAAAGAGTGACATTTAGTCAGAATGTTTCTTGTTGTAAAGAGGACCGCCTTTAAAAATGTGTTCTGTTTGAATAACAAACATAGCATCTTTCATAGAATCCCCACAGTGTGGAAACAGCCCCTTTGGCCCAAAAAGTCCACACAGACCCTCAGACCCATCCGCCTCTAACCTGCATAATCTACAAATCCCTGAACATTACGGGCAATTTCCCATGGCCAATCCACCCTAACCTGCACAGCTTTGGACTGCGGGAGGAAAATGGAGCACCCAGAGGAAACCCACGCTGACACAGGGAGAATGCGCAAACTCCACAGAGACAATCACCTGAGGGTGGAATCAAACCCGGGTCACTGGCGCTGTGAGGCAGCAGTGCTAACCGCTGAGCCACTGTGCCACCTTTCTGTGTAGAATGAAACCTTTTTCTTTATCCATTCATGGAATTTGGGCATCACTGGCTAAGCCAGCATTTATGGTCAATTCCTAATTGTCCAGAGGGTAATTAAGAGCCAACTGCATTGCTGCAGTCACATGTGGGCCAGACTGGGTAAGGATGCCAGTTTCCCTCCCTAAGGGACGTGGTGATCCAGATTGGTTTTTCCAACAATTGACAATCAATATATTCTTAATTCCAGATTTTTATTGAATTCAAATTTCACCATCTGCCGTGGTAGAGTTACAACTCAGTTCCCTGGGAAATTACTTGGGTCTCTGGATTAACAGTCCAGTAATAATACCACTACCCCCATCGCCTCCCCTGTATTAATTATGTTACTGTAATATGGAGTCTTCCACAAATGCAAACAAAAGGTTAGTTGGGCTCCACACTACTCTCTTATCATTGATTCAGAGATAGTGGGAACTGCCGATGCTGGAGAATCTGAGCCATTTCTGATGAAGGGTCCAGACCCGAAATGTCAGCTTTCCTGCTCCTCTGATGCTGCTTGGCCTGCTGTGTTCATCCAGCTCTACACCTTGTTAGCTCTTATCATTGCAGCGTTTTGGAAAATAAGAGGATGTTGTTCTTCAAAGGAATGAAAATTAATCTTCGAATGGAGTTGGGCAAGGGCACAATGGTCACCCTGGCATCATGAACTGCTGCCTGTGGTCATTGGCCAACTGGTAATTGATGTAGCATGGACTACCAATAAGATAGAGTAACATGGATGGGTGGGGATAGAGAGAGAGAGGGAGAATCCCAGGAATGAATGACAATCTTCTTGAGAGAAATTCTGGAGTTCCACTACATCAGCTAATGTAGGAACAAAGACTGTTACCACCAAAGGCTGCCCAATTTCACAGATGAATCAATGAAGGATTGTCAATCGTAGAATCCCTACAGTGTGGCAGCAGGCCATTTGGCCCATCAAGTTCACACCAACCCTCCGAAGAGCTTCCCACCTAGACACAACCCACTATCCTAGGACTGTAGTCCTGCATTTCCCATGGTTAATCCAACTAGCCTGCACATTCCTGGATACTATGGGGCAATTTATGACGGCCAATCCACCTAACCTGTACATCTTTGAACTGTGGGAGGAAACTAGAGCAACCGGAGGAAACCCACGCAGACACGAGGAGAATGTGCAAACTCCACACAGACAGTCACCCAAGGCTGAACCAAATGCAGGTCTTTGATGCTGTGAGGCAGCAATGCTATCCAATGAGCCACCATGCCACCCATCAATGTTAGGTTCATGTACTTTCTATCTCTAATGAACTAACGTATCATATTGCAATTGGTGCTTCTTAACAAACTCAATGAATGGTCAGAAAATTGTTGACTGCCTGTATTAGGTAACTGTGACATCCCGAAATCCAAAATGTCGATTAGGTTAGTACCAGAATCAAGTGGTGAGAACATATATGTACCAGTGGATAGCAACCTGGGAACTGTTAGATTGAAGAAAGGCCAAAATCTACTGAGATTTCCTTCCTCCTTCCTGACAGTCACATGATAGAAAAATAGTCACTGTCTAATCACAGTGACCAATATCTAACAATTCTTCCACATTTAATCCAGAGATGAAACCCAACAGTGCTGGAGTACTTTGGGAGGTGTAGGTCCAATACATATGATCCTCCCAAGCAATATTACAGTTACCAGAGTCCACACAATATTATGTAGTAGGCTGAGTAGAACTGATACAGCAATGGTCAAGTGGCTTAACAATACCACAGATCCAGTTGGGCTTTCGAACTTGCCATAT
>NC_063337.1:8251919-8317568 GCF_021869965.1 Rhincodon typus | reverse complement strand
GGCCCGAAACGTCAGCCTCTCTGCTCCTATGATGCTGCTTGGCCTGCTGTGTTCATCCAGCCCTGCACCTTGTTGTCTCGGATTCTCCAGCATCTGCAGTTCCTACTATCTCTTTATAAAACTTTGGTTCGGCTGAACTTAGGGTTTTGTGTTCAATTCTGTTCGCCACATTACAGGAAGAGTGTGGACGTTTCGGAGAGGGTTCAGAAGAGGTTTACCAAGCTGCTGTCTGAATTAGAGGGTATGAGCTATAAGAAGAGGCTAGAAAAACACAGGTTTTTTTTTCTGGAGCAGCAGAGACTGAGGGGTGACCTGATAGGAGCTTATAAAATTATGAAAGGCATAGTTAAGGTCGACAATCAGAAACTTTTTTTCCCAAAGTTAAAATGTCTAGTAGTAGAGGGTAAGAGGTAAGAGCGGGAAAGCTCAAAAGAGATATGTGGGGCAAGTTTTTTAAACAGAGAGCATTAGGTGCCTGGAATGCCCTGCCAGGGATGGCAGTGGAGGCAGATACGATAGGGGCATTTAAGGGACTTTTAGATAAGCACATGAATAAGCAAGGAATGGAGGGACATGGACCATGGGCAGGCAGAAGAGATTAGTTTAACTTGGCATCATGTTCGGCACAACATCATGGGTAGAAAGGCCTGCTTCTGTGCTGTGTATCTCTATGTTCTATGTCTGCAGACAAAAGGGACACATTAATCTGGCAAACCATTGTTCCATCAGTCTCCCACCAATCATCTATAAAGTGTTGGAAAGAATCATCAACAGTGCCACAAACTGATACTTAACAATGATCTAGTCAGTTTGGGTTCTGAAGATTACACAGGTCCGGATCTCATATAAGCATTGGTCCAAACCCAGTCAAAAGATCCACTCTCCAGTGATAACTTAATCCTGACTGTCCTTCACTTCAAGGCAGACTTTGACCAAGTGTGACATTTAGGAGTCCTGGCAAAATTCAAGTCACCAGGAATCATTGAATGGAGCCACACCTCACACCAATACAGAAGATTGTTGTTGCTGGGGGCCAATCATTTCAATCCCTAGCACATTGCAACAGGAGTCCCTCAGGGCAGTGTCTAAGCCTACCCATATTTTGCTGCTTCATCAAAGACCTCCCTTCCATCATTAAGTCAGCAATGGGGTATTTCACTAATGATAATACCGTGTTTAGTGCCGTTCAAATAACAAACACTTCATACCCACATGCAGCAAGTCCTGAACAACATTCAGGTTTCAACTAATCAATGGAAAGCAGTATTGTGCCACGTAAGTACCAGGCAAAAATGAATGATGAATCACAAAAGGTTAGTGTACAACCACAGCAAGTAATTGGAAAAGCTCTTAGAATATTAACATTAGTTTCAAGGTGAATTGATCACTAAAGTAGTTGCTTTCTGCTTTGGTTATGCAAGAGACCAATGAGACCACATATGGGGTACAGCATTAGCCACCTTATTTAATGTTGGTTGCAAATATTTCAGAGAAGTCTGCCATAGAATCCCTCCAGTCTAGAAACAGGCCATTAGTCCCATCAAGTCTGAACTGACCCTCTGAAATGTATCCCATCCAGACCCACACCCCTGTCCATCACCATGCATTTCCCCACAACTAACTCAGCTAGTCTGCACATCCCTGTGTAATTTAGCATGGCCAATCCCCCTAACCTGCACATCTTTGGACTGCGGGAGGAAACCAGAACACCAGGTGGAAACCCACACAGACACGATGGGAATATGCAAACACCACACAGACAGCCACCCAAGGGTGGAATTGAACTTGGGCCCCTGGCATTATGAGGCAGCAGTGCTAACCACTGAGCCATCTCTTTACCAGGCTGATATCTTGAATGGGCCTATTGCCTTATAAGGAGAGGTTGGACTTGTGTCTGCTGGAGTTTAAAAGAGTAAACAGTAGCTTGATTGCAACATGGATGATGCTGGGTTTTGCAATAGAGTGGCTCTGGAAAGAATACTTCCACTTGTGGGAGAATCTTGAACTAGATGCCACTGTTTAATAATGAGGGGACATCCATTTAAGGCAAAGGCAAGGAGAAATTCTTTCTCATAGGAGGCATCCAAGTCTTTGGGACTCTCCTCCTGGAAAAATAAGGTGGTGGAAGCAAAGTCTTTGAATATTTTTTAAGGCTGAGGTAGGTAGATTCTTGATAATAAGGACATTGAAATGTTATTGAGGATAGGCTAGAATGTGAAGCAATTAAATCAACTTCTCTTTCTTATTCATACATTGGATGAGGGCATAACTGAACGGGCTAACATTCATTGCCCATCCTTAATTTCCCAGACAGCAGTGAAGAGTCAACTGCATTGCTGTGGACCTCAAACCACATGTCAGCCAGACCAGCTAAGGTGGCAGATTTCCTCCCATTAGTGAACTGGATGGATTGGTTTCATGGTTATCCTTGCACTCTTCATTTCAGAAAATGTTTTATTGAAGTAATTCAGATCCCACCATCTGCCATGACAGGATTTGAACCCAGGTCCCCAGAACTTTATCTGAGGTTCTGGATTAATGAACTACCAATAATGCCACTAGGCCATCGCCTCCCCAAGCTACAATCTTTTTAAATGGCGGAGAGGACTTAAAAGGCCGAATGACCTACTCTTACTCCTGATTGATACATTTGTATTCCAATATGAGACAATTTAACTATCTCTTGTTGACATTTGCAGCACTATCATCACTGAACACCACATGGTCAATGTCCTGGGGATTAATATTGATCAGCAACTGAACTGGGCCAACCACATCACCACTATGACTGAAGGTGCTTGTTCAATTTATGGAACTCTGCAGTACATCAATTCCTGACTCTTAAAAACCTTTATAGAGTCATAGCATTTGTATAGTACAGAAACAGACACTTTGGTCAAACTCGTCCATGCTAACCAGGTATCCTAAATTAATCTCGTTTCATTTGCCAGTATTTGTCCCACATCCCTCCAAACCCTTCCTATTCATGTATCCATCCGGATGCCTTTTAAACGTTATAATTGTACCAGCTTCCAACTCTTCTGGTAGCTCATTCCACACACACCACCCTCTGCTGTTTTACTTATTCATTCATGGGATGAGGGCATCACTGGCCAGGCCAGCATTTATTGCCCTGCCCTGATTGCCCAGAGGGCAATTAAGAGTCAACGACATTGCTGTGGGTCTGGAGTCACATACAGACCAGACCAGGTAAGGATGGCAGTTTCCTTCCCTAAAGCACATTAATGAACCAAATGGATTTTTCCATTAATCGACAACAGATTCATGGTCATCATTAGACTCTTCATTTCTGCCATGGCAGGATTCAAACCAGGGTCCCCAGAATTTTACTCAGGTCTGTGGATTAACAGTCCAGCGGTAATACCACTAGGTCATTGCTTCCCCATATTGCCCATTCGGTCCCTTTTAAATCTTTCCCCTCTCACTTTAAACCGATGCCCCCTGGTTTTGAACTTCCCCACCCTGGGGGAACGACCTTGTCTATTCACCCTATCCATGCCCCTCATGATTTTATAAACCTCTATATGGTCACTCTTCAGCCTCCGATGCTTCAGGAAATTAGCCCCAGCATAATCAAACTCTCCCACTACTTCTATGCGCAAGGTACAAATCAACAGCCTTCTTCCTTTAATCTGCCCTCAGGATCAAGGATAATTTGCTTCTGTACCGGTTCAATTGGTTCAGAGATGGCTGAGAAGTCCATTGTATGACCAGCAGACACTGATACGTGTAAGGCAGTGGTGTTGGAGGGCCAGGTAGTTAGACAGATTCCAGAGGCAGCATTAATTGTTTTAAGGCAAGACACTGTCATGAGTGATGATGGCCCTGAGTTTATGAATAAAGAGTTTGGTCAGTCACTTCATGAAAGACTGGGAAATTCAACACCACATGTTATCTCCACCCTGTCCCTAGTCAAACACAAAGGCTGAGGCAGCTGTGAGAATCACCAGAGGAATAGTGCAGAAATTGAGCAAATCTTGCACAAGGCGAACATCAAGTGAAGAAATATTCCGACTGAAGACACTCCTAGTTCAGTCATAGAGTCTTTACAGCCCAGTGAAAGACCCTTCAGCTCATCATGTCCATGCTGGCCATCAAACATCTGTCTCTTCTAAACCCATTTTCCAGCTCTCAGCTAGTGCAATTGTATGGTACGACATTCCAAGTGCTCATCTAAATGTTTCTTAAATGTCTTGAGGGCTCCCGCTTCCCACAGTGTTAAACAGTGGGTTCCACCACCCTCTGTGACTCTGTGACTATGATAACACAAGTGAGCATCAGCTAAGAATCTCTCATGCTAGAAGGACAACTGTGAAGGTAACATCATAATATGTAGGAACACAAATGAGCCATTTGACCCACTGAGCCTGCTCTCTGAGTGAAAATTTGTTTTCCTCAAATCCCCTCTAAATCTGCCGATCGTTGCTTAAAACTGTGGAGCTTGGTTATTGCCCACAGAACAATAGAGGAAGATTTTCCCTATCGCTCCTAGGTGTACCTCCACTCCTGTCCATCTCCACACCGAACTGAGAGCCAGGACAACACAGCCAATGTCCAGCACCAACTTCTGGAACTCAAAATGGGATGACCAAGTGCCAAGAATGAAGGAGACTAGCCAAGATGACATTGGATGAAGCATAATGACGGATGGAGGTCTTTAAAAACTGCTGAGTGTTTTTGGAAGACAGAAAAGAAAACTGAAAGATTGATTGCCTCGAGTGAGTCATTGGAGTCTCAGACTAAATAAAGACCTACCGTCGCTGTTGTAAATAACAAATTAATTTTCCTGACTAGAAAAAAAATCATTGTCTTCAGATGAGTAATTTCTTTGAAAAAATAAAAGTCCTCTCTAGTGAGTCACTTGAATGAATTATCAAACATTACCAGAAACGGTTAATTTTTTTTCTCCTCAGCTTTAGTGCTTTGAATAATTAATTTTGGTGCTTAAGAGGAGGAATAATAAACGAATAAAACACCAATTACAGTTGAATATTTAAATAATTCCTCCACTGCCTATAAGTTACCAATTTACTTTAACCAGGAGAAATGAAGAAATACATTTCCAGAGGAGAAGAACAAATTATTTTTAAAGCAGCATGTCCACTTTGGGAGTCAGGTCAATTTTAACTCACTTGACACAGAACAGCCGCCCTTGCTTTTGGTATCTCAAATTGTTTCCCTCACTGAAAATCACTCCTTGTCCCTTCTGGTCTCTGTAATGTTCCCTGCCCTTCTCTTCACTCTTCCTGTTGAGCTCTTGTCCATGGCCAGTTTTAATCGCTCCTCACATTGAAGGCCATTCCTTCTGCTGAATGTGTCCTTGATATTGGAATTTGTTCCACAAGTCTCTCTGTCTCTTCAGCTGCCATTCCTCCTTTACACCAGTTGCTTAGGAGCCCAGTGTTACAGAAGCCCAGATATACTCTGTGTGTCACTGGGTTTAGCACTCCATTATAATGTTGGCTTCAAAACTTGAGGCAAAAGCCAATTCTTCACACTTGACTCCTCACTGCTAAACCAGAAAGGCATTGGGAAACACTGAAATGTGAGAGAATAGCAAACAGGAAAGTTGTCAGTCCAGAAGAATTACTTTCATTGTCCATGAAAACTTTAGGTGGCCTGGCGATGTAACATCACAGGATCAGAGCTCGAAATGTGACCTCAACAAACCAATTTTACATTGCATTGAAGTCACCAGGGTCTTACCAGACCATCAGCTGCTCTCTCATTAGAGAGAGATGACTGGCAGTGGTTTAACCAGAGGTTTGAGAAGAAGACTTGTTCATGGTAACTCAGCCAGCATGGGAATTGAACCCATGCAGTTGGCATCAAACTGCATTGCTGCATTCTGGGTGGCACGGTGGCTCAGTGGTTGGCACTGCAGCCTCACAGAACCAGGGACCCATGCTCAAATCCTCGTGTCTGAGTGGGTTTCCTCCGGATACTCTGGATTCCTCCCACATTCCAAGAATGTGCAGGTTAGGTGGATTGGCCATGCTGATTTGTTTGTTAGTGTCCAGGGATGTGCAGGCTAGGTGGGTTAACCATAGTGAATGCAGGATTACGGGATAGGGTAGGAGGGTGCATCTGAGTGGGATACTCTTTGGAGGGTTGGTGTGGACTCAATGGGCCAAATGGCCTGCTTCCACACTGTAGAAATTCAATGAAAACAGTCAGCTAATCAACTGATGTGACTGAACCCCATGGAGTGTATAGTGTCCTCTTTGAAGCTCAATTATGCCTCAGGATCATTGAAAAATAAATAAAAGAAAACACATGATGTGGGTTTGCTGCCACTTTTCTTTTTGCTTGCTTCTTTTTGTTCATTCAGGAGGTGTGACCACCATTGGCTAAGTCATCATTTATTGACCATTCCCAGTTATACATGAGAAAGCAGTGTTTTTCTTTCTAGTCATTTGTGGGATGTGGGTGCCTCTGGCTGGGCCCAGCATTTATTGCCAGTCCCTAGTTGACACTTGCAAAGATGGTGGTGAGCTGCCTTCTTGAGCCACTGCAGTCCACCTGCTGTGGGTTGACCCACAATGCCATTAGGAAGGGAAATCCAGGATTTTGACCCAGCGACAGTGAAGGGACAGCAATATATTTCCATGTCAGGATGGTGAGTAGCTTGGAGGAGAACTTGAAGATGGTGGTGTTCCCATATGGCTGATGCCCTTGTCCTTCTAGATGGAAGTGGTCGCGGGTTTAAAAGGTGCTTTCTGAGGATTTTTGGTGAATTTCTGCAGTGCATCTTGTAGACAGTACACACTGCTGCTACTGAGCGTCGGTGGTGGAGGAAGTGGATGTTTTGTGGATGTGGTGACAATCAAGTGGGCTGCTTTGTCCTGGATGGTGTCAAGCTTCTTGAGTGTTGTTGGGGCTGCACTCATCCAGGCAAGTGGGGAGTATTCCATCACACTCCTGACTTGTACCTTGTAGATGGTGGACAGGATTTGGGGAGTCAGGAGGTGAGTTACTCGCCTCAGTATTCCCAGCTTCCGGCCTGCTCTTGTAGCCACTCTGTTAATGTGATGAGTCCAGTTGAGTTTTTGGTCAATGATAACCCCCAGGATGTTGTTAGTGGGGGGATTCAGTGATGGTAACACCATTGAATGTCAAAGGGCGATGGTTAGATTGTCTCTTATTGGTGATGGCCATAGCCTCGCATTTGTGTGGCATGAATGTCACTTGCCATGTGTCAGCCCAAGCCTGGATATTGTCCAGATCTTGTTGTATTTGAACATGGACTGCTTCAGTATCTGAGGAGTCATGAATGGTGCTGAACATTGTGCAATCATTGGTAAAAATCCCCGCTTCTGACCTTATGATGGAGGGAAGGTCATTGATGAAACAGGTGAAGATGGTTGGGCCAAGGATACTATCCTGAGGAACTCCTGCAGAGATGCCCTGGAGCTGAGATGATTGACCTTAATCAACCACAACCAAGTATGACTCCAACCATCAGAGAGTTTGCCCCCGACACCCATTGATTCCAGTTTTGCTAGGGCTCCTTGATGCTACACTCATTTGAATAAATTCTTGATGTCAAGGGCTGTCACTCTCACCTCACCTCTGGAATTCAGCTCTTTTGTCCATGTTTGAACCAAGGCTGTAATGAAGTCAGGAGCTGAGTGGCCCTGGCGGAACCCAAACTGGGCGTCACTGAGCAGGTTATTGCTGAGCAGGTGCTGCTTGATAGCGCTGTTACTGACACCTTCCATCACTTTACTGATGATCGAGAGGAGACTGATGGGGCGGTAATTGGCCAGGTTAGATTTGTCCTGCTTTTTGTGTACAGGACATACTTCGACAATTTTCCACATTGTCGGGTAGATACCAGTGTTGTAACTGTACTGGAACAGCTTGGCTAAGGGAGCAGCAAGTTCTGGGGCACAAGTCTTCAGTACTATTGCCAGAATGTTGTCAGGGCCCGTAGCCTTTGCAGTATCCAGTGTCTCCAACCATTTCTTGGTATCACATGGAGTGAATTGATTTGGCTGAAGACTGGTATTTGTAATGGTGGAGACTATTGGAAGAGGCCGAAATGGATCATCCATAGAATCCCTACAGTGTGGAAACAGGCCCTTTGGCCCAACAAGTCCACACTGACCCTGAGAGCATCCCACCCAGACCCATCCCCCATAACGCACCTAATCTACACATCCCTGAACACTACAGGCAATTTAGCATGTCCAATCCAACTAGCCGGCACATTTTTGGACTGTGGGAGGAAACCCACACAGACACGGGAAGAACGTGCAAACTCCACACAGACATTCGGCCAAGGGTGGAATCGAGCCTGGGTCTCTGGTGCTGTGAGGAGGCAGTGCTAACTTCTGAACCACCGTGCCACCCCGGCACTTCTGGCTGCCTTATGAACTGTTGCAGAATGTATCTCGATATAGCACAAATGTGGAGTATTGATGACAAGATGAAGGAGAAAATCACGATTCAATTCATAGCTTTCACTCAAACACATTTTCTTCCTGTTGGAAATACTCACTGCATATCAGTGAAAATCCAACACAAAGCCATATGCTGCCTCTACAGCTGATGTATTACTCTTTATTCATTCATAGGATGTGAGGCTGGGCTAGCACTTATTGCCCGTCCTTGAGAAGGTGATGGTGAGCTGCCTTCTTGAACTGGGTTGACCCACAATCCATTCGGGAGTGAATTCCAGGATTCAAACCCAGCAGCCCTGAAGGAACAGAGATATGTTTCCACGACAGGACGGTAAGTGGCTTGGAAAGGAACTTGTAGGTGGTGGTGTTTGCATGTATCTGCTGCCCTTGTCCTTCTAAATGGAAGTGGTCGTGGGTTTGGAAGGTGCTGTCTAAGAAATTTCAGTGAATTTCTGCAGTACATTTTGTAAATAGTCCACACGGCTCCTTTTGAACGTCGGTGGTGGATGGAGTGGATGTTTGTGAATGTGGTGCCAATCAAATAGGCTGCTTTGTCCTGGATGGTATCAAGCTTCTTAAGTGTTGTTGGGGCTGCGCTCATCCAGGAAGTGGGGAGTATTCCATCACACTCCTGACTTGTGCCTTATAGATGATGGATAGACTTTGGGGAGTTTAGAGGTAAGTTACTTGCTGCAGTATTCCTAGTCTTTGACAAGACTTTGTATCCACAGTATTCAGATGGTTAGTCCAGTTCAGCTTCTGGTCAATGGAGCCCCAAGGATTAGACGTCCCTTTCACACAAAAACAGACATTGCTGGAAGATCTCAGAAGGTCTGGCAGCATCTGTGGAGAGAAAATCAGACTTCAAAACTGAAGAAGGGTCACTGGACCCGAAACATTAACTCTGACTTTTCTCCACGGATGCTGCCAGACCTGCTGAGATTTTCCACCAATTTTTAGTTCTGTTTCAGGTTTCCAGCATCCGCAGTTCTTTCAGGTTTTTTTTGTTCGATGTCCTTCTGATTTTATTCTTGTTGTGGGCGTCTCTGAGGCTTTTGAACAACAGTTAAATTTCAGAACCGAAAGTCATACACAATGATTAGCATTCTGTGTTGACAGGATCTGAGGAGTTGTAATAAATTCCGGAGCTGAGTGGCCCTGGCAGAACCCAAACTGGGCGTCACTGAATGGGTACAAAAACAGAAGTTGCCGGAAAAGCTCAGCAGGTCTGGCAGCACCTATGAAGACAAAATCAGAGTTAACATTTGAGAACAGAGTTAACTTCTGTTCGGAGGAAAGGTCACCGGACCTGAAACGTTAACTCTGATTTTTTTTCTTCTCAGATGCTGCCAAACCTGCTGAGCTTTTCCAGCAACTTCAGTTTGTCTTCCTGATTTACAGCATCCGCAGTTCTTTTGGTTTTTATTTAATCACTGGGTGGGTTATTGCTGAGCAGGTGCTGTTTAATAAGACTATCGAAGACACCTTCCTTCACTTTATTGCTGAACGAGAGTAGACAGATGGGGCGGTAAATGGCCAGGTTGGATTTGTCCGACTTTCTGTCTACAGGACATACTGCGACGATGCTTTAAGACGTGTGTGTTTTGTCTTTGTTTCTTTTGGAGAGAAACTGGGGGACAGGCGACAAGCAGTCTGTGAGGAGATAAACAATTTGTGATGCCTTGGATTTTTTTTTGAGGTTAGAAGAATAGAAGCAGCCTGAGTGAGTGTGGTCATCTCTCACAAATCCAGGACTTTTCGTTAGCTTTTAGCTGTTGCTGCCAGGGTTTTGAAGAAGTGGAAGCTATCTTTCACTTTCTTGATTGCAGCCAACAGCTGGAGGTTCACTTCCTAGGCTGCTGGATTGCCTGTGAGACAAAATATGTTTTCTGAATTTGCCTTTTTGACAAAGAGTGTGTTTATTGGATGTTACTATATTGGAGCAGTTAATTAATAACAGTTACCATATCTATTATTCTGTTAAGTTTTCCGATAGAGTTAAGTTATTCTAAGTTTGTTCTTCTTTTGTTGTATTTTAACTATAATGCTTGAAAAATACTGTATCTTGCTTAACATTGAGTAGCTTGACCAGTTGAATTGCAACTGGAACACAGCACTTTATATTTGCCTATAAAATAAGAAAACGTTTGGGTCTAAGCTGTAGATGCCAGGTTTGGAACTGTACTGGAAGAACTTTGCTAGGGAAGCAACAAGTTCTGGAGTGCAAGTTTTAAATGCTATTGCTGAACAGTGTCAGAGTCTGTAGCCTTTGTCGTATCCAGTGTCTACAACCACTTCTCGATGTCATATGGAGTGAATTGGCTGTGAACTGGCTTTGGAGCACGCAGATATGGATTATCCCCTCAGCACTTCTGGCTGAAGATTGTTGCGAATGCTTCAGCTATCTATTTTGCACTGATGTGCTTAGCTCTTTCCTCATTGAAGAGAAGGCTATTTGTAGACCTTCCTCCTCCAGTGAGTTGGTTAATTGTCCATCACCTTTTACAACTGGATGTGGCAGGACTGCAGAGCTTAGATCTGATCCATCAGTAGTAGGATCACTTAGTTCTATCTATCCCTTCCTGCTTATGCTGTTTGGTAAGCAAATAGTCCTGTTTTATAGATTCATCAGGTTGACATCTTATCTTCAGGTATGCCTGGTGCTCCTCCTGGCATGCCCTCCTGCACTCTCCATTAAACCAGGGTTGATCCCCTGGCTTGACAGTAATGGTTGAGTGGGGGATGTACCAGGCCATGAAGTTACAGATTGTGCTGGAGCACAATTCTACTGCTGTTGATGGTCCACAGCACGTCATGAATACACAGGAGTGAGTTGCGAGATATGTTCAAAGTTTACCCTGTTTAGCACAGTGGTAGTGCCACACAATATAATGGACAGTACCCCCGTATGAACACGAAACTTTGTCTCCACAAGGACTTGTGAGATGGTCACTCTTACCGATACTGTCATGAACAGATGGGCACTTGCAGCTGGCAGATTGATAAGGACGAGGTCAAGTATGTTTTTCCCTCTTGTTGGTTCCCTCACCACCTGCTGCAGACCCACTCTAGCAGCTACGTCCTTTAGGACCCAACCAGCTCGATCTGTAGTACTGCTGCTGAGCCACTCTTGATAGTGGACATCATAGTGCGTTCTATCCCCTTGCCATCTCAATGTTTCCTCCAAGTGTTGTTTAACACTTCATGAGACTTCATGGAGTGTGGAATTAATGTTGAGGACTGCTAGGAAAACTCCCTTCCTACTGCACACCACTGTGTCGCCACTTCTACTGGGTCTGTGCTGACGGTGGGACATTTCCAGGGATGGTGATGATGGTGCCTGGGACATTGTCTGTAAGGTTTGATTCATAATGTGGCTATATCAGACGATTGCCTGACCAGTCTATGAGACAGTTCTCCCAATTTTGGCACTAGCCCTCAGATTTTAGTAAGGATGATTTTTCAGGGTCAACAGGGCTGTTTCTGCTGTTGTCTGTTTCTGTGCCTATGTCACCCAGTTCCAGTCCTTTTTTTGAGACCTTTTCCTGGTTGATACAACTGAATGGTTTGCTTGGCCATTTCAGAAGGCAGTGAAGAGTCCTTGATATTTCTGTGCCTGGAGTCACAGGTAGGCCAGTTCGGGAAAGAACATCAGTTTTCCTTCTCGTGAGGGCATCAGTGAACCAGGCGGAGTTTTATAACAATTGACAATGGTTTCACATTCATCATTGGAATTTTAATTCAAGATTTCTGTTGCATTGGTGCCATTTTTTCAAGGACATTCCCTGTGTCTCTGGGTTACTAGCCCAGTGCCAATCTCACTGTGCCATCCCATGCCCATTGGATGCATATGTTGCTGAATGGGCCATTTCTCGTATCCCTTCCTGGAATTAAGCATTAAGCACATGACAGTGGGTTTGGACTTACATGTAGGCCAGCTATGGATGGCAGATTTCCTACCTTGAAGCACATTTGTGAATCAGATGGATCTTCACAATATTTAACAATGATTATATAGTCAGCAATCAGCTCACTTTTTCACTCAATTCATATTTCACATTTGTCATGGAATTTGAAGCCATGTCATAGAGTCATACAATGTGGAAACAGACCCTTTGGTCCAGCCAGTCCATGTCAAACTTAATCTCAAACTGAACTAGCCCCACCTGCCTGCTCCTGACCCATATCCCTCCAAACCTTTCCTATTCATGTATCCATCCAAATGTCTTTTAAATGTTGTAATTGTACCCACATCCATCACTTCCTCAGGAAGTTCATTCCACACACGAACCACCCTCTGTGTAAAAAAAAATTGCCTCATGGTCTTTTTTAAATCTCTCTCCTCTTACCTTAAAAATTTGCCCTCTAGTCTTGAAATTCCCCGTTTTAGAGAAAAAAGAGCTGCCATCAACTTTACCTATACCCTTCATTATTTTATAAACATCTATCAAGTCACCTCTCAACCTCCTACGCTCCAGTTAAAAAAGTTCAGCCTTTCTTTATAACTCAAACCTTCCATACCTGGCAACATCCTGGTAAATTTCTTCTGAACCCTCTCCAACTTGATAATATCCTTCCTACAACTGGGTGACCAGAACTGGACACAGTATTCCAGAAGAGGCCTCACCAATGTCCTGTACAACCTCAACATAACATTCCAACTCCGATACTCAAAGGTCTGGCCAATGAAGGCAAGCAAGCCAAAAGTCTTTTTAAACAACCTGCCTATATGTAATGCAAACTTCAAAGAATTAAGTACCTGCATCCCTCAATCCCTCTGTTCTTCAACACTCCCCAAGGCCCTACCATTAATTGGATAAGCCCTATCCTTCTTTGTTGTACCAAAATGCAATACCTCGCATTGATCCAGATTGAACTCCATCTGCCATTTTTCAGCCCATTCACCCATTTGATCAAGATCTCACTGTAATCTCAGAAAACCTTCTTCATTGTCTATGCCACCAGTTTTGGTGTCATCCACAAACTTACTAACCACACTTTCTATATTGTCATCCAAATTATTTACATAAATGACAAACAAAAGAGGACCCGAAACCGATCTCTGTTGAACACCGTTAGTCACAGGCCTCCAGTCCGAAAAGCTACCCTCCACCATTACTCTCTGTCTCCTGCTGTTAAGCCAATTAAGTAACCAATTAGTAAGCTCACCCTGAAGCCCATGTGACCTAACTTTACTAATCAGTCCACCATGTGGAACCTTGTCAAAGGCTTTACTAAACTCCCTGTAGACAACCTCTACCTTTCTGTCCTCATCAACCTTTTTGGTAACTTTCTCAAAAAGGTCAACCAAGTTTGCGTTTTTCCTCGCACAAAACCATGCTGACTATCCCTAATCAATTTTTGCCTCTCTAAATGTCCATCAATTCTAACTTTTATAATTATCTCCAACAAAATGTCCCTAGGCATTATCCTCAGGCTCTGAATAATCAATCCAGTGACATTATCACAATGCTACTGCTTCCCCAAGGCTGATAACTGTACTTAATGTGAGAACTTGCCTGGTAGGGGGCAACTCCAACAACACTCAAGAAGCTTTATACCAACCAGAACAAATTACGCCGCTTTTGTGGCACCACATAAGAACTAGGAGCAGGAGTAGGCCATCCGGCCCCTCGAGCCTGCCCCGCCATTTAATAAGATCATGGCTGATCTTTTTGAGACTCAGCTCCACTTACCCACCCACTCACCATAACCCTTAATTCCTTTACTGTTCAAAAATTTATCTAGCCTTGCCTTAAACACATTCAGCGAGGTAGCTTCAACCACTTCACTGGGCAGGGAATTCCACAGATTCACAACCGTTTGGGTGAAGAAGTTCCTCCTGACCTCAGTTCTACATCTGCTTCCCTTTATTTTGAGGCTATGCCCCCTAGTCCTAGTTTCACCTGCTAGTGGAAACAACCTCCCTGCCTCCACCTTACCTATTCCCTTCATGATCTTGTATGTTTCTATGAGATCTCCCCTCATTCTTCTGAATTCCAATGAGTATAATCCCAGTCTACTCAGTCTCTCCTCATAATCCAACCCTCTCAACTCAGGAATCAACTGAGTGAATCTCCTCTGCACCCCCTCCAGTGCTTGTATATCTCTTCTCAAGTAAGGAGACCAAAACTGCACACAGTACGCGAGGTGTGGCCTCACCAGGACCCTATACAGCTGCAGCATAGCCTCCCTGTTTTTGAACTCCATCCCTCGAGCAATGGCAGACAAAATTCCATTTGCCTTTTTAATTACCTGCTGTACCTGCAATCCCACCTTCAGCGATTCATGCACAAGGACACCCAAGTCCCTCTGCACAGCAGCGTGCTGCAATTTTTTACCATTTAAAACATAGTCCATTTTGCTGTTATTCCTACCAAAATGGATAACCTCACACTTATCAACATTGTACTCCATCTGCCAGACCTTTGCCCACTCACTTAGACTATCTATATCCCTCTGCAGGCTTTCAGTGTCTTCCGCACACTTTGCTCTACTGCTCATCTTAGTGTCATCTGCAAATTTTGACACACTACACTTAGTCCCCAACTCCAAACCATCTATGTAAATTGTAAACAATTGCGATCCCAACACTGATCCCTGAGGCACACCACTAGCCACAGACCGTCAACCAGAAAAACACCCATTTACCCCTACTCTTTGCTTTCTACTGGTCAACCAATCCTCTATCCATGCCAATACATTACCTGTAATACCGTGCAACTTTATCTTATGTAGCAGCCTTTGGTGTGGCACCTTGTCAAATGCCTTCTGGAAATCCAGATACACCACATCCACAGGTTCCCTATTGTCCACCATGCAAGTAATGTTCTCAAAGAATTCCACCAAATTAGTTAAACATGACCTACCTTCATGAACCCATGCTGGGTGTTCCCAATGGGAGAATTTATATCCAGATGTCTTGCTACTTTTTCCTTAATGATAGATTCAAGCATTTTTCCCACTACCGAAGTTAAGCTAACTGGCCTATAGTTACCTGCTTTTTGTCTACTTCCTGTTTTAAACACTGGCGTCACATTGGCTGTTTTCCAATCTGCGGGAACCACCCCAGAGTCCAGTGAATTTCGATAAATAATTACTCGTGTATTTGCTATTTCCCCCATCACCTCTTTTAGTACCCTGGGATGCATTTCATCAGGGCCAGGAGACTTGTCTACCTTTAGCCCCATTAGCTTGCCCAGCACTGCCTCCTTAGTGATAATGATAGTTTCTAGGTCCTCACCTGCTATAACCTTCTTGCCGTCAGTTTTCGGCATGTTATTTATGTCTTCCTCTGTGAAGACCGACACAAAATAACTGTTTAATGCCTCGGCTATTTCCTCATTCCCAGTTATTAAATTGGCCTTCTCATCCTCTAAAGGACGAATGTTTACCTTCACCACTCTTCTACGATTTACATATTTATAGAAACTTTTGCTGCCTGATTTTATATTTTGAGCTAGTTTATTCTCATAACCTATCTTACTTTTCTTTATAACTTTTTTTGTGGCTTTCGGTTGGCCTTTAAAGATTTCCCAGTCTACTAGTTTCCCACTAATCTTTGTTTTTTTGTATGTATTTTTTTTAATTTGATACTTTCTTTTATTTCCTTAGACATCCATGGCTGACTATTTCTTTTCCTACAGTTCTTCCTTATCACTGGAATATACTTCTGCTGAGCACTGCGAAAAATCGTTTTGAAAGTCCTCCACTGTTCCTCAATTGACCCAACATAAAATTTTTGCTCCCATTTTACCTTACCTAACTCCGCCCTCATCCTATCATAGTCTCCGTTGTTTAAGCACAGGACATTGATACTGGATTTAACCTTCTCACCCTCCATCTGTATTTTAAATTCGACCATACTGTAATCGCTCCTTCCGAGAGGATCCCTAACTGTGAGATCATTTATTAGTGATAGTAGGAACTGCAGATGCTGGAGAATCTGAGATAACAAGGTGTAGAGCTGGATGAACACAGCAGGCCAAGCAGCATCATAGGAGCAGGAAGGCTGATGTTTCGGGCCTAGACCCTTCATCAGAATTGGGGTAGGGGAAGGGGATTCTGAAATAAATAGGGAGAGGGGGGAGGCAGATAGAAGATGAATAGAGGAGAAGATAGGTGGAGAGGAAAGGTTAAAGGGGCGGGGATGGAGCCAGTAAAGGTGAGTGTAGGTGGGGAGTTAGGGATGAGATCGGTTAGTCCAGGGAGGACGGACAGGTCAAGGGGGCGGGATGAGGTTAGTAGGTAGGAGATGGGGGTGGGGCTTGAGGTGGGAGGAGGGGATAGGTGGAAGGAAGAACAGGTTAGGGAGGCAGGGACAAGCTGGACTGGTTTTGGGATGCGGTGGGGGGAGGGGAGATTTTGAAGCTTGTGAAATCCACATTGATACCATTGGGCTGCAGGGTTCCCAAGCGGAATATGAGTTGCTGTTCCTGCAACCTTTGGGTGACATCGTTGTGGCACTGCAGGAGGCCCAGGATGGACATGTCATCTGAGGAATGGAAGGGGGAGTTGAAATGGTTCGCGACTGGGAGGTGCAGTTGTTTATTGCAAACCGAGCGTAGGTGTTCTGCAAAGCGGTCACCAAGCCTACACTTGGTTTCCCCGACGTAGAGGAGGTCACAACAGGTACCCAAGCGTAGGCTTGGTGACCGCTTTGCAGATCATTAATTATTCCTGTATTATAACACAGGACTAGATCTAGGATAGCTTGCTCCCTCGTAGGTTCCATTACATATTGTTCAAGGAAATTATCGCGGATGCATTCTATGAACCCCTCCTCAAGGCTGCCATGATCGACCTGGTTTGTCCAATCGATATGTAGATTAAAATCCCCCATGATAATTGCTGTACCATTTTTACATGCATTAGCTATTTCTATGTTTATTGCCTGTCCCACCACGATGTCATTATTTGGGAGCCTATGACCACACCTATCAGTGACTTCTTCTCCCTGCTATTCCTAATTTTCACCCAAATGGATTCAACCTTTTGTTCAGTAGAACCTATATCATCTCTCACTACCGCCCTGATATCATCCTTAAAAATCAGAGCAACACCACCTCCCTTACCTTCCTGTCTGTCCTTCCAAACGGTTTGATACCCCTGGATATTTAACTCCCACTCATGAACATTCTGCAGCCATGTCTCTGTAATGGCCACTAAATCATACCCATTTGCCATGATTTGCACCATCAACTCATCCACCTTGTTTCGAATGCTCCGAGCATTCAGATAAAGTGCCCTTATGCCAGTTTTTGCACCTTCTTTTTGAGTCCTATGACGTCCATTACTAACATCTCTTGAGTTCTCCTTCCCTTTAACTTTTTTCCTAATTTTCAATGGAGTTGAAGCTTCCTCATCACCTGCTAACCTGTTGCTTTGCCTTCCATTAATTGTTATAGTCCCTGTACGCTCACTCCTCCCTTCCCCTCTACTTACTAGTTTAAAGTCCTATTAACCACCGTATTTACCCTTTTCGCCAGAACACTGGACCCGGCCCTGTTCAGGTGGAGTCCATCCCAGCGGTATAGATCCCTCCTGTCCCAGAACTGATGCCAGTGCCCCATGAAAAGGAAACCCTCTATCCCACACCACTCTTTCAGCCACGTTTTTACTTCCCTGATCCTCGCCTCCCTATGCCAATTTGCACGTGGCTCAGGCAGCAATTCAGAGATTATGACCCTTGAAGACCTATTTTGTAATTTTGTTCCTAGCTTTTCATAATCCCAAAACAGGCCTTTTTTCGTAGTGCTGCCTATGTTGTTGGTACCTACGTGGACCACAACAACTGGATCCTCCCCCTCCCTGTCTCGTATCCTCTCAAGCCGGTCAGAGATGTCTCGCACCCTGGCACCGGGCAGGCAACACACCATGCAGGATTCTCTATCCTGCTTTCAAAGGATACTGTCTATCCCCCTGATGATGGAATTCCCTAAAACTATAATCAGTCTTTTTGCTCCCCACTCTTGATTGGCCTCCTGGACCATGGTGCCATGGTCAGTTGACTCATCCTTCCTGCAGCCCTGTTCCTCATCCACGTAGGGAACAAGTGCCTCATACCTGTGGGACAGTGTCAAGGGCTGCGGCTCCTATGTTCCTGTCTGCAGGGACCCTCTACCTGCCTCACTCGCAGTCACACACTGCTGTCCCTGCCTGCCGATTGAATTAACATTAGTTAATCTACCAGCTGTGACTGCCTCCTGGAACACAGTATCCAGGTATCTCTCCCCCTCCCGGATGTGCCGCAGTGTTTGGAGTTCAGATTCCAGCTCATCAATTTTGAGCCGGAGCTCCTCAAGCAGCCAACACTTGCTGCAGATGTGGTCACTGCCGTTCTCAATGGGATCAGCCAGCTCCCACATCATACAGCTACAACACATCACCTGGCCTGCCATCTCTACTTAGTTAATTATTTAAAATTAATTAGTTTTTTTTAGTTTCGCAGTGTTCCCTCGTTAAGTGTTCTCTGCAGCAGTAAGTTTACTCCGTCATATACTCAAACAGACTCCAGCTTTGCCTTCCGAACCACTCCCAGAAGATTTGGTGTCTAGGTGACCACCCCGAAAGATAATAAAGAAATGAGAAAAAAAATGCAAATAGCTTACCTGTTCACCACACTTAGTCTTTATTGTTAGGTTACAGGAGGTGGAAGGGTGGGAGACACTACATGTGTGCTGTCTCGTGTATTAGTTACTTCCCAAATTTATTGTGTGAAAGATAACCGTTACCCAGCCGACCACTCGCGCCTACTCTGGAACTCCTCCTCTGCTGAACAACTGAAGGCTGCAGTCACGCAAGGTAAGACTTTTATAACTAAAGCTTACCTTCCCAGGCTGCCCTCGCGCTCTCTCCCAGACTCCGGCCGCTGAACAACATCGACGAGAAAAATGTCGAGTTCCTCCACACTGACAAGCAGTAGCAGTAGCAGTGTGTACTGTCTACAACATACACTGCAGAAATTCACCAGAGATCCTCAGACTGCACCTTCCAGAAAGACAAGCAGTTACATGGGAACAGCACTAATTGCAAGTTCCCCTCCAAGCCACTCATCATCCTGACTTGGAAATATAATCACCATTCCTTAACTGTCATAGAATCTCTATAGTGCAGAAAGAGGCCATTCAGCCCATTGAATCCACATCTACCCTTCAGAGAGCATCCTATCCAGGCACAACCCCCGATCTTATCCCTGTAACCCTGCATTTCCCCTGGCTAATCCATTCAGCCTGCACATCCCTGGATACTATGGGCAATTTAACATGGCCAATCCACTGAATTTGTATATCTGCAGCCCTGGGGAGAACATGCAAACTCCACGCAATCTCCCAAGGCTGTAATTGAATCCGGGTCCATGGAGCTGTGAGGCAGCAGTGCTAACCTTACTGAGACGCCATGTCACTGGATCGCAAGCCTGAAACTCCCTCCTTAATGACATTGTGGGCCTACTTACAACAAATGCAATGTTTCAAGAAGGCAACGGTTCAAAAATGCCCTCACCACCACCTTCTCAAAGGCAACTAGGGACGGGCAATGAATGCTGACCCAGCCAGAGACACTCAAGTCCCATGAGTGAATGAAAATAATAAGACGGAGTGGTGGTTCGTTCCAACAGCTGTCCCTCTTTGAAAGTTTCCAATTCTACTGTTGCTCTTCACTCTGCATCCCTTCTCTACATCTGATCATTTAAATGCCTCACTACATTTTAAGCAGGCTAATCTGTGTGGCGTCGTGATTGTATAGTGGTTAGTACTCTACGTTGTGGCTGCAGGAACCTCGGCTCAAATTCGAGTCATGGCAGTGAGTGTTTGCTGCAACTTTAGGGCGGCATGGTGGCTCAGTGGTTAGCATTGCTGCCTCACAGCGCCAGGGACCTGGGTTTGATTCCACCCTTGACTGACTATCTGTGTGGAGTTTCCACATACTCCCAGTGTCTGCGTGGGTTTGCCCTGGTTTCCTCCCACAGTTCAAAGATGTGCAGGTTGGGTGGATTGGCCATGCTAAATTGTCCATAGTGCTCAGGGATGTGTAGATTAGGTGGGTTAGAGGGGGATGGGTCGGGGTGGCATCATCTGAGGGTCAGTGTGGACTTGTTGGACTGAAGGGCCTGTTTCCACACTGTAGGGATTCTATGATCTACACTAACCAGGAAATTGCTCCACAAGCAACAGATGGGGTTTTTTTGTCAGATGGTGCCATAACAGATTTTAACAACATACAACAGATTTTGCCTGAGTTAGTCCATGATATGAACTCACTGTGGGGTAATCCATGGTCACTGGGTTCATGCATGAAAAGTTTTGCTTACAAACAAGAACCTATGAGATTAAAAAGAAAGAAACCAAGTAAGAAAGATTGTTGAATTCCTGTCTGTATAACATTCACTCACCCATGAGTATAAATTTAAAAAAAAACGTTATCAAATGCTACACAAGGTCAGTTTCCATTATGAAAAGTTATGGTCTAAAACCTGAAAGTGATGAAGCAACTCTGAATTCTATTGCGTTGTTATTATACAGTGACAGCACCTTCTGTTTGCTCTGACAGTGAAGGAGTTTATTTCCATTTGTCCTGCAAAAGGAGTTTCCATAATCATTTGTGACAAAACACCATAAGTGTGTGCTTTTCTGTGTCATTTCCACAACCCTGTTGAGTAGAAAGTCAGAAATAACAGGCACTCTTTATGTATTCTGATTCCTCTGTCATGATCAGCTTTCACATTCCTGCCTCCCAGGTTTCCTTTAACAAAAGCGAGATCCTGCGGATGCTGAAAATCTGAAATGGAAGAAGAGAAACTCAGCAAGTCTGGCAGCACCTGTGGAGAGAAAAACAGAGTAAATGTTTCAACTCTTCTTTAGGTCAGCTCTGAAGAGGATGTATATTGCCCCAAAAGGTTAACTTGGTGAGACCAAGCTTTTGGACATTCTATATGGCTCAGTGTCAATTTTTTTGTTTATAAATCTTCCATTAAAAAAAAAGTTATGACATTTGATCACATAAAAGATGCTTATGTATACATCTTCCCTTTCCCTCTCTCCTTTCTTCTTCCTCCCCTTCGCTTTTACTTCCTACCGGGACAGGTGTTTTCAGAATTATTGCCTGGGGAGACCCAGAATTGTGCTGTTACTGGAGCTTTGCATCCCTTACAAATGCTTGTTGTACTAATAGAAAAGGAATAACTTAAGGTTAACATGCAGGTTCACTTGGCAGTTAGGAAGACAAATGCAATGTTAGCATTCATTTCAAGAGGGCTAGAATACAAGAACAGAGCTGTACTGCTGATGCTGTTTAATTCCCCAGTGAGACCGCATTTGGACTATTGTGAGCAGATTTGGGCCCTGTTTCTAAGGAAGGATGTGCTGACCTCAGAGGGGATCCAGAAGAGGTTTACAAATATGATCCCAGGGCTGAAGGTCTTCTCATATGAGGAGTGGTTGAGGACTCTGGGTCTGTACTCGATGGAGTTTAGAAGGGTGAGGGGGATCTGATTGAAATTTACAGAATACCAAGAGGCCTGGATGGAGTGGACATGGAGAAGATGTTTCCACCCGTAGGAGAGACTAGGATCTAGGGTCACAACCTCAGAGTGAAGGGATGACCCTTTAGAACTGAGATGAGGGGGAATTTCTTCAGCCAGAGGGTGGTGACTCTGTGGAAATCATTGTCACAGAGGGTTGTGGAGGCCAAGTCTTTGAGTGCATTTAAGATTGAGATAGATAGATTTTTGATGGGTAAGAGGATCAAAGGCTACAGGGAGAAGGCAGGAGAATGGGGTTGAGAAACATATCAGTCATGATGAAATGTGGAGCAGACTCGATGGGCTGAATGGCCTAATCTAGCTCCCATACCCCCTGATCTTCTGGTAATGGAACAGGATTGAAACCCTAAAGAAAGCAGCATTCAGGATCATTACACACAAGCAAATATAAAACAAAGAGCTTTACCCTAGGTCAAGGACAAATTAGTACGCAAGGGACTCAACCAGTTGCTGCTTAGTAAGGTGCGGGAGTAGGCAGGAGGAGGTGATGGCCTCAATGTATTGCTATTATTCAGAGATGTCAGTTATGTCCTGGGGACCTGGGTTCAAACCCTGACACGGGGGATGGTAGAATTTGAATCTAATTGAGAAAAACAATCTGGAATTAAGAGTCTTACAATGACTATGGAACCATTGCTGATTGTCAGGAAAAAAAATCCATCTGGCTCACAAATGTCCTTTGAGGTTGCGATGAAGGGATTTTCCTTCTCAGTCTCTCCTCTTGCCTGAGACGTGGCGACCCTTAGGTTAAACCACCACCAGTCACCCCTCTCTCTCTAATGAGAGGGCAGCTGTATGGTTTGGTAGGACTATGGCAACTTACCTGATTAGGAAAGAAAATCTGCCGTCCTTACCTGGTCTGTCCCTACATGTGATTCCAGACCCAGCAACGTGGTTGACTCTTAATTTAGCAATGGACAATAGATGCTATCCTAGCCAATGACATAAAAATCCTCTGAATGAATAATAAAAAATAAAATTCTGCCCGTCTAGCTTGCTCAATACAATTAAGGTTAATTATCCACATCAATTCCTTTTTACTCACATGGTCCCAGGAAGGTGATAGCCTAGTGGTATTATTGCTGGACTGTTAATCCAGAGACCCAGGGAATGTTCTGGGGACCTGGGTTTGAATCTTGTCATGGTAAATGGTGGAGTTTAAATTCAATAAATATCTGGAATTAAGAGTCTGAAATGACCAAAAATCTATTGCCAATTGTTGCAAAAACCCATCTGCTTCATTAATGTCCTTTTGGGAAGGAAACTTTGGGTTACTCTTAACTGCCCTCTGAGCAATTAGGGATCGGCAATAAAAGCTGGCCTGGCCAGTATTGCCCACATCCTGTGAATAACTAAAAAAAAATTCCCATAACACTATTCGACACTAGTATTCAGAACGCCTGTCAATTTTCATTTCTACCATCCACGGTTACTGAGCTACCACAGGCCTCTGAGGCAGAGATTTCAAAAGATTCACATAAAAGCCGAGTACTAAGATACTGGAGATCTGAAATAAAAGCACAAAGTGCTGGAGAAACTCAGCAGCGAGTGTAGAGAGAGAAGAGTTCATGTTTTGAGTCTGATACGTTTCTTCTTTGGAACTCATTCATGGCCTTCTGAGTGACACAGAAAGAAACAAGGAGATTTTTCTTCATCTCTTCCAATGACAGCCAATGACACCCTACAGAAGTAAAACAAACTGTAGCGTCTATGAAGGCACAACTAGCAAGCAGGAGAAACACAAGTGACAGACAAAGGTGCAATATCCCAAGGCATGGATACTTCAGAGCTCTCTCAAGGCAGGACGGTAATCAGCTTCAGAGTTTGAATTCCAAATGGAGGAGACATGGGGCCACCTAGGATGCAATTGCCACAACAAAAAGGGAGTGACTTTTGAAGTTATGATCCTTCTGCCTGGCATTTATCATAAAGGCACGTCTCTATTTTCTGTAATTAAACGTGAAAGTGCAGGGCACGGGTTATGCATTAATATGCAGCAAACTACTTATTGCCTATGGTTATTGCAAGCTGTTAGAATGTATAAATAAAACAATGTACACATTTGTGGTGGGGGGAGGTGTAGGGTAACCTGTCAATTCAGCTAAATTTAGAGTGGGAGAAGCATTAGTAAAATAACATTGTGAAAGAAATGCATTTCATTTCATTCTGCACACATCCGGCTTGAACGTGCCAATAAATTTAACAATTAAATATTGAGATGGATGTATTCATGAAACAAGTTGATGATTTATATATGTATTTCATTCACTTTAATATCGGAATCTGGATGACAAATTGCAAAGAGCATGAACTCACTTAGGTCAGCAATTAACAGCCATGATACTACTGAATGGCACAGCAGACTCGATGGGCCAAACAGCCTACTCCTGCTCTAATTTCTTATGGCTTTGTATATCTTTAAAAATGTGTCAGTGATTACCGGGGTGATGGTCAGTGATTGACAAGTGTTCCTTGTCCCTCAGCCCCTGATTTCAGCATATATTCCATCTGCTGTACAAGATGTTAGGTAAGGCCACTTTCAGAGTATTGCGTACAATTCTTGTCACCCTGTTCTCGGAAGGAAGTTGTTAAACGAGAAAGAGTGCAGAAAAAAAATTTACAAGGATGTTGCTGGAACTGGAGGGTTTGAGTTATAAAGAGAAGTTGGATTTACTGGGACTTTTTTCCTTGTAAAGGTTGAAAAAATCATGAGGGGCATGGATAGGGTGAAGAGCCAAGGACTTTTTCCTACTGTCGGTGAGTCCAAAATTAGAGGGCATATGTTTAAGGTGAGAGGGGTAAGATTTAAAAGGGGCCTGTGGGGCAGCTTTTTCACACAGAGGGTGGTGCATGTATGGAATGAGCTGCCAGAGGAAATGGTAAAGGTGGGTACAATTACAACATTTAAAAGACATTTGGACAGACACATGAATAGTAAAGGTTTAGCAAGATAGGGACCAAACACAGACAACTGTGGCCACTTAAGCGTGGGATACCTGGTCAGCATGGACGAGTTGGACTGCAGGGTCTGTTTCCGTGCTGTCTGACTCTTTGACTCTATTTTGACTCCAGCTGCAATCAGTTCTGATGAAGAGTCACTAGATTTGAAATGTTAATTGTTTCTCTCTCCGCAGATGTTGCCTGACCTGCTGAGTTTCTCCAGCAATTTCTGTTTCTGTTCGGTTTGCAGCCTTGTTTCTGATCCCCCACGTTTGTCGATTCAAGCCTCACTCAATACAGTAAACTTTTTCTTAACTGGCACCAGTGGGACTGGGAGTCTATCGATTGATTAAATATTCCAATTGATCAAGAGGTCCAAATAATCAATGTAAAAACGTACAGTAAGTAATAGAAATGCAGGGGGTATACACATCACTGTTAGACTTTACAGCGTTAATCACTTTAAATATTAATGTAACTTTGCCCTCAATAAAACTTTTTGGCAGAGAGCCTTCAACTCACACCTTCAAATGACCACTCAGACATTGCGATAATATAGTAAACTTCTGGTATTTCAGGTATATTTTTGCCGGCTTATCAAGAGATCTAGTTCATAAAGTAAAAACAGTTAAAACAAAGTTTGCTGTACATATACATACAACACCTCTCTCGTCCTTCAGGGCCTTATTGGAAGGATACTTTGTCATTGTGAGGAGGACATGGTTCTTCCTACCTGCAAAAGAGCTGAGCAGGTAGCTTTCAGGTGTCTCATCACAGCTATTCTTTTTGGGACTTCTTTTTATTCATTCATGGGATGAGGGCATCACTGGCTAGGCAGCATTTATTGCCCCATCCTTAATAGCCCAGAGGGTAGTTAAGAGTCAACCACGTTGCTGTGGGTGTGGAGTCACATGTAGACCAGACCAGGTAACGATGGTAGTTTCCTTCCCTAAAGCACATTAATGAACCAAATAGGCTTTTCCAACAAACAGCAATGGTTTTATGGTCATCATTAGATCCTTTAATTCCAGATATTTATTGGATTTAAATTCCTCCATCTGCTGTGACGGGATTCGAACCCAGGACCCAAAAACATTGCCTGGGTCTCTGGACAAACAGTCCAGTAATAATACCACTAGGCCTCTATCTCCTCTTGTGAGGTTTGCTCTACATGGAATCATAGAATGGTAGAATCCCTACAATGTGAAAGCAGGCCAATTGACCCATTGATTCCACACTACCCCTTTGACAAACATCCCATCCAGTCCCACCTCATCCCTGCAACCCTGTATTTCCCATGTGATTGAATACAAAGACCCATGTGAGCCAACGTTTCGGTCTGGCCTTCCTTGGCTGGTTAAAATCCAGCAACTGAAGATTTATAAACATTGATTTCTATGGTGGGCCTGTTGAGTGTGAGAACGGAGTTACATTGTTATCCACTAAATCAGGAATGAAGTCCGGTTCCATCTGATTTCAATGCAATGACTGAGAACACTGACCCATTCCAGCCCTAAACGTCCAGGCCAGCGGTAAGGTCAGAAGGAAAGATATCAAGGGATGATGGGAATTATGTCACGCTCAGAGGTTCTGAAGGCTAGGAGTTGATGGGACTGACTTCCAGGCCAGAAGGTACATCAAAACTGACAGGTGGGAAGATAAATTGAAGGAAGCATCAACCTCTCTTAGGAAGAGCGAAGGAACTCGTTCTCTCAATGACAAAATTTTCTGATGATACCAACCTGAAGATTAGCACTAATACTGCGCAACAATATAACACAATACAAGAAGGACTTAAAACCTTGCGAACTGGATAGCTACCTTTAATATAGATAAATGGGAAGCAATGTACTTTAATATGAAAAATAAAAGCATCACTTACACTTTAGGAAATAAGAAAGTGAATGTGGTGGGAGGCCAAAGGGCCTTCAAGGTACAGGTGAACAAATCAGTAACTGAAACAGCAGAGGTCAGCAAAGTAATTAAAATGCTAACAAATCACTGAGATTTATTTCTCTGGGAAGTGGTGAAGCTATGTGAAACCAGTACAGGTGACTAAAGTAAAACAAAGAACTGCAGGTGCTGAAGATCAGAAATGAAAATAGACGTTTCTGGAGAAATACGGTAGGCCTGGCAGCAACTGTGCAGAGAAACCAGAGTTAATGTTTCAAGTCAACATTTCTGTTCTGAAGAAGGGTCACTGAATTTGAAACATTAACTCTGCTTTCTTTCCATTGATGCTGCCAGATTTCTTGTGTTTCTCCAGCAATTTCTTCTTTTATATAGTTCACTGTTCAGGCCACTCTTGAGTTTCTGAAGAAGGGCCTAGGCCCGAAACGTCAGCCTTCCTGCTCCACTGATGCTGCTGGGCCTGCTGTGTTCATCCAGCTCTACACCTTGTTATCTCTTGAGGTACTATACGCTGCTTTGTCTAAAAAGTTTTAAAAACACAGGAGAAAGTGCAAGGAGAAACTAGGATGGGACAAAAAACTGGGAAATGACTGATATCAGGAAAACCTGAATAAGTTGTTTGGGGCTATTCTTTCAAGAAACTTTGAGGTGATTTTTTTTTAAGGAGCTTTAAAAGTTCAAATGAATCAGACAGGACAGACTTGGAGAAAATTTCCACAAGATTGTAAGATATAGGACTGGAAGTAGGCCCTTCAGCCCATCATATTGGCTCCACCATTCATGGCTGATCTGATAACCCTCAGCTCCTCTCTCTTGCCTTTTCCATATAACCTTTCCACTTATGAGAAAACCCAAAACTCAGGGAAATGAAATTCCAACAGAGAAATAAGGAGAAATATCATCACTCAGTATTTATTCTGTGAAATGACTCCCACAGGGCAGTCAGGAAGTGAGCATATCCCATATCCCATGATAGACTGTATTGATAAAAAAGTGGTTGAGGAAAATAGCTTAGGTGTTTAAAAAGGAAATTTGATGAGTACATGAGAGAAAAGGGGATAGGAAGATACACTGAAATGATGTTATTGTAAGATCACATGGAATACAGTCACCAGAGTGACCCATTTAGAACTCCTACTGTGTGGAAGCAGGCCATTCAAGCCCACACTGACTCTCCAAAGAACATCCCATCCAAGCCCACCCTATCCCTTGGCTAGCCCACATATCCCTGGACACTGTAGGCAATTTAGCATGGCCAATCCATCCTAACCTGCATGTCGTTAGGAGGAAACCCACACAGACACAGAAAGAACATACAAGTTCCACACAGTCACCCAAGGCTGGAATCAAACCCAGGTCCCTGGTGCTGTGAGGCAGTAATGCTAACCACTGAGCCACCATGCTATCTATGTACCCTGCATCTTCGATGCAAGCATTGGAGGAAATCCAAAGAAAGATCACTTGGCTGACACTGGGCACTGATAGACTGTCTTAGACTGAGAGATTGAAAAAATTGGGCCTGTACTCTTCAGATTTTAGAAGAATGAGAGACTACCTTATTGAAACATATCAGATTCTAAGGGGACTTGATAGGGTAGATGCAGAAAAGGTTGTTTCCCCTCATGGGAGACACTAGGACTTGAGGATATAACTCAGAATAAGAGGTTGCACAGTTAGAAGAGAGACAACAAGGAATATTTTCTCAGGGAGGGTTGAGGATCGGTGGGATTCTTTATTGCTGATGGCTGTAGAGGCTGGATCATTAAGTATACTCACGACTGAGGTAGACAGATTTTAAATCAGTAAGGAATCAAGGGAAATGAGGAAAAAGCTGGAAATTGGAATTGAGGATGATCAGATTAACTATGATCTCATTGAATGGTGGAACAGTATCAATGGGTTGAATAGCCTCTTCTACTACTACATCTTAATGTCGTGTGGTCTTATAACTGACATTCTAATATACTTCCTGACTTCACATTGGGATTTTTATTTTGTTGTTTTCAAGGCTCTCTGTAATTGCAAGTCATTGCATTACAGGCGGGAAAACTTTACATTGAACAATTTCTTCCCATCAGAATTGTGTGGAGGAAATTACATTTTGTACTGAACAAACACAATCTTTTTTAATCTCCAATATTACTGATGCATTGCCATTGAGTTTCAGTTGGATTCTCTAGTGCTCAGAATAACCCAAAGAAAGTTTTAGAAAAAAACTTTAAACACCAGGCAATATAGCTTTCTCTTCCCAGCAGCATAGATCCAAGTCTTTAACTCCACCACAATCAAAAATCCTGCTAACAATCCAACAACAAATTCCATTTGAATAGCACCATCAACACAATTGAAAAGAAAGTAGCAATCCACTTCAGTCGGTATCAAAAAAAAAGTCTTTGACAGCACACCGTGCTCTCAGCCCTCACAGGATGTAGGTGTCACTGGCCAGGCAGCATTTATTGCCCATCCGTAAATGCCCAGAGGGCAATTAAGAGTCAACCACATTGATGTGGTTCTGAAGTCACATATAGGCCAGACCAGGTAAGGATGACAGATTTCCTTCACTAAAGAACATTAGTGAACCAGATGGGTTTTTCCCAACAATTGTTAATGGTTTCATGGTCATCATTAGACTCTTAATACCAGACTATTTTTTGTTTTTTTAAGAAAATTCAAACCCCACCATCTGCCATGGTGGAACTCAAGCCTGGGTCCCAGAACATTACCTGGGTCTCTAGATTAATAGTCGACCGATAATACCATTTAGCCATCCTCTCGCCTAGGGGATATTGGTGTCACTAGCTGGGCTAGCATTTATTGCCCATTCCTAGTTGCCTGTGAGAAGAGAGGGGCCTTCTTGAGCCACTGCAGTCCATGTACTGTAGGTACACTCACTGTGCTATTAGGAAGGGAGTTCTAGGATTTATGACTCAATGACAGTGAAGGAGCACTGATATATTTCCAAATCAGCATGGCAAGTGGCTTGGAGGGGAACTTGCAGATGGTGGTATTTCCATTTATCTGCTTTCCTTGTCCCGCTAGTTGGAAGTGGTCATGGGTTTTTAAGGTGCTGTCTAAGGAGACTTGGTGAACTTCTGCTGTGTATCTTGTAGATGGTACATGTTGCTGCTACTGAGCATCAGTGGTGGAGGGAATGGATGTTTGTCATTGCAATGCTAATCCAGAGGGCTGCTCCATCTCAGATGATACCAATCTTCTTCAGTGTTGCTGGAGCTACAGGTGGGGAGTATTCCATCACACTCCTGACTTGTGCCTTGTCGATGGTGGACAGGCTTTGGGGAGTGAGTTAATCATTGCCAGATTCCCAGCATCTGACCTGCTCTTGTAACCACAGTTTGATCAAAGACCCAGATGTTCAGGAGTATCTTACAGGCAGAAAGTGGGATAAAAGAGTCAAAGAGTTTGAGGGATGGGGTTCGAAAGTTTAAAGCTTATGCGCATGAAAGTGCAGATGCCAATGGTGGGCGATTAAAATTGAAGAGGTACAAGTGCCCAGAATTAGAAGATCTTAGCATTTGTGAAGGGTTGTGTGGCTGGAGGACAACACAGAGAAAGGCTGGGCCAAGGCCATGGAGAGGCTTGTAAACAAGGATGAGAATTTTAAGACGGAGAAGTTACCAGATCAGGAATCAAAATGCATCCATGATAGTAGGGATGATAACTGAACAGGAGTTGGTGAAGCAAGGATAAGAGCAGAAAATGCTTTGGATGAAATCAAATTCATCAACTAAGGAAAGGTGGGAAACCAGGTGACCATAGGAATAATGGAATTTGGAAACAACAAAGCGAGTGGTGGCAGTGACAATAAATAGAGAGGGTGGCAAGGTCTCTGGAAGTAAAGAGCCGTAAAGCTACCAAGTAAATAAAGGAATCACAGAGTAAAAGCGAAGTGGTTCATAGAATGATTGAATCCCTATAGTACAGGAATAGGCCATTCAGCCTATCAAGTCCTGTACCAGCCCTCAGAAGGGCATTCCACCCAGACCCAACCCCATCCCCATCACCTGACCTTTATCACAGTCAATCCATCTAACCAGAACATCCTTGGCGCCAGGAGGCAGCAGTGCTAAACACCAAGCTGCCATGCTGGTTGAGTATTCACATTGTCTTTATTTTCCTAAGGGAGAAAGGGAGGGAGGTACAATGGAAGGATAAAAGAGAGAAGCAAAGGAGAAGGGAAGGAAAGCCAAAACTGCAATGCAATAACGATCAGACAATATGTTTCCTTCCTTCTCGACAACAATGAAGGACGGCCCAGCCAGGGACACATGCAGCCCATGCACGAATTAAGAAAATCAAAAGCAATATGCTACAGAAACCTGCGCTCCGAAAAATAAACAGGAAATGGTCTGGCAGCTTCTGTGGAGAGCAGCACAGAGTTGCCAAGCCCAGAAAGCAGATGGAGCCTTGGATGAATCTGAATTCTGAACGACAGAGCAATTTTGGCAGCGTTGTGAGTCGAACCAATAACCCTGAAGAGGTAATCGCCTACATTTCACAGCTGATCTCGCACCATCGCGAGGGTCGGAGTGATCGAATGATAAAAAGAACAGCGGTTCTATGTAAACTGGAGGTGACAATGATCCAAGTGGCAGATGATGGCCAACGAGGAGGTGCAAATGGTAACGGAACAACTATCTGCAACTATTTTCTCAGAGAAGTTAGGAGACTCTTCTACGTACAAAGGGTGGTAGCAGTTTGCAATTCTCTTCCACAAATGGCGGGTGACGCTCAATCAGTTGTTAATTTTGTATCTGAGAGGAATGCATTTTTGTTAAGCAAAATTATTAAAGGATATGGGGAAAAGGCAGGAAAAAGTGTTCAGCCAGTACCTCATTGAGCAGCAGAACAGGCTTCAGGGACTGAATGACCTACACTTGTTCCTATGTTCCTACATGAAATGGACACTGGGTTTATAACTTTAAGTCATTGAACTGTATATTGAGGGATATAAATGAGGCTCCAGCAAGCCACACCATGCTTTGGTCGTGAATTTTTTTTTAATTCTTTCGTGTGATGTGCACATCTCTGGCTGGCCAGCATTTAAAGGCCATCCCTAGAAGCAAGGATTATTACATTACATCAAACCTTCACCCATTCAGGGCCAAGTTGACCAACACTGAAACCACACACAGTCCAATCAGTCCCATTCTTTTTAGGCTATTGAGGGAAACTTTAATTTTAATTTTATGGTTCATAGTTACAAGAAAAAAAAACAAACATTGCACATTAAGTATGTCAAGAACTTACTGCACAAATAAATCAATTTACAAACAAATACATCTTTAAGAGAATTAACCATGTAAAATGTGCAGTAGCAATCAATAGTTCTTCCATACAGTTCATTAAAGGCCACCTTCAAAGCTATAAACTGGATAGATTTTAAAAAACAGATGAGAGCCTGACTCTACTTAGGGCAGCAAAGCAGACAGTTAACAGCCCAGCTGCTCTGGAGGGACAAGTTAATGTCCATTCAGGATGCCCAAGTTAAACTCTTCATGGAGAAACCCATTCACATAATATCAATTCAGATGGTACTCCACAGAACTGTCTGCATTGCTTGATTTTTTAACCGTGAATTGGCAGCTCAATCACTTCATCATCCACTTGGAGGCATCAGTCTCACCCTGTTATCCTGGCATTCAATTAATCCATCTTTGTACAGAAGCTGCCTTCTACGCATCCTCTGCAAAGGAAGAGGATTGCTCAACTGTCCTGATTCCAGCTCCGCTGCAGGGCTGCCAGCAAAACTAAAGCAAGCAAGTTCTTTGCATATCAATGTATCCATTTCACTCAACGGTTCTTGCCAGTTCTCACAGCACCCTTAAACATCACAGCTGTATGTGTTTATCCCAGTAGATTAGAGGAAGTAACTAACACTATGATCTTTAATCATTCTGGCAACTGCAAGCACAAGACAAGCTGCGAAAAGTGCAGCTGTAAACACACATCATGCAGGGCTCCCAGCTAACCAGGATCCGAAATACTTCCCGTTGTTTCCAGGAGAAAGAGTTACCTTTCCCGGAAAATGAATACGGACTGGCCGATGTCTTCCAGTGATTTGTCCGTTCATTTGCTCTTGGAACAAGAGCACTGCCAGGAAAGTCAATTTAATTTCTTCGTCGTGCCCATGTTACCTTTCTCCCCCACTCCTCGGCCACTGAATCCGTACTCTCAGTATTGGACACCATTTGGAGAAATCTGTGAGCTGACAAGGATGCAGGATGTACTCGGAACAGTGGTGGAGTGGAGGGTTTGGGGAGGCTTCAATGTTTGCCACTAGAGGATGTCCACGAGTACCAGCTAGCCAAAGCCTACAGGACATACATGCCAGATTGGTCCAGAATCCACGCAGTGAGCGAACCAACAAGAGGGAAAAACTGATGAGATCTGGTCCTAAACAATTTTTAAGCCGCACGTATATCTGACCGGTACATTGTTGATAAGAGTGACAACCACACAGTCCTTTGTGGAGGCAAATTCTTGCCTTTATATTGTAGATACACTCCATCATGTTGTGTGAAACTACCACCATGCTAAATGCAATAGACTTTGAACAGATCTAACAAAACTCTGGGCATTCATGAGATGCTGTGGGCCATCAGTAGCATCAGAATTGCGTTTGACCACAATCTGTAATCCCATACCTTAGTATAGCCCCACTCTACCATTACCTTCAAGCCAGGGGATCTGGTTTGATGAAGAGTGCAGGAGGGCATGCAAGGAACATCACCAGGCACACCTAAAAATCAACCTGGTGAAGTACAAAGCAGGACTATTTGAACACTAAACGGTGGAAAAAGCTTTGACAAACAAAAAGAACTGAGCTCACAAACCTCCATAGTTCAGTCACATCCAGATGTGGATGATTCTGGACTAAGTTAAATTATTCCCTGGTGCAGGAGGCTCCACAAATATCCCCATCTTTCATGATGGAAGAGACCAATACATCATTAAGGCAGCACAGTGGCTCAGAGGTTAATGCTATTGTATCACAGCGGCAGGGACCCAGGTTCGATCCCAAGCTTGGTCAACTGTCTGTGTGGTGTTTGCACATTCTCCCTGTGTCTGCATGGGTTTCCTCTGGGTACTCTGGTTTCCTCCCACAGTCCAAACATGTGCAGGTTAGGTGTATTGGCTATGCTAAATTACCCATAGTGTTCAGGGAGGTACAGGTTCAGTGGATTAGCCATAGGATTGGGTAGGGGAGTGGGTCAGGTTGGAATGCTCTTCAGATGTTTGGTGTGGACTCAATGAGCTGAATGGCCTACTTCCACGCTGTGGGGGCTCTATGATCAATGCAAAAAGTAAGCCTGAAACATTTGCAACTACCTTCAGCCAAAAGGCCAAGTAGATGATCAATTTCAGCCTCCTCCAGAGGCCCCAGCATCACAGAGACTGGCCTTAAGGCAACTGAATTCACTCACATGATATTGAGGAGATGGCTAGAGGCACTGGATACTGGATGGGCCGTGGGCCCTGACCACAACAATAGTACTGAAAACTTGTGCTCCAGAACTTCTTGTACCCATAGACAAGCTGTTCCAGTACAGATGCAACACTGCATGCTCTCAAAAAATTGCTTTGATATATCTTGGCCACACATGACAAATCCAACCCAGTTAATTACTTCCCTATCAGATTATTCTCAAACATCACCTTCTCAAGCGCATGAAGGTTGGAAACCAAATTTGGCTTTGCCTACGCCCCATGAAGGATTGAAAACAACACTGAGAAGCTGGTGATGAGTCACTTTATTGAACAACTGTACTCTATATAGTGCAAGTCCACTCAAAATGTTATTAGGAGGGGCAAGTTTCATCTTTCCTGTTGCAAGGAGACCCGAACTGAATGCACTTCCTCGATGGTGTGAGATTTCCTGAGTGCGACTGGAGTTGTACTGATCCAGTCAAGTGGACACTGTACCATCACAGTTCTGAGGACGGGTCACCGGACCCGAAACGTTAACTCTGTTTTCTCCTTCACAGGTGCTGCCAGACCTGCTGAGCTTTTCCAGCAACTTTGTTTTTGTACTGTACCATCACAGTCCTGATTTTGCCTTGGAGAATATGGGCAGACTTTGGGGACTCAAGAGTTGAATTACCCACTGCAGAGTCCCCACCCTCTGATGTGCATCTGCAGCCAGAGTACTATTACAACTGGTCCAACACAGTTTCTGGTCAATGGTAACCCCCAGGATACAAAGTCAAACCATGCAACCCAATGTAAAAAAGAGAAAGGACAGAGATGAGTAAATCAGTCATGTTTAGAGTCATAGTCGTACACTCATAGAGTCATACAGCGCTGAAACAGACCCTTCGGTCCAACCAGTCCATGCCGACCATAATTCCAAACTAAACTAGTCCCACCTACCTGTGCTTGGCCCATATCCCTCCAAACATTTCTTACTCGTGTACTTATCCAAATGTCTTTTAAATGTCGTACTGCACCTGCATCCACTACTACCTCTGGAAGTTTTTCCACACAAGAACTGCTCTCTATGTTATAAAAAGAGTTGCTTCTCATGTCTTTTTTAAATCTTTCTCCTCTTACCTTAAGAATGTGTCCCCTGGTCTTGAGTCCCAAAAGGGAAAATTCAGGCTGGCGCTTCTCATTCAAAAAGGCAACACTGAGCTGTTGTGAGGTGACAGCAGTTTTCAGATGAAACATTAAAACAGAAACCCTTCCCTGCCCTCCTGGACAGAAACATCTAATGCTATGAATTTTGTCAGCTGTCCCCAGTACCCTAACCAGTCTTTTCTCCTCCAGTCCACATGACCAAGAATGATAATTCAAACGTAAAAGGTAAAGGTAAAGTCATTTTAATCTTACCAGTGCGCAGGGCTGTTCTCTCAGAAAGAGACAACTGGTGGCAGTTAACCTGAGGTCCAGGCGAGGGGAGGGGTTGAGAAGGAGAATCCTTCATGGTAACCTATCAAGACATCTTCATATTGCTGCGTATGGGACTTTGGTTGGACATCAGTCCCCAGTCTGCAAATTGCTTGTAGTGACTTTAATAAGGTCAGCCAGCTCAACCTTACAGAATATGAGTTCCCTGATTGGGGCTGTTAATCTGGTCCAATCAAGGGAAGCTGGTTGGCCTACAAAGGCTGAGCATCAGGAATACTGACACTCCACTGCCTGACTCAGTGAGAGGCAGTGCTATAGCCAAAGTTTGTAAATAAAGTTCTTTTGGTAACAGGATATTGGCCTGTGAAGAGTTATTTCATTGCCTGCCAGCTTTCCTACGTTAGGACAGTAACTGTACCTCAATGTCTTAGTTGGTTGTCAGTTTTGGAATGTCCTCAGATTGTGAAAGGTGTTCTATAAATTCAGACCTTTATAAGTTGTTGTTGTGCCAAGAGATACAAAGTACATTACATTTGGAACCGATACAGTTCAGCAGGTCAGATAATCATTAAAGTATCCCTACAGTATGGGAATAGGCCATTCAACCCATCAAGTCCACACCGACCCTCTGAAGATCATCCTACCCAGACCCACCCCAGCCCCGTAACCCTGCCTTTCCTATGACAAATCCACCTAGCCAGCACATCCCTGGACTTTATGGGCAATTTAGCATGGCCAATCCCCCTAACCTGCACATCTTTGGACTGGGGGAGGAAACCGGAGCACCCGAAGGAAACCCACGCAGACACGGGGAGAACGTGCAAACTCCGCACAGAGAGTCACCCAAGGGTGAAATTGAACATGGATCCCTGGCACTGTGAGGCATCAGGGCTAACCACTGAGCCACCGTGCCACCATGTTTAAAGGGAGGAAAGGCTTGGTGACATTTCTGTGAAGATTTCTCTCTGAGATAGGAACGTGTCTTCCAGATGCTGACTGAAATATTTGCGTTGCTGGTGGATCGTCTGTTGCACATCCTGGAGTCACTCGATGTTTCATGCGCACGATGGTAACGACGTTCTGAAGGGCGCTCAATAAAAAAACATGCTCATACAGCCATCTGGTGGCCAGAGCTTGCAACTGCACTGTGACTGTTGACATGGAAAAGTGAATGGGAAATGCAGACACAGCAGCTTGCAATGGCAATATAGTATCATTGGATATTATGGCAACGGACACAGGTCTAAAATCTGAGGAATTCAGCTGGTGAAAAGTTTTGCAATTTTAAAGGCTTGGAGAAGGCAACGCTTCAGCAGGGGAATTAATAATACAGCCGGTTAAGGAAACATATATATCAAAGCCGGGAAGAGAAAATAGCGAGCTAGTACAGCTAGAGACAGTAAAATTGACTCTGAGGTGAATAAAACAAAAACTTCCTCTCAAAAATTTTGGTTACTTTTTTTTGTGTTTGTCACAGTCAGATTGACAGTCCTGTGGTTGGAATATTTTTGCACTGAATGTAAGCTTTGACGATATCACCGTCAGACAATGTTGCACTGTCAACATTCTGGGAACACTTGGAGTAGCACTTGAAATCTGCTGAGTATTTCCAGCATTTTCTCTACTTAGTTACCATAATTTCCAATCTAGTTTTATGCAGGCAGTTCATTTGTGCTTCTATATTCAGGTTGTCAATACAGAAAACAATGCATAGTGGCAGTTCTCTGTAAGAGCAATCCAATTAGACCCCTGTCCTTTTATCTCCAGGGAGCAGGAGTCCCCTCACATATCTGAAAGCTAGTTGTCTTTTCCCATCCAAATGAGTAATCATCAGACTAATGAGTGACAGTTGGCAGGCATGTAGCAGAATGCAGTCTTGCTGATCACTCAGCTGTAGCCCACCAGTACACATTCTCCATAACATCTGAATAGAATCACTCAAGGCAGCAATGACACTTCCATTACTCACTACTGCAAGCTTCAGCCCAACGATTGTACTATAACCAGTGCTGGGTTTATCGGCAAGGTGTCACTTGTACTGCATTATGCCCACAGTACAGAAACAGGCCATTCAGCCTGACAGATTAATGCTCCTTGGCTTCCCGCAATCCTCATCATCTCACCTCATCACCCACACCCTTCACTTCCTCCCTCTCTCATTCGTCAGTTTCTCCTGGTTAGGTAGTGGGATGTTGGTCTGACAGCATGGGCAGCGTTTATGGGCAAGGGTTCTGAAATAACAGCACCAAGGCCAGTATCCCATCACCAAGTCACCCTTTACTTACATGAATTGGAGGTGCCAGTGTTGGACTGGGGTCACACAACACCAGGTTATAGTCCGACGGGTTTATTTGAAATCACAAGCTTTAGGAGCGCTGACCCTTTGGCAGGTGAACTTCACTACAGGTGGTATTTTAGGGCAGCTGTTCTGAAGAAGAACAGCTTCGAAATGTTAAATCGGCTTTCACTCTCCGCAGATGCTGCCAATCCTGTTGAAGTTTTCCATCCATTTCTGTTTTTATTTCTGATTTCCATCGCCCACAGTTTTTTTCTTGTTTAGCATTTATAGCCCGTTTCTAATTACTTTTGAGATAACTGAGTGGAGCGGTGGGGTGGGAATAAATGGGTCTGTTTATGAGTGACTGGAGGGTATGAATCCAAGGATCAATGTTTGAGACTCAGCCAACAATCGTCTTAATTTTATCAGTGGCCATGTGGGCTTCTGAGGCCTGTGCACAGTGACGACTTCCGGAATTGGGCCTCAGTGTCACAATTTGCAGATCCTTGTCAGTGGCACATTCCAGTGGCTGTACCCACATACAGCCAGACTGCTTAGAAACAATGTCAGACCCAGCTTTCCATGACATAAACAAATGACCTGGATGAGGGAGTCAAATGAAACATTTCCAAGTTCGCTGACAACACAAATCTGGATGGGATTGGTTTATAGAGATAGTAGGAACTGCAGATGCTGGAGAATCTGAGATAACAAGGTGTAGAGCTGGATGAACACAGCAGGACAAGCAGCATCACAGGAGCAGGAAGGCTGACGTTTTGGGCCTAGACCCTTCTTCTCTATAATTTGTTTTGGGTTTCATTGTCACATGTCCTCAGGTACACAAAAGCACAGTAGTACAGTGAAACGTTTCCAACGTAGCCACACGTGGTGCCCTCTTAGTGACAACGTACCTAGGTATAAACCTTAGGTTCAAAAATGGAGAAATAAAGAAAAAAGGTTACATTACTGAATCCCCCAATATCAACATCCTGACGGTTATCATTGACCAGAAACTCAACTGGACTCACCACAGCGGCTACATGAGCAGGTCAGAGGTTGGGAATACTGCAGCAAGTAAGTCACCTCCTGACTCCCTAAAGCCTGTCCAACATCCAAAAGTCAGGAGTGTGATGGAATACTCCCCACCTGCCTGGATGTGTCCAGCCCCAACAACACTCAAGAAGCTCGATGCCATCCAGGACAAAGCAGCCCGCTTAATTGGCATCACAGCCACAAGCATCTATTCCCTCCACCACCGATGCTCAGTAGCGGCAGTGTGTACTATCTACAAGATGCACTGCAGAGATTCACCGAAGATCCTCAGACAGCACCTTCCAAACACACGACCACTTCCATCTAGAAGGACAAGGACAGCAGATACATACAAGCACTACCACCTTCAGATTCCTCTCCAAGCCTCTCACCATCCTGACTTGGAAATATATCGCGTTCCTTCACTGTCGCTAGGTCAAAATCCTGGAATCCTCTCCTTAATGGTATTGTGGGTCGACGCACAGCAGGTGGACTGTAGTGGTTCAAGAAGACAGCTCACCCCAACCTTCTCAAGGGGCAACTAGGGATGGGCAAGAAATGCTGGACCAGGCAGAGACACCCAGATTCCACAAATGAATAAATAAAATAAAACATTACAGTTATTCATAGTATACAAATTAATTAGAAATATAAGAAATAAAGTTAAAATGAGAAACATTACAGTCTTTCTATGAAGGCCCTGCAAAACATCAATGTAATTGTGCATTGTGAGAAGGATGGGAGAAGGCATCAAGGTTATTTAGACAAGTTTCAGTGTGTGGGGAATGCATGGCATTCGCAGTTTAATGTGGCCAAATGTGAAGCTATACATTATGGTGTGAAGGCAGAAAGGAAAAGCATTAGTTAAATACTGATATGTTTGGAAGTGTGGCTTTACAAAGAGATCTGGGTGTCCTTATACAGCTCAATTAGACAGGCAGCTGCAGCAAGCAATTAGAAAGACAAGTGATATATTGGCCTTCAATGCAAGAGGGTTTGAGCTCAGAAGGGTGGGAGTCTTACTGTAGTTATACAGGGCCTTGGTGAGACCACAGCTGGAGTATTGTGTGAAGTTTGGGTCTCATTACCCAGGAAAGCATAGAATTGCCATCGAGGGAGTGCAGCAGAGTTTCATGAGATGATACTGGGGTCGGTAGGACTGTTCTATGAAGCAAGACTGGTTCGGCTGGGCCTGTATTAACCACGGCTTGGAAGCATGAGAGGGGATCTGATTGAAAAGTATAAAATTAATAGGGTTGGTCAGACTAAAGGCAGGGAGGATGCTTCCCCTGGTTGGGGAATCTAGACAGGTGACTCAGTCTCAGGATATGGGGTCGACAATTTAGGACTGAGATAAGGAAAGATCTCTTCACACAAAGAGAAGCGAACCTGTGGAATTCTCCACCACAGAAGGCTGTGGAGGCCAAGTTACACTGAATATGTTTTTTTTTCAGATTTTGAAGGCAGCGAGGGGTATGAGGCAAAAGCAGGAATGTAGCATTGAGATAGAGAATCAGCCATGTTCATACTGAATAACAGTGCAGTCTCTAAGGGATGAATGTTCTACTCTTGCCCCTAGTTCCTATGTTTCTATGACTATAGGGTGGTGAGATAGTGGTGCAATGGTAGTGTTGCAGGGTTGGTAATTCAGAACTCTCTGGGTGTACAGCTTCATATCCCACATGGCAACCGTTGGAATTACTTTATTTATTTAAATCATTCATGGGTATGACCATCACTGTTTGCACCAAAATTATCCCTAGATGGTGCGGATTAGGGTGGATTGGCCATGCTAAATTGTCCCATAGTGCCCAGGGATGTGCAGGTTAGGGTGGATTGGCCATGTTAAATTGCCCATAGTGTCCAGGGACGTGCAGGCTAGGTGTGCTAGCCATGGGAAATGCAGTGTTACAGGGATGGGGTAGTGAGGGTGGGGGTGGGTCTGGGTGGGAGGTTCTTCAGAGGGCCAGTATGGACCCCATGGGCCAAATGGCCCGCTTCCACACTGTAGGGCTTCTATGATTTTGTCTGATTCTAGATGCTCTGAGAAGGGAGTGATGGGCTGCCTTCATGAACCATTGTAACCCATCTGGAATTGAAAGATCATCTTATTAAAGCTGATTGTGAAAGTGCCAGCGAGTGTTGTAAAAATCTATCTGCTTCACTGATGCTCTTCAAGGAAGGAAATCTGCCATCCTTACCCAGTCTGGCCTACATGTGACTCGGTCCAGACTGACTGAAATGCAATTGACCCTCAACTGCCCTCCAAAGTAACCCCAGCAGGCCGCTCGTTTCTATGACCATTGCGGATGAGCAACAAATGCTGACCTTGCTGGTGATGCCCACATCTGTGAACGAATGAGTGAAAGAAAACATCAAGGAGGAGAGTTAAGAGCCTCACCCAATTGGGAAACACATTGTCAGGATAAAAAGGCAGGCTGTTTTCTTACCCTGATAGGCATTGGCGAACCAGTGAGTTCTTACAACAATCCAATAGTTTCATAGTCTTTGATGCTAACTTTTTAATTCCAGACATTTTTAATTCACTGAATTTAAATTCCTCAGCTGCCATGTTTGGATTTGAACGCTTATTTTTCTGACTGTTAAGCCCACACAGAAGGTCGCTGGATCTGAAACATTAAGTCTGCTTTCTCTCTACAGATGCTGCCAGACCTGCTGAGTTTTCCCAGCAATTTCTGTTTTTGTTTCTGATTTCCAGCGTCCAAAGTTTTTTTTTCTTTCTTGGAGTTTATGTTGAATTTGATTGCTTTAAGCCAGATATTTCTGCTCCCCAACTGCAAGGAAGCAATCGGTGAATTGTGGCTGGCTACATATAATCCATATCAAAGGACCTTTCTTGACACTGATGTCTATTCTCATCATGTGGTGAGCCGAGAAAGATCTGTTCAGTGGGCTATTGGAAATTGGCTTTGTGGAGCACACTGAGTTAGGATTAATCACAATGTCTTTCTTCTTTTTGTTTCATCCCTCATCGATCGTGTAACTACACCTTCAACAGCTAGCCAAGGATTAAAGCATTCTGGCTGTGCAATAAATTAATTTGATTTCTTTGGTGGAAAGTACACACCATGTGGTAAAAATGGGACTCAATGGCGTCTTAGTAATGATAACCTGCCTTTATGTGGTACCTTTAACAAGACAAGGTGCCTTAAAGTGTGTCACAGAAACACGCTTAAACAACTTGTGCTACCAACTCAAATTTTGCTCACAGAGATAGTTTATAGGGAATATGTTAAAGGGCAAGAAAGACGTATAGAGTTCAAGAGGTTTATGAAGAGGAGGCCCAGGCAAACGAAGGCATTGTTGGGGAAATCTAATTGTACATGACTGGCTTGCCATAGTCTTGTGATCTCTGCACACTTCTGTAACTGGCTGACGTTATAGTTTGTAAAAACCGTTAAGCACACTGCTGGAGACATGATGTCAAAACAGGCTGAGGCAGAATGAATTTCCAGAGCTGTAAGAGATCCAACTACTCTTTTAAAAAAAGTCAGAATTAAAACTGCAGTCTGCAACTTAGAAGTACGAGCTGACTCAGAATCAAAGAATTAGACAGTACAGAAGAGGCCCTTTGGCCCATTGAGCCTGCACAGACAAAAAAACTACTCAAATTCTACACCAGTCCCATCTTCCAGCACTAGGCCCATAGCCTTTAATGTTATGACATTTCAAGTGCTCAACCAAGTACCTTTTAAAGGTTATGAATTTTCCTGTGTCAACTACCCTCCCAGGCAGCGCATTCCAGATTCCCACCACCCTTGGGGTAAAACATTTTTCTTCAAAATCCCGTCTAAAGCAACTGCCCTTCAACCTAAAATAATGTGCCTTGTTACTGATGACGTTGCGGGTCTAGACCCTTCTTCAGAACCTTTTTCTGGGCCCTTTTCTGAAGAAGGGCCCAGATCCGAAACATCAGCTTTCCTGCTCCTCTGATGCTGCCTGGCCTGCTGTGTTCCTCCAGCTCCACACCTTGTTATCTCAGACTCCATCTTCGGCAGTTCCTACTATCTCTGAGTGCCTTGTTATTGACCCTTCGACTAAGAGGAACAGCTATTTTCTCTCCAATCTGCCTGTGCCCGTCATAGTCGTAGACACGTCTATCAGGTCCCCTCTCAACCTTCTCTTCTCTAGTGAAAATAGCCCAAGCTTATCCAGTCTCTCTTCATCGCTGAAATGCTCCATCCCAGGTAACATCCTGGTGAACCTCCTCTGAACCCTATCCAGTGCAATCATATCCTTCCCATAGGGTGGAGATCAGAACTGCACACAGTACTCTAGCTGTTGTCTAACCAAGGTTGTGTACAGTTCCAACATAACCTCCCCGCTTTTATTATCTATGCCATGACTGATAAAAACAATTGTCCCGAATCCATTGCCAATTGTCGGAAAAACCCACTAATGTTCACTAATGTCCTTTAGGGAAGGAAACTGCCATCCACCTGGTCTGGCCTACATGTGGCACCAGACCCACAGCAATGTAGTTGACTCTTAGCTGCCCTCTGGGCAATTAGGGATGGGCAACAAATGCTGCCTGATCAGCAACGCCCTCATCCTGTGAATGAATAAAGAAAGAATGCCTTCTACCCTATTGACCTGTCCTGCCGCTTTCAGGGATCTGTGGAGAAGCTGCCCAATATCCTTCTGTTCCTCTGCGCTTCCCACTGTCTTGCCATTCATTGAGTACTCCCTTGCCTTGTCACATCTTCCAAATTGCATCACCTCAAACTTATCAGGATTAAATTCCATTTGCCCATTTCCATTTCATCAGCCTATCTGATTTGTTTATATCCTCATCTAATGTAAGACTTTCCTCATCACTATTAACCACCCAGACGATCTTTGTTGCATCCATAAACTTTCTTATTATCTCCCCCAATTTTCTTCTACATCATTTATATATATCACAAACTGTAAGGGACCCAGCTCTGATCCCTGTGGCACACTACTGGACACTAACCTGCAGTTACACAAACCACCACCCTCTGTCTCGTGCCACTGAGCTAGTTAAGAATGGCTGTGAATTTTCCACTCCCTGCTGTCATGGAAATGAAAGTCAGAATTACAATTTTTTTTTTCCCAGTTGCAATGCAAAAACTATGAAATAGCTGCAGAATTAAATAAAGAGACTGAGCCTGTAAGAATTGCAACCTGGTTATCAGTGGGGAACGAGTGCTAAAGGCTGTAATAGACTCTAGACCTCACTATGTAGCAGAGAATGCAGACAGGGGAGATTTTGAAGGTTGTTAAAACATATTTTCAATCCTCTATTAATGTTAACTATGAACAGTCTATGTTAAACATCAGAGATTAGGGGAGAATGATAGCATTGATTACTATGTGATGGCACTGAAACATAGCCAAAACCTTTGAGTGCAAACAACTGAAAGATGATCTCATCAAAGTTTAGATTGTTTTATGCAAAAGAGATCTTGTTGTGAAAGCATGTCTGCTGAGGGAAGAGAAACTTACTCTCCAAAAGTTATCGACTTGTGTGAAAGCTCCGTGGTTGTTTTTCGACAGCTAAGGTATATTAGTGAGAAGTTTGGCAGTATGCTCCCAGGCATTCCAGGCCAAATGAAAACTCAAAAACAAGGAAGAGATATTTACAGGAGAACTAACAGAAGGATCAAGGTCAGAAGGCAGGATGCAAATATTGCGGAGTAAGTCGCACAAAAGCATGTATAGAATGGGGAGAGGAGTGTTCTGACTGCAAGAAGCTGAATCAATTTGCACCCAAGTGTTTAGGTAGAAAAATTCAAATCAATCCAATCAAGGTGGCTGGTGGAGAGATGTCAGCTGATGATTGTGATCAGTATCTCAATGCAGTTCCTGAGATAACAAGGTGTAGAGCTGGATGAACACAGCAGGCCAAGCAGTATCAGAGGAGCAGGAAGGCCGCGTTCAACAGGTCAGCATTGACATGTCTAAAGCTGAAACTTGGCTCATGACAGTTAGAATAATGAGTGCAGAAGAAACACATCAAGTGAATGTAAAGTGATAGATATACACCGAAGGCCTATGTAACAGCATGAGGCTCACAAGCCGAACAAGAAAAAGATAAAGGGCAATTGAATCAGAGATAGTAGGAAATGCAGATGCTGGAGAATCCGAGACAACAAGGTGCAGGGCTGGATGAACACTGCAGGCCAAGCAGCATCATAGGAGCAGAGAGGCTGACGTTTCGGGCCTAGACCCTTCTTCAGAAATTGAAGATGGTTCAAGTCAAATAAATGGCTCACATACTGACAGCCAAGGGACTCTGCCTAGAAAAAATACCAAAAGAACTGCAGATGCTATAAGTCAGGAAACAAACCTGAGGGGAACCTGAGGGGTAACTTTTTCACTCAGAAGAAAGTTCATACGTGGAATGAACTGGCAGAGGAAGTGTTAGGCGCAGGTAGAGTTACAACATTTAAAAGCGATTTGGACAGGTACATGAACAGGAAAGGTTTTAGAGGGATATAGACCAAACAGAGGCAAATGGGACTAGTTTGGTTTGGGAAACCTGGTTGGTATGGACAAGTTGGGCTGAAAGGTCTGTTTCCCTGCTGTATGAGTCTATGATTCTACAACAAGAACATCCAGTTGCATCTTCATCCCTGCTACTAATGTAAGCTGAATGATCCTGCATTCAAAATTGAGAAAGAGTGCTTGGCTATTATACTTGCCTGTGAGCATTATAATCAAACAGTATTTAGGAGAGGGAGAGTGATGGCAGAGCCTGATCACAAAGGACCTTCCTCAAACCACTTCTATCTGCTCCATATCATCTGTGAAGGATGTCACCTTGTTTGCAGAGATATCATCTGGACATGACATGGAAGCAAGGGAAAAAGATTATACCTTGCAGCACTCACTATGTACAAAGTTAAGGATGCTCAGACAGAGTGTGAAATTTAGAATTTGAGATTCAATTCAGCTCGATGTGCTCTAGAGTTCATCGACTCAGCAGAGATGTCAGACAGAATATTATAGGCCCAGAATGACATGGACTATGGCAAGAAGTCTAGGGGAATCGCATGAGAACTCACTTGAGGCCTTTCTTGCCTTTGGGAGTAACTCATTGCATTTTCAAACAGACGTCTAGATGCTCTGGGTGCATGAAGGCTCAATAGTTAGCACTGCTGCCCCACAACTCCCGGAATCCGGATTCAATTCCAGCCTTGGTGACTGTCTGCGTGGAGTTTGTGCATTCTCCTTGTCTCTGCATGTGTTTCTTCCGGGTGCTCTAGTTTCCTCCTACAGTCCAAAGGTGTGCAGGTTAGGCGGATTGGCCATGCTAAATTGTCCATGGTTGTGTAGGCTATGTGGGCCAACTATAGCAAATATTAGGTTACAGGGTTAGGATAGGGGGGCTGGGTTTGTGTGTGTTGCTCTTGGAGGGTTGGTGTTGACTTGATGGGCTGAATGGCCTCTTTTGGGACTCTATGTTGGAATGAGTTTCTCATTAGAAAGCAGTGAGATGCCTATTTACGGGGATTGTTGCTTGTTTTTTGGCCTCATTAACTGTTAATCTCACCTCATTAATATGCAGTTCCCTATCCTACCACGTGCCGCAGAGAAACTACATGTTAAGAATGCCCGATATTAAAGTCCGAGCAGGTACCTGGTGACTTCAGCTCTGGGCCACCGTTTCAGATACCTGGGCACTGCCATCTCAGGGCACACTCCATGGGCAGTGATCGTATGTGCACATCAACCGTGGGTGTGTAGGTATCTGATACATGCCAGCCTCTCCATACCATCATGGCACATCTCCACTCGCAGTATGTTTCCCAAGACAATGTTGCACTTTGGGCTGCCCTGGCACTTCTCAGTAAAAGTCTGCAGCAAGGATGCTTTACACTCAGGACCAGACAGCCAGCTCACAGAGTAGGCCAGGCTCCATTACAGGCTGCTTGCTAGGCCTCTCAGCTCTCTGGGTGTGCAGGCCCCACAGATCACTGAAGGTGGCAGCGCAGGTAGATAAGGGAGTAAAAAAAGCCCATGGTCTGCTTGCCTTCATTGGAAGGGGCATTGAGTATAAGGATAGGCAAGTTATGCTGCAGCTTTATAGAACTTTATTTAGGCCACACTTGGAATATTGCGTACAGTTCTGATCACCACACTACCAGAAGGATGTGGATGCTTTGGAGAGGGTACAGAAAAGATTTACCAGGATGTTGCCTGGTATGGGAGATTTTAGCTACGGGGAGTCCAAGCTTCAAAATCTCCCCTCCCCCTAGCGCATCCCAAAACCAGCCCAGCTTGTCCCCGCCTCCCTAACCTGTCCTTCCTCCCACCTATCCCCTCCTCCCACCTCAAGCCCCACCCCCATCTCCTACCTACTTACCTCATCCCTTCCCCTTGACCTGTCCGTCCTCCCTGGACTGACCTATCCCCTCCCTAACTCCCCACCTACACTCACCTTTACTGGCTCCATCCCCGCCTCTTTGACCTGTCTGTCTCCTCTCCACCTATCCTCTCCTCTATCCATCTTCTATCCGCCTCCCCCTCTCTCCCTATTTATTTCAGAACCCCCTTCCCCTCCCCCATTTCTGAAGAAGGGTCTAGGCCCGAAACGTCAGCTTTCCTGCTCCTCTGATGCTGCTTGGCCTGCTGTGTTCATCCAGCTCTACACCTTGTTATCTTGGATAGCCTGGAGTTGTTTTCACTGGATTTCAGTGAAGGTTGAGGAGAGATCCGCTAAGTTGTGGGTGACATGATGGTTCAGTGGTTAGCACTGCTGCCTCACGGCGCCAGGAACCCGGGTTCAATCCCACCATCAGGTGACTGTTTGTTTGGACTTTGCACGTTCTCCCTGTGTCTGCGTGGGTTTCTGTCGGGTGCGCTGGGTTTCCTCTCACAGTCCAAAGATGTGTAGGCTAGGTGGATTGGCCATGCTAAATTGCCCATAGTGTTCAGGAATGGGTAGGTTAGCCATGGTAAATGTAAGGTTACAGTGATACAGTAAGAGGATGGGTCTGGGTGGGATGTTCTTTGGAGGGTTGATCTGGATGTGTTGGGTCAAATGGCCTGTTTCCACACTGTAGGAATTCTAAGGAAGTTTACAAGATTGTGAATAGCTTGGATAGAGTGGCAAGTATGAGGCTTTTTCCCAAGGTGGACGGGTCAATTACGAGAGGACACAGCTTCAAGGTGCAAGGGGGCAAGTTTAAAAGAGATGTGTGAGGCACATTTTTTACACAAAGGGTGGTGAGCGCCTGGAACATGCTGCCAGAGGAAGTGGTGGAAGCAGACACAATAGCAGCTTTCAAGGAGCACCTGGACTAATACATGAATTGGAAGAGAATAGAGGGATATGGATCCTGTAAGTGAAGACATTTTTAATATGGGACGGCAAAATGTGTTAGTGCAGGCTTGGAGGGCCGAAGGGCCTGCTCCTGTGCTGTATTGTTCTTTGTTTCCTCGCTCACATTCAACCTGCCTGGAAGCTCACTGCATTTCCTTCTTGCCTTAACTTGGCTTTTCCTTCTGCTATATCCCTTACCCAGAGCGAGCAAGGTCATGATAATGTTGTAATGCCTTGTCTTTTAGAAAAGACACAACGCCCAGGAAGCTTATCATCAGAAGTCCCCAGTCAAGTCAATGGAAGACATCATTCATTTCGGGGTTTGCAATGCAGTAACTCAGGATCAGCCTCCACAAACCTATATATGCCCGTCCTACTGTTGCACACCTCAGTCAGGTCCCCCTCAACCTTCTCTGTTCTAAAACAACCCCAGCCTACCCAGTCTCTCTTCATAGCTCAATCGCTCGAGTCCAGCCAGCATCCTACTGAGTAAAACAAAGAACTGTGGGTGCTGAAGATTTGAAATGAAAACAGCAATTGCTGGAGAAATTCAGCAGGTCTGGCAGCATCTGTGGAGAGAAAACAAGAGTTAACACTTTGGATCCAGCGATTTTCTTCAAAATTTTCAAAGCAAAGTCACCTCCACATGCAAGTTCTCTTTTAAGCTACACCATCCTGCCTTGGAAATGGATCACCGTTCCTTCTTGCCACTTGTTCCAATCCTGGCATTGCCAGATAACAGCACAGTAGATGTACCAAAACCCCATGGACTGCTCTGGTTCAAAAACACCACCACCATTTATAAAGGTACTTAGGAATGGGAAATAGCAACCAGTCTAACCAGTGACACCAGTTCCCATGAGATAGTAGGACCTGCCGATGCCGGAGAATCTGAGATAGCAAGGTGTAGAGCTGGATGAACACAGCTGACCAAGCAGCATCAGAAGACCAGGAAAGCTGACGTTTTCTTCAGAAAATCTGACGGGTCTAGGCCCGAAATGTCAGCTTTCCTGGTCTTCTGATGCTGCTTGGTCAGCTGTGTTCATCCAGCTCTACACCTTGCTGCACCAGTTCCCATGACGGATTGCTTTTTAATGCTTTGATTTGATAAATGCATGGTGATGCATTTTGATAACATAAACTTAGGGCAGGATTTACACAGTTAATGGTAGGGCCCTGGGAAGTGTTGTTGAACAGAGGGACCAAAGGATGAGATTCATATTTCTTCGAAAGTAACATCACAGGTAGATAGGGTGGTGAAGAAGGCATTTGGCACGCTTACCTTCATCGGTCAGAGCATTAAATACAGGAGTTGGAATGTCTTATTGTGGCTGTACAAGACATTGGTGAGGACACTTTTAGAATACTATGTACAGTTCTGGTCGCCCTTCTATAGGAAGGATATTGTTAAACTACAAAAGGTACACAAATAATTTACAAGGACGTTGCTGAGACTGTAGATTTTGAGTTATAAGGAGAGGCTGCATAATCTGGAACGTTTTTCCCCTGGCGCATCGGAGGGTAAGGAGTATCTCTATAGAGGTTTATAAAATCATGAGAGGCATGAAATGGATGAATAACTAAGTTCTTTTACCAAGGGTAGGAGAGTCCAAAACTCAGAGGGCAGAGGTTTAAGATGAGAAGAGAAAAATTTGAAAGGGACCTGAGGGGAACTTTTTCACATAGAGAATGGTGAGTGTATGGAACGAGTTGCCAGAGGAACTGGTAGAGGTGGGTACAATTACAACATTTAAAAAACATTTGGGCAGATACACGGATAGCAAAGGTTTGGACGCAAACACAGGCAAATGGGACAAGTTTAGTTTGGGATACCTGGTTGGCATGGACGAGTTGGGCCAAAGGGTCTGTTTCAGTCCTGTATAACTCCATGACTCTATGATCACCTCTCATTCTGAGTATAGGCCTAACCTGCTCATCCTTTCCTCAGAAAACAAACTCCTAATCTCAGGGATGACACCAGTGAACCCTCATTGAATATATCCAACTCTTCCTTCAATATAATACTGTTCCTCATTTGAATCACATGCAATTGGTAATGAGCTTCAAATTCTAACCCACTGTTTGGATAGAGGTCCAGACTTCCTCACTGGATTTATTAGGGAATATCTTATATCCAAGACCACCCTTTCACGACTGTAATCCCTCAAGTGAACTTCTCTGAGCCTATCCTGTGAAATCCCTTCATCATTAGGTCTTCTGCTCTCTAAACTCACCCCGGTGCATCGACTTGAAACGTACTTTTTGTACAGCAAAATGTGAGATAGGTTTGATCTACAGGCATAGAAATTTTGCACAATGTTGAGATTGGAGATCATTTTTAAAAGGATTAATTCATAGGAACAGGATTTTGTTGGCTAGGGTAGCATTTACTATGCATCCTGAACTGCTCAGATTCACCACATTGCTGTGGGTCTGGAGTCACAGACAAGCCCAGGTGGGGACATCAGTGAAATAAGAACAGCACGTTGGCTCAGTGGTTAGCACAGCTTCCTCACAGTTCAAGGGACCCAGGTTCAACTGCAACATTGGATGAGTGTAAGTGTGGAGTTTGCACATTCTCCCTGTGTCTGCGTGGGTTTCTGCTGGGTGCTCTGGTTTCCTGCTACAGTCAGAGATGTGTAGGTTAGGTGGATTGGCCATGCTAAGTTGCCCTGCAGTGATTCCAAGGATGTGCAGACTAGGTGGGTTAGCTGTGGGAAATGTGGGGATAGGGTAAGATGCTCTTCAGAGGTTCGGTGTGGACTTCCTGGGCCAAATGGCCTCTTTCCACACTGTAGTGATTCCATGGAGAGTGAGTTTTATTTTTACCAAAAAATGGTTCCATGATTAGACACTTCATTTCAGATTTTTATTGATTCATGTCCCACCAATCAGCCATGAGTTTGAAATCAGATTAGACCATCTAGCGATAACACCAGTAGGCCATCGCTTCCCCCCAAACATTAGGTGCTGAGGACCAGACTGGGATTTTTTGAGACAGTTAGGCCCAACTCTTCTGACTTAGTTCAGGGACAGCGAGCTTAGCAGTTAATACTGTATGAGTGAAGGAGTGTCAGATGATTAATATAACCTGAGAGAATGGACAAGCAGCCAACAATGTTTTATTTCTGCTGGTATTCTGACCAAATTGTTTCAATCAGGAGAACTGGGTATCATGAGGGACAGGTAGATTTGGAGAAGTTGGGAGGAGAGGGGTATTAGACGAATGCCAGTTTGGCAGAGGTATGTGTTATCAAGAGGTGGCAAGGACAAGGAATGAAAGGACATAGTCAGGAACTTTGTGAAGCGATCAATAGGAGGTGAAGAGAGGGCTGACAATCATTGCCCTGGAGAAAATTGCTTTGAGTTAGTTTAGAATATTTTGTCACAATTGGCTAGAGAGGGATGAAAAGAAACAATTTGCAGAAGAATTAGTGAGTCACAGACTTATTTACTCACATTCAGTTAAATGTGCAGACACCGCAATAAACTCATTTCCTTCTGAAACAAAAATACCTGAAATAATTCATCCTCTCATTGCTTCCTTCTTATTGCATTACTTTGATATCCCTGGAATCAATCTCCTGTCATACTAATGAGTAAAAGATTTGCATCATCAATTTATTCTTCTGATGTCAATCAATCATCTTATTTAAATGTTACCTCCATGTTATTTTCAGTTGCATATCTATTGCCTACTGCTGTTAAAGACCAAAATTAAGATGCTTTTCATGTTACATCATTCAAAATCATAACTCACATGTTTACTGCCAAACAATTTCAAAGTGTAGGCATTGTTACAATGTCGTACAAAAAGCTGCCAACTGGAACTCAGCAAACTTCCATAAACACAAATAACCAGGCCATTTGTTTTAGTGATTCTGATTGTTGGATACACATTATAAACAACATCCAGACATATGAATAAAAACCAAAAGAACTGTGGATGCTGCAAATCAGGAACAAAAACAGAAGTTGCTGGCAAAGCTCAGCAGGTCTGGCAGCATCTGTGAAGTAAAAAGCAGAGTTAACATTTTGGGTCTGGTGACCCTCCCACAAGAACTGTTCTGAGGAAGGGACACCGGGCTCGAAACATTGACTCTTTTTTCCTTCACAGATGCTGCCAGACCTGCTGAGCTTTTCCAGCAACTTCTGTTTTTGATCCCGACCTATGAATTTGGAGCAGGATTGGGATATTTCAGCCCCTCTTGGCTACTCTGTCATTCAATAAGGTTGTGGCTGATCTGATTGTGGCCTCTGTAGTGATTGTAACGAGGTCAGCCAGCCAAACATCATAGAATATGAATTCCCTGTAAATATGGTCCAATCAGGGAGCCCTGGCTGACAGACAGAAAGAGTAGTGTCAGAGACACTGACACTCTGGTTCCTGATGCTGTATGACTCAGTACTGTAGTCAAAGACAGCTCATGTGTAAATAAAGGGTGACTTGGTGGTGGGATACCTGGCTCAGTGGAGTTACTTCAGCCTCAACTCCACATTCCTTCACCCTGACTCCCTTATTGTTTAAGGAGGGAACAGGAATATGGAAGAATAGGAGCAGCACTCTTAGGCCAATCAATACTCCATCCAATACAATCGTGGTTGTTCATACAACTCTGTATGTTGTTCCCGCTTTCTTCCCGTATCCTTTAATCCCTTCAGTCCTCAGAACTTTGTCTAACTCCTGCATGAAAACATTTAGTGTTTTGACCTCAACTACTTTCTGTGGAAGAAAATTTCACAGGCTCACTGTTCTCTGGGTGAAGAAATTTCTCCTCATCTCAGTCCTAAATGGTCTGCCCCATATCCTTAGACCGTGACTCCTGGTTCTGGGCTTCCTGGTCATCAGGAACATCCTCCATTCTAGTCCTGATGGAATTTCATACATTTCTCCGAGATTCCCCTCATTCATCTAAACTCCAGTGAATATAACCCTAACCAATCTGATTTCTCTTCATAACAGTACATGTCAGGACACCAAGTATAATATTCCTGCTTACTTTCATACAAGTGCAAGTGGGTAGCTTGGTCAGCCGATGGTGTAATGATAATGGCCTAGAACTTTGGGAACCCATGAAATTAATGATCTGAAGATGTGTGTTCAATCCCACTAAGGAAGCTTTTGGGAATTCAGTTTATTTATGAAAATATTTATGTTTTAAAAAAACACAATTGGTCGCAATGATAACTTCCTTCAATTGTCATTAAAAAATCTAGCTCACAAGTGTCCTTTGAGGTAGGGTAACTACTGTTTTTACCTGGTCTGGCCTACAATGGTCTCCACACCCACAGCAACGTGGTTGGCTCTTAACTGCTCATTAGGGCATTTGGGGATGGACAACAAATGCTGGCTTGGCCAGCAACCCACTCCCCCCTCCCCCAATCCCATCATCACCTGATGAAGGGTCTAGGCCCGAAACGTCAGCCTTTCTGCTCCTATGATGCTGCTTGGCCTGCTGTGTTCATCCAGCCCTGCACATTGTTGTCTCGGATTCTCCAACATCTGCAGTTCCTGCTATCTCTCCCATCCTCACCAACTCATCTTAAGAACAAATTACAAAAGAAAAAGCCTGATTAAGCAGGCAGGTCCTCTATACAATATTTCAACCAAGTAGTGAACCTCAGACAGTACAGCACTCCTTCTATACTTCAATGAAGTGTTAGTCTAACCTCGATTTTGTGATTAATTCTCTGTGGTGACAATTGAGCCCACAAGCTTCTGACTCATTGGTGTTGATTTCATTAGAGAGAAATGTTTTCAGCGTAATTTGATTATTTACAGGTGCAAGATGAAAAACTAAAATTCCTGTCGAGGCACAGCTCATCATTTGTGACTCATCGCAGGTGAATTTACTCTCAGCAATATTTATAAATATATCGGTGTGATTTTTTTTCCATGCAACAACTTAATTTACTTGTTTTAAACAAGATGACTAATGCATTACAAAACCTCATAGATGACTGTGTTTAGAGCAGCTAAGGTTGAGTGGGGAACATGATTGGGGTATGTAAAATTATGAGGGGTATGGGCAGGATACGAAGTACTGTATCTCCTTAATCCAAAGGCCAATAAGGAGGGGGCATAATTTTAAGCTGATTTGATTTATTGTTGTCATGTGTACTGAGATACAGTGAAAAATGTTGTTTTACGTGCTATACAGGCTGATCACACTATACAAGGTGCATCTGGATAGCAGAACAGAGTGCAGAATACTTTGTTACAGTTGCAGAGACCATACAGAGAGACAGATCAGCATTAACATTTGAGACCTTCATTCAAATGTCTGATAACAGCGGGGAGGAAGCTGTTCTTGAATCTGTTTGTATGTGTATTCAAACTTTTATATCTTCTGCCTGACAGAAGAGGGTGGAAAAGAGTATAACTGGGATGGGAGGGGGTCTTTGATTATGTTGACTGCAGTCTGAGGCAGTGGGAAGTGTAGATGGAGTCAATGGATGGAACACTGGCTTGTGTGATGGTCTGGGCTGTGTTCACACATCTCTATAGTTTCTTGTAGTTTTGGAAGGAGCTGTTGCCGTACCACACTGTGAACCCAGATAAGATGCTTTCCACGGAGCATCTATAAAAATTGTCCTTGTGGACATGCTAAATTTCCTTAGCCTCTGAGAGATGTTATTATGCTTTCTTGACTGTCGCGTTGATGTGGGTGGGCCAGGAAAAATTGTTGGTAATCATCATTCTCAGGAACCTCACGCTCTTGATCATCTCCCTACTTTGAGGGAGGGCACCTGGAATGGTAGTAGAGGTGGGAAACCTTACCGCCTTTAAAAAGTACTTGGATGAGTACTTGAAATGTCCAAACATTCAAGGCTAATTGTTGGAATGTGAGACTAGTGTAGTCAGGTTGATGCAGAGATTCAATGGGCCAAAAGGCGTCTTCTGTGTTGGATGACTCCATCACTTTCACCTTAGAAGCTGAAGTTTTCCACCTTGGGCAACCTTCCCCCCATTTCCTGCTTCCTTCCCTCCCAAAAAGAGAAAACGACCTGAGTTCCTAATGTTGGTTAATGCAATGAAGTGTTGTAATCTCAGAAAGGTAGAAGCCTGTTGGTGCATAGCAGAATCCCACAAACAGCTTTGAGGCTAGACCATGTGTTTTTTCTGATGTCGATTAAGGTGTTAATACCACCTAGACATCTGTAAAAATTGAATTTTTGGAACCAAAATTTTTTGGCCAAAAGAATGATGCATAACCTCTACATGAATGATATATTTGAAGGGTGGTTAATCCCACCTGCCCCAAACAATAATGACACTGATGCTGGTTGCTGGCCATGGTTCTGAATTCAGCGAGGAAATACTATCCCAAATTAACCACCCATTTTCCTGACACTTAAACAAGAAAATAGCAACTGTGAAAATGACTCACTCGAATGTTTCCTAAACTGCTGCCAAAACTAGCAACAGGTACATAAAAAATGCAGGATATTAGAACTAAGTGTCAACTTATCATAGAATCCCTCCTGTGTGGAAACAGGCCATTCAGCCAATCAAGTCCACACTGACCCTCAGAAGAACATCCCATCCAGACTCACACCCTTACCCTATCCCCGCAACCCTGCATTTCCCATGGCCAATTTACCTAACCTGCGCATCTTTGGACTGTGGGAGGAAACACGTGTAGACACGGGGGGAATGTGCAAACTTTACACAGGCTGTCACCTGAGGCTGGAATCAAAGATGGTGCCTGGCGCTGTGAGGCAACAGTGCTAACCACTGAGCCACCGTGTCGCCCTTGTATAATATGTGGGTAACAAATAATTTGGGGACCCAGTATCAGGATCAGCTCTTACCCAAGATTGAATATTGTTTGGGCAAATGCAGTATTGTGCAGGATACTGAGATGAGCTAAACTGCTTTAATGATATCAAATGAGTGATAGGTGTGGGGGCATCAGGAATAAATAACCATCTCTTCTTTACAATTGTGCCTTGGGAACTTTCACATCCAATGAGCAGACAAATACCATACAGTGTTCAATGATTTTTTGACAAAGTAAAAATGTTGCCCTGTTGTGGAAATTGCTTAAAGATAAAGACAAAGACAATGACAATGATAGAACATTCAGTTCCCCATCTCGAACACAATTAGAAATCTCAAAGTCTGTCCTTTGAAAGGTAGTGGATACCATGGATGGACTGAGTGGGTTTGAGGAGCTAAAAGTTTGGTTTCACCACCTAAAGTGATAGAATTTTGATAGGTCATTGTATCGAGGGATATGGACCAAAACATGTAAATAGAGTTAACATGCAGATCCAGCCATAGCAAATAAAAACTGATAAAACTGTGGATCCTGTAAATCAGAAACAAAAATAAAAATTGCTGGAATAGCTCAGCAGGTCTGGCAGCATCTGTGGGGAAAAGTCATAGTTAATATTTCAGGTTGAATGATGCTTCCTCAGGCTCTTCTGCCATAGCAAGCCTTGAGCTGGTTTCTTGTTTCGCAGACGTTTCATTACCATGCTGGGTAATATCTTCAGTGCAGCCTCCGATGAAGCATCGGTGTATTTTCCCGCCTGGTTTTTAAATTCTGGGGTCCGTTGAGCTGGATTGCCTCACTTCTGGTTTTCCTTCGTAGTGGGGTCGAGTTCAATGTGTTTATTAATAGCATGCTTCGTGGAGTGCCAGGCTTCTAGGAATTCTCGTGCCTGTCTCTGCCTAGCTTGTCCCAGGGTTTTGGTGTTGTCCCAGTCGAAATGGTTGTTCTCCTTGTCCAGCTCGGTGAGCCAACCAACTTCAACACCCACAACCCGAGCTACAAATCTACTCCAAAACCTTAGACATAGCAAGCCTATTGGAGTGATTCTGTTCCTCCATGCTATTTGTTTGTCAGGACATTTTAATAATTTCCCAACACTAGAGGAACACAGTTAATCCATTTGTACTTGGTACCAAATTTATCTTAGAGCTGCTTCAGAACTTGATAAGAATTTATCAATAATTCCCACATCTCGTTGAGTAAACAAAGCACCCTGAGGTTATGGCTTTTCATACACTGTGTTACTGGCTTGGAGTGGTTCCAATAATTCTTGAAGATATCTGTCTGCAAAACAATCTAACTTCATTGTAACATATTTTTTAATTCTGAGGACATTCCCTTACAATAGCTTCTGTCCTGCTTGCTGTCCCCAGAGGCTACTCCAGATGACACCTCATGAGTATATATCAGTTCCTTCCACTTCGATCACAGATTGTTACAGTTAACCCTTGATGAGACTTAGTCTGATATATTCCCTTACACTACATCTGCATTGACCAGCCCCCAAGTCTCTGCTTGGATTTAAGCTTTCTCTGATGTTCCTGGAAATCCAATGCTGCAGACATGTTATGGAGACGTCCAAACCCCCTTCAAAATATATTCAGAAGACAGTCTAGACCCTAACATTTTTTTATTTTAGAGGTAAATGCCAGGCATTGTGTTCTAAATGCAATTTGATTGGTCAAACTGCAAGTCTTGAAGCTAAACACACTTTATTCATACACTGTAGTTAAAATACAAGAGAAAGAAAAAATTGGAATAACTTAGAGTAATAGATTATTTAACTACTAAATAGTAACAGTTCCAATATAGTAACATCCCATAAACACAGCCTTGACAAAGGCAAATTCAGCGAAATAGATTGTCTCACATGCAATTCTACAGTCCAGTAGGAAAGCATCAAGACAAAACTCTGAAAGAGAGAGTAGCAGGGAGAGATGTATTTCAGCTTCCACACCCAGCTTCAAGGCTCCAGCAGCTAGTATTGGAGAAGGCTGGTCCATAGCTCTTGGTCTCTGCCAAGGAGCAGGTCATGCTTCTGAAATCAAGAAGTCCATACAATACTATTCTGAACTAATCAGGATTATACAGATTTTGGACTCAAACTAAAAATCCTAGTAATGTAGGAACTTGATCTCACCCATTCAAGCTGCTTCTATTGTTCCAACTATTAAAGAAAAGGCTTCACAAATTGTTTGCTCTCATGGCTCTGAATAGACTGCTCAAAATCTCTCTCTCAACCTTTCATCACAAAAAGAACAGGAGAAAATACGTCTCTTAAAGCCGTAGTATCATCGCAGTTTCCTCATCGTTCAAAACCTTTCAATGATCCACAGTCCAATAGGAAATGTTGCCCCTTTTTTTCTTTTAAATATAAATCATTTTTCCATATCCCTCCATGTTCTCGTCTTGTTCTGCATCCTCTCTCTTCCATGTTCTCTTACATAGGTCAGAATTCCAATGACTCCATGAATCTACTATTCTTCCTGCCTGCAATAAATAAAGCATCCTCTTTTTAATAAAAGGAAAGTAGTGCAGATGCTGGTGATCTGAAATAAAGCCAGAAGCTTCTGGGAAATATCAGGAGACATGCTCCTTCAAAATGTCCTTCTGAGTATGAAGCGTAAAACTCTGACAAAACGTGTGCCTTGTTGACCCATTGCTTGTCACCTGAAAGAACTGAAACAACTCTCCTGTATCTAAATGAAAGGTTATGTTGGAGCTTCTACCAGGAGCACTGCACTCCTATAATGTCCGCTTGATTCGTTCTGTTTCCTCTTGAAAGTTTCAAATCAGAACGTGCCACCCATTTTTCCTACTATAACTGACCAAAAATGCCTCACTTTTTCATGCCAATGGTATTGCAGATTTGACAGGACAATTCCTTGTCTTGGGATTCAGTCTGTCTCTCTCTCTCTCTCTGACTACAGATCAGTTTTACCTCCTGACCCCAGCTTATCTATTTCCTGGAAGTAATTCCGCAAGCATCAAGGCATCTCATGACTACAAATTATTTGAGAATGCATCATCCATTACTCGAAAAACTCTTCTAAAACTATAGAATCATAAAATCATCCAGGACAGAAGAGGCCTTTTGGCCCATCGAGTCGGCACTATTAAAAAGCAATTCTAAATCTACACTAGTTTCACCTTCTAGCACTAGGCCCACAGCCCTGAATGTTATGACATTTCAAGTGCTTATCTAAGTACTTTTAAAAGTTGTGAATTTTCCTGCCTCAACTACGCTCCCAGGCAAAGCATTCCAGACCCACACCACCCTCTGGGTGAAAAATGTTTTCTTCAAATCCCTTTTAAACCTTCTATCTTTCACAATAAAACAATACCATTTGCTTTGAGCCTTCAGCTAAGGAGAACAGCTGTTTCCTAACCACCGAGTCCATTCCCCCATAGCCTTCAATCAGGTCCCGGTCTCAGCCTTCACTGCTCTAAAGAAAACATCCCAAGCTTATCCAACCTCTCTCCACAGCTAAACAGCTCCGGCCCAGGCAGCATCCTGGTGAAGCTTCCTTGTACCCCCTCCAGTGCAATGACATGTCTCTGACAGTGCGGTGACCAGAACTGCTCACAGCACTCCAGCTGTGGTTAAACCAAATAAAAACCGAAAGAACTGCGGATGCTGTAAATCAGGAACAAAAACAGAAGTTGCTGGAAAAGCTCAGCAGGTCTGGCAGCATCTGTGAAGAAAAAGTCAGAGTTAATGCTTTAGTTCCGGTGACCCTTCCTCAGAATTGGTTTTGATTAAACCAAAGTTCTGTACAGCCCCTGCGTAACTTCCTTGCTCTTATAATCTATGCTACAACTGGTTCTGAAATGTCATTGCAGATTCATGCCATTGCATATATACTCATCTTTCTTTCTGTTCAATCATAGGATATGGCCGACATTGGTTAGGCCAGAATTTATTGAGCATTCCTATTTGCCCAAAGGACAGTGAAGAGTCAATCACATTGCTATGTTGACCAAGTAAAGACAGGAGATTTCTTTCTCTAAGGGGTATGGGTGAATGAACTGGGTTTTAATGGTAACTTACAATAACAACATGGTCATCATTTGGCTTATGTTTTAGTTCAGATTTCTTTTCACCTGCCATGATGGACAGCAAACCTATATTCCTAGATATTAACCTGGGGCTCCAGATTGCTAATCTAATGACACTGCCATGATGCCTCTATCTTCCCTTATTCTGTGAACTAATTTCCCAGTTCACCTTGGCCAGCACTGTCTACATGCCCTAACAATTGCCTACTTTTTAAGTTTACACCTTTAGATTTAGATCCACTCTTCTCTCCCTCAAAAGTAATGTGACAGTCAATTAAATTATAATCATTGCTAACTTCACAATGAAAACGCTAATTAATCCTGTCTCATTGCACATCATCGGATATAGCATAGCTTGGTTTCTGGTTAATCTCCCAAGATTACTCCACAAACCCATCATCCAGACTACTTTTGCCTATTTGATTCATGCAATCTACTTGTAGCTTAAAAACAATCAGAATTATTTTTACTTTTACTGTGAACTTCCAGTATTCCTCCTCTCTACCCAAACTGATTCTATATCACAACAACATTAAAGAAGCTTGACACCATCCAGGACAAAGCAGCCCACTTGACTGGCACCCCATCCACAATCATCCACTCCCTCCATCACTAACACTCAGTAGCAGCAGTGTGTACTATCTACAAGATGCACTGCAGAAATTCACCAAAGATCCTCAGACAGCACCTTCCAAACCCACAATCACTTCCAACTGAAAAGGCAAGGGCAGCAGATACATGGGAACACCACCAACTGCAAGTTTTCCTTGAAGTCCAGTCACCTTCCTGACTTAGAAATATATCACCATTCCTTCACTTTTGATGGGAAAAGGCCCTGGAAATCCCTTTGCAGTGGACTGCAGCGGATTCAAGAAGACAGTTTCCCCACCTTCTCCAGGGCAATTAGCGACTGACAATAAAAGGTGACCAGCCTTCAACATCCACGTCCAATGAGTGAATAAGAAAAATAAATCTTTCAAGCTAAGGGCCTTCATTCCATTCCAGAAATGTCATCCTTAATTAACAGAGCTACACTTTTAGCTTCCTATCCTACCAAAATATCTTGTACTTTTGAATATTCAAATATCAGTCTTACCCTGTAGCCAGGTCTCTGTAATAGCTACCCTTTCATTTATATTCCTCTCTATCTGTGCCTGTGAATTCTTTTTATTAACAATTGTTTTATGCATTCAGATACAGATTCCTTAATTCTGTCTTTTTTGCTATTTAGAACCCATTAGCTTTATTTGTTCATGCACAATTTTATGACCATGAATCTCTCTTTCTACCATGCTCTGATTGTCATTTCCCTGTTGTAACCTTGCTCCTATGCTATGTCATCTCTATTCAATTCAACAGATCATCACAAACTTGAGCCCTCACCCCAAGTATTGAGTTTAAACCTTTCTCTACTGCCCTGGTGATAGAACCTGCCAGATTACAATCCCAGCACAGGACTCAAAGCTGTGCAATGACTGACTCAGGTAAGCCATTTCAAAGGAGCTTTGTAATTTGTTTTATGGGGGTGGACTTAGAGGGGTGGATTTCACTCTATTTGCCTCGAATTTGAAGAAGCAAATTCTCGGGACTGCACAGGACCCCTATGTGCAGCAAAGTGACAAAGACAAACTATCGCTTAAAGCCAACACAATTATATTTAAACAAAGGTATCCAACTTTTCTCCAATACTGCCTCATAATCAATTGGCTGTTATTTATTATGTGGCCTTTTTTTTTGAGCGACCAATTGCTGATCGGTTTCTTTATTTACTGAAATCGCTGCCTACACAGATTTGTGCGCAGATTGCTCAAGACAAAATGCTCCCACTGGCAGAAGACAGTGATTCATGGCAATTAGGAAAAAAGGCAGAGGAGGAAATGTGTGAATTATGTTTTTCACACAATTAGCTGTTATGATCTGGCTATGCTGCCTCAGAGAACTGCAAAAGGTGATTTAACAAAAAGGTTCAAAAGGGAATTGAAAGGAAAAGGTTTTTCAAGGAACTGCGATCGATACGATGGGCTGAATATCCTCCTTCTGCACAGTGTGGCTCAACAATTACCTTCCATTAATGTTCAAGCATGATGGCATCCATCTTATGGCGCACATTGTTTGTGTTTTTGCTCAGGTTACAATCCAACACATCATGTGATTTTCTCCAAGTATTGTATCTACATAAATAGCTATGACTCAGGGAATTATCACAGGGAAATATCACGGAAAGAGGCCATTCAGCCCATCAAGTCCATATCAAATCTCTGTAAAATGACCCAGTCTATGACTCTATATGACAGTATTTAAAAGGCATCTAAATGGGTATATGAATAGGAAGGGTTCAGAGGAATATGGGCCAAATGCTGGGAAATGGGACTAGATTAACTTAGGATGTCTGGTCACCATGGAAGAGTTGCTGCAGCACTCTATGACTCAGTCAGCCCCACTCCCCATGCACAGTCCCCATATCTCTGCAAATTAATTTTGTTCAAGTATTCACTCATTTTCCTTTTGAGATCATTCACCATCTTCATTTTCACCCCTGGGTTCCATGCCATTTCCACTCACTGCATAAAAAAAGTTCTTCCTCAAGTCCACTCTACACCTCCTACTCAAAAGCACCCCTACCCATGAGCTGAAAATCACAGAACTGATGCAGTGCAGCCTATTGTGACTACACTGGCTTTGTGAGCATTTCGACTTTGTGCCAAACTCCAGCCTCTGCCTTGTAAAACCGTGCATCATCCCTATTTAAATAACCGTCCCCAATGCCCTCTTCAATGCTTCAGTTGAACCTGCCTCCACCTGAAGCATTCAAGAGGGCATTGGGGATGGTTATTTTCGGACAGTACATTCCGAACCCAAACCGCTCACTGGGGAGAAAGTTTATTTTTTCTCTCACCTTCGCAGTTGCTTCTTTTGCGATATACTTTAAAACTGTTCCCCCTGGATCTCCATCCCATTACCAGTTAGAACAGTTTCTCTCCATCTGTTCTGTCAGACTCATCATAAATTTAAATTTTAAAAAAAAATTCCATGACTGGATATGGGCATTGCTTATCCCTAATTGCTCAGAGGGCATTGAGAAGTCCAGCACATTGCTGTGCATCTGGGGTCAATGTAGGCCAGATGATTTCCTTCATAAAGGACATTAGTGAATCAGAAAGGCTTTTAACAACAACAACAACAAAAACAAAAGTTGCTGGAAAAGCTCATCAGGTCTGGCACCATCTGTGAAGAAAAATCAGAGTTAACGTTTCTGGTCCGGTGACCCTTCGTCAGAATATCATAAGGGCCACCAGATCCAATATGTTAACTCGAATTTTTTTTTTCACTGATGTTGCCAGACCTGTTGAGCTTTTCCAGCAACTTCTGTTTTTGTTCCTGATGTACAGTTTTTTTTTTGGTTTTTATTTGGTTTCTAACAACATTGACAAAGCTGAGGGTTATCAAATCAGCCATGATCTCTTTGAATGGCTGAGAACTCTTGATGGGCTGAATGGCCTACTTCAGCTCCTATTATGTTGGTGTTATGGAGTGGGTCAATCTGAGACAGGTAAAGTTCAATGCAGAGATGTGTGAATTAATACACTTTAACGCAGAAGAACAGCTTCAACAGCATCAACAGCTTTGAATTGAATTCAAATTTCATTATTTGCAATAGAAGGATTTAAACCCAGGTGCCCAGAACGTTCGTCTGAGTTTTAAGATTGGTTGGCTAATGATATTATCACCATCCCACCACCTCCTTTTTGAAAACTTTGATCTAATCTCTCCTCAGCCTTCTCCTATCCAAGAAAAACAGTCCCAGCTTCTCCAGTACATCCTCATAGCTGATGCTTCTCATTGTAGAATCCCAACAGTGTGGAAGCAGCTCATTCAGTCTGTACCAATCCTCCAAAGAGCATCCAACCCAGACCTACAACCCTAACCCTAACCCCATAAGTCTGTATTTCCCATGATTAATCCACCTAACCTCCACGTCCCTGGACACAATGAGCAATTTGGCATGGCCAATGCACCTAACCTGAACATCTTTGTGGGAGGAAACCGGAGCACCCGGAGGAAACCCACACAGACACGGGGAGAACATGCAAACTCCACGCAGACAGTCACCAGACTCTGGAATCAAGCGTGTGTCCCTGGTACTGTAAGGGAGCAATGCTAACCACTGAGTCACCATACCTCCCTCCCTGGGACCACTCTTGTTACCTCTTCTGCACTCTCTTGAACGAATTTGCTTTCTTCCTATCGTGTGGCACCCACAGCTCCACAGACAATACTCCATGAGAGGTTAAGCCAGTATCTTAGATAAGTGTAGCATACCATCCTTGCTCTTGTACACCCCTATTTATGAAACAAAGAATATTGCATGCTTTTTTCTTTTCACAGTCCTCTCTAACTGTACTGCCACGATTAGTTGATTATGCCCATGTACACTCAGGTTTCCCTGCACCTGTGCTCTATGGCAAGATGGTAGTATAGTGATACTGTCTCTTGACTAGTAAGCTGGAGACTCAGGTTAATGTTCTGGGGATGTGGGTTTAAATTCCATCATCAAAAAATATGGAATAAAAAGCTAGCCTAATGTGACTATGTGACCACTGCTGATTGTTGTAAGAACGATTTGATTACTAACGCTTACTAGGAAAGAAAATGTGGTTAGCTCTTAACCGCCCTCTGAAGCAGTTAGGGATGGACAATAAATGCTGGCCAGGTCCATGACACCCAGATTCTGCAGATGAACCCTAAAAAAAATCCTTTTGAATAGTATTCTTCATTATATACTGTCTGTCTATGTTCTTCTGCATTAAAGTGTCTCAATTCACACATCTCTGCATTGAACTTTACCTGTCTCAGATTGACCCACTCCATAACACCAACATAATAGGAGCTGAAGTAGGCCATTCAGCCCATCAAGTGTTCTCAGCCATTCAAAGAGATCATGGCTGATTTGATAATCCTCAACTCCACTTTCCTGCCTTTAACCTATCATTGTGAATATTCTTAATGACCTAGCCTTGACAACCTCCTGTGGTAAAGAATTTCATAGATTTACACTGTCTGAGACAAAATTCCTTCTCTTCTCTAACTTAAATGTATGACCCCTTAATCTGAGATTGTGTTCTCTGGTCCTAGACTCTCCCAAAAGAGGAAAGGATCTTTGCACAGCTACCCTATCAAGTCCCCAAAGAATCTTGTATATTTTAATAAGTTCGCCTCTCAATCTTCTAACCTGAAACCTACTCAACTTCTCCTCATAAGATAGTCCCTCCATTACCTGTATCAGGTTAGTGAACCTTCTCTGATCTGCTTCCAAAGTCAATACTTTTTCCCTCAGATACAGTATTATACATGTGATCTAATTAGCTCCTTATAAAAAGCATAAGAACTAAGAGATATCAAGAACTGCAGATGCTGGAGTCAGAGATAAGACAGAACGGAGCTGGAGGAACACAGCAGGCCAGACCTGAGGAGCAGGGAAGTTGATGTTTCGCGTCAGGCCA
>NC_063337.1:8241615-8251909 GCF_021869965.1 Rhincodon typus | reverse complement strand
ATGTTTCGCGTCAGGCCAGACCTGAGGAGCAGGGAAGTTGATGTTTCGGGTCAGGACCCTTCTTCAGATTTTCTGAAGAAGGGTCCCAACCCAAAATGTCAACTTTTCTGTTCCTCTGATGCTGCCTGGCCTACTGTGTTCCTCCAACTCCACACTGTGTTATCTCTATTTATAAGAACTAGGAGCAGGATTAGGCCATTCAGCCCTCGAATCTGCTCCGCCATTTGATACGATTATGTTTGATCTCATCTCAGCCTCAATTTCACTTTCCTGCCCACTCTCCATAACTCTTCAATCTACTACAAATTAAAAATTTGTCTGTCTCCTCCATAGATTTATTCAGTGTCCCAGAGTCCACCACATTCTGGGGTAGTGAATTCCACTGACTTATGATGTTTTCAGAGAGTAATTTGCTCCTCATTTCAGTTGTAAATCTGCCATATCTTAGCTCAAAACTATAACTTCTCATTCTAGATTGCCCCACAAGATGAACCTTCTGATCTATGTCTACTTTGTCAGTCCCCCTTAGCATCTTATGCACCTTAATTAAATCTGCCCAGCCACGATCCTATTAATTGACAGAACAGGCTCAAGGGCCGAATGGCCTATTCCTGTTCCTATTTCTAGTGGTTTTATGGTCTCCTTCTAAACTCTGGTGAGTATAGGTCTAAACTGCTTAATCTGTCATCATAAAACAAACCTTCCATCTCAAATTAATCTAATCAACATTCTCTGAACTACCTCAAATACAATTTCATTCTTCCTTAAGTAAAGGGACCAAAACCGTATGCAGTACTAAGATTTGGTCTCATCAAAGCTTTTTACACTTGAAGCAACACTCCCCTACTTTTATGGTCTGTTTCTTTAGCAATAAATGCCAAAGCTCTATTTGCCATCCTTATTACCTGTTATACTTGTATATTCGTTTTTTGCGATTCATACGTGAGAACACATAGATCACCCTGCGCCGAAGCATTTTGAAGCTTCTCTCATATAGATAATAAGTTGTCTTTCTATTCTTCTGACCATAATGGATAACACTCAAACTTGTCCACGTTAAACTCCACCTGTCAAATTTTTCCCTGTTCATGTAATCTATCCATCTCCATTTGTGATTTTCTTCTTCGTTGCAACTTACTTTCCCACCTATTTTAGTGTCATCTGTAAATCTGGCTATAGCACATTCTGTTCCTGCATCTAAATCATTAACACAAAGTGTAAATATTTGGGGCCTAAGGACCGAACCTAAGGCATCTCATTAATTAAAGCTTGTCAACCAGAAAAAGACCCCTTTATCCCAACTTTCTGTTTTCTATTAGTTGGCTAATCTTCTATCCAAGCTCAGACATTACCCCTAACCCTGTATGACCTTACCTTCAATCTTTTGTGGGCACTTTATCGCATGCCTTAGTTTTAGCAAGACTTCCCTTTCTTGTCATATTCCATTCTTTTTGAAATAGTGGACAAAATTTTATTTGCCTTTCTTATTATTTGCTTTACTTGGATGTTAATTTTATTTGTAATTCATGCAAGAGGTTCTCCAAGTCCCTCCATGAGGTACAATAGGCCAAATGGCCTCTTCCCATGTCATCCCATCATCACATGAAGCTCTTTCCTCAAGGTCAGGGAGAGAAGGTAGAGCAGGGGCTGACTCTGCAATATTTCTGGTCTTTCTTTTTTATGCTTAGTGCCACAGTCTGTGCCAATGGAAGAACTTTCAAATAGAAGAGGAATTATTTATCTAATGAATCTCCTATCCTAAAAATCACAACTTTGAGGTCTTGCTCATGATCTGAGTCCTCAAAGACCTTGGTGCAAGTGAAGTGGAAACAAATGTTGGGAATGTGCTTTATCCAACGAAAGATTCTTCATGTCAGTTCTGTCCATCATGGAGAGCAGTAGTTTGATAATAGGAATATATTTCAGATAATAGATCACCCGACAGTGCTCTGAAACAACTAATGTGGTTATTGGAGTGTTCAGACTCGCATCAACAAGTCACCAAACCTAAACACAACATCATATTTCTGAGGAGATTCAGCTGAGCCTGATTTGATTTAAGATGTCAAAACATTTCATCTTTCATTTTTGTTTGTGTGTTAGGAGTGATGCTGGTAAACATGTACCGTAATACCCCATGTACAAGCTCCAGGATTTTTTTTGAATGAGAACAATAATCTCTTTAATGATGTGAAAGGGACCTATAAGCAGGCACTGTTCTATATCTGCATCGGTACGGTAACCACTTCTTGGTGAGATGTGGGCTGTGCTGAAAGCATAGTTTTAAAAAATTATTATAGATGGCTCATACATGAAAGAAAAATGGGCCATATGTAATGATTGCGCCTTAGTTCATTTAATCACTGTTGCGACAATTAAATCTAAATTAAAACAGTTTATCAAACAGGAGGCCATCATTTACAAGAAGGTCCCAACTGCACAAAGAAAGACAGCTTATGTTTGCCAGGCTAGGAATCTGTGAGCATCTGAGGCATGCACAAATGAATTAGTAATCATTGACTTTCATAAAAGTCAAGAATATACATCTTCCTTACTTATTTCGCTCTCTAGGTTTTATACTTTGCTTTCTTGACTTCTAATAATCTTGAATGTGCCCTGAAATGTGGCTCCCACAGCAACTTAGGGACAAAAAGGAGGTAATTTCTCACATTTTGTTTGGTCCATCATTCGATTGGGCCCTGGTTGGTCTCTGTCTCAACTCCACTTGCCTCCTTTGATTCTGTGGCCCTGAACAAACAAACTTTTCATTCTTGCAATCCTCTGCTCGGCTTCAGCTCCACAACTCGTTTGGTGGGAATGAGGTTTGGGGCAGGAGAGTTGGATTTGAGTATTCCAGAGATCACGTACCCTTCATGTGAAGACTTACTCCCTAATGTCACCCTCAATCAACTTAGTCCTAATTTCAAGTTTAAGGTTCCTCATTCTAGACTTATCCTGACAGAAGAAAACCATTTCTCCACATCTATGTATGAAATCATTTAACTTATCAAACTCTACATTTAGACCATCCCTCTGCCCAGCAGATACTTCAGGGATTACAGTCTACTCTATTCAACCTCACCTCATACTTTAGCCCCTGTATCACTCTGGAGTCATGTACTCTATTATCTCCTGAAGAGCCACCATTTTTTGTGTGGAAGCCGAGATGGTCAGTGTTGGAATTGGGGACCATTGCAGTGTAATTTAATACTGCTCTGTTATTCAAATACTTCACAACACAATGGCGATTGAACACAAGATGCTCTTTAATTCTGAGAACAAAACTGCATGCCAATAATCACTGTCTACATACTGATTGGAATAATCAATTGAAGGTCAGAGTTTAAAAACTAAGAGTGGAAGCAGGCCATTCAGCCCCTTGAGCCTGCTATACCATTTCATATGATCATGGGTGATCTCATCTCAGCCTCAACTCCACTTTCCTGCCCACTCGCCGTAAACTTTCAACCCCTTACTAATTAAAAATCTCCTCCTTAAATTTAGTCAGTGCCCCAGTATCCACACACACTGGGGTAATGAGTTCCATAGATTCATAATCCTTTGAGAGAAGTAACTTCTCCTGTTTTAAATCTACTACCCCTTATCCTAAAACTATGGCCTCTCGTTCTAGATTGCCCCACATGAGGAAACATCCTCTCTACAACCACTTTGCCAATCCTCTTTAGCATTTTATACACCTCAGTTAGAGCTCATCTCATTCTTCTAAACTCCTATATAGGAATATAGGCCTAATCTGCTCAATCTCTGTTCATAAAACAAACCCCTCATCTCTGGGATCAACCTTGTGAACCTATTCTGAATTGCTACCAATGTAACTACCTCCCTCCTCATGAAGACTATGTGTCAGATCAGACAGAACCCTCTTACTTCTCTGTGAGAAGATTGTGGGTTCATAAGTCCACTCTGATCTGTTTGTAACCATCAGCTCTGCTAACATTTGGGACAATACTACAGCTTTAAGAGATGCCTTTTACCTTTGTTTTTAATGAAGAGAGATTGCAAGTGGTGATAAGTGGTCTGCTTCAAGCCAATAAAATAAACAGCTTGTGAGGCCTTGTTTTTGTTTCAAAGTAGGAATAATAAAAACCACCTGAATGGGTGGATTCAAGCTCCCACAGAAAGAGGATTTTTAGTTTTAGCTTTCTGCAGATGATGGGGTCTTGAAATTGGGTGGGGAAGCTGTTTTTCCTCTTTCTGTTACAGCTAAAATCTGGGGCTCGCTTCCTGCTGCTGGAATTGCACATGAGACAACCTATTTTACTAAATTTGCCTTTGCCAAGGCTATATTTATGGGATGTTGTTATATTGGAACAGTTACTGTTTAGTAGTTAAATAATCTATTCTTCTGTTAAGTTTTACAATAAAATTAATTTATTCCAAACCATTTGTTTGTTGTATTTTAACTACAGTATGTGAATAAAGTGAGTTTTGCCTCAAACCTAGTAGATTGACCAACTGAGAGACAGTAGGAACTGCCAACTGCTGGACAATCTGAGATAACAAGGTGTAGAGCTGGATGAACACAGCAGGCCAGGCAGCATAAGAGGATAAGGAAAGCTGACATTTCAGAAAATTTTCTGAAGAAGTGTCCAGACCCGAAACATCAGCTTTCCTGCTCCTCTGATGCTGCCTGGCCTGCTGTGTTCATCCAGCTCCACACTGTGTTATCTCAGATTGACCAACTGAATTGCCTTTAAAATAAGAGAAGTTAGGGTCAAGGCTATCTCCTTGACTTGTTTTGGAGGGTTGGTCCGGTCCATAACACATTGTACCTGCTGTGCTCTCACTTTCAGCTTTGCCAGCATTGTATCTGCTGTGCTCGTATCCACTGGGAACATTTGAGATGCCTAGGGTAGATTGACTGTTACCAGTCCTTAGTGGCTTTAGTTGAAGTTACTGATATCATTTGCAAAAGGAAGCTCATCGAAACTCTTCAGCAGAAGAGAGCCTCATTCTTAATTAGCAGCGTAGGTTTATTATATAGTATTTATTGGCTAGTTACATTACATCTGAGATACATGAGAGTATTTTGTAAGACTTCAGGCCAGATTTACCAGACAGTGCACATTACTGTTAGCTCTGTAAATATTAGCTATGAACTAAAAAGACAGGTTAACTCCTGCCTTTATATTTTGATGGTCAGAGATTTTCCTGTGATGTTACTAACTGGCTGAGAAAATATGCTTCCGGACATTTAAGCATTGAGTCCAGGATAACACTCTCATACAGTACTGAGGGAGTCCTGTAATGACAAAGGCATTATTTTTCATTTTGTCTGTCTTTCCTCTCACACCGTCACCCACTATCACACCTACACCGTCACCTGCACTCACACCTACACCATCACCCACTGTCACACCTACAACATCACCCGAACTTACGCCTACACCGTCACCCACTGTCACACCTACACCATCACCATTATCACACCTACACCGTCACCCACTGTCACACCTACACCGTCACACACTGTCACACCTACACCATCACCCACTGTCACACCTACACCGTCACCCACACTCACACCTACACCGTCACACACTGTCACACCTACACCGTCACCCACTGTCACACCTACACCGTCACCCGCACTCACGCTTACACCGTCACCCGCACTCACACCTACACCGTCACCTGCACTGACACCTACACCGTCACCCACTGTCACACCTACACCGTCACCCACACTCACACCTACACCGTCACACAATGTCACACCTACACCGTCACCCACACTCACACCTACACCGTCACACACTGTCACACCTACACCATCACCCACACTCACACTTTCACTTTCACCCACTTTTACACCTACACCATCACCTTCACTCAAAGTTACACCATCACCTATTGTCACACCTATACCATCTCCCGCACTCACACCTACACCGTCACTCGCACTCACACCTACACCATCACCCACTGTCACATTTACACCATCACCCATTGTCACATTTACACTATCACCCACACTAACATTTACGCCATCACCCATGGCCATGAAGTATCTCCAGGCTGTTTTGAAGTGCATGAGTCTGTTTCCCATTTATCGTCACCAATATTTCTTTAACACCAATGATTTATCAGTTATTCCATTCGTGTTTATCGGACCTTACAATGAAATAACTCAAAAGCTGTCAAGCAATTTGGGCAGCCTGAGATCATAAAAGGAGTCATATAACCATTGTTTTTTTTCTTTTTATTTTAAAACATCACCAAGAATTTTCAAAGGGATTTCTGAGAATAAGGAAGCGAATGGGCAAAAACATATGAGCTTGTTAATAAGTTTCTGCAATGCATCAGTGCACACTCATGACTTATGTTGATTTTTCACTGTTCTATTTATTACTTTGGCCTTCACGATGTGTTACCCAATGTGTTAGATTATGTTGCCCATTAAAACATAACTAATGGCACCTGGTTGACATTTTTATCTTCCTTCGTAGTTAGTTATCACATTTCCTCAGCAGTGAAAATGCCTCCCATACTTCTACGACAACATTAAGCTTGAACGATCTTCCTTTGTATTCTCTTAACTGTCTTCCATAGAATTGCACAGTGGTGATGAGTCCATTCCACCCTGGAGAGATGGTTCTGCAATGGGAATGTCACTGGAACAATAATCCAGAGTCCCAGACTAATGTTCTGGAAGGAAAAGCAAATTACCATGAATGCTAGTAAAAGAGAAAGCACTGGAGAAAATCCACAGGTCTGGCAACATCTGTAGAGAGAGAGAGGCACTTGTTGCTTCAAGTCTGACAAACTTGGCATGGTCCCAGAGGGCCATAGAGCTGCTCTCTCAGAAAGAGAGAGAGACGACTGCTGGTGAGTTTAACATGAGGGTCAAGATTGAGAAGGTGATCTTTATTGTGACCTCAGCCAATAAGTGAATCAAGCCTGTGCTGTCGGTAGCAGTCTGAGTTACTAAGCAGTAAACTGAGCCACCCTACCTGACTCATGTTACCTGACCCCACCCCAACCCACCTCACTTCACCCCTCTTCACCTCACCTTTTAAACACACCAGTTTTTTTTCATAACTCATCTTAAAAATATCTTTACTTGTACACTAAAACTAGAACATCCTTCCTAATGGCCTGCCAGGAGTAATCTCTACTATATGGCCAACAGGCATTCAAGAAGACACCTCACCACCACCTCCTGAAGGATGACTAATGATAATGCCAGTCAGCAATGGTCATATTCCGTGAATGAATGATTAGTGTTGACCCCACCTGAGAGAACCTCCTGGGTTGATTAGCTTGGAAACTTTGAGTGGGTGTGAGGAATTAGACATCTTTGCCTGTAGAACCTTATCAAAGTGTGATCCAAGGAGATAATTCATCCAGAAAAATACTTGTGTGACACATGTGTCAAGCATATCAGCCCAGTGATAAAGGTATAGGATCACCAAACAAAATTGTCATTGTCACAACATCATCCCATCTTTGTGTACTCACTAAAACATGCCTTTCTGTATTGAGCATTATGTTCTTTGTTTACTGAAGCATCATGCTCAGACCCAAGCAATTGATCCTTTAACGGTCAATAAAGACATCAATGGTACCAAATTATGTGCTTAAATAAATTGATGACTTTAGTAATCAACAACAATGAACATCAATAGAAGTTAATTTCTTTCTCTCATTGAGATGTCTAACTGGATACCAAAGGCCCATATTTCAGAATTTAAATCCAAGTTGGGAAAGATCAGGAGAGATTACAGGATAAGTAGAGAAATTTGTGTTGCTGAAGCTACTGAACATGGTATATTAAATGTATTACATTTTTTAGTAATATTTCTACATGTTCCCCGTAGGTTCATGGGTGGCTCAGTGGTTAGCGCTGCTGCCACAGAGCACCAGAGACCCGGGTTCAATTCCAGCCTCGGGCGACTGTCTGTGTGGAGTTTGCACATTCTCCCCGTGTCAGCGTGGGTTTCCTCCGGGTGCTCCGGTTTCCCCCCACAGTCCAAAGATGTGCAGGCTAGGTGGATCGGCCAAGCTTAAAGTAGTGCGCAGGGATGTGCAGGCGTGGTTGATTAACCACAGTAAATACAGGATTACTGGAATAGAAGGGGGTCTGGGCCTGGGTGAGATGCTCTTTGGAGGTTTGGTGCAGACTCCTTGGGCTAAATGGCCTCTTTCTGCACTGTAGGGATTCAATGACCCCCTGGAAACTCTTCTTTCACTCCTTCATTCTCATCCCCAATGCTAGACTGATCTTGCAGTCTGCTGCCTTCCTAAAGGTGCAATTGCCCAGTGCCTGAAGGTAGCGGGAAAAGGTAAATAATTGGGTGAGTGGGCATCTTTTGCCACCTCCTCAATTAAATCCTGGGCCAGAAGGTCAGGGGTGACATTCTTGACGTATCATGAATCAAGGCCTTGGCATGGCCAATTGCTGATCTGTATCTGCCATTATCTCAATATGGGGCCAGGAATGGGGGGCCTAAGGGGATCGCCACTGAATGACATACCTCCACCTTTGCCTCTGACTCTCCCTGTACTTGTAAGTACCCCACCCCCACCCTGAGATTCCCCACCTATCCCCTCTCACCGAAAGTGGGCTTACCATCTAATTTGTGCAGCTCCTCATAGCGACACAGTACAGGTTTCAGTCCATACTCTCGAGCTGCCCAGTAGCTGATGGCCTCTGATTGGCCAGCAATCTCAGGCAGGGTGGGGACATGAGTGTCAAGACTGTTGATTGGACATAAACCTCGCAGAACCCAATTCACACTGCAGCAGGGCAGGAAGTTATCCGTCCCTGCCCCAACACTCAGAGCCACAAAGCGTTAAATCCCAACCTATTCAGCTGCCTGCTGCCCCTTTCACCTCCCCCTGAGTTCCTCGCAGGTTGTTCCCTTGGCCTAGCCCTGACTCAATTAGCTCTTCCAAAGTGTTCACCGTTAGAGCTCGCCCCGATGCTTGTTCAGCGAAGTTTCAACCTTTTTCCACATTCTGCTCTCTCTCCCCATTCCCACTAAATTGGTGACGGCCCGGGTTTTCCTTCTGGGATCCATCATCAAGCCAACAGAAGGGTGGAAATCAGCACGATCGAGAACAATGGCTACTCTGGTTGCTGTGGGGTAGGGACTCTGGCTGACGGTTTCCTCAGAGAGAGGTAGAGACCACCAGTGGAGGCCTCAGGGAGAGAGACGTTAGTGAGGAGGGGATGTACGTTCTGGAGCAAAGGCCAGGGTGACTTCCTGATGCATTCAAAAGGCCCCCTTCCTCAAATTTGGGCGTACCCCGTACAATGCAGGATTTGCTGAGTGACCTCCCTGGTTACCAGGCACATGCCTGCTGCTGATTACTTAGTAATACTGTCAGGACAAGGCTTTTAAGGAGACCATCAGTGAGTATCTAAAGCCTTCAATTGGCCGTTTGGGCGAGAAAGTGGCCCACAAAATTTCCTCACGCTCCTACGTTGTACTCTCATTTGTACTGTGAGAATCATAGAACCTCTACAGTGCAGATGGAAACCATTTGTCCCACTGAGTCTGAACTGACCCTGCAGAGACAAGTCTGAGTTTGAGTGTGAGTTTGATTTATTGTTGTCACATGTACCGAGATACAGTGAAAAGTCCTGTTTTGGGTGCTCTGCAGGCAGATCGTACCATACAAATGCATCAGGCTAGCAGAACAGAGTGCAGAATACAGTGTTACAGCCACAGAGAAGGTACAGAGAGAGAGATCAACATTAACATTTGAGACCTCTGTTCAAAAGTCTGATAACAGCAGGGAAAAAGCTGTTCTTGACTCTGTTCAAACTTTTGCATCTTCTACCCGATGGAAGAGGGTGGAAGAGAGTATAACTGGGTTGGGAGGGGCCTTTGATGATGTTGATTGCTTTCCCAAGGCAATGGGAAATACAGATGGAGTCAATGAATGGAAGGCTGGTTTGAGTGATGGACTGGGCTGTGTTCACACCTCTCTGTAGTCTCAGGAAGAGCAGTTGCCAAACCATGCTGTGATGTATTCAAGACAACAAGGTGTAGAGCTGGATGAACACAGCAGGCCAAGCAGCCTCATAGGAGCATAAAGGCTGACGTTTTGGGCCTAGACCCTTCATCAGAAATGGAGGAGGGGAAGGGGGTTCTGAAATAAATAGGGAGAGGGGGGAGGTGGATAGAAGATGGATAGAGGAGAGGATAGGTGGAGAGGAGACAGACAGGTCAAAGAGGCGGGGATGGAGCCAGTAAAGGTGAGTGTAGGTGGGGAGTTAGGGAGGGGGTAGGTCAGTCCAGGGAGGACGGACAAGTCAAGGGGG
>NC_063337.1:8224102-8241215 GCF_021869965.1 Rhincodon typus | reverse complement strand
GACAAGGGAGTCACGGAGAGAGTGGTCCCTCCGGAAAGCAGATAAGGGTGGGGAGGGAAAGATGTCTTTGGTGGTGGGGTCGGATTGCAGATTGCGGAAGTGTCGGAGGATGATGCGTTGGATCCGAAGGTTGGTGGGGTGGTACGTGAGGACGAGGGGGATTCTTTTTTGGTTGTTATTGCGGGGAGGGGGTGTGAGGGATGAGTTGCAGGAAATGTGGGAGACACGGTTGAGGGCGGTGGTTGCCCGAGATGGAGACAGAGAGGTCCAGGAAGGAGAGAGAGGTATTAGAGATGGTCCAGGTGAACTTAAGGTTGGGGTGGAAGGTGTTGGTGAAGTGGATGAACTGTTCGAGCTCCTCGTGGGAGCACGAGGCGGCGCCGATACAGTCATCAATGTAACGGAAGAAGAGGTGAGGTTTAGGGCCAGTGTAGGTACGGAAGAGGGATTGTTCCACGTAACCTACAAAGAGGCAGGCATAGCTTGGGCCGATGCAGGTACCCATGGCCACCCCCTTTGTCTGTAGGAAGTGGGAGGAATTGAAAGAGAAGTTGTTGAGGGTGAGGACGAGTTCGGCTAAGCGGATGAGGGTGTCAGTGGAGGGGGACTGGTCGGGCCTGCAGGACAGGAAGAAGCGGAGGGCCTTTAGGCCATCTGTATGGGGAATGCAGGTGTATAGGGACTGGACGTCCATGGTAAAGATGAGGTGTTGGGGACCGGGGAATTGGAAGTTCTGGAGCAGGTGGAGGGCGTGGGTGGTGTCACGGACGTAGGTAGGGAGTTCCTGGACCAAGGGGGAGAAAATGGAGTCCAGATAGTTGGAGATAAGTTTGGTGGGGCAGGAGCAGGCGGAGACAATGGGTCGACCAGGGCAGTCAGGTTTGTGGATTTTGGGAAGGAAATAGAAGCGGGCGGTGCGGGGTTGGGGAACGATGAGGTTGGATGCCGTGGGTGGGAGGTCACCTGAGGTGATGAGGTTGTAGATGGTTTGGGAGATGATGGTTTGGTGCTCGGGTGTGGGGTCATGATCAAGGGGGCAGTAGGAGGTGGTTTTGGAGAGTTGGCGTCTGGCCTCGGCGATGTAGAGGTCAGTGTGCCATACTACAACTGTGCCTCCCTTGTCCGCGGGTTTTATGGTGAGGTTGGGATTGGAGCGGAGGGCTGCACGTTCTGCAGGGGAGAGGTTGGAGTGGGTGAGAGGGGTGGAGAGGTTGAGGCGATTGATGTCTCGACGGCAGTTGGAGATGAAGAGGTCAAGGGAGGGTAGGAGGCCTTGGGGTGGTGTCCAGGAGGAGGGGGTGTGTTGGAGGCGGGAGAAGGGGTCAGTAGAGGGAGGGTTAGGTTCACGGTTGATTCAGATGTGTTCAGATAGGATGATTTCTATGATGCATCCCCACCTAGACCCTTCCCATTCCCATAACCCCTACATGCTATGGGACAATTTAGAATGACCAATCCATCTAAGACACCTTTGGACTGTGGGAGGAAACTGGAGCACCAGGAGGAAACCCACGCAGACACGGGGAGAATGTGTCTCCTAAATGTGGAATTGAACCTAGCTCCTTGATACTGTGAGGCAGCAGTGCTAACCACTGCACCACCAGGACACCCAATCACAGCCCTTGATACCAAGCTGAGCCTCCAGCCTAACGATCAAGATAATGACTTATTTCACAAAATCAAAATACTATGGATGCTGGAAATTTGAAATAAAAAACAGAACACTGGAAGAACTCAGCAGGGAGAGAGTCATAGAATTAATGTTTCGAGTCTGCAGTGACACTTCTTTACAATCACTTACCCTGCTGTCTCCATCCTCAGTCATCCCTGCTGCAGTCTCAGCTCACTTCTAGGCCTGAAAGTTCCCACATTGTGCTGGCCAGACACCAATCCTGCAGGTCCCACAGGTTGTAGCTCATCCTAAGCTCTGCTGCCCAGATTCAAACTCACATCCCATTAACTCCACAGCCCTGTTCTTGTTGACCTTGGATGCATTATCATCTTTTTTGTATTTGTTCCTGGGAGATGAGCACCAACAGCAAGTCAAGCATTCATTGTCCATCCCAATCTGCTCTTGAGAAGGTGAAAAGCCTTCTTGAAAGATGGCAACCCATGTCAGGGAGATAAAACCAAAACAGCGTAAAATAAAAGCAGTGTGATGGTGAATAAACGTTTTGGTTGTACTGGAGTTCCATTTTTAAGTATTCGAGACGAGACAGACCAGTATGTGTTGTTCCAAACTTTTAATCGAGTTTGTTTTCTAGGCTCGAGGTTTGCTAAAACTGAATGAGTTGCTGAACCATTTCAGAGAGCAGTCAAGAGCCAACCTCATTGCTGGAGATGATTAGGCCAAACCAGGTAATGGCATCAGTCAACCAGGTGGGCTTTTACAACAATTCAGTCGTTCTTAATTTCAAGGGGTTGGTTAGCTCAGTTGGCTGGACAGCTGGTGTGCGATGCCAACTGCACAGGTTCACTTCATGCACAGGCTGAGGACTCTCCTTCTCAACCGTTCCCTTCACCTGAGGCACAGTGACCCTCACGTTAAATCATCATCAGTCATCTCTCTCTCATGAGAGTGCCACCCTCTGGCTTTGTCAGACTATGGGGATTTTGCATTCCAAGTGTTTATTAATGAATTGAATTTCTACCAGCGCTCATGGTGGGATCATGAACCCATATCTCAAGAGAATTAACACGGGCCATGAGGATTGACAATGCAGCAACATTAACCCTGTGCCACCATTTCTGAAATGGATAACCAGCTACTGGGATGAAGCTGGATTCGTAAAGAGGAAGAACTCACTTATGACAGCTATTTGTGTCTTGATAGCCAGAAGCATATCTGGAATGTTATGAGTCTCTGGGGTAATGAAATGTTGGAAATAAAGCTCCATTATAATTGAAGTCATCACAGCAGTTACAGTTTTTAAAAAGATATGTGCAAAATTGCCATCCCACCTGATTTTCAGACCCAGGCTGATAGAAAGGTTGACGGGCCAGGTTTCTATACTCAACAAGAATCACTATTTATTAGATTTAATTGGATTCTAGCTACAGGTAAATAAAGTGAAGCAAACCCCTTCCAAACTCTCCCTTGCACAGACAGACAAATACAAATGGGGAAAGTAAAACACATGGGAAAACCAGAACAATCATTGATCAAAGAAGCAAGCCATTCAGTCCATCAGGTCCATGCCAACCCTCTGAAGGGCATCCCATCCAGGCCCATATCCCCTACACTATCCTTGCAACCCCGCATTTCCCACAACTAACCCACCTAACCTGCACATCCCTGGACACTATGGAGAATCTAGCATGGCCAATCCACATAACCTGCACATGTTTGGACTGTGGGAGGAAATCAGAACACCCAGAGGAAACCCACACAGACACAGGGAGAACATGCAAACTCCACACAAACAGTTGCCCAAGAGTGGAATTGAACTCAGGTTCCTGGAGCTGTGAGGCAGAAGTACTAATCACTAAGCCACCATGCCATTCCATAACCTTTGTGCACAAGATCCATTGGGTTGGCTCTTTCTGATGCAAAGGATTCTCCTTAATATTCCTTTCCATGGATGCTTCCACTGTTTTGCAAAAGGTACAGGATGGCTGTCTCACTTATAAAATTTCTCTGATGCATCAAAAATCGCAAATTGTTGTTTCTGCTGAAAGAAAGATAAACTACTTTTATCCTGTTTTAAAGTGGCTTACTGCAGAGAACTGAGAAAGCATGAGTGAGTTTTTTTTTGCTGCTGCAGACTCGCTGCTTTCTCACCTGGTCTGACCTAACCTCTCTCTCTCTATTCATAGCTCAAGCTCTTCAACTACCTGTCAATCAATCACATGATTGTTATCAGGCAGAGGACCTTTGAAATTGATAATTTACAACACCAAACATCTTCAGTTTCTCAGCTCCAGTGCATCTGCATGTTACTGAAGCCACAGCTAAACAAACAAGATTCACTAAAGGTATCAAATTTGTTGCTTTCAAAGCATGCAATCCATTCTTATAGATCACTGGGTTGCAAACCAGTTTGTTTTCATTTCAGTCCACAGTTTTAAAAAGCACCAGAATAAAAAGAGACAGATTTTACTGGACTGAAAAACTGAAAGGAAAAAAGAACATGCTGCAGAGTCAGACAAATTGCTGTGACTATGAGTTAAGCAATCTCTGAGCAGGAATCTCACAGGATAAAACACATGAGCCGGAGAGAAACTTTACCTCAACAATACAATTCACTCTTGTAACTTGTGCTCTGAAAGCAAAAAACCTGAATGAAATGTAGAGAGAATCCCCAGAAAAAAAGTACACGTACATTTGAGTAAGACAAGCTGAGTTTCACAAAGAAATACAAATACCAGTATGAAAATAATCTTGTTTCTTCATCACATTTTAAAATACTATGCGTGTGTTTGTAAGATTGTGCATGTTTGTGAAATTGTTCGGAACTGTGTGTTTGTGCGTGTACTTTTGCATGTGGTTGTGTGAGAGATTGTGTGTGTGTGTGTGTGCGTGTGTGTGTGTGCACGCATGCGTGCGTGTGTGTGTCTGTGTCTGTATGTCTATTTATGTGTGTGTGTGAGTGTTGTGTGTGAATCTGCATCTGTAATCACATTCTGTCTTTGGTCAGCGTAAGTTTAATCCATTGCACTGTGTGAAGTGACATGAGAGGACTGCAATGGCATGCTTGGGCTTTCAGTTCCACAGCACCTTATCACCATCATTATGATGATGATTTTTCTTCCCATCTTGGAGGGAGCTCTGATCACTTTCAGCTCTGCGGGCAAATACGGCATTACTTCGTAGTCATAAAGCTGAGCAGAAGGTTCATTGCTTTGAGGCAGAAGGGAAATGAATGGTGTTCTAATTTTTGACAGCTAGACCATTGTGCAATGGTGGTGTTCTGAGAATGTTTCACAGAGCCAAATGAAAATTAATCAAATATGATTTGTGAGAGCTTGCTGTAAGAGCTGAGAAGTAGCATTGTCTGGAACTAAGATTGAGATTTGGAACAGTTTCTTCTCTTAGAGGGTTGTGAGTTTTTAGAACTCCTTGTCACAGACAGCTGTGGGCAGAGACCTTCTGTATATTTAAAGTCGAGATAGATATATTCTTGATAATTCGGGGAATCAAGGGTTATGGGAAAAGGGCAGAAAGTAGACATGACGAATATTGGATCAGCCATGATCTTATTGATTGGTGGAGCAGGCTTAAGGTAATGAATGGCCTACTCCTGTTCCTGTTTCTTATGGTCTCACAGTCCTAAAACTCTTTAAGGACCTTCTTCAGTCTGATTTCAGCTATTTCACTTTTGTATTTCTCTCTGTTTAGGAAATTTCTCATTGCTCCACCTCCAACTGCACTCCAGATCTAACTCAACCTGCAAATTGGCAATGATGCCGGTTCCAGGGGTGGGAAACATCAGCGATGAAAAGGATTTGGAGAAGTTAAGTTTCTATCCCTTGGACAAGAGAATTTAGAAGGAAGTTTGATTTTCTCATGCAGTGAGTGGTTGGGGTCTGGAGCTTGCTGCCTGTAGGTTTAATTGATGTATTGAAAAGGGAGGGAAGGTGGTGGTATTATGGTAATCTCCCTATACTAGAAACCCAGAGACTCAGACTAAGGTTCTGCGGAACAAACACAGAGAAAGATGGAGAAACTCAGCAAGTCTGGCAGACTGTGTGGAGAGAGAAACAGAGTTAATATTTTGACTCTGGTGTGACTCTTCTTCAGAACTAAAAGATGTTGGAAAATAGGTTACTTTTTAGACGTTTGACAGAGGAAGAGGAGAAGCAAAAGGGTTGATGTATAGAGGCCCAATGCAAAATTAAATATAAAGAAGAGCCCACTTTCTAACACTTTTCAGTTCGGAAGAAGTGCAGGGTTATGGAGAGAGTGACATGAAGAGACATGCTCACTTGGAAAACCAGTAAAAGTCTAGAGGGCTGAATGGCCTCCTTCTGCTATATTACAATCTGTAATTCAGTGGGTACATTGGTGGTCATTTTCCAGGGTATGTGTGTGTGTACATATATAATTCTGGAACAACCCCTGCAGATTGGAAGGTGGCTAATGTCATTCCAATATTTAAAAAGAGAGGTAAAGAGAAAACAGGGAATTATAGATCAATAAGCCTAAGATCAGTAGTGGGGAAAATTCTCAAATCCATTATTAATGACTTTATAACGGACCATTTAGAAAGCAGCGGCAGGATCAGAGAGAGTCAGCATGGATCTATGAAGGGGAAATCATGCTTGACAAATCTTTTGGAATTCTATGAAAATGTAACTAGTACAGTTGACAAGGGGGAGCCAGTCGGTGTGGCATATTTGAACTTTCAGAAAGTGTTTGCCAAAGTCCCACATAAGAGATTATTGTGCAAATTAAAGCACATGGGACTGGGGGGGAAGTGTGTTGAGATGGATAAGAAACTGGCTGGCAGAGAGGAAACAAAAAGCAGGAATTAATGGGTCCTTTTCAATTGGCAGGCAGTAACTAGTGATTACCTCAGGGATCGGTGCTGGGATCCCAGCTATTCACAATGTATGTTAATGATTTGGGTAAGGGAACAAAATGTAACATCTCCAAGTTTGCAGATGATACCAGGCTGGGTGGGAGGCTGAACAGAGACGAGGATGCAGAGATCCTTCAGCATGATCTGGACAGGTTGGTTGAGTGGACAAATCGATGGCAGATGCTGAATAATTTGGATAAGTGTGATGTTATTCACTTTGGAAGCAAAAACAAGAAGGCAGATTACTACCTGAATGGCTGTAAATTGGGAGAGGGGAGTGTGCAGTGGGACCTGGGTGTCCTTGTGCACCATTTGCTAAAGGTAAGCATGCAGGTGGAGCAGGCGGTAAAGAATGCAAATGGTTTGTTGGCCTTCATTGCGAGACGTTTTCAGTACATGAGCAGGGATGTGTTGTTGCAGCTATACAGGGCCTTGGTGAGACCACACCTGGAATATTGTGTGCAATATTGGTCCCCTTTTCTGAGGAAGGATGCTCTTGCTCTCGAGGGAATGCAGTGAAGGTTTACCAGGCAGATTCCGGGGATGGCGTGTCTGACGTATGAGGAGACATTGACTGAGTTAGGATTGCTTTCACTAGAGTTCAGATGAATGAGGAAGAATCTCATAGAGACCTATAAAATTCTAACAGGACTGGACAGGATAGATGCAGGGAGGATGTTCCCGATGGTGGATGTGTCCAGAGCCGAGGGTCACAGTCTGAGGATTCAGGGTAGACCATTTAGTACAGCGATGAGGAGACATTTCTTCACTGAAAGAGTGGTGAGCCTGTGGAATTTATTACCACAGGAAGTAGTTGACGCCAAAACATTGAATATATTCAAGAGACGGCTAGATATATCACTTCGGGTGATTGGGATCAAAGGTTACAGGGCGAAAGCAGGGTTGGACCAGTGAGTTAGATGATCAGCTGTGATCGTGATGAATGGCAGAGCATGTTCAAGGGGCCGAATGGCCTCCTCCTGCTCCTATCTTTAATTTTTTTGCAGTTTTAATTTTTTTAAAATTTACATTTACTGATTCCTGCACATGTACTTACTTTATCAACAGATCCAGCCATGCACAGGATCACTCGATTTCTGGGGCCAGAATCTACTTACTTGCTACAGAGATGAACATCCACTATCAACATCCTGTAAGTTACTATTGACCAGAAACTCAACTGGACTTGCTACAAAAACACAATGGCTGCAAAAGCAGGTCAGAGGCCAGGAATACTTTGAGTAACTCACTTGCTGACCCACCAAAGCCTGTCCCACCATCTACAAGGCACAAGTCAGGATTGTGATGGAATACTCCCCATTTGCCTGGATGAGTACAGCCCCAACAACACTCAAGAAGCTTGACACCATCCAGGACAAAGCAGTCGCTTGATTGGCATCACATCCACAAAACATCCACTCGCTCCATCACCGACGCTCAGTAGTGGATAATCACTTCAATCGCTACTTCTGGAAGATATCTTGTGTCTCCCTCAGTGAAAACAGACACACAATTATCATTTATCTTCTCTGTCCTTTTTTTTTAAACCATTTTTGTGGGATGTGGGTATCGTTGGCTGACCAGCATTTATTACCCATCCCTAGTTGCCCTTGAGAAGGTGGTGATGAGCATCCTTCTTGAACCGCTGCAGCCCACCCATTTTGGGTTGACCCACAAAGACATTAGGGAGGTAATTCCAGAATTTTGACTCAGCGACAGTGAAGAAACAAGGATATCTTTCCAAGTCAAGATGGTGAGTGGTTTGGAGGGGAACTTGAAGGTGGTGGTGTTCCCATGTATCTGTTGTCCTTGTCCTTCCAGACGGAAGTGGTCATGGCTTTGTAAGGTGTTTCCTGAGGATCTTTGGTGAATTTCTGCATTGCATCTTGTGGATAGTACACACTGCTGCTTCCAATCACAAAAACAATCCTCCACCTTTACCTCCTTGCTGTAAGCTAATTTTGGATCCAGTTTGCCAACTTGTCTAGGATCCCTTGGGCTTTTACCTTTTGGTCCAGCTTTCCATGTGGGCCCTTTTCAAAGACCTTACTGAAGTCCATATAAACCACATCAACTGCACTACCCCATCAATATATTTAGTCACCTTTTTCAAAAAAATGTAATTCAATTAGTCAATCTGCTCTTGGAGGTTGAGATGGGCCCCAGTTCTTGGGGCAGTTTCCTGGCTATTATGGCGGCAGCTGGAGTTTTTTTTTTCCCTTTATTCATTCATGGGATGAGGGTGTCACTGGCTAGGCAGCATTTATTGCACGTCCTTAGAGGGCAGTTAAGAGTCAACCACAATGCTGTGGGTCTGGAGTCACATGTAGGCCAGACCAGGTAAAGATGGCAGTTTCCTTCCCTAAAAGGGCATTAGTGAACCAGATGGGTTTTTTTTCCCAACAATCAACAATGGATTCATGCTCATCATTTCATTCTTAATTCCAAATATTTTATTGAATTCAAACTCCACCATCTGCCCTGATGGGATTTGAACCCAGGTCCCCAGAACATTATCTGGGTCTCTTGTTTTACGGTCCAGTGATAATACAACTAGGCTATTGCCTCCCGTATCAGCAGAAAAGCGGCGGCTTTGGCAGAGGTGATGTTCTGGATCTTGTTATTGGGGGCTGGGGCTGCTTTAACGTGCTTCCTCCTTGGGGTAGTGTCCTCGGGGAATGGTTTGGCAGCTGTGGAATGTGGTGGCTCACTTGTGGCCATTTAGGAAATCAAAAAGCCATTGGCAGAAGTAAAAAATGAAATTTGTCCTAACTTTGCATGATTTATTTCTTTTTATAATTTATGTAATTAAAGTGGCACCAGTTTATGCTGACTTATTCACATTTTACTGTATTTTCATAAATTCACGTAACAATAGCTTACTATTACAAATACTGGAAGTGTTCATCGAATCACAAGGCCAGAAGTGTAGGAAAACAGGAACAGAAGTAGGCCATTCAGCCCCTTTAGCCTGCTCCACTATTTAATGAGATCATGACTGATCTGTGGCATAGCTCCATATACGTCCCTTTGGCCCATTTCCCTTGTTGCTTTTGCTTAACAAAAAATTATCCATCTCAGATTTAAAACTGACACTGATTCTGCATCCACTACCTATTTGTGGAAAACAGTGCCAAACATCTACCACCCTTCGTGCACAGAAGTGCTTCCTAACATCTCCTCCAAAATAGTCTGTCCCTAATTTTTAGACTATGGTCGTAGTAATATTATCCCCAACCAGTGCAAATAGTTTATCTTTATCTACCCCTTCTTGTCCAGTTCATATCTTGAAGACTTCAATAAGATCACCCTTTTAACCTTCTAAAATTAAAGAAAACAGGCCTAATTTGTATAATTTATCCCCATAATCTAATTTCTGAAGTCCAGGCATCATTCTTGTAAACCTACATTGTACTCCCTCCAGTTTCCTTCAATATATCCTTCCTAAGGTATGATGCTCAGATCTGCCCACAATATTCCAAATGGTTTCTAACCAGGGGTTTGTATAACTGCAGCAAACTTCTGTATCTTTATACTCCAGTCCTCTAAATCCAGTTTGAGGGGACACAGTTATTTCTATGCTTATTGTGGATCCACTTTTGAAAGATATCCAGGACAAACCAGGAGAAAATTTCATCAGTTTGAAACCTGGAGAAGTTGATTGCTAATAGTAAGTTTCTGACGTGTAGAAACCAACACAAACAGAAAAGAGATAGCAGGAACTGCAGATGCTGGAGAATCTGTGACAACAAGGTGCAGGGCTGGATGAACACAGCAGGCCAAGCAGCATCATAGGAGCAAAGAGGCTGACGTTTCGGGCCTAGACCCTTCATCAGCTTTTCTGATGAAACTTGAACACATGCACCAACAGGTTCAGGAGCAGCTTCTTCCCTGCTGTTCTTAGAATTAGAGTTGTCTTTATTGTCCTGTGCACTCGAATGAATGCAGTGAAAAGTTTGTAACGTAGCTACTTTGGCACCATCTGAAGTACAGGATACCTAGGTGCAGATACTTAAGTGTTTGTTACAGAACTGAAAGAGTGAAAAGATAGTCCAGCATAGGAATACAAAGACTGTTAAAAAGTACTTGAATTGCTCAAAGTCCAGTAAAAGAATAAAGAGTTACTTTAAAAAAGTACTCAAATTACAGTCCTTTTCACGAAGTCTATGCCCTCTGGGACCCATCTCCCTGGTCAGCCTGGGCTCGGACTCACCTCCCGCGCAGGGTTCCAGCCCGCGATACACCTCCAGGACCCGCCTCCAGGCCTGTCTCTTGGGCCAGCCTGGTCTCAGACTTACCACTTCCATTCCCTCCAGGTAGGTTTAAGAAGTTAAAAGCCACAAGTTGTTTGGGGGGGTGGGGGGCTGCTTGCGGGGTGAAGGAAATACTGCAGAGCAGAGAAGAAAAACAGAAAGAAAAAGGAAAAGGAACTGGCGAAGCAGAGGAGCTCCAGCTGTAGCATTCTACTCTGCTACCATCTTGACTGTTATTAGACTGATGAATGAACTCTCTTAAGTTCAAATAATATTGATTTTGTTTCGTACACCTGTATGATTCTCTCTGCCTAAGCACCCTATGATCTGTACGTCCCTGTTTGCTATGATCTGCCTCTACTGCTCGCAAAACAAAGCTTTTCACTGTGCTTAGGTATATGTCACTACAATGAATCAAATCAAAGCTGTGTGTATATTTTAACAATGCTCATAGAATCCCTACAGTGTGGAAGCAGGCCCTTCGGCCCAACAAGTCCACGCCAACCCACAGAGCATTCCACCCAGACCCATTCCCCTATAACCCATACATCCCTGAACACTACAGGCAATTTAGCAAGGCCAATCCACATAGCCTGCACATCTTTGGACTGTGGGAGGAAACTGAAGCACCCAAAGGCAACACACACTGACACAGGGAGAATGTGCAAACTCCATGCAGTTGCCCAAGGCTGGAATCAAACCCAGGTCCCTGAAGCTGTGAGGCAGCAGTGCTAACCACTAAGCCACAGTGCACACAGCTGTTTTTGTGTGCTTTCTCATTGATGTTGGTGCCACCATATCTACTTTGAGTGAGAAGGTCCGCCATTAGTCTTTTTGACAATACTCTTTCACTCCTGTGACAGACATTTTTCAAGTTTCCAACAACTCAGTTACTTCTGGTTTTGAGAATAACCACATGTCCAGTGTGCTACAAAAAATCAAGCTTGACAGATTCATGCTGTCTGTAGCCGTCCTACCATTCTGACTGGTTAGGATTCAAACTCGAAGACCCCACAGGAGCATACATTATCATGATTGGTGACATTGAGTATGTCCAGCGCTATCCGTCGTATTTCCTGGATTTGGATTTCCTGGATGCTGCTCTGTCAACACATCAATTTCACCAATTTCACAAAATTTGCAACGGTTGCCAACTGCAATCCTCACTGGAGATGAAAGGACTAGAAGCAGATGATAAATTCATTGCCATAATATCAAACCTAATCATTGCATAATGCAAAAAAATGACAATTTAGACAATGTGACAACCTTAAAGCAGTCTACAAAGACATCGTTACAGACAAGCATCCACTTCCTATGCTCTGATATCTGAGAGCACATGCTGAAATAATGGTAATTTCACTGCATTTGTAATCCTGAAACCAATGCAAACATTCTGGGATATAGGAACATAAGACCATAAGAGATAGGAGCAGAAGTGGACCATTCAGCCCATTGAGTCTGCTCTGCCATTCAGTAAGACGATGGCTAATCTGATAATCCTGAATTCCTCTTTCTGGCATTTTCCCTGTTAACCCTTGATTATCCACTTCCTGATTAAAAATCTTTGCTACCTCAGCCATGAATTCAAAATTTTATGTAGATGGTTGGTGGAATTTAAATTCCATTCATAAAATAATTGGAATACAAGCTAGACTTGGTCATGTTGACCATGAAAATATAATATTATGATTGTAAAAGCCTATCTAGTTCACTAATCGTGTTTCAGGAAGGAAAACTGTTGTCTTTCCCCCAACTATTATAGAGTCATAGAGTCATACAGCATGAAAACAAATCTTTTGGTCTAAGCAGTCCATGCTGAACATAATCCCAAATTAAAGTAGTTCCACCTGCCTGTTCCTGGCCCATATCCCTCCAAACCTTTCTTATTAATGCACTTATCTAAGTGTCTTTTCAATGTTGTAATTGTACCCACAATCTCTCTCAGGAAGTTCATTCCACATGCGAACCAGCCTCAGTGTAAAAAAAAAATTGCCTCTCATGTCTTTTTTAAATCTTTCTCCCTTCATCTTAAAAATGTGCATCCTAGTCTTGAAATGCCCCACCCTAGGGAAAAGACAACCACCATCAACTCTATCTGTTCCCCTTAGTATTTTATAAGGCTGCTTCTGAACCTCATACACTCAAATGAAAAAGATCTCAGCCTATCCAGCCTTTCTTTACAACTTAAGCCTTCCATAGCCAGCAACATCCTGGTAAATCTCCTCTGAAACCTCTCCAGCTTATTAACAACCTTTCTATAGCTGGGTGACCAGAACTGGACATAATACTCCAGCAGAGGCCTCACCAATGAATCCACAGCAATGTGCTTGACTCTTAATTGCCTTTTGAAATGGTCTAGAAAGCTATGCAGTTCACAGGTACTTAACGATGGGCACAAATGCTGGGCTTGCTAACAATCCCTTCATTATATCATTTGAAAACAGAATAAACAAGAACAATCACATTATTTCCCAACTCCCCAACATTTACAAATCTTGAGATGCAACAGATCTATCTCCACATTCCTCTTGGAGAAGAATGCCAACATCTTACAGCTTCTGTTATTCCAAAAGATTTGTTGCAGTGCCAGAGAATGCCCTCTGATCTAAGGTCTGCAGCTAATACCTTCCAAAACATCACTTCTTCAGTCTCGTCAGATGTTGAGGGGATGGTTAATCTACTTGACGATGTTGTTGTCCATGGAAGGGGAAGAAAACAGAACATGATCATGGCTCAGTGGTTATCACTGCTGTCTCACAGCACCAGGGACCAGCCTCGGGTGACTGTCTGTGTGGGGTTTGCACATTCTCCCCATGTCCGCGTGGGTTTCCTCCAGGTGCTCTAGTTTCCTCCCACAATCTAAAGATGTGCAGGTTAGGTAGATTGGCCATTCTAAATTACCCGTAGTGTTCAGGGATGCACAGGTTCGGCAGATTCACTACATGAAATGCAGGGTTACAGAGATAGTTTGGGTGGGTCTGATGTACTTTGGAGGGTCAGTGCAGCCTCAACAGGCCAAATGGCCTCTTTCTGCTCTGTAGGGATTCTATGATCACAGGTTATTAAGGATGCTCATTCAACTCACACAACACAGTTTGATGTTTAACAAATCTGGTATTCAGTTATGAATTGCTATATAGAATTCAACAGAATCTGTGCAGTTTACAAAACACTCAGTGAAAAGCCTCTTAAACCATGTCCTGCATCTCTATAGCCATTGTCATGGCAACAACTCCAGCTGATTTTTTTGGGAGAAGTTTAAGGAATCAATGTGCTTTTTTTTTGCATAGTATTCATGGTCTATGTGGAATATAGCCAGAGATGGCTAGAACATCACTTCAGCCATTGATGCTCTAGCTAGGTTTATAAAATGGGGTTTGCCAGACGCTATCGCTACGAATCACAGATGCAATTTGTTACCGATCAGTTCACAGAGCTTCTAGCAAGTTATTGAATTCACCGTCATCTGACATCACGATACAACCATCAATTGAATGGTGGGATTGAATGATTTAACAGGTTGGGAATTGACAATATGTCAAAGGGAAACCATTTGAAATGTCCATTCATTTCCTTGATAACACGGACTTCCTGATTGAAAAGATAGCAACCAAACTTATGATTGGTCATAGCTTTGGCCTGCCACTGACAATTCTCAAGCCATTGCTGCCATTCAATGTGAATGTCTCAGTGAAAGTGAAGGAAATCGTAAAGAGCCAAAGGCAAAGCTAATGAGTGAACACATGTAAAGGAATTACAATTTGAGGTGGCCATGATGTGGATGTGCCAGTGTTGGACTGGGGTGGACAAAGTTGGCAGTCACATCTTTTTTTCTTTATTCATGCACAAGATGAAGGCATCGCTGGAAAGGCCAGCATTTGTTGCCCATCCCTAATTGCCCAGAGGGCAGTTAAGAGTCAACCACTTTGTTGTGGGTTTGGAGTCACATGTAGGCCAGACCAGGTAAGGATGGCAGCTTCCCTCCCTAAGGACATTTGATTTTCCGACAATTGATTCATGGTCATCATTAGACTCTAAATTCCAGATATTTATTGAGTTCAAATTCCACCATCTGCTGTGGCAGGATTTGAACCCGGATCCCCAGAACATTGTCTGGGTCTCAAGATTAACAGTCCAGCAATAATACCACTAGGCCATCGCCTCCCCATAAGAATCAGCACTGAGGAAGGGTCACCGGACCCGAAGCGTTAACTCTGATTTTTTTCTTCGCAGATGCCACCAGACCTGCTGAACTTTTCCAGCAACTTCTGTTTTTGTTCCTGATTTACAGCATCCGCAGTTCTTTCAGCTTTTTATAGAGTTAGCAGCTAGTTGTTCATGCTGCTAGAAGCATGTAAACACTATGAATAAATTGCTTACTTAAACCTGTATGGCCACCTCTGCTCCAACCATAACGTGTTCAACATGGACCCTTTTCCTTTTGTAAAGACCATATGTTTTCATTTTGCTTTATTTTAGTTTGTAGACTGAATTGGGAAAATGACTATTTTACAACAAAGGACTGAGGAAGGAATTGTAGAACTTTAAAAAGCAAGTTAGTGAAACTTAGTCATAATTTGTCTTACACTATTGCTTTGCAAGTAGTGGAGAAAAGTGTAAATCGACAGTATGGCACTGGAGCATGCGTATGAAGTGAATTTTGGCTGGCAACAAGTAGCTGATCGGTTTGTCGTGGATGTCAAAGGTCATGACCCTGGTGACAATTCACTGCTCGGTTCCTGTGTGGATGGACAAGTTGAAAGTGAATGATACAGTGAAGAAGCTCCCAGACCTCTGGAAGGGGAAGTAATGTATCCCTCACTCTCCAGTTAAATACTGAAGCTAAAGAAAGCCCATTGTTTTATCCCACCAGTTGCTACAAGCTTTTAACAAATAAATCAGAGACTTTATAATTTGTGAAGCAGTGACACTGTGCCTCCTGTGAAGAACTGAAAGGACTCAAAGGAAAAGCTCAGGAATGACAAAATGAGTGATGAAGGCAGGATGGTGGATGTTGTCTACACAGACTTAAGCAAGGCCTTTGACAAGGTCTCACATGGCAGGCTGATGCAGAAAGTGAATCACATGGGATCCGTGGTGAGCTGGTAAGATAGACATGGAACTAACTTAGTGATCAAAGACAGACAGTAGCGATGGAAGGCTGTTTTTTCTGACAGGAGATCTGTGACCAGTGGTGTTCACAGGGATTAGTGCTGGGAGCCCTATTGTTTGTAATATACATAAATGATTTTGAGAAGAATGTAGGTTGTCTGATTAGTAAGATTTTGGGCAACACAAAAATTGGGGGCTAATGAGGAGGATTGCCAGAGGATACAGTGGGATTTAGTTAGGCTGGAGGCTTGGGCGGAGAAATGGCAGATGAAATGTAATCTGGACAAATGTGAAGTGATGCATTTCAGAAGGTCTAATGCAGGAGGGAAGTATACAGTAAATCACAGAACTTTTAGAAACATTAATGTACAGAGCAGTCTAGGCGTACATATCCGCAGTTCCCTGAAAGTGGCAACACCAGTGCATAAGGTAGCAAGAAGGCATATGGCATGATTACCTTCATTAGTTGGAGTATAGAGTATAAAAATTGGCAAGTCATATTGCAGTTGCACAGAAGTTTAGTTAAGTCACTTTTGCAATATTGTACACGGCTCTGGTCACCGTACTATCAGAAGGATGTGGAGGTTCTGGAGGGTGTACCGAAAAGGTTTACCAGGATGTTGACTTGCTTGAAGGACATTAGCTATAAGGAGAGATTGGACAAACTTGGTTTGTTTTCACTTGAACGTCAGAGGCTGAGGGGCGATCTGATAGAAGTTTACAAAATGATGAGAGACATGGGTAAGATGGATAGTCGGAGTCTTTTTTTTTCCAGGAGAGAAATGTCAATTACTAGGGAACAGAGGTTTAAGATAAAAGAGGGAGAGTTTGAGCGAGGTGGGAGAGACAAGTTTTTTACACAGAGGATGCAAGTATCGGGAATGCACTGCCAGAGGAGATGGTGGAGGTGGATACAACAACAACATTTTAACAGGGCATCTTGATAAATACATGAATAGGTAGGGATTAGAGGGAGACAGACCACATAGAGGCAAAAGGTGTTTTAGTTTAGAAAGGCATCATTTGTCAGCACAGGCTTGGTGGGCTGAAGGGCCTGTTCCTGTACTGTAGTCTTCATTGTTCTTTGAGCTGAAGGACTTGGGAAATCAAAGGAATCCTTCCATTCAATCCTGGTAACAATGTCCCCATTATTTTTTTCTTTCCATCCAAACTTAAAGGTATTTTGTGTGTGTGTGTGTGTGTGTGTGTGTGTGTGTGTGTGTG
>NC_063337.1:8165796-8224002 GCF_021869965.1 Rhincodon typus | reverse complement strand
TGTGTGTGTGTGTGTGTGTGTGTGTGTGTGTGTGTATGAGAGATTGTGTGTGTGTGTGTGTGTGTATGTGTGTGTGTGAATATGTGTGAGTGAGTGTATGTGCGTGTGTGCGTGTGTGTGTGAGAGAGTTTGTGTGTGTGTGTGTGTGTGTGTATGTGTGTGTGTGAATATGTGTGAGTGAGTGTATGTGTGTGTGTGTATGTGTGCGTGTGTGTGTGTGTGAGTGAGTGTGGATGGGAGGATTTAACATTTAAGCTTTAACCAGTGGAATGATATGTCGACGTCTCATAATTGGTAACCTACTGTTAGAATCTATTTATTTGTAATAAGCAATTGTTCTCGTTAGGTATGGAAAACAGTGCTGTGTTTTCAGTTAACTTCAGTCTATCAGGCAGCATGGTGACTTAGTGGTTAACACTGCTGCCTCACAGCGCTAGGGACCTGGGTTCAATTCCACCCTCAGGTGACTGTCTGTGTGGAATTTACACATTTTCCCTCTGTCTGTGTGGGTTTCCTTTAGCTGCTCCGGTTTCCTCCTCCAGTCCAAAGATGTGCAGATGAAGGTGGATTGGCCATACTAAATTGGCCCATAGGGTCCAGGGATGTATAGATTGGGTGGATTGGCCATGAGAAATGCAAAGCTAGGGTAGAAGGGGTGAGTCTGAGTGGATTACTCTCCAGAGAGTTAGTGTGGACTTGTTGGCTGAATGGCCTGTTTCTACACTGTAAGGATTCTATGACAAAATAAATTGGGGACTTTGAGCACTTCAATTGTTTTTAAACTTTTGTGATATCTATGGGAACAGTTTTGAAGAAGAGTTATTGGACCCAAAATGTTATCTCTGCTTTCATTCCACAGAGGCTGCCAGACCTGCTGCGTTTTTCCAACAAATTTTATGTGATTTACAGTATCCACATTTCTTTGTACCACCTCTGTCTCTATGACCTTTGCCAATCTTGCTGGCAACAGAGTGAGGGATAATGACAATGGAAAATGCTGGAGAAACTCAACAGGTCTGGTAGCATCGTGATCCATGGAGAGAGAAATAGAGTTGACGTTTTGCGTTTTTATTTTACTTTGTGAAACACTAAGTAGGGGGGCATTTTCCCCAAGTTGAGGATTTAACAGTTTACCTTACAATAGGTATAAGGATAAAGATATTAAGGGATGTGGACCAAAGGCACGTAGGCCACAGATCAGCCATGATCTCATTAAGTAGTTGAACAGGCTTAAGGGGCTGAATGGCCTACTCCTGTTGTTCTTCTCCTAATACTTTACAGCAATAATGAACGGTCTCAAAATAATGTTTACATATCAGAATTTTGTCTATTTTTTGGGCGGCCATACCTTCGAAAAAACGACACGTTCTAGACCAGGAGATAACCAGGTGTGATAGCAGGGATGAAGAAGCTTTGGTCAGTTGGACGATTGAGATCTAAAACCTTGTTCACCTTCAAGCAAAGCAAGTTAAGAAGAGATACATTGGAAATATTGAAAATTCTGAAGGGGGTTTTGATAGAGTCACAGAGGAAAAATCGACAGAAGTGCAGTAGACAGAACTTACTCGATGAACATCATTGGCAAAAGGATCACATGTGTGCGAGAAGATTGTTTTGATGCAATGAGTTGTTAGGAATTTTGAAAGCAAGTGATGTGGAAGCAGATTCAATTGTAGAAGGGAATTGAATAAATAATTAAAAAGGAGAAATTTGCAGGACTGCAGGGAAAGAGCAGGCTCAGGGAGGAAGGAAGAATAAAGCTGATTGAATAGCTCGTTTGAAGAGATGATGTATGTGCAATGGGCCAAATGACCTCTTTTTGTGCTGTAAAATTCTATCAATTGCAGAAACATGATGTAATAAAAGCACAGATGCTTCTCCTTTGTGTTAAATCCATACAATTAACATCACCAGCATTCATTCATCAACTCTGTTGATTTTAAATGCATTAAGAAACACAACTTAATTTCAAATGGAGCAACACTAGCCCTGCAGAGGAGTTGGGAATGCGAAACACACTTCACAACCTGCCTTGCTATTTGTGGCAGGCTGTATGTGTTTGTGTTTATTTCACTGCATAATAATGAACCGTCTTCAGGTCCTCAATCACAGTGTGTCAAGGGCAATGCAGAATCAACATATTTCTTAATAACTCATATCAGGAGGAGTTATATTTCAGCTGGCACTGTGGAGGAAGGAATGTTTTCCAGGGGTCAACAGTCAATGGCAAAGGTACTTATACTCATCGCACTAATTAAGAGGGTGAATACAGTGGCAGATGTATCCTGTTTTCTTCATTAAAACAACTGGTTGACGAGTCTCCTCCAGCAGTTCAAACCTGCCTCTTCTCATTCTGATGAAGGATCACCGGACCCGAAATATTAACTCTGATTTTCTCTTCACAGATGCTGCCAGACCTGCTGAGCTTTTCCAGCAACTTCTGGTTTTGTTCCTGCCTCAGTGGAGCTCAGCAGGGCAGTTTCTTTAAATCCTCGTCCAGTCATGTTAGAAATGAGCAATAACCTCCTTGTGGCGGTGATATGGGAGCTTTCTCAATGACCTGTTTGTTATCTGGTATAACAAAGTGTAGAGCTTGATGAACACAGCAGGCCAAGCAGCATCAGAGGAGCAGGAAAGCTGACGTTTCGGGCCTAGACCGTTCTTCTGTTTATGGTAGCATTGTACAATCTGAGCAGAAGACCTCAATGGACAACTCCCAACGTTGGTCCCAGCCAGGATGCTGCCTGGACTGGAGGGCAGGTCTTATGAGGAAAGGTTGAGGGAGCTAGGGCTTTTTTCATTGGAGCGAAGAAGGATGAGAGGTCACTTGATAGAGGTGTACAAGATAATGAGAGGCATAGATAGAGTGGATAGTCAGAGACCTTTTCCCAGGGTGGAAATGACTATTACAAGGGGGCATAGTTTTAAGGTGATTGGAGGAAAGTATAGGAGAGATGTCAGAGGTAGGTTCTTCACACAGAGAGTGGTGGGCGTGTGGAATGCGCTGCTGGCAGTGATAGTGGAGTCAGATACTTTTGAGACTTTTAAGCGACTCTTGGATAGGCTGTTCCTATTTTTGGTGGTCTTCTATATTATGAGGCTTGGATCTTAATCTCCACTGGCATAGCTCATCCAAGATGCAGGATCAGGTGAAATGAATAAGTGAAGGTGATTTGGAGAAGTGGAAAAGAATTAGAACAGGCCTTCAGCTCATTCATAGTTGTATATGGCCTTTACTTTTTAACTATTCCTTCACGTTAATTCAATAATGTAGAGTTAAATAACAAAGTACAGGGAAAATTGAGAAGGCTAGGAGTGGAATTACTTGGACAAGAAATTTTCTTCGGCATGCAAGTTGATATGTTGGAAATCCCATTACTTAGTCATTACAACCCCATCCCAAGTCGGAGGTTAAAATTACAGCATGATTCTCTCATGCAAGAAGTTTCTGCTGTGAATGTAGATAAACAAAGAAGCATATGTTTAACTAACACCTTCCAAGACTTCAACATGTTTCAATGTGCCCTGCAAACCTGACACTAGAAAGTGGGACTAGTGTCGATTTAATGTATTTTTGATGGTACAGACTTGATGGACTGTATGATTCTATGATTCAAGCAATGTGGTTTGAAATTTATTCGTTGCTGTATTATATGAAGCATGGCAACCCATTTGTGCAGAACAAGATACCATAGACAATAATGAGATGATGCCCAGATAGTTTGTTTGTATGATGCTGGCTGAGTGATGAGTGCTGTCTAGAGCAATCAAAACAGCTCCCCTGTTCCTATCAAAATGGCACCAATGTACCTTTCCCAACCACCTGGCCTTGAGTTTAGCGGGTCATGCAGAATAAGTACCTCCAGTGAGCACAGAATCCCTTAGTATTCCTCTGTACGTTCACATCCCTGGGTTAGCCTAGATCTTAGAGCCATAGGGTTATATGGCACTGAAACAGATCCTTTGTTCCAATTCATCCATGCTGATCAAACACCCCAATCTGACCTAGTCCCATTTGTCAGTATTTGGCCCATATCCCTCTAAACCCTTCCAATTCATACACCCAACCAGATGCCTTTTAACTGTTGTTATTGTACCAGCCTCCACCACTTCCTCTGGCAGCTCAATCCATACACCACCCTCTGTGTGAAAAAGTTACCCCACAGGTCCTTTTTAAATCTTTCCCCTCTCACCTTAAACCTATGCCCTCTAGTTTTTGACTCCCACACCCTAGGAAAATAACCTTGGCTCTTAGTCCTATCCATGCTCTTCATGATTTTATAAACCTCTATAAGGTCAACCCTCAGCCTCAGATGTTCCAGCCTTTTTAGCCTCTCCCTAATAGTTCAAACCCTCCAGTTTTGGCAAAATCCTTGTAAATCTTTTCTGTACCGTCTCAAGTTTAACAATATCCTTCATATAGAAAGGCAACCAGAATTGTACGCAGTATTATAAAAGTGGCCTCACTAATGTCCTAAAGTGCTCCCACGTGACATTCCAACTCATATACACAATGTTATGACCAATGAAGGCAAACATACCAAATGCTTTCTTCACCACGCTGTCTGTCTGTGATTCCACTTTCAAGGAACTATGCACCTGCACCCCTAAGTTTCTTTGTTCAGCAACACTCCCCAGGGCCCTACCATTAACTGTGTCAGTCCTGCACTGGCCATCCTGTGTCCGACATTAGAGAGCTCCCATGGAGCTATGACTGACAAGGATTGGTGGCAGGAAAAGTGAAGCAAACATTTGACTGAAGAAGCTTCAGTCATCAAGGAACACAAGTAGATACATCGTATCTACATCGGGGAAACCAAGCGGAGGCTTGGGGACCGCTTTGTGGAACACCTACTATCGGTTTGCAACAAACAACTGCACCTCCCAGTAGCGAACCATTTCAACTCCCCCTCCCATTCCTCAGACGACATGTCCATCCTGGGCCTCCTGCAGTGCCACAATGATGCCACCCGAAGGTTGCAGGAACAGCACCTCATATTTCGCTTGGGAACCCTGCAGCCCAATGGTATCAATGTGGACTTCACAAGCTTCAAAATCTCCCCTCCCCCTACCGCATACCAAAACCAGCCCAGCTCGTACCCGCCTCCCTAACCTGTCCTCCCATCTATCCACTCCTCCCACCTCAAGCTCCACCCCCATCTCCGACCTACTAACCTCATCCCGCCTCCTTGACCTGTCCGTCCTCCCTGGACTGACCTATCCCCTCCCTAACTCACCTTTACTGGCTCCACCCCGCCTCTTTGACCTTTCTGTCTCCTCTCCACCTATCTTCTCCTTTATCCATCTTCTATCCGCCTCCCCCTTTCTCCCTATTTATTTCAGAACATCCTTCCCCTCCACCATTTCTGAAGAAGGGTCTAGGCCCGAAACGTCAGCTTTCCTGCTCCTCTGATGCTGCTTGGCCTGCTGCGTTCATCCAGCTCTGCACCTTGTTATCTCAGATTCTCCAGCATCAGCAGTTCCTACTATCTCTGTAACAAGTAGATAAGCTTATGTTTTATATGCCAAAGATACATCTTGCAATGGTTGTGAAACACTGTTGTCTCCTTGCATAGAAGAAAGTAATAATCACTTTGACAACTTTATGCTGGACTAATTAGCATCAATCAGCTGTCTTGCAATTACCTTCCTTTTCTGTTCAACCACAGGACATAGCAACCTTTTAACCAAATCTCTGCAGACGGTCGCAGGTGGAACATTTTGATTTGAAGGAACTAGACTAATAAATATCCATGAGGCAGCATAGGGAGCTTCATCAAATTCAAATGTTAATTTGAAAAGAACAGCCTGTGTGTGTTTGCGTTGGGCAGTCCTTGCGCCAATAATTTTGAGGCCACTGACATATCACTGAGGTGGCGTATTGAATTAAACTGCGGCAACATTTCTATGAGTGAAGTTGGTTGTTAATTCCCCATGTGCTATCACTGAATTAAAGACATTGAATCCCAAGCTTCAAACTTAAACCATTTTTCTTGTTAGATTGCCCTCGCTCCATTTCACCATTGATGGTATCGTCGTTCTAAATTGACGACATGATCAAGAGCCTGGAGGTCTTGTCATACAGTGGGTAGAACCCCTACTTTTGGTCCAAGAACTCCAGGTTTGAGTCCCTCTGCAGGACAAGTTGGCATGTTCACAAAGCAGCCAAACTGTCTGATTTTCCAATTGGCCTGAAGACAAGCAATAGGAGTGGATCCTGGTGATCCAACTTGCAGAAGGCAGTGGCAATCTCCTGCAGCCCACTTGATTGGCACCCATATCCACAAACATATTTCTGCAAGATCTATTGCAGAAATCCACCAAGGCTCCTTAGAAAAGGTACACAAATAAATTGAATTTAAATATTTAAAAGGTCAAATTTCTTTTGAAAATGGCTGATGATCTCAATGAAACATAAAATTCTGAAGAGGTTGGCAGGGGGTGTATATGGGGAGGCTGGTTACCCCTGGTTGGGAAATCAAGAACACAGGATAAGAGACAAACCATTGAACACTGTGATGAGGAGTAATTTCCCCATTTAGAGAGTGGTGAATCTTCGCAATTCTCTACTACAGATGGTGCCCAAGCTTATATTCAAGTATATTGGGTGTCTTGCCTTCTGTGGGAAGCCAACACTTCACTTTCAAAGCAGCCCACTCGACTGGCACCCCACCCACAAGCATCCACTCCCTCCACCACCGACACTCAGTAGCAGCAGTGTGTACTATCTACAAGATGCACTGCAGAAATTCGCCAAAGATCCACAAAATAACTTTCCAAAACACCATGACCACTTCCATCTAGAAGGACAAGGGCAGCAGATACAAGCCACTCAACATCCTGACTTGGAAATACATCCCTTATCCTTCACTGTCACTGAGTCAAGATCCTGGAATTCCCTCCCTAACAGCAGGGTGGGTCAACCCACAGCAGGTGGACTGCAGCGGTTCAAGAAGGCAGCTCACCACCACCTTCTCAAGGGGGAAACTAGGGACGGGCAATGAATGCTGGGCCCAGCCGGCGACCCTGATATCACACAAATGAAAAATAAAATGATATGGGTCATCCAGGGAATTGAGTGATGTAGAGATCCTGGTTTCCCCATTTGGGAAATCTAACAGGTAGAAAGCAGGTGTGTCAGGATATTGAGCAAGAGGGTGTGGCATTCAGAAGGGTGGGCAAACGTTTGATGTGAGGGTAGCGATACCGCTTGGGGTAGGGTTACTATGGCAATCCCAAAAAAGTGAATAATGTTCTTGTGAAGATTTGTAGCTCGGGTTGTGGATGAAGTTGTTGCCTTGCTCGCCGAGCTGGCTGGCTATCCTACAGACGTTTCATCACCGTGCTAGGTAACATCATCAACGTGACCTCCAATGTGGCGATGTTATTCTATTCCGTGTCGTTACAATAACTAGCCAGTTTGGCCAGCAAGCCAACAACCTCAAAGGTGAATAATGGTTGATCGTGGCACTTACTCTCCACCTGGCCTCAGATTCAAATTATCATTTTTAAAAAATTGCGCCTTTGCTGATGTACCTTTAACAGGCAAGTAGGGGGTAACATCAGTGACTGAAAAGCTCAGGCTAAAGCTCTGGGGACATGAATTCAAATCCCACCAAGTGACCCAATTTCAATTCCATTTACAAGACAGGAATACAAGCAATGGCAAGCACAAAACTATCATTGATTTTTGTTTTTGTGACCATCCTTCCGTTAGGTGTAGCCTATATGTGACACAGGTCCCTGGTGCAATGAGGTACCAGTGCTAACCACTGAGCCACCATGCCAGTGATTTTTTTTTAATATGTCGTGACAAAATTAAAGGAAACAAAAACTATCAAGTTAAAATGTTTGAATTTTGACACGCAAGTATCCTATCAAGGAAAACCTCACTTTTTAAGGCACCACAGTGAAGCTAAGCTATAAATACTTAAAGTGAAGGAGAAATGATTGAGAATGACAGATCTTTTATTTCAATGTGAATCTGATCCACGTAAACCGTCTCCTATGTGGGCACAAAGTGCAACTTAAAAAAGTAACTGTGTAGCTTTTAAAAGAATGGTCAATCTTGAATAATGCAAGGTTTATTTTTAAACATAATGGACTTTAATTACTCTGCAACTAAAAGAAAATTAATGAGATTTGCAAGTCAGTGACAAATAATCTGAAGTAATGCACTTCTCCATGAAAATGTAAAAACTAAAATATTAACTAATCCACTAAATAGGGCACTGAGGCATAGAATAAAGCATGGCAAAGAAACCAATTGCAGGATTTTCAGGGTTTGATTCCTCTGACTGTTATGTTGAACGCACCCTGCGACTTGACTCAATCATTTAAATTCTTATCTGTTAGCAATTAACCCATTAATTTTCACTTTATCGCAAAAATAGGAGTTTAAGTGAATGGATGCAATAAAGTGTTGGTTAGAGGGGATTAAACTCATTGGCGCATAAAAACTTTAACTGCTTTACCATTGAGCACTGACTTTCTGTTGGTGAAGTAGTAGGAGAAACCAACTATGGTGGTGCAGTCCTTAACTAGTTTAACTAGCTGGCTGCAGGATATAATCTAAACTGCATAATTAGTGGAAACAAAAACAGAAATTGCTGGAGAAACTCAGCAGATCTGGCAGCATTGGTAGGGAGAAAACAGAGTTAACATTTCGAGTCTGGTGATGCTTCATCAGGATGAGTCACTGAACTTAAAACGTTAATTCTGCTTTCTTCCCACAGATGCTGCCGGACCTGCTGAGTTTCTCCAGCAATTTCTGCTTTTGTTTCAGATTTCCAGCATTGTAGTTCTTTATTTTGGTCATTTGTGTAATGGTCGATGAAACACATTCTTGTTGTTCTGGCTATTATATTTGTCTCTGCATGAACTGAATATATTTTCTAACTGATGCTATTCACATGATTACTCATTACTCTTGTTCTAAGTTTTTTTTGTTTGCTTTTTATAACATAGCCATTAACCCATTAAATGTAACTGAGTATACAATGTCATTTGCAGAAACAAATTTTGAACAGATCATTAGTCCATTATTGAGTGCTAAATCTTTGATAAAACCATCATTCTTCCTTGTTCTTTCTTTGCAAATATTTCTCAATTTCCTATATATTTGATTCCTTTCTTAAAGTTATGGATGAATTATGCTCCGCCAGCCTTTTAATCAGACCATTGCAGATCATAAGAGTGTGCTGCTTATAAACAAAATCAACTCCCATTTCTGAAGAAGGGTCTAGGCCCGAAACGTCAGCTTTCCTGCTCCTCTGATGCTGCTTGGCCTGCTGTGTTCATCCAACTCTACACCTTGTTATCTCAACTCCCTTTTGTCCCTTTTATCAATTGCCTTTGCTCTTTATTTTCTAAATGCTAACTTTCCAACATCTTTCTTTTCACGTATCAATTGTCTTCATTTACCTCAACCAATTTTAATTACCTCAATTAAAATTGAATAATAGAATAATTGTAGCATAGTGGGAGGCCATTCAACCCATTGTGCCTGTTCCAGCCCTCTGAAAGAACCATTCACTTGGGACTCACTTTGCTGCTTTCTCTCTGTAACCCTGCACATTCTTCCTTTTGAGGTAATAATCTCAAAGTTACTGCCTGAATCTCTGGACTGAGCCCACCTCCTCCACCAGTGCATTCCACACCCTAACCATTTGCTGCTCCATCCTTTATTCATTCATGGGATCAGGGTGTTGCTGGCTAGGGCAGCACTTATTGCCCTTCCCTAATTGCTCCAGAGGGCAGTTCAGAGTCAACAACATTGCTGTGGGTGTGGAGTCACATGTAGGCCAGACCAGGTAAGGAAGGCTGTTTCCTTCCCTAAAGGACATTAATGAACCAGATGGGTTTTTTCCTGACAATCAACAATGGATTCACGGTCATCATTCGACTCTTAATTCCAGATATTTATTGAGTCCAAATTCCACCATCTGCTGTGGTGGGATTTGAACCTGGGTCCTCAGAACATTATCTGGGTCTCTGGATTAACAGTCCTGTGATTATACCACTAGGCTATCACCTCCCCCATGTAGCCATTCTTTCTTTGGCCAATTAAATCAGTGTCCTCTGATCCTCAATCATTCCTCTAGGATTTGTACCCATGTACTCTTGTGTCCAATTATTATTTTTAACTGAAGTGACTGAGCTCAGGATCAGTCCAGTAATGTGTAATAATGCATGATTTTGAAATCTTGCGCATATAACTTCTTTAGAAACCTGTTTTAGGTGGCAGTGTAGGCAATCGATAGTTTTCTGTGAATTGGTTTTGGATCAATATATTTGGTGAATGTATCAGTCTAGTTATTCTGGCTGTTATATTTCTCTCTGCATGGACTGAATATGTTTTCTAATTGATGCTATTCACATGATTACTCATTACTCTTGTTCTAAGTGTTTTTGTTTGCTTTTTATAACATGGTCACTAACCCATTAAATGTAACTGAGCCTACAATGGCATTTGCAAAAACAGGGAAATTTTGAACAGATCACAAAAGCAGGTGGTCATTCAGCCCATTATTGAGTGCTAGCTCTTTGATAGAGCTATCAATGGCAAAGAAAACAGATCAACACCATGTTGTAGATAGTAAGAACTGCCGATGCTGGAGTCTGAGATAACGCAGTGTGGAGCTGGAGGAACACAGCAGGCCAGGCAGCATTAGAGGAGCAGGACCCGACCTGAAACATCAGCTTTCCTGCTCCTCTGATGCTGCCTGGTCTGCTGTGTTCCTCCAGCTCCACACTGTGTTATCTAACACCATGTTGTATGAGTTCTGAGGAAAGGTTACTCGACTCACAACATTATCTCTGATTTCTCTGCACAGATGATGCCATACCTGCTGAGCTTTTCCACCAATTTCTGTTTTTGTTTCTGATTTACAGCATTCTCAGTTCTTTCGGTTTTTATTTACCATGTTGTGTGGTGGGTCAAACAATGCACACTCATACTGGCATGGTCTCTACAAGCATCTTAATGACAGGAATGAAAAACATTCCAAGATTCAAGTGAAGTGTTTGCATCATGAAGCATTGGAAAAAAAAAGGGTGATTGCTTTTCACTCTCACAGTGCTGTAAGTTACAGCTTGGCTCAAGTAAGTGAATATTCAGAGCTACACAAGTCAAACCAGCTCATTACCCAGTCCTTTTTCCTACATTCTTCAGAAAGTCTGATGACCAATTTGTGGCAGTCGGCGTTGTCTAAAAGTGCAGTCAGTTCCAATTAGGTGCACCAATCTCATTTTAGTTTAAAGTAGAATTTGTTCTGAGAAGACACATTTATTTCAAGTGTACAGTTTCCCCTCATTCTTTTGTGCGCATTGTTCATTTGTACAATAGAATCCAGGCAATGTTAGCCATCAGACTATCTGTTTATGAAGCTCAGAAGTGATATGTTGCCAGAACTGGCCCCAAACTTTTTGATTAGTTCATTAAAATCACCAGAAATAAAAACGAGTTTGCGGGGCTTTGATGGCTATTATTCATAACCTACAGTGACACTCTACAGGCGAACCTGTCCATACTGGTACATTCTGAAGGAGGCCCATCATTTTCCCTCCTCCTCAATGATTTCCCACCTTCTTTGCTGCACAAAACCATGCTGTTCACCAGTATCCATCCACCTGAACATCTCTTGTCTGTCTCCAAGTGACTTTTATTCATAGATGGGTAGGTTAAAAATAACAGAATTGGACACACGTAGCACCATTAGCAAACTCAGGATGTCGTAGACGTTGAAGTGCCACAGAATCACAGAAGTGTTACGGTGCAAAAGAAGGACATTCAGCCCATTGTGTCTGTACTAGCTCTCCAAATAAGCATTATGGCTCAGTTCCATTCTACTGCCTTTTCCCTGAATGTGCACACAATTGCTTCAATTTAAATAGTCCTCTAATGTCCTATTAAATGCCTAAATTGAGCCTGCTTCCCCCACACTTCTAAGCAGCACATTCTAGACATCAACCACTCATCCTGTGAAAAAGTTCTGCCTCATCTTGCATCGGTCCTTTTGTAAAATTGCTGTTACCTAGTGCCATCCTGTCCTTGATCCCATTATGAGTGGGAACCGTTATTTTATTTATATACTCTATCTATCCCTTTCATCGTTTGGAAAACCTCTATCAGATCTCCTCTTTCTGAAGTTGGGTAACTGGACTCAAACCATTGGCTCTACTTTTCTCTCCAGAGATGCTGCCAGACCTGCTGAGTTTCTCCAGCAATTTGTTTTTGTTTCAGATCTTCAGCATCTGCAGTTCTTTATTTTACTCTAGACAGGCTCTTTCCTTAGAGCAGAGAAGGTTGAGAAAGGATCTGATTGAGGAGTGCAAAGATCTGAGGGGCAGACACAGTGTACAGAGGGAGACATTTTTTTCCCTTGGTAGAGAAATCAGTCATTGGGAGCACAGTTTTAAAATTAGGGGAAAGAAGGGTTAGAGAGGATTTGAAAGTTGTGGGTATTTTGAATTTACTGCATAGTAGAGGCAAGAACCTTCAAGACATTTAAGAATATTTAAAAAGGACCTGAGGAGTAACTTTTTCATGCAGAGGGTGGTGCGTGTATGGAATGAGCTGCCAGAGGAGGTGGTGGAGGCTGGTACAAACTACAACATTTAAAAGGCACAAAAACAGAAACAGCTGGAAGAGCTCAACAGGTCTGTGGAGAAAAATTAGAGATAACGTTTCGGATCGAGTGACCTTTCCTCAGAACTTTAAAAAACATCTGGATTGGTACATGAATAGGAGGGTTTAGAGGGATGTGGGCCCGATGCTGGCAAATGGGACAAGGTCAGTTTAGGATGACTGGTCAGTGTGAATGAGTTGGACCGAAGAGTCTGTTTCTGCGCTGTTTAACTCATGACTCTATTTAGATGGGCACCTGAAGTACCACAACACACTGCCAAGTGTTAGAAACAGGATTAGAGTAGGGGGATGTTTAATGACAAGCGCAGACATGATGGGCTGAAGGGTCTCTTTCCATACAGTAAAAACTCTATGGCTATAATTAAAATTCTATTGTTTATAGTGAGGAAAAGTTAATGCGAACATTGGGAGGTTATGTCTCAGTAGTACAGGGGATTAGTGAGGTCACCTGTACAAATGAAACATAACCTCCTGGCAGGTCTCAGCAGTACAGTTTTGATCTCCCTATTTAAAAAAAAACAAAGCAAATGCTTTCCAAATGGTTCACAGAAGATTTACCAGAGAGTTTATGAAGACTTGAATGGGCAGGTTTTCTTCTGAGGAAAGGCTAGACAGGATAGACCTGTACTGATTGCAGTCTAGAACAAACACAAGATAAACATAAAAACACTTTTGTAGAAGAATGTAAAACTACGGGCCACTGTCTAATATTAAGAGGTTGCCCATTTAAGGTAAAAATAAGAAATTCTTTCTCATGAAGGTTAGTGACGTTAGTAAACTCTCTTCCCCATAAGGCAATGGAGGCAGAATCTTTGAATAGTTTGAATCAGTATTGTCCTTCTACTCTTCTTCCTCCCTCCTTGTAAATCTGGTGGTGCCATTGTGTTGACTCTTGCTACACATATCCATCACTCACACCGATGTCCAGTGTAAAAATCTATTAGTGAGCAGGAGCACCGGGGACTCCTGCATTACCAGCCTGTTTCTCTTGAGCAGCCTGCAGTCATCCATTCCCTATCTGCCTGCTTTACCCTCACCTGCAGTGGGACCACCTCTGTATCCATGTCGATGCACCTCAATGATTTTCGCTGTTGCTTGGACTCTGAAACCTGGAGTTAAGTTACTAATGCATTGAAAATAGAAGGCTTGCACTTTTTATAGCACCCTTCGTAGCCATCAAGCATCTCAAAGTGCTTTGGCAAAGGAAGAACTTTCAAGGTTCAGTCACTGCTGTAATATAGGAAGTATGACAGCCAATTTGGGTACATGATGCTGGTTGAGGGATTAGGCAGGAGACCAAAACTGTCCTGTTTTTGTCTGAACCTGTGTCACCAAAGCTCTTACATCCATAGGAGAGGACAGGTCAGACCTCGATTGAGCATCTTACTCCCAAGACATACAATAAACATACACAATACGCCAGAGTCGGTGCAGGGGCAGAATTGGAACTCCTTAGATCATAGGAACATAAGAAATAGGAGCAGGAGTAGGCCATCTGGCTCCTCAAGCCTGCTCCACCATTCAATAAGATCATGGTTCATAACCATCAGACTCAATGGTGAGAGTGCAGACAATGGAACCATGGTGGGCAAATTGAGTTTGCCAGAAAGGGCATGGTGTACAACTATCAGAACTTCAAAATTGTCTGCCTTTGCCCAAATTTGAAATTGTTCCAATTATATGTGCCCAGCTCGAAAAGGGCATAGAGATGAGGGCTACCAGGGGAACAGGTTACTGAGTTGGATGATCATTCATAATCATATTTAATGACAGAGAGGTCTTGAAGGGCTAAATAACCTTCTCCAGCTCCTTTTTTCTAAGTTTTTCTGCATTTCTATGTTACCGCGCGGCAGACAGTGACATGTATCAGTTTCCCACAGAGGGCAAGGCACCCAATAAAGTGCATATTATGAGTTCCGATACAAGATAGCAACCCAAAACATTAACTCTATTTTTCAGACGCTGTGCATTTCCAGTATTTTCTGTTTTTATTTCAGATTTCCAGCATCCGCAGTGTCATCAATCATATCAATTCCATTTCAATGAGAAACACTCTGATCATCTTTGAGCAAAACAAGCCTCAGGGCATGTTCCAGTTAAGTTGGATTAATGTAGAGACAGCTCACCAATGCATCTGCTTCTTCTGCAGTGAACAGACCAAAAAAGCCCTCCAGGCTTATCAGCAAACTCACGAGAATCTAATTATGTGATCAGCACCAAAAGAGGCTTCTAATCTGAATCAATTGTTCTAAAGTTGAGTCAGTGTTCCTCATTATGTTTGGGTTTATGCAGCCAAGAATCTGATTCATCCCTGCCTATCCAGGGCAATGAAGATATTTTCATTCCTCCTGGCGTTAAAAGAAAAGTTGCCATCCTTACCTGGTCTGGTCTACATGTGACCCCAGACCCACACCAATGTGGATGACTTTTAACTGCCTTCTGAGCAAATAGGGATGGCCAATAAATGCTGGCCTAGACAGAGATGCCCATATCCCTTGGGTGAATATAAAATAAAAGTGCCTTTCACATCCTCAGGGTGTCTCAAAATGATCTAGACCCAATGAAATACTTATGAATTGTAATCAACTTTTGCAAGAGTTTCATCAATTGGGTCCCTGGGCTGAAGAGTGGCAAGTGGAGTTTAATTTTGATAAATGCGAGGTATTGCATTTTGGTAAAACAAACAAAGACAAGACTTATACAATTAAAAGTAGGGCCCTGGGTAATGTTGTAGAACAGAGAGACCTAGGGGCTCAGGGTACATAATTCTTTGACGTTTTCATCACATATAGATAGGGTGGTTAAGAAGGCATTTAGCACGCTTGCCTTCATTGCTCAGACCTTTGAGTATAGGAGTTGAAACATTATGTTGAGGTCGTAGAGGATGTTGCTGAGGCCTCTTCTGGAGTACTGTGTCCAGTTCTGGTTGCCCTGTTATAGGAAGGATATGATTAAGGTGGCAAGGGCTCAGAAGAGATCTACCAGGACGTGGCAGAAATGGAGGATTTGCATTACAAGGAAAGCCTGGAAAAGTTGGGATTTTTTTCACTGGAGCATAGAAGTTTGAGAGGTGATCTTATAGAGGTTTATAAAATCATGTGAGGTATAGATAAGGTGAATGGCAGGTGTCTTTTCCCAAGGATGGGGGGTTTCAAGACTAGGGGGCATGTTTTTAAGGTGAGAGAAGGAAGATTTATAAAAGACATGAGAGGCATTTCTTTTTTACACAGAGAGTGGTTTGTGTTTGGAATGAACTTCCAGAGGAAGTGGTGGATGTGGGTACATTTACAACATTTAAAAGACATTTGGCTAAGTACATGAATAAGAAATGTTTGGAGGCATATGGGCCAGGAGCAGGCAGGTGGGACTAGTTTAGTTTGGAATTATGGTCGGCATGGACTGGTTGGACCGAAGGGTCTGTTTCCATGCTGTATGACTCTATTAACAGCCCCAATCAGGAAACTCATATTCTATGTGATCCACCTGGCTAACCTTTTTACAATCACTACACCCACATCCTATGAGTGAATATATTTTTTAAAAAGTACCTTTCATATCCTTACAGTGTCTCAAAATGACCTAGAGCCAATGAAGTACTTCTGAAGTGTAATCAACATAATATTCTTGCTTTTGATATGGAAAGAAACAATTGACATGAAATCATTATTATTGCTGAGAAAAGACACACTTTGACTTGCACTCGCCAAGGTAATTTGCAAGAATACCAATGAAAAGTGGAAAATTTCAGCCACAGGTAAAACCTCCTGTTTCACACTGTTAGCATCCGATAGCCACATGGATGTTTTTCACCACAAACTGAATACTACCATCAGGTCAAAAAGATTTTCTGCAGGCCACACAAATGAGTCATGTGCTACATGAATTTCAGCGCCAGTGTGATGCTAAATGCATTGGCCACACTTCCCAAAAACAGCAGATCATAATCAAAAAACCTATCCTTTTGGCTTTTCTTAACTTTTACAGTAAAATTCACAGGATGTGAAGGCCAGCATTTATTTCCCATTCCCAATCGCCCAACGAGCAGTCAAGAAGCAACTGCATTGCTGTGATGTGGAGGTGCCAGTGTTGGACTGGGTTGGGCAGGGTCAAAAATCGCACGGCAGCAGGTTATAGCCCAACAGGTTTACTTGAAGACATAAGCCTTCGGAGTCTCACTCCTTCATCATTTGTCAGTGAGAGAGATGACATCGGATACAGAATTTATAAGCAAACGATCAAAGGGTCACAGAACTGATGCAGTGTTGAACAAACCTAAGATGGTTGTTAAATCTTCAATCGGTTAAAGAGGATTAATATGCAAATTGATGAATTTCTTTCAAGTCACTGCCCCGAGATAACAAAAAGGATGTCACCTTTGGTATACTGAGGGAACTGATAAAATCTTTAGTTATCTTGGGGCAGTGACTTGAAAGAAATTCTGGGATTTGCATATTAATCCTTCCTAACCAATTAAAGATTTAACAGCCATCTTAAGCTTGTTCAACACTGCTTCAGTTCTGTGACCCTTTGATCTTTTGCTTATAAATTCTGTGTCCGATATTATTTCTCTCACTGACACCTGAAGAAGGAACGAGACTCCACAAGCTTGTGTTTTCAAATAAACCTGATGGACTATAACCTGGTGTCATGTGATTGTTGACCTTGCATTGCTGTGGGTTTGGAATCACATGTAGGCCAGTCCAGGTAGGATGGTAGATTTTCTTCCCCCAAAGACATTAGTGGACCAGATGGAATTTTGCAACAATTTACAGCTGTTACATGGTCACCAATAGTCTAGCTTTTAAACTTTAGATATCACTTAATTCAAATTTCACCATTTAGTGTTATGGGGTTCAAATTTATGTGCCCAGAACATTAGCCTGGTGGGCAGACTGGCTATTTCAGAGACATTACCACTAAACCACTAACCACAGCCAGCCCACATTTGCAAAACTCAGCCCAGCATTAGATGTAAAGCTGCACATAGACAATAAGACAATATATGTTAAATAATTCTAAATATGCTAAGAATTAGTTTGGCAATCAATTTAAGAACGTCATTCATGCTCACAATGTACATACTGGAAGCTCAGTCTATTTATACAGAGGTTCCTAGTCTTTGTCAAAGTACATGTACATAGATTGTGCTTGTTTCAACTTATTAAAATATACTTAATAAATATAACATAATAAAATATATGGCAGCCATTCTCTGGTTCATTCCTTGAGACAGTGCCTTGAGCAATCAGTGTTAATCTCGATTTTAAAAAAATTGAGCCGAGTTTGGCAACTAACTGTCAGTCATCATCTAACTGGTGCATTCTCCATGGTAGCACTTCAACAAAACAGAGCACACTTGTCAAAAAAGCACTCTTTTCTCATGCAATATAACATTTTATTCCCTCAAATACTGGTACTACATCATAGTAGGATATATATCTAACAATGACAAGCCAAAAGGGAGATATAGGGCTCGGTGATGTGTTCCAATGAGAACAACCTCTCTCTCAACAGTGGAAAAAACTAAAGAACTGATCATTGACTTCAGAAAGAAAGGAGGAGAACACACTCCCATCTACATCAGCAGAACTGAGGTTGAGAGGGTGGAGAGCATCAAGTTCCTCGGAGTGACAATAACCAACGAACTGTCCTGGGTGTAGATACGATAGTCAAGAAGGTACAACAACTTCTTCTTCCTCAGACAGCTCAGGAAATTTGGCATGTCCATAAGATCCCTCACCAACGTCTACAGAGGCACCATTGAAAGCATACTGTCCGGGTGCATTACGGCCTGGTACGGCAACCGCTCTGCCCAGGACTGTAAGAAACTACAGAAGGTGGTGTGCACAGCCCACGCCATCACGGAAGCCAACCTTCCATCCATGGACTGTATTTACATGGCTCGCTGCAGTGGAAAGGCTGCCAACATCATCAAAGACCCATCACACCCCGGTAATGATCTCCTACAACCTCTTCCATCAGGCAGAAGATACAGAAGCCTGAACACACACACGAGCAGGTCCAGGAACAGCTTCTTCCCAGCCATTATTAGACTGATGGATGGACTCTCTAGCCTCAAATAATGTTGATCTCACTAACATTGATCTCGCCTAGTGCACGCCCTGTGCCTTGTAACCTGTATGCCTCTGTCTGAGTCTTTTCGACCTGTATATCCTTTAGCTTACTACACTCTGCCTGTATTACTCATAAACAAAGCTTTTCACTGTACTCCGTTACACATGACAATAAATCAATCAATCAATCAATCTTATGGAAGTCTCGATAAGTACAAAATGAAAATCTTCAAATAAATGTGTCTTTTTTCAGCAATACTTAAGTTATGTGTGACAATATGACTAAATCCTTTTTGTTTGTGACTTTATCCAGAAATTGCAAGGCGCAATCATGGCTCAAATGAATTGCTGCCCCATTTGTTTAGAGGTGAAATGGAAGGCAAAATCCTGTTAATCACAAACATTCTGCTTTGATAACATGAATCTTTTGGGGATCAGTCAAAAATCAATATGTTCTGTGAGAAGATGCTTTATCATCTGATCCAGTAGCTCTGGGCTCTTGTGCTGACAGTCAACTTTGTGGGATGCTTTAATGATAGTGATGGGCAAGGTATTGATGGAATTTCTCAAGCAGAGAAATATCAATGAGTGCAGAAAGTGAGGAAGGAAAACAGCAGGCGATAGATCATTTGAAATTGGTTGATGCAGAGAAGTGAATTTTGATCAAGAAAGTCCATGCTAAAACCCAAGGAGGCTCAATACCGTCCCGAACAAAGCAGCAAACTTGTTTTACGCACTATCCGCCATTTCAGGATTCACTGCCTCCAGCACCGACATACAGTAGCAGTAGGTTCCATCTACAACATGTACGGCAACAACTCATCAGGGCTCCTTTTATAGCAACCGTTGAACTCATGACCTCTACCACCTAGAAAGACGAGGGCAAATGGGTATATCGTTTCCCCCCCTTGCAAGTTCCCCTCTGAGCCACACACCATTAGGACTTGGAAACACATTGCTGTTTCTTCACAGTCACTCAGTCAAAATCTTAGAACACAGTCTTTAACAGCATTGTGGGTGTCTCTACACCCCTCATGGCCTGCAGTGATCCAACAATGCAGGTCACCAACGCCACCATCAGGGGAAGGGGCACTTCCATCAGTCAGCCCCACCCCACCCCACCCCCAGGGCTACTGGTCCGCTTTCAGGAGTCGAAGATGGCGGGCATGTGAAACTCTAGCATCTTGACCAGTCGCGAATGGTCCAAAGTCCAGAGCATCAGTAATAGCAAAACCACCATCTCCACCACAGACTCGACAGAGCCTTTGGAAAGGGAGTTGGGTTGACCGGAGCAATGTCGGCAGTGACCCCGGCTTCGTAGACTTCTGGAATGGCCACGAGGCGTCGGCTATAGCAATGGTGGACTGGGAACTCCTGGCTGCTGTAGGCCAGGAGTGTGGTGGACTCTTTCGGTGATGAGCCATCAGCTGCCGTTGGTGTTGATGCCTAGAAGCGGGGGGCTCGTGTGTGCAGAAGGCCAAGAACAGGGACCTCAAGGAAGTCACGGAACTGTGTTTGGGACCCCAGCCGATGAAGATGAACTCTGTTTAAGTGTTTCCTTTTTATTCTTTTGCACCTGAAAACAGCACCAGATTGTGGCGATGGAACACTTTTCATTGTATCTCCCCAGATATATGTGACAATAAACAAATCATTCATTCATTTATCTCAAGTGCAGTTGAGGATGGACAACCAATATTTCTCAGCCAGAACCACCCACCTGCTGTGGAAGAGTGAAACGGAATTACTTTTGCTAGACACAGGAGCAAATAACTTTTCAAAATTGTTTTTTTAAGACAACTTAAGGTGATTCAAGACTTTGTATTCCTTGCAAAATGTTCAATTCTTTACGAAAAAAATAATTCACAGGATGCGGGTATCACTGGCTAGGCCAGTATTTATTCTCCATCCCTAATTGCCCAGAGTATGAGGTACCAACATTGCTGTGGGTCAGACCAGATAAGGACAATGGTTTTCTTCCCTAAAGGATTTGAGTGAACCAGATGGGTGTTTCCTGACAACAGTTTCATAGCCATCATTAGGCTCTTAATTCCACATTTTTATTGAATTCAAATTCCACGATTTGCCATGACACGATTTGAACCCAGGTCCCCAGAACATTACCTGCAATCACTGGGTTAATAAATCCAGTATTAAAGCACTCGGGCATCAGTTCCGCTAAGCTGAACTTGTCTTGGTTCCACCAGACCATATGGCTGCTCACTCATTAGCGAGCGCTGACTTGTTGTGACTTTAGCCTGAGGGTCACCACATCTCAGCCAAAGGGCATGGCTGAAAAGGTGGGACTGTCGTGTTAATCCTGGATAACGCTGTTGGCATCACTCTGCGTTGCAAACCAGCCCTCTAACTGAATTAATCACCGCCTTACCTAAGAGATACACTTCCCAGAGAAAGAGAGTGCAGTTAAGGTTCACCAGACTGATTGCTGGGATGGCAGGATTGTTGTAGGGTGACAGATTATGCCAACTGCGGCTGTGGTCATTGGAGTACAGAGGAGATCTCATTGAAATGTATAAAATTCTGACAGGGCTGGACAGATAATGCTTCCTCTGGCTGTGCAGCCCAGAGTAAGGGATCATGTGGAATGACCGAGTGGGTCTGATTTGCCAATTGGCTTACCCCCTAGTTTCAAATTTACTATTGATGTCAACAACATCAGTGTGGATGGCATTTTACTGCAAGAATGCAAGGTGGGGATTGAACAGCCAGTTAGTTAAGTTTCTAGATAATGAATTCCTGTTGGAAGTAGTTAATGATGAAGGAAATGGATGCAGATGATGCTTAATGTGAGGCTTTCCACTCTGATAGTAAAAACAGGAAGGCAGATCATTATCTGAATGGCAATAGATTGGGAAATGGGGAGGTGCAATGAGACCTGGGTGTCCTTATACACCAGTCGCTGAAAGTAAGCATGCAGACACAACAGGCAGTGAAGAAGGAAAATGGCATGTTGGTCCTTATAATGAGAAGATTCAAGTACATGAGCAGGGATACCTTGCTGCAATTTTACAGGGTCTTGGTGTTATCACACCTGGAGTATTTTGTGCAGTTTTGGTCTCTTTAAGGAAGGATGTTCTGACTATGGAGGGAGTGCAACAAAGCTTTCCTAGACTGATTCCTGGGATGGCAGGACTGATGCATGAAGAAGGACTGAATCAGTTAAGACTATTTTCATTGGAGTTTGGATAAATGAGGGGATGATTCATAGAAACCTATAAAAATCTAACAGGACTAGGCAGGAAGGATGATAAATAAATACAGGAAGGATGATACTGATGACATAGTGTCCAGAAACAGGGATCACAGTCTAAGGATATGAATTCGGCCATTTAAGACTGAGACAAGGAGAAATTTCTTCACCTTCACAGGAGAAACCTTGAAATTCACTAGCACAGAAAGTGGTTAAAGCCAAAACATTGAGTGTTTCAAGAAGGAAATAAATTTGGTTCCTAGGTCGAAAGGGATCAAAGGGTAGGAGAGAAAATTGGAACAAGGGGCTGAGTTGGATGATCAACCATGAACATATTGAGCGGTGAAGGAGTGTCAAAGGGCCGAATGGCCTACTCCTGCTCCTATTTTCAATATTTCTACGTAGATTGAAATCTCCACAATTGTCGTCCCATTCTGGCAAGGTCCCATTAGGTCTTCATTTCACTCCTCTCATGTAGATGCTGTTAGGGAATCTCACAAGTAACCTATTGCCTTCATTTCGTATCTCTACCTATACCAATTCTACATCCTGATTTCTTAAACTTAGGTTATCCCTCGCTATTGAAATAATACTATCACTAACCAACAGAACCATCCCTCCAAGTTTTTCCAAGCTTGCTATTCTTCCTGGATGGCTAATAGCCTTCAATATTCAGGTCCCAATCCTGTGGACATGTCACTGTAGTGGCCACCAGAATATACTACTTATGTGAACAAAGCTCTCACTCATTTTTTTGTTGGTAATGACACAAAGCGATGCCTCACACTAGTGACTATTAATTTGATGGATTTCTTTTGAGAACTTGCCTGTATCAAGCTTGGGAGGGATTTTTATTTGTTATCGTTTATTCAAGGGGATATGGGAGTCACCGGCTGGGCTTGCACTTACTGGCTATCTCTAACTGCCTAAGAAAAGGTAATGGTGCATTGCCTTCCTGAACCATCGCAATCCAAGATGTGTAAGTCGACTGCAGTGCCTTTGGGATGGGAATTTCAGGAAGGTCTGGCAGTGACACTGAAGGAACAGTAATGCATTTCCAAGTCAGGATAGTGTGTGACTCAGAGATGAGTTTGCAGAGAGTGGTGTTTCAAGGTGTTAGCATTGTGCTGCTCAAGTGGAAGTGCAATTGTCACGTCCAGAGCAGTTGCTTTGCATTAGTTGCTATCATGTAAAGTGGCGCACAGAATATTTCCACATTGTCTGCTGCCTAACTACCCTGGGTTTTTAATTCGAAATGAAAACAGGGAATTAAAAACAAAAATATCTGGCGTTCAATCCAGGTGACCCTGACCTAAATAGGAAATCTAGGTACAATCTTCGCAAAGCCACCAGGGATGCCAAGAGACAATACCAGACTAAAATAGAGCCCCAGGCTAATCACACAAAGACAATATAATGGGCTACAAAGCCAAGTCAAGTAGAAGCACTGACCACAATGCATCCCTCCCCGTTGAGCTCAATTCGAGTTTTGAACAGCAGGTCAGTGAAATTGTACCACCTGCCCCAACATTCCCACAGTCGCTGCCCCAGACATCAGACTCACCTTCTTGGACGTGAACCCACAGAAAGCGACTGGCCTGGGTGGAAGCCCCATTCTGTGCAGACCAGCTGACAGCAGTATTTGCAGACATTTCTAACCCCTCCTTACTGCAAACCCCTCCTTACTGCAAACCCCTCCACCTGCTTCAAGAAGGTCACTATCATCCCAGTGCCAAAGAATAATCAGTCAACGTGCCTTAATGACTATAGTCCAGTGACTCTGACGCTTCGAGAGGTTAGTAATGGCACATATCAACTCCAGCCTCCCAGATTGCCTTGATCCACTACGATTCACCTACCTGCATAATAGATCCATGGCAGGCACTATCTCCCTGGCAGGATCTGTGAAGGAGAAAACAGAGTTAATGTTTCGGGTCCGGTGACCCTTCCTCAGAACGAGAAAGGGTCACTGGGCCCAAAATGTTAACTCTGTTTTCTCCTTCACAGATGCTTCCAGACCTGCTGAGGTTTTCCAGCAATTTTGTTTTTGTTCCTGATTTACAGCATCCTCAGTTCTTTCGGTTTTTACTATCTCTCTGGCCCTGAAATATCTGGATAACAAGGACCTCTATGTCAGACTCCTATCTATTGACTTTAGCTTCGCCTTCAACACTATAATTACAACAAAACTTATCTCCAACTCTGAGGCCTGAGACTCTGCTCCTTCCTCTGCTACTGGATCCTCAGCTTCCTGACCCATAGACTACAATCAGTAAGAATAGGCAACAACACCTCCTCTACAATAATCCTCATTACCAGAGCCCTGCAAGGCTGAGTACACAGCCCCCTACGGTACTCCTTATACACACAACTGTGTGCCCAAATTCTGCTCTGATTCCTTTTACAAATTTGCTGATGACACCACCGTCATGGGTCGGATCTCAAACAACAACGTGACAGAGTACAGGAAAGAGAGCGACAGTTTAGTGACATGGTGTGAAGACAACAATCTCTCTCTCAATATCAGCAAAATGAAGGAGCTGGTCATTAACTTCAGGAAGCAGAGTGGAGGACACGCCCTTGTCTGTATCAATGGTGCTGAGGTGGATTTCGTCAAGAGCTTCAAGGTCCTAAGAGTTACTCTCTCCAACAATCTACCCTGGTCCACCCATGTCAACACTACAGTCAAGAAAGCACACCAGTGCCTCTACTTCCTCAGAAGGCTAAGGAAATGTCCACAATGACTCTTACCAACTTTCACAGATGCACCATGGAAAGCATCCTATTCGGATGCATCACAGCTTGGGCAACTGCAAAGTAAAAACTACAAAGTGTTATGAACGTAGTCCAGTTTATCACACAAACCAGCCTTCCATCCATTGACTCCATCTATACTTCCTGCTGTCTTGGGAAAACAGCCAACATAATCAAAGACCCCTTCCACCCTGACTATACTCTCTTCCACCCTCTCCATCGGGCAGAAGGTACAAACATTTGAAAACATGTACCACCAGATTTAAGAACAGCTTCTTCCTTGCTGTTAGCAGACTTATGAATCTCTCATATATTAGAGTTGGTCTTTCTCTGCATCTTCTCTGTAGCTGTAACATTAAATAAGCATCATTACCTTGTGCTAATCTCCTGTTCTTTTTGCCCCATGCCCTGGAATATCATTTTTTTAATCAAACAACCATCCAACGTCCTCTTGAATGTCTCAATTAGACCTGCCTTCACCACACTCCCAGGTATGTGCATTCCCTACACTAACTAATCACTGAGTGAAAAGGTTTTTCCTCACTTCACCCCTGCTTCACTTGCGGATCATTTCGAATCTATGCCATTATACTCTTTTCATACTGACCTATAAAAAGAGATTGGATGAGTGAGGACCATATTCACTACAACAAAAACAGAAACTGCTGGGAAAGCATACATTTCTGGGAAAACTCAGCAGGTCTGGCAGCAGAACAGTCCTGAAGAAGGGTCACTGGACACGAAACTGTAACGCTGATTTCTCTCCATAAATGCTACCAGAGATTTTTTTCCAGAAATTTCTGTTTTTGCTGCTCAGTTCCAGCATCTGCAGTTCTTTTGTTTTGTTTTTGTTCCATGTTTCATTCGAGTTCAGAAGAATGAGGTGGGGAATCACACAGAAGCCTATAAGAATTCTAACAGGACTAGACAGGGTAAATGCAGAATGTTTCTAATTCCCAGTCTAGAATTAGGGTCACTATCTAAGGATACCAGGTAGGCCATTTAAAGCTGAGATGAGGAGAAATTTCTTCACCCGGAATGGAATTCACTGTGGAATTCTCTGACACAGAAAGGGATTGAGGCTAAAACATTGAATGATTTCAAGGAGTTAGATTTCATTCTGAGGGATAGAGTGATAAAAGGGTATGGGGAGGAAGCAGGATCAGGACACTGAGTTAGGTGATCAGCCATGATCATATTGAATGGCAGAGCAGCTCAAAGGGCCAAATGGCCCAAGGCTGCTTCAAGTTTCTTAGTTTTCTATATTTCTATGTTTTTCCTTTTATGAGTATAAAAGGTTTCTCCCTATCTGTTCTATCCAACTCACTCATGATTTTGAAAACCTCTCTCAGGTCTCCTCTTAGCTTTCTTCTCCCCAAGTCATACAGCACAGAAATAGACCCTCAGTCCAACTCGTCTGCGCCAACCAGACATCCCAATCTGACCGAGTCTCGTTCGCCAGCATTTGGCCCATGTCCCTCTAAACCCTTCCTTTTCATATACTCATCCTGATGCATTTTAAATGTTGTAACTATTACCAGCCTTCACCACTTCCTCTGGCAGCTGTTTCCATATACGCACCACCCTCTGTGTGAAAAAGTTACCCCTCAGATCCATTTTAAATCTTTCCCCTCTCGCCTTAAACCTATGGCCTCTAGTTTTGTCTATCCTCATCACTGAAGTTTTTCACCCCTGAAACATTCTTGCAAACAGCTTCCACGCTCTTTCTAATGTGTTCACATCCTGCCCACAATGCAACGCCCAAAACTGTGTACAGCTGAGGTCTAACAAGCGACATACACAACTTATATTATAAATGTTTGCATCTGGTCAGGTGGATTCATTGGTATCTTCCTATCTATCATTTCTCACCTGCTCATGTGTATTGTTTTGCAGAATACTTTGCTGGTTCCTATTAACAAATGACCAAATATAAATGTAACAAAGTTTTCTGTTGTCATGACACTGAGGTTCCATTGACTTATCAAAGAAAGAAAGCTGGGGTAGCACGGTGGCTCAGTGGTTAGCACTGTTGCATCACATAAACCAGAGACCTGAGTTCAATTCCAGCCAGGGGCAATTGACCATGTGAAGTTTGCTCATTCTCCCTGTGTCTGTGCAGGTTTCTTCTGGGAGCTCCAGAGCCCAAAGACGTGTAGGTTAGGTGGATTAGCCAGGGGAAAATGCAGGATGCTTCTGAGTGGGATCCTCATCAGAAGGTCAGTGTGGAAATCAATGGGCCAAATGGCCTGCATCTGCAAAGCAGGGATTCTGTAATTTTTCATGACCACTGGATGTCTGTAACAGCAAAACATACTTCATCAAAGTGAAGGAACTTAGATACTGCAGCATCTAATCTGCATCCAGCAAACTCCCACAGATTATGATGTGATCTTTTGAAATTCATTCATAGAATATGGGCATCTCTGGCTACTGCCAGCATTTATTGTCTATCTCTAATTGCCCAGAGGGCAGTTTGCAAGTCAACCACATTGATGTCGTTCTGGTTGTCACATGTAGGGCAGACCAGGTAAGGATGATAGATTACCTCCAATAAAGGAGATTAGGACAGGCTAGATGTGGGAAGAATGTTCCCGATGTTGGGGAAGTCCAGAACCAGGGGTCACAGTCTAAAAGTAAGGGGTAAGCCACTCGGGACTGTGATGAAGAAGAATTTCTTCACTCAGAGAGTTGTGAACCAGTGGAATTCTCTCCCACAGGAAGCTGTTGGGGCCAGTTTGTTGGATATATTCCAGAGGAGCTGAGCATGGCCCTTGTGGCTAAAGGGATCAAGGGGTATGGGGAGAAAGCGGGAATAGCATACTGAAATTGCTTGATCATCCATGATCATATGGAATGGTGGTGCAGACTGGAAGGGCTGAATGGCCTACTCCTGCATCTATTTTCTATGTTTCTATTAATGAACCAGGTAGGCTTTTAAGATAAGCGATAATGCTTAGATCCATTTTAATTCCAAATTTTACTGAATTCAACTTTCACCATCAGCCAAGGTGGGACTTGAGCTTATGGACCTCAGAACATTAGCCAAGGGGAGCTGGATTGCTAGACTAGTGACATCAGCACAATGCCACTACTTTCCCACAAAGGCCTAGAGAATCTGTTTGTCTGTGATGTTGATTTAAGCATAAATATTGGCCAAGACACCAGGGATTAAATCTCCACCCTTCTTTAAAACAATGTCATGTGACCTTGTATACCCACCCAGACTAGCGGATGGGATCTCACCTGAATGACAACGTTGCTGACAAATCAAAACTCCCTCTGTGAAGGTGTTAGTTTCAGCAATTATTAATATGAAGCATTGCAAGTTTATGAATTATACCGAAAGCTCCAACTGAGTGCATTTTACAGCAACCTCACACAGGCCAATACTGAAAGGCATCAATCTGTTCTGGTTTTGAAATGGTTTAAGAGGTTACTAAGTAAAGTACCTTTCAGATTTACACTGTCAGTTTGTACCACAAGATCTGTGTAATAAGATCAATCCATTTCAGTTTAAGGCTGAGTTTGAGTGCTGCAATGCACTGCCTCTGTTGGCGGGGACCCTGTTCCTGGACCTATTTTTGAAAGTTTTGCTTAGAATTCCATTGAACCAGGTTTTGTGATTTAACAACAAGATACAAAACTGGCTAAACTCGAATGCAGCAACATTCCACACCTCCTTCCCAAAATAAGTGGCAGCTTTGAGAGATACTGACGATGCAGACTTATAAGATGTAATGATTTCCACTATTCTGCAACTGGCATCCATTGGGGGTTGAGGTTCCCTAAACCCAAGATTCCTAAACTTTTTCCGACTGTGACGCTCAGTGGCACTGAGGGGTCAGGAGGATGGGGAGGGAGACAAACTGTTGAAATAACTCCACGAAGGCCGGTATCCCATCACCAAGTCACCCTTTATTTCCACGTGCGCAGTACGTGGCACTGACCCAGCTAGCTCAGACCTCACTCCTTGAGTGAGCAGACTCCCTGACATTCCTGTTAATATCTGTCAGCCAGGGCTCCCTGATTGGACCAGGTTAATAGCCCCAATCAGGGGACTCACATTCTATGAGGTTCACCTGGTTGACTTTATTCCAATCACTACAATAGTGAGCAGAGGTGTGAAGGCTGGGTGGCTGGCAGGGGCCATACACTTTGGTGAGGAGAGAGACATGTGGTAGCTGATGAGAGTTCCCAGGGTCAGAGGCGTTCTGAGTTCAGTTGCCTGTGAAAACAGTCAGACTCAAAGAGCTGAATGGCCTACACCTGCTCCTAACCTATGAATCCCTTTGGGACATATCTTTTTGTTCATTCATCCAATGTGAGCATCACTGGGCAGAGACCAGCACTTTATTACCCATCCAAGGGCAATTGTGAGTCAACCACATTGCTGTGGGCCTGGACTCACATGTTGGCCAGATCAGAGAAGGATGGCAGCTTCCTTCCCTGAAGGACATTAGTGAATCAGATGGGTTTTTACAACAATCAACGATAGTTTCATGGTCATCATTAGAGTCTTAATTCCAGATTTGGTATTGAATTCAATTCTAATATCTGCCAGGGCAGGATTTGAACCCGGGTCCCCAGAATATTACCAGAGTCCCTGGATTAATAGTCTAGCAATAATACCACGAGGCCATATTCTCCCATTTTAACATATTAAAAGGAAGTTATATAAATTGTTGCAAAAAACCCACCTGATTCATTGATGTTCTTTAGGGAAGGAAACCGGCCATCCTTACTTGGCCTGGGCTACATGTGACTCCAAAATCACAGCAACGTGGGTGAGTCTTAACTGCCTCTGAAATGACCCAACACATCACTCAGCCCAAGGGCAATTAGGGATGGGTGAGAAATGCTAGTCTCTTCAGCATGGCCCACATCCCATGAACGAGCAAAACATAAATACGAATGCAAGTTATTGCTGTCCTTTAGCTTCTGTATTTCAAATGGGCCACTCCTCCCATTAAGTAATGTTAATGGACTGATAATCCAGTGATCATATGTTCAAATCCCACCAAGGCAGTTTGAAAACATGAAATCAGTTTTATTTTAAATCTAGAAATAGAAAACAGTCAAATTGACCATGGAGCTGGTGAAATGTTGTAAGAACACAATTACTTTAGCAAAGGAAATCTGCCATTCTGGTGCAGCATGAGACTCAGTCTCTCACCAATACGGTTGACAGTCAACTGCTGGAGTAGGTTTGAAGAGCCAATTGGCTTTCATCTTCTATTTTCTACATGTCAATTGCCCTCCGAAGTGGCTATCAAGGCACTCAATCTGCTGCCCTGGTCCAGCACCATCACCTTCTCAGGAAAACTACAACTGGCCAATAAACGTAAACGTTTCAGACCATAGAGGCCAGTGCCCCTGGGTCAAAATCCTGGAACTCCCTCCCTAAGGGAATTGTGGGTCTACTTACAGCACGTGGACTGCAGTGGTTCAAGAAGGCAGCTCACCACCACCTTCTCAAGGGGCAACGAGCGACAGGCAATAAATGCTGGCCCAGATCCCATGAATGAATTAAAGAAAATCCCTAGAATGAGTTTTACAAAATTCCAGTTTTAGGTGTAGGAATGCCACACACGTACATTAAAACTTTCAGAACATTGAAGGTGCACTGACAATGGTTGTGGAGTTCTGTGAGATTTAATCATACATAACAAAAGTACAATAAATTAGAAAATAGTGTGATCATTTTATTTAAAAAAGCTGCTGAAAATTTTATATATATATATGTCCAGCCAAAAGGTCATTGTCTATTATCACTTAAGGCAAACAAAAGTGGAACAAAAACATATACATCGATATACTACATTTAAGGACCCTTCGTGCTTCAAAATGTATAGGACAAAATGAGATAAAGAATGCACACAGTTAACAAGATTCAAATGAAAGTATACTACTTGTATTCTAGACTTATGTCCTTACGAGGTATGTTTCTCCCAACGGCAAAACCATGTTCAAGCTGTCTATCATTCCCCAAAAGCAGATAATTATCCTTTAACCTTTGTACCTCGAACATCTTGAAGTTTGTGGTCTGGAAAATTTCAATATGGATCCTCTAGGATTGCTAGGCACCCTTACAAAGCAGGAGAAACTTGTTGTCCCCAGTCGTGCACTCCCTCAGACACATCGCCTGGACCTGCTAATCCAATTTGAGTCAGTCGTCAGCTTGTTGCAATTCCCATCCCTCCCATGAAAGGCAAATAACAAGAGTGTTGTCCAGGAGAACTGATGCAAGATGGATGATGAGAGAAAACTTTTTTTTGTCGTCTGCTTTAAATATTAACAATATTGTTTATTTGTAAATTCTCCCTATCCCGCCCAACTGCCCTCAGGACTCCGTAAGTCCCACTTTGCCTTGTATCGTGACTCACCTTTTCCTTTCTGATCATGTACTGAAAGAAAATACAAATCCACAGTTGCTTGCTACGATACTTAAACATGCATCTAACATAATCTAAAACAGAGATAAGCTAAGTTACATAGAAGAAATGTTCTGGGCAGTAAGCATAAGCAGCCATATCTTCTACAGAGGTTGATGGTATGAATACCCAAGCCTCAAAAGTATTTCAGGTACCATATTATCCAGGTAAAGTAATTGGCAGAGAACAGAGATGGTTCATCCCTTGTATATACAGAAAGAACATGATATAAAGCACAAGCTGTCTAAAAGCTGACCCTTTAAAACTTAAAAAGAACAATAAAAGCTTTTTCTTCTTTAAACCCACAGCTATTTACAGATGTTTACAAAGTTTCATAAATACAGTTCAGAGGGACAAGTCAGTCTAACTTCATACAGACTTGGGATCCACGCAACTGAATTGTCCTTTCATCGATGAAATGGGATATTCATTAAGTGCAGTACCATCACGCATCTCAATTCAGGGAAAAAAAAGCCTTTGTTCGATCATTAATTCCTGGCAATAAGGGTGTAACACAGCATGGCACATTGAAGATACTGTACAATCACTTACTTTGAAACGAGAGCTATCTTTTGTTGAATACACTGTCCTACGGTTAATCTTTCTCACTGTCGCTGCCAGATGGTTAGAAAAGATCCATGATTCTCTGCGCTGTTGGACACTGAGCTGTCAGTTCCATCTGATACAGTGGAATATTTGAATTAGTTTTCAAATGCTCATCATATATAAAAGACTTCTGCTTTCAATTCTGATTGTAGAATGCGCTGTTTCTCTTTTATTTTGTCTTTCCCTTGGCTATGTTCATTGAAACAATTCAACTGCAAAGTGAATACAGGAACTTATTCCCCCATCCCTAACGCCCATTGCGTCAAAAAGAAAATAGTTACTCTGATATTTGTCTTCTACTTGCGGATGGTTTTCTGACAAGTTCTGCTTCGGCGCTTGTTAAAATTGTGTCGTAAATGGAAAAAAAAAGCAAAATGAGATTTCTCGCTCAAATGGCGGGGGGGAACTCAAACGGGGGTGGGGGGGGAGTGGGGGGAATATGGCTCCTCCTACAGGGGAGCTATACCCGGGTGGTGGAATGTGCGTGGGGCAAGCTTGTACTGTTCTGCCCTCCAGTGAACGTGTTGAACGTGTGCAGGGGCTGCATTGCAGCCAGGGTGTTGGGGATCATGGGGATGGTGTTGGGGGTCATAAGCGGGATGTCGTCCGGTGACCTCCTCAGGGTCAGGGCGTAGTCGGGCGGGTAGGTGAGCCTCAGGGTGTCGTGGGTCTGCATCGCCTCGCACTCGTGCTCGTGGTCCATTTGCTTCATCTGCAGCGACATCATCTCCTCGTTCTGGAGATGAGCCAGGTCGTTGGTAGCCCCACCGCTGCCGCCGCGCTGGGGGCTCTGCCGTCGGTGCGTCTCATGGCGCCTCTTGTCCTTCTTGTAGTAGAGGGCGGCGAAGGCCAGGATGTTCAGGAAGAGCAGCGAAGCCCCCACCGCGATGGTGACGCTCAGCTCGGTTGAATAGTCCCTCTTGTCCTCTATCAGGACCGTCGTCTCTTCGGGGCTGGACTTGCGCGTATCTTTGGCCTGCTTGTTGGGGTTGTGGGAGGGAGTCAGAGGTGGGCGCTTGGTGGTCGAAGACCACAACTTCCCCGGGGCCCGCCTGGTCACGTAAGGGAATGGCGTGGAGTCCGTCTGTGGCACCTTGGTGGTCGTCGACACGTATTGGAAGATCTCGTTCAGGTTGTGAAGGTGAGGGACCAGTTCAAGCCAGAAGGCCACTTTTGTAGCTCGGTAGTGCTCCCTCACCCTGGGCTTCAGGCCGATATGAAGGTACAGTTGATCCTTTGGATTGTACTTCGACCAGGCCACCTCCTCGAACCGGTTGGGTTTTGTGTGGATGAATTTTGTGTCCTGTGGAACGGGCTGGTTTGGGTCACTGGAGGGAAAAAAAATCAGAAAACGATTTTAATGACTCAACATTTTAGGATAAAAAGAAAACCCTCCACCAACAAGGATAATATACTTTAAGAGGAGGGCTATTTTCACTCGAGGAGTTAGTTTTCAGCGGCTCAGGTTGAGATGCATGGTAAACGTTATAATTTCACACCCCATTCTAGCCAATCTTCCTCTCTTGATTTTGAGGCCTAGTGTGTTTAATTCCTAGAACTCAATTACAACAAAGGACAGTACAGCACAGGAACAGGACCTTCAGCCTACCAAGACACTGATAACACATGATGCCTTTCTAAACTAAAACTCTTTTGCCTCCATGCAGTCTGTATCCCTCTTTTCCTTACTTATCCATGTATCTGTCAAGCTGTCTTTTAAACGTTGTTATTGTATCAACTTCTACCACCTCCTCTGGCAGCACATTCCAGGCACTTACGTATAAAACTTGCGTCGTCTACCCCCATTAAACTTAACCTCTTTTATTTGAAACCTATGTACCCTTTTAATTAGATAACAAGGTGTAGAGCTGGATGAACACACCTTCTATCGCCGCCTCCCCCTCTCTCTACTCATTTCAGACCACCCTTCCCCTCCCCCATTTCTGAAGAAGGGTCCGACCCGAAACATCAGCTTTCCTGCTCCTCTGATGCTGCCTGGCCTGCTGTGTTCATCTAGCTCTACACCTTGTTATCTCAGATTCCAGCATCAGCAGTTCCTACTATCTCTACCCTAGTAATTGACATTTTCATCCTGGACTATCCATTCAATTCCACGCCTCTCATAATTTTTCAAACTTTTATCGGGTCGTTCTTCATTCTTTGATGTTCAAGTGAAAATGACCTTCCCCAGACAGGCACAAAAACAAGGTTACATTGTAGCTTCAAGCTTCAATGGCATGAAAACTGATCTCTATTAAGGATAGATAATTCCAATCCACCAAATCAGGCTGAGAAGATCAAACGTTTACCCTGTCATTCAGGCATCCAGTGTCCTGAGGTTTATACCAGTACTTGCAGGAAACATAATGGGCAATGGTGTGCAGGCTAGGTGGATGGGCCATGTTAAATAGCCTGTAGTGTCCTGGAATGTATAGATTAGATGGATTGGCCATGTTAAACAGCCCGTCGTAAAAGGGATGTATAGGCTATGTGGATTGGTCATTTTAAATAGCCTGTAGTGCCCATGGATGTATAGGCTAGGTGGAGTGGCCATGTTAAATAGACCACAGTATCCAGAGATGTACAGGTTATGCGGATTGGCCATGTTAAATAGCCCATAGTGTCCAGCGATGTGTACAATAAGTGGTTGGCCATGTTTAATAGCCCAGTGTCCAAGGATGTATAGACTAGGTGGGTTGGCCATGTTAAATAGACTGCAGTGTCCAGGGATGTATAAGTTAGGTAGGTTATCCATGGGATATGTGGGCTTAAGCAGTAGGTCTGGGTGGAATGATCTTCAGACAGTTGGTGCGAATTCAATGGGCCGAATGGCCTCTGTCCTCACTGTAGGGATTCTATGACTTCAATGACAATTTTGTTCAGCAAGCTCGTATAAGAACACAAGGACTAGAAGCAGGAGTAGGCCATTCAGCCCCTCAAGCTTACTATTTGATACAATCATGGCCTCAGCACCACTCTCCTGCCCGCTCCACACAATCCTTTAATCCATTAATTAATTAAAAATCTGCCTACCTCCTCCTTAAATTGACTCAATCTCCCGGGGTCCACTGCATTCTGGGGTAATGAATTCCTCAGATCACCAGATTAAATTATCAGGTCATCAGTTTCAGTGACGTCATTGTTGTAATAATTTTGCCATGACACGAACTGAGCTCGCTCCCTCTGAAAAAGCGCTGCAAATCTTGTAGCACAGCGAGAGACCAGGTAAGGCCTAGATTTAATGTCTCACCTGACAGACACTGCCTCCAACAGTGCAGCACTCCCTCAGTCATGCACCAAGATGTGTCAGCATTTGTTCAAGTGGAATTTGAATCTTCAACACTTCAGATTCAAAGGCATGAGCATTACTGAACTGAACTGGAGTATTGCGTTCAGTCATATAAATAACCAAGGTCTTTTCCCTCACGTTGGGGAGTCCGAAACTATGAGGGCATAGGGTTAAGGTAATGGGGGCAAGATTTAAAGGGACTTGAGGGGCAGCTTTTTTCACGCACAGGGCGATGCAAGTTTGGAATGAGCTGGCAGAGGAAATGGTACAATTACAACATTTAAAAGGCATCTGGATGGGTACATGAACAGTAAAGGCTTAGAGGGATACGGGCCAAATGCTGGTAAATGGGACGGGACTAATTTAGGCTATCTGGTCAGCATAGACGAGTTGGACCGAAGGGTGTGTTTCCGTACTGTACATCTCTATGACTCTATATCATTGGTTAGCTCAGTTAGTTCTGTCAAAGAGTGACATCAGCATAGATTCAATTTGAGTAGCAGCTGAGGTTACTATGAGGGCTCTACGTTACCCTTGCCCTGAGGTCTCAGTGACCCACTCGCCAGTCACCTCTCTGTAGCGAGAGGGTAAGCCTCCGGACTGTGGTGACTTTACTTGATATGAACCCTGTGTGGCCATTCAAGCCTCAGAGACCAAAGTGGAAACACATTGTTTCGAATCTGAAACAATTCCCCAAAAGTTTGGAAGAGTCTTTGTAGAGCCCACTCACCCTGTCTTCGCAAAGTTGGTCCAGTAGGTCATGACCACTGCACTGAGCATAACATCATTCTTCGAGAAGTTACAGGGAAAAAGCTCAGTGGGTCCAATCATGGGGACACCAAAGACATAGGGGACCTCGTCTCCGTGTGCAGCATCAGACCAGCCTGGCTTCATGTCACTCTGGCAGTGATGGTAAAAGGCGTAGAAATAGGTGGGTGAGCCATACTGGGCATGCAGGTCTGCTGTCGCTACCGCCGGTGCCACCCACTGGTGGTCGGTGAACAGCGCCACCAGGGTCTTGCGACGAGTCTCAGGGTTCTCTTTGTCTGCCCAGTCGGTGTACATGAACTTGATAGTCTCCCGCAGGGTGTCCTTCCCCTCTGGGTAGCCATACAGGTTGTCCACAAAGTTGGAGACGGCGAAGTCGAAGTCACTGGCCGAGATACCGTCCTCGTTGTCCACCATATTCTCCACGAACTTCAGGCCCTCGCCTTGGTTGACACCCAGCATGATGTCGTAGTTGAGGAACTCTCCCTGCTCCATGAGGATCTGGGGGTCATCGGGAATGACGTCTCCGTCGATGACAGGCCCGAAAGCGATGTGGTAACGGGCAGGCATAATGTCCTGCTCAATCAGCTCCTTATAGCTCTTCATCCGTAGGCACTCCACCAGGTCAATGGTGTCCAGCATACTGCAGCCGACCTTCTCTGCCAGTAGGCGGGTATACTTGGTAGGCTGATAATTAACAGCCCAGCTGGATAAGGCTGTCCCACTCTGAATGATTGCCTTCTGAAACAGACCTGTTGGTTCAATGAGAGAAACAATTTAGTGGTAACATAAACAGGACCACAAGGTGGTGAGGGCCCAGCGGTATTGACACTAGAATCTTTAATCCAGATAATATTCTGAGGGACAAAAGAAAATACAGAACTGTGGCTGCTGGAAATCAGAAACAATCGCGGAATTTGCTGGAGAAACTCAGCAGGTCTGGCAGCATCTGTGGAGAGAAAGCACACTTTGAATCCAATGACTCTTTTGCGGAACTGACTATAGTTAGGAAAAGGTTGGTGTACATGCTGAAAATGGGGACAGAGAATGGAGGCCGAAGGAGTAAAGGATAGAAGAAGATTGACGCAGAACGAGGGAAAGAAACAGTTGTGCATACAAAGGAATGGATATAGGTCAACCTGGGAGAATCAATAGCTGTTAATGGGGACCATTAATGGCTGACAATGGTTTGTTTGCGGTAGCCCCATGTAATGACAAGGCCTGGTGTGTGGTGTAAGGACATAGAAGGAGGTGTTCAAGCCCTTAAATTGTTGGACTCAGTATTGAGTCCTGAAGACTGCAAGGTCCCCAAGTGGAAAATGAGATGCTGTTCTTCCAACTTGCGCTGAGCTTCATTGCAGCACCGCAGCAAGCCTGAGAGAGAGATGTTGACCTGGGAATATGCTGGTCTGTCAAAGTGGTAACAGGAAGCTCACGGTCATATTTGCAGACAGAATGTAGGAGTTCTGCAAAGCAGTTACCCATCTGCACTTCATCTCCCTGATGGTAGAGGAGACCACATTGGTTTGAATCCTGCCATAGCAGATGGTGGAATTTGAATTTAGTCAGAAACTCAGAATCTAAAGATGACCATTGTTGGAGAAAAAACAGACATCTAGTTCACTAATGTCCTTTATGGAAGGTAACTGCTGATGAGACTCCAGACCCATGGCATTGTGATTGACCCTTAACTGTGCCCCTCTGGGCAATTAGGGATAGGCAATAAATGTTGGACCACCCAGTGGGACCCAGATGTGATGAATGAATTTTTAAATGTGGAACAGTAGGAGATAATGCAGACAGTCAAAATAAGAGAAGCTTAAGGGTAGAAATATGGTGGCTTCCATGGGATCTAGGCACCAACATGGATATATTGGGTCGAATGGCCTGCCTGTATATTGCAATTATTGAACCTTTTTCCACAGGATGTGGGTGTCACTAGTAGGGCTAGCATTTATTGCCCATCTCTAAGTGCTGTGGAACCAAGTGGCTCATGAGCACGTTAGACAAAGGAGAGCCAGTAGACATGATCTGCTTGGATTTCCGGAAGGCCTTTGACAAGGTACCACACGGGAGGCTGCTAAATAAGATAGAAGCCTATGGTGTTAGGGTCAAGGTACCAGCACTGATAGAGGATTAGTTGACTGGCAGAAAGCAGAGAATGGGGATAAAGGGTCTTTTTCAGGATGGAAGCCAATGGCAGTGGAGTTCCACAGGGATCAGTGTTGGGACCACAACAATGCACATTATACATTAACAATCAGGATGAAGAAATGAAGGGCATTGTTGCTAAATTTGAAGTTGACACAAAGATCGGTGGAAGGGTAGGTAATGTTGAGTAAGTGGGAAGGCTGCAAAAGTACTTGAATGGGCTAGGAGAGTGTAGCAGGTGGAATACAATATGGGAAAGTGTGAGGTTATGCACTTTAGTTGGAAAAATAGATGATTTTCTAAATGGGAAAGGTTTTGGAAATCTGAAGTCCAAAGGGGCTGAGGCGTCCTAGTTCAGGGTTCTCTTAAGATTAACACGTAGGTTCAATTGGCAGTTAGGAAGGCAAATGCAATGTTGGCATTCATTTCAAGAGGGCTAGAATACAAGAGCAGATAATACAAGGCTGTATAAGGCTCTGGTCAGACTGCATTTGCAATATTGTGAGAAGTTTTGCGCCCTACATCCTAAACAAGGATGTACTGGTGTTGGAGGAGGGGCAAAGGAGGTTTATAAGTATGATACCGGAAATGAAGGGTTTGTCATATGAGGAGCGATTGAGAATTTCTGGTCTGTCCGCAATGGAGTTTAGAAGGATGAGGAGGGATCTGATTAAAATTTACAGAATATTATAAGGCCTAGATAGAGTGGACGTGGAGAAGATGTTTCCACCCATAGGAGAGACTAGGACCCGAGGACACAGCCTCAGAGTGAAGGAATGACCCTTTAGAACTAAGATGGGAAGGAATTTCTTCAGCCAGAGGGTGGTGAATCTGTGGAACTCATTGCTGTAGAGAGATGTGGAGGCCAAGTAATTGAGTGTATTTAAGACAGAGATAGGTAGGCTCTTGATTAATAAGGGGATCAGAATTACACAGTGAAGGCAGGAGAATGGGGTTGAGAAACACATCAGTAGTGATTGAATGATGTAACAGACTCATTGGGCTGAATGGCCTAATTCTGCTCCTATATCTTATGATCTTATGTCAGAGGGCAATTTGCAAGTGACCCATATTGCTGTAGATCTAAAGTCACATGCTGCCAGACCAGATAAGGTTGGCAGCTTTCCTTCACTAAATAACACATGGGCTTCCATAACAATCAGAACTAATTTCTGAAGAAGGGTCCAGACCCGAAACGTCAGCCTTCCTGCTCCTCTGATGCCGCTTAGCCTGTTGTGTTCATCCAGTTCTACACCTTGTTATCCCTGTTACTGAGGCTTGCTTTCAATTCCAGAATTTTTAAACCAATTAAATTCAAATTCCACTGTGCACCACAGTGAGATCTGAACACACACTCCCAGAGCGTTGACCTGGGGCAGCTGGATAACTAGCCCTTTAAAATTCCCTACCATTTCACTATAAAATTTGATGCAATTCTATTGCAGTCCCCAGGATTTAAATATTTCATATTTAAAACAGGCTGTTGATTATGTCGGCCAACAGCTACAGACCATTTGCATTAGAGTCAATTTTAAAGCTGTCGATCACAGCTTTTTGAGAAGTCTCCAGTGATTCTGACCGAAACCTTTCCATAACACATCTGTTTCATTTCGCATTGAAACTACCTGACCTCACTGTGCAATTCCAGCCTTTGGTGCTGCCTCATCTGTTTGGGTTCACGTGGGTAAATAACCCCTTGTTGATCCACAATTACCTCTGTGCACTTAATCCCTTCTGAGTGGTATGGGGTTTACAGTTCATTTCAAGCTTTGACTGCAAATTACTAAATACTTACAGCACAGAACCAGAACATTCAGTCTCACTGATCCATAGCAAATATCTATACTCATGCATGCCTTCTCTCACTGCTCATCTTGTTCCATCAGTTGCTTTTCTCACTCTCTCTCTCCCACAACTTCTAGCTTCCCCCCATCAAACAAAGCAATGCCATTCACCTCACCCACACCCAGACACAGTGACCTCCATCATTTCATCTCGTTTCATTATCCTTACTGATTAGTTGATTGGTCATAGAGGTTTACAGCATGGAAACAGGCCCTTCGGCCCAATGTGTCCATGCCAGCCAGTTTTCACAATTAAATTAGTCACATCTGCGTGCGTTTGGTCCATATCCCTCCATACCTATCCTATCCTATACCTGTCTAAATGTTTTTTAAAATATAAAATTGTACTCACTTCCACCACTACCTCTGGCAGTCGTTCCAGACACTCACCACCCTCTGTGTGAAAAAATTGCCACTCTGGACCCTTTTGTACTTCTCCCCTTTCATCTTAAACTTTGACCTCTAGGTCCTCATGGGTTAGGCTGCCATGAAGCTTGGGACTCAGAGTTTGCTATTGACAGGTAACTGTTCCCTTATTCTGTACTGCGTGTCTCCACACTTATTTGCATCTCAGTCTCTGCCTTACCCAAGAGTGACTGTTGTCTGCCTCCCAGGAGAACCAGCAAACCCTTTTATTTACACATAAGATAACAAGGTGTGGCGCTGGATGAACACAGCAGGCCAGGCAGCATCAAAGGAGCAGGAAAACTGACGTTTCGGGTCTGGACCCTTCTGCAGAAATGGGGGAGGGGAAGGGGACTCAAATAAATAGAGAGGGGGGGGAGGCGGATGCAAGATGGATAAAGGAGCAGATAGGTGGAGAGAAGACGGACAAGTCAAGGAGACGGGGATGGAGCCAGTAAAGGTGAGTGTAGGTAGGGAGTTGGGGTGGGGGTTGGTCAGTTGGGAGGGAGGGGCGGGTAGGTGGGAGGGAAGACGGACAGGTCAAGGAGGTGGGGATGAGGCTAGTAGGTAGGAAGTGGGGGTGGGGGTTGGTCAGCGAGGTGGGAGGAGCAGATAGGACCAATCCCCATCTCAACTCCCTACCTACATTCACCTTTACTGGCTCCATTCCCGCCTCCTTGACCTGTCTGTCTTCTCTCCACCTATCTGCTCCTCTATCCACCTTCCATCATCGCCTCCCCCACCTCTCTGTTTATTTCAGAGACCCCTTCCCCTTCCCCATTACTGAAGAAGGGTCCAGACCCGAAAAGTCAGCTTTCCTGCTCCTCTGATGCTGCCTGGCCTGCTGTGTTCATCCAGCTCCACACCTTGTTATCTCAGACTCAGCATCGGCAGTTCCTACTATCTCCCTTTTATTTACACACTGTTTTATGTAATGCTGATATCTATTATACAACTTCCTCAACACAGTGTGGAGCTGGGGGAACGCAGCAGGTCAAGCAGCATCAGAGGAGCAGGAAAGTCGCCTTCATCAGGACTGATTGTAAACCTGAAACATTGGCTTTCCTGCTCCTCCGATGTTGCCCAACCTGCTGTGTTCCTCCAGCTCCACACTTTATTGACTCTGACTCCAGCATCTGCAGTTTTAGCTATCTCCGTACACATCCACATACGGGCATGCTATCTTCTCTTAGAGTCATGGAATCATACAGTATAGAAGACCCATCAACTCTGGACTGCCAAAGCTGCACTAAATCTACTCTAGCCCCACTTTCTCGCACTAGGCCCATAGCCTTGAATGTTATGACATTTCAAGTGCTCATCCAAGTATTTTTTTTTACAGTTTGTGATAATTCCCATGTCAACTAGCCACCCAAAACGTGCATTCCAGACCCTCACCACCCTCTGGATGAAAAGATTTTTCCTCAAATTCCCTCTAAACCTCATGCTTTTCATCTCAAAATTATGTCCCTTTGTTGCTGATGTTTTGACTAAGGGAACAACTGCTTTCTCTCCATCCTTCATAAACTGATACACCTTTATCAGGTCCCTCCTCAACCTTCTCTATTCTAAAGAAAACAAGGTCAGAGCTCACATGACGCCACGTTATAGTTCAACATGTCTATTTGAAATCACAAGCTTTTGAAACGCTGCTCCTTCGTCAGGTGAACTCGCTTTTGTGCTTGTCCTTCTAGATGATAGGAGTCATGGGTTTGAAAACTGCTGTCTAAGGAGAGTTGTTGAGTTACCACAGTGTTTCTTGTAGATTGTACACATTGCTGCTACTGGGCATTAAGGGTGGACGGAGTGGACGCTTGTGTGTGTGATGTCTGATTCTGTGCATTCTATAATCAAGCTCTTCTTTGTTTTGTCAATTCAGTTTGTCTGACCTTCTGTAAGTGTGTAATGCTCATTTACCGAGCACTCCTGAGTGGCAGTGATTTGCAAACTTCGTGTGAACTGGCAGTGGACTTGGGGAAGTGAAATTTCATGTAGGGAGGCTTCTGAGATCCTGTGATTGGGGAGGATCATAGTACTCCTGAGCTGGGGAGCACTTAGTGACGGTTTGGGGATCCAGATGGACACAGAGGTCCAGTCTCAGAATGTTGTTTTCACTTGTGGTGGGAAGTCCAAAACTAGGTGTCATAAATCTGATTAGAACTATTTATTTCTTAATTCTCATATGGTATGGGAGCATCACTGGCAAGGCCAGCCTTTATTGCCCATCCCTAATTGCCCTTGCACCATTCTGTTGTCTACACCCTTTCAGAGAATAATTAACAATCAACCACATATTCTCTGGAGTTACATGTAGAGTCATAGCGTCATAGAAACATAGCAACACAGAAACAGACCCTTCGGTCCAACTCGTCCATGCCGACCAGGTATCCTAAATAAATCTAGTCCCACTTGCTAGCTTTTGGCCCATATCCCTCTAAACCCTTCCTTTTCATATATCTGTCCAGATGCCTTTTAAATGTTGTAATTGTACCAGCCTCCACCACCTCCTCTGGCAGCTCCCTCTGCGTGAAAAATGTTCCCCCTTAGGTCCTTTTTAAATCTTTCCTCTCTCACCTTAAACCTATACCCTCTAGTTTTGGACTCCCCTATCCTGAGGAAAAGAACTTGACCATTCACCCTATCAATGCCCCTCATGTTTTAATAAAACTTCTGTAAGGTCAACCCTCAGCATCAATTGCTCCAGGGAAATTAGCCCCCAGTCTATTCAGCCTCTCACTATAGGTCAAACCTTCCAACCCTGGCACCATCCTTGTAAATTTTTTTTCTGAACCCTGTCAAGTTTAATAATATCTTACCTATAGCAAGGAGACCAAAATTGAAGGCAGTGTTCCAAAAGTGGACTAACCAATGTTCTGTACAGTTGCAGCATAGCCTCTAAACTCCTATACTCAATGCACTGACCAATAAAGGCAAGCGTACCAAACGCCTTCTTCACTATCCTGTCTACCTGTGACTCCACCTTCAAGAAATTATGAACCTGCACCCCAAGGTCTCTTTGTTCGGCAACACTCCCTAGGTCCCTACCATTATGTGTATAAATCCTGCCCTGATTTGCCTTTCCAAAATGCAGCATCTCACATTTATCTAAATTAAACTCCACCTGCCACCCCTTGGCCCATCGGCCCATCTGATCAAGGTCTCATTGTACTCCGAGATAACCTTCTTCACCACCCACTACACCGCCAATTTTGGTATCATTTGCAGACTTACTAACCATTCCTCCTTTATGCGTGTCTAAACCATTTATATAAAATGAGAAAAAACAGTGGACCCATCGCCGATCCTTGCGGCACACCACTGGTTACAGGCTTCCAGTCCAAAAAACAACCCTCCACCATCACCCTCTGTCTCCTACCTGCAAGCCAATTTTGTATCCAAATAGCTAGCTCTCCTTGGATTCTATGTGATCTAACCTTGTTGACCAGTCTACCACATTGAACCTTGTCGAATGCTTTGCTGAAGCCCATATAGACAACGTCCACCATTGGGCCAGGTAAGGATGGCAGATTTCCTTCCTTATAGGGTATTTATTAGTGAAACAGAGGGGGCATCAGGACGGGAGAGACTATACAAAATGCAATATGGCTGCCACGTATGTAGTCATTGACAACTCAAACAGTACCAGGGGACGCCAAGATGCTGAATAAATTTGAGAAGACAGATAGATTTTTAATTCATAAAGGGTTAAAAGACTGTGGAAAGGGTACAGAAAAATGGAGTTGAGGCCCAGATAAGATCAGCTATGATCTTATTGAATGGCAGAGCAGGCTCAAGGGGCTGAATGGTCTAACCCTGCTCCTGGTTGTCATGTTCTTATGTAAATTCCACTGAATTCTCCAGTTTTACCATCACACAATAAAGAAGTGTTGCTACTGAAGTCCCTTACGGGTTGTCCTGTTGTATTTTTTCTACTTTATTGCATGACTGAGAGCAGGAGATGGCCTTTCCCCAGCAGCGACACTCAGGAAGTTGCCAGCTGTTGAACATAAGACATAAATTATTGTTTTATAAGACAACGCACTGAGGCTCCATGTCTACAAATGAACTGGAATAACTTCAAAATGCCTCAGGGTGTTATATTTGATGAAGCTTCAAAGATGATCATAAACCGATGTCAGTTTACTTGAGCAGGAAAGAGTTTGGGATTGTCTCCAGTGAAATAACTATCCGCTGTCAGTTCGGGTTTGACTTGGGCTGTGGCAATACGTGGCTTCATACTTTACAGATTAAACAGCAAACCACTTGTGAACAATTTGTTCACACATATCAAATTGGAACGGGGCGAAGTGACATCTTGATAACTCAACCACTGCTGAAGGGGAAACAATTGCTATTTTACAGGATGAGCTGTACAGACACAATTGCTGTTCTCCAATATACACCGCAGTTGCCAGTGTAGAGTGTGAGAGAGAACCCATCGTTGTAGCACACTCAATAAACCCACTATTATATGACCTGCAATAAACTCAACGTTACAGCGCACATCATAAACCCATCATTACAAGAGACAAGGGGATGTCATGGTGGCACAGTGGTTAGCACTGCTGCCTTGCAGCACCAGGGACCTGGGTTCGATTCCAGCCTTGGGTGACTGTCTGTGTGGAGTTTGCATGTCCTCCCCATGTCTGCATGGGTTTTCTCCCACCATCCAAAGATGTGTAGGTTAGGTGGATTGGCTTTGGAAAATGAAGGGTTACAGGGATGAGGTGGGTCTGAGTGGGATGCTCTCTGGGGGATTGGTGTGGACTTGATAGGCCAAATGGCCTGCTTGGAGAGATTCTATGAAAAAATAACCCCATCATTACAGCACTTACAATAAAACAACTATTACAGGACAAAAAGTAAGTGAACCATTACAGGACATAGGACAAACACCTTATTGTGGAGCCATAGAAACAACAGCACCAGCACAGGCATAGGAACAAAGAAGTTAGCAGCAGAATTAGGCCATTCAGCCCTTGGGTTTACTTTATCATCTCTACCTCTGCCCTGAAATGGCATCCCCAATTTTAAAATAGTGGGCCCCAGCTCTGGACCCACCCATAAGAGGAAGCATCTTTTCCACTTCTACGTCAAGAACAGTCAGGGTCTGATACACTTCAATCTGGTTACCTCTCAGTGTTCCAAACTCCATCTGAAACAAGACCAGTCTGTCTGACTTTTCCTCAAAAGATAACCCACTCATTCCAGGCAGCAATGTAAAAACCTTTGAACTGACTCCCAACACATTTACATCCTTACTTATGTAAGGAGACCAAAACAGCACAGCTTTGACATGAGGTCTCACCAACCCTCTATATAGCTGAAACATTACATCCTTACTTTTATGATCAGTTCCTCATTAGCCTTCTTGATTACGCGCTTTACTTGCATAAGAGAACACCTAGTTCATTCTGCACTTGGAATTCCAGTCGTTCTCCGTTTAACCAATACTCTGCTTTTTTGTTCTTCCTGTCAAAGCGAACAATTTCACATTTTTCCATGTTATACTCCATCAGTCAGATTTTTTCACACTCCCTCAACCTATCCCCATGTGTCTACAAATTCATTATGTCTTCTTCACCATCTACTTTCCTGCCTGGCTCTATGTCATTTGCAAACTTATTGACTGTGCCTTAATTCCCCTCTTCTAAATCATTGATGTAAATTTTGAGAAGGTGAATGGGGAGGTGATGTCCTAGTGGTATTATCGCTGAGCTGTTAATCCAAAGTCTCGGGTAATGTTCTGGGGACCTGGGTTCAAAGTCCTGCGTTCAATAAAAATCTGGAACTTAGAGTCTAATGATGACCATGAATCTATTGCCAGTTGTCAGGAAAAGAACTCATCTGGTTCATTAATTAGAGACGGAAACTGCCATCCTTACCTGGTCTGGCCTACATGTGACTCCAGACCCACAGCAATTTTGAATTTAAATTATCTTTATTGTCGCATATATGAGTACAGTGAAAAGTTTACAAGTCACTACATATGATGCCACCCAAGATACCTAGGTATGGATTCTTGAGTACAAATTCTTAGAAAAAAAAATTAGAAAAATAAACATATAAAAAGTCCAGCATTAGAGACTTTCAAAAGTTTAAAATCATAGTAATAAATTAGATAAATAAAGAAATAAAAGTTCAGAATAACAGTCATTCTACAATAATATAACAAAAAAAAGACAAGTTTGGAAAAACAGAGTTTATGGTAATGGCCAGTTAGTCCATTTCATGGCTCTGGGCTCGAGGATTTAACCGGCCCATTTGTATTCCGAGCCAGACCGTCCATGATGCCGAAGAAAATGCTGCATGGAATCACAGACTAACTGAAGCCAACTGTCCTCTGGCCAGTTAGAGATGAGCAACAAATGCTAGCCTAACCAGAGATGCCCATATCCCTTCAGTGAATAAAAAAAACACAAACCTCTGCTCCATTCATCACATCCTACCCATCTGACAAAGAGCCATTTCTGCATGCTGTCTGCTAGCTAGCCAATCTTCAATCCATGCTAATGTATCATGAGCTTTTATTATTCATAATGACTTTGATAGGACACTTTATCAAATGGCTCCTGGAAAACCAGCTACAGTACATCTGCTGGCTCCCTTCTATTCATGGCATATCAGTCCTACCGTGAACTCAACATGCTAGGCCCTTACTAAGAACCAACCATGAAACAAGCAGTGCATTGAAGGATGCAGTGAGCTGTATCTTTTTGGAAATGGCAATATGAGATGTTTTACATCCATTGCAAAAGGGAAAATTTTAGAATTAGTTCAACATTTTATCCAAAAGATGGGTTCTTCAACAGTACAGCACTCCATCAGAACTAGCACTTAAGCAGCAGCCAAGAGCCTGTGTACAAGGCTGATTGCTTAAATAAAAGTGTGATTCTGAAAACCATCCAATTCTGATCTATCCTTGACTATTATGTCCGGTTTTGGTCACTGACACACTATTATCAAAGCAGGTGAGACAGTTCTGTAATGAAAAATAATATTGATTCCCTTGAGACATAAATTGAATGACCTCCTTCTGTCTTTTCACAATTCTATGTTTTGATACAAAGGTAAAAATTGCTGGTGAAGCTCAAAGATAACAAGGTGTAGAGCTGGATGAACACAGCAGGCCAAGTAGCATCAGAGGAGCAGGAAGGCTGACGTTTCGGGTCTGGACCCTTCTTCAGAAATGGCGAAACTCAATATTTCGAGTCTGGAGACTCTCTACCAGTTCTGAAGAAGGGTCAGTGTCTCAAAATGTTAACTGCTTTCTCCCCGCAGATGCTGCTAGACTTACAGAGGTCGCTAGCAATATTTTTCTGCTTCCGATCTCCAGTATCGGCAATTCTTTGTTCTTCTGCCATATTTCGATAAACGGGCAACAAAAGATTCTATTTTTTTGCAAATATCACTGATAGTTCTTTCCTTCATTCCTGTATTTTTGTTTCTGTTCTGCAAAGGTATTAGGGGATGTGGGCCAAAGGCAAGTATATGGTGTAGGCCATTGATCAGCCATGATCTCACTAAATGGCAGAACAGGCCTGAGGGGCTGAATGGATTACTTTGGTTCTGATTTTCCTATTTAATATATTTATGCTGCCATTCCACCAGCCATTACAAACAAACATGTAAACTATTTAATATCTCAACAAAATGAGATCTTCACAACAGCATTTCAGCTTTCATCAATGAGTGCTCTTATCAGTAACATCATCTTGCATTTATTTAAGAATACCTCAAGACTCTAGGTTCATGTTTGCATTAATAGATGAAATTTAGTGGTGTCATCACAATAACCTAGTCAAAAAGGTAACTTCAATGAAGTGGAGAGATAGATAGAAATAAAGAGGTTTAAAGAGGTGATTCCATAACCTCTTATGAAGAATAATAGGTGATCTCATTGAAACAGATCAGATCCCTAAAGGGTTTGACAGGGTAAATTCTGAGATGATTTTTCCCCTCATAAGAGAGTCTAGGACTCAGAATAAAGGGGCACCAATTTACAACTGGGATGAGGAGGCTTTTTTTTAATGGACTCCCCACAGAGTGGAAGCAGGCCATTCAGCCCAACAAATCCACACCAACCCTCTGAAGACCATCCCTCCCAGACCTATACCCCTACCCATATCCCCATAACCCTGCATTTCCCATGGCCAACGCACCTAGCCTACACATCCCTGAACACTATAACAAACTGAGCATGGTCAATCCACAGTCTTTGGACTGTGGGAGGAAACCCACGCAGACACGGGGAAAACGTGCAAACTCCACATAGACAGTTGCCCAAGGGCAGAATCAAACCCAGGTCCCTGGCACTGGGAGGCCGCAGTGTTAACCACTGAGCCACCGTGCTGCCCTGTAAATTCTGATTCCCTGACAGGTAATCAAACCTAGGCCATGGAGGTGAGAGCACCAAATCCAAACCGCTAGACCACCGGGGATTTCTTCTCTCAGAGGGCTGTGATTCTCTAGAGCTGATAGCTGCGGGGGTAGAGTCCTTATGGGTATTTAAGGCTGCGATGGATGGATTCTTGATCAGTCAGAAAATCAAGGGTCACAGAGAAAAGGCAGGAAAGTGGACAGGACTGTCAGATCAGCCATGAGCCTATTGAATGTCAGAGCAGGCATGAGGGGCCAAATGGTCTACTCCCGTTCCTATTCCTTATTGTCTTGTAGAGATGATGTCAAGAGACTGGAGTCAAAGGAGCAATGAGATTTGGAGGGTTTTTCTCCATTATGTTCAAGGATGTTGAAGTCGCTGGCTCGAGCAGCATTTATTGCCCATCTAAACTTCAGGCATTGAAGAGTTAATCAAAACACAGTGGGTCTGGAGTCACAAGTAGGGCCGAGAGTGAGAACATCAGGTTTCCTGCCCTAAAAGGTGTTAATGAACCAGGTGGGCTTTTACAACAATGAAGATTGTTTACAGGATCACCATTAAACTAATGTTTTATTAAATTCAAATTTCGTCATCTGCCACAGTGGAATTCAAACCTATGTCCCTAAAACACTTCACGTCAGCTTTGATGAAGTCATCTAGACTCAAACTGTTAGCTTGCTTTCGCTCCATGGATGCTGCCTGATCCATTGTGATCTCCAGCACTTTTTGTTTTCCCCAGAACATTAGCCTGGGTACAGAAATTGGGACAGGGTGAAGGTGTGGGGAGGGAGTGAGAGTATTGATTAATGCGATTATTGCTGTAACAAGAACAAAAGTCGCTGGAAAATCTCAGCAGGTCTGGCAGCATCTGTGAAGAAAAAATCAGAGTTAACGTTCGGATCCAGTGACCCTTCCTCAGAACCTCAGAATCTGAGGAAGGGTCATCGGACCCGAAACATTAACGCCGATTTTTTTTTTCACAGATGTTGCCAGACCTGCTGAGCTTTTCCAGCAACTTTTGTTTTTGTTCCTGATTTACAGCTTCTGCAGTTCTTTTGGAGATTATTGCTGTGTTGAAGAAAGAGTATGTGTCAGAGTCGGTCAAGGACAGGCTCTATTTGGTTACAGCTAAGGATCCCAAATGTGAAATTACATTGCTTGGTGTAGTCTAGAGGCAACCATCTAGTGGGAAGGATATAGAGAGAGTAAGTCTGCAAGAAAATTACAGAGAGCTGCAAGTATTATGGTTCTATTGGAGGACTTTGACTGTCCTAAGATGGACTGGAATACTCATTTGAAGTAACAGGCAAGAATTGACAGCACATTGAGAAAAGCTTTCTACAGCTGGATGTTTCCAGCCCAAGCAGAAAAAACTGATTTCAACAGTTTCCTGTTGGTACAGAACTTCAACATTGCAAAACGAGTTAGCTATTGCCGAACCTTTTTACCTCACACCCATCAGGACAGATGCAAGAATGCTAAATTTCAAGCAACCACTACAATTTATTCTCTAGGAGAAATGCGCACTGATTGTTTGGCAATGCTGACTGTCTGAGGCATTGCCATAGAAAAAGCAATGGAGAAGATTAGGCTCCCAAGGTCCCTGGATAATGCAAACGAGGCACGTGGCTGGAATATATTCCTTTTGTTTACGCAGAACAAGTCCGTGAATATGAATATAGGTCCCTTCTCAGAAACATGAATGAATTTGACTGATGACCTTAAATTGGTTGTTCATGTAGCTATTGACACACTCAAGGTTGTTCAACAAATGCTGCCCAATCACCATGAACAGGAGGAATGTACTTTTGGAATTCACAAGGACTGTGAATGACAGCATGTGCTCTGTCTATTATGAACAATTAAAGCAACATGCTACTTAATCCAACTGGTCAGTCACTGGAATACAGGGCCTGCATGTCGAGGATTGTACTGGCATCGGAATTCATACACTGCATTCTCATTGTGTGGTGGGCAGAGTGATGGCTGTGCATAGCACAAGCTCATAAATGGGCCAGAGGCCACCACTTTAATTCAGGCCTGAAATGCTTTTGGCTGACCTCAAATTACTCTGCAAAGTATCTCAAAGACCTGAACAACGGGGTATACAAGCCATTTCACATCATCACTGTGCAGTGGCTGTGCAACTGGCATTTCCCACCGACATGACACTGTTAGCAGTTAGCCACTCATTCCTGATCTTAACCCTGTTGTTCTTTTCACCCCATGCCTATTTTTCTCTGGCACTGCACTTGTTAAATCCCTGAGTCTGAGATCATGAGTGTTCAAAATAATAAAGAACGGCAAATGCTGGAAATCTGAAACAAAAACAGAAATTGCTGGAGAAACTCAGCAGTTCTGGCTGTGGAAGGAGAAACAGAGTCAATGTTTCATGTCCAGTGACACTTCTACAGAGTTCTCCACAGATGATCGTGAGCATTCGCGACTTGTAAGTAATCTTTTGATATTGGGATTTAAAACGTACAGGCTTTGTGATCGATTCCAGATGTATTTTGAAAATTCTTTCTTTACATTAATCATATGCGTTGTCCTTTATTCTGTTCTGTAAGACCGTGAAGTTATTCTCCAATGAATGGGAACCTCAAAACAAGATTTAAGTAATGTCAGGGTTCTGCCATAGCTAGTTCTGGAGTTAAGGATAATTACTCATTCTATTGACACAACGCAACTTCAAATTAGAGATAGTAGGAACTGCAGATGCTGGAGAATCCGAGACAACAAGGTGCAGGGCTGGATGAACACAGCAGGCCAAGCAGCATCATACTTCAAATTATTTCATTATGGACTGAGATTTATTGCCACGGTGGCGGTCCCAGTATGGAACTGCAAAGCCAGGGGTCAAATACACTACCAACGCAGCACCCACTTAATTTCCAATTTCTGGGATTCGGGGCCAATCAGGTACCTATTGTGCTGCATTGGGATTTACTTTTCAGGGACAAGTTACCCCTCCCCAGTCAGAGGGCCAGCAGTTTTTATTATCAGGCCCAGCAGCACCACCGAAAGGAATGGCCATTATTAGAATTGCACTCACCGAGGGGCAGTATCATCGAGGTCACACTGAGATTGAGGTACGCGCACTGGGGATCACTGAGTTCAGACAAACAGCAGCCCCCAGCCCCCAAGGGTATTGTATCTGTGCAATACATTAAAGTGAACATTTCATTACCAGGAAGAGGAACAAAGCAACAATTACAGCATCCGAGAGTAAATCAATCATTACAGTCCCAGAATGAATCCATCACGACAAGAACTCCAGAACAAATCTATTGTTGCAAATCTGCTCTTACTGGGCTATTGAATAAATCAGCCATACAATTGTAGATTGCTGTAGCACAGAAAGCCACTGTTGCTTTGTTAATCTCTTAAAATATGATGAAGATATATCTGTAAAGCAAAGTCACTGCAGTCCCAGAAGGCTATCTTTTCATTAGGGAAAGACAACTGATGGCGAGTTTAATCAGAGAGCCACATTTCTTCATGAATGGGGTAAGATGGGACATTTATGGCAATCTCAGCTGTTCATAGAAGCCCTATAATGTGGAAACAGGCCATTCAGCCCATCAAACCCACACTGCCCCTCTGAACAGTACCCCACCCATCCCTGTAACCCCATATTTCCCATGGCTAATCCACCTAGCCTGCACGTCTTTGGACTGTCGGAGGAAAAGCCACTCAGACAAGGGGAGAATGTGCAAACTCCACACAGACAGTCGCCCGAGGGTGGGATCAAACCCAGGCACCTAGCACTGGCAGGCAGCAGTGCGGACCACTGGTCCACTATGCCACCCAAATAATGATGCACACTAACCAGTAACTATTTGAGCCAACTGATCCCCAGAGTGAGATAAATAATCAAAAGGGCAAGAACTTATAGAGCAATGGGGGTCATGCAGTGGACTGGAACTAATTGGGTCATTTATTTATCCATGTCCCTTTTGCAAGTTATGAATAGCCTGCTTCCATGCTTTTGGGCAGTGCAGTATAGATCAAAAGCGCTGTCATCATGGGGTAAAAAATGTAGTCATGTACCTTCATTTTTGTTTGGTCGGTTATCCTGAATCTGACATTAAAATCATTTACAGCATTCCAGATCCTCTCACCTCCTACGGCAATGAAACTACCAAGCACAGGTCCAACTGATCTGCTGCACTAATTATTAAACTAGTCAGCTGGATAATATAGAATCAGAGATAGTAGGAACTGCAGATGCTGGAGAATCCGAGACAACAAGGTGCAGGGCTGGATGAACACAGCAGGCCAAGCAGCATCATAGGAGCAGAAAGGCTGCTCCTATGGTGCTGCTTGAGCTGGATAATATACTTGTCTCACAATGCCAGATATTCATGATGGGTTGACAGGAGACTGCACTCACAAAGATTGCCCAATGTGAGCCCAAAAGAGACTGAGAGTAAATGGCCATTTTTTGAAAGTTAGTGCAATCAGCTGTGCATGTCGTAGTAACAGAGTGAGGCAGAAAACTCACACTCATAAAACACTTTTTACCACCTCAGGATGTCCCAGTGCACTTTATCGCCAATGTAGAATCCAGGAATAAATCCATCATTACAGGGTTGGAGAATGAATTGAACATTTTCAATGTTTTATGAGCCTTCCACCATCTGAGACTGGCGCAACGTTTTACAAAGGTCTGTAAGGATGGTTCAGGAGGAAAATGATGTCATACGTTTTTATCATTCACAGGATGTTGGCTTGGACAGCATTTATTGCCCATCTCTAATTACCCAGAGGGCAGTTAAGAATCAATCACATTGCTGTGGGTTTGGAGTCATATGGAGGCCCAGACCAGGTAAGCGTAATAATGAGATCAGCCAGCTGGGCCTCACAGAATATGAGTTCGCTGTTTGGGGCTGTGAAGCTAGTCCAATCAGGGAGCCCTGGCTGACATAAAAGATTGAGTGTCAAGGATACTGACACTCTGGTGCCTGATTCAGTGAGAGGCAGTGCTATACTCAAATGCTGTGTCTCTGGAAATAAAGGGTGATTGGTGATGGGATAATGGCCTCATTTCAGTAAGAATGGCAGATTTCCTTCTCTCAAGGGCATTCATGAACTAGATAGGCTTTTTTCACAACGATCGTCAATGGCTTAATGGCTGTCATTAATTCCAGATTTTTATTGGATTCACATTCCACCATCCATTGTGGCTGGATGTGAACCTTGGTCCCGAGCACATTACCCCGCGACTCCAGATTACATTTTCCTTTACATTGAAGAGCGGAGTTGGCTCTTGAAGCTGATTGGCCTACGCCTGCCCTTATCTCTTACAGTCTAATGGAACCCAGATTAATAGCCTAGCAATAACACCACGAGGCTATCACCTCTGCCAGAGGCACCTCTGCCAGGGTAAGGGAAGGCAGTGAGGAAGGGTGAGGGATGGTGATGCATTCACCATCTCCTTGCTGCTATGACATGTTACCAGCAGTGGTGGGGAAAGCAGATACACAGGAATTATAAGCGAATTTTTCTCTAGTCACCTGCAATGATTCAAGCTTGGGGGAACCGAATCAGAACAAAAAACTTACCCAAACCCCCCCGAAAGGAGGTGGGACATCAGACTGATAAAGAAGGTACTCCATCAATCCTCATGATAATGAAGTCACTATCATCTTAACAGACTGTAGGCCATTCTCTTCTTATAGATGGAGCAGATGGTGGTGGTTTAACCTGAGGGGCAGCACACCCTCAGGCAAAGAGACAGGTTGAGAAGGAGAGTCCCTGCCTTGTAACTACAGCCAGCACAGGAACTGAACCCACTCTGTTGGCATCAGTGTGCAGTGTGAATCAGCTGTCCAGCCAACTAAGCTAAACCACACTCTCCTTGCATCTTGTTGAAGATTTTCATCTTGCTCACATCGTGAAAATTCAGAAGAAATGCCAGTGTAAAGGGAAAACAACATTTAAATCATGTGAGAGGAGAGTGCTGATTGCTTGGTAAGTGGAATTGGATTAATAGATGCATTGCCATGTAGACTGCGCAAGTTAGATGATGACTGACAGTTAACTGTCAAACTTACTTAAAGGTCGTTTAAAATATTTACACTCATTGTGTCTGTTAACAAAATATGTGACAGCCATTATTTGATTTATTCGAAAGGATGAGGCCTTGACTGATCATAATCTACTCGTCTGGTTTAAATTTAAATAAAGCTCACTTGTTAAATTTCAGTCATGATCTAACTAATACATTCTCCATGGCAACACCTTGACCTTTCAAAGTTCATTTGCTCACTAAACAGCACTCTCCCCTTATAGACTATAAGTGATGTTTTCCCTTTACATTGATATGTCTTGCAAATTGTCCTCAAGTGCCAGATGAAAAATTTCAAACAAGTGCATCCTTTTTTCCAGCAATATACAGGCTCTGTACAACCAAATGGTTATAATTAAAATTACTTCATTTTTCAGCACAGCTAATAACATTTCCGACTGGACTGCTAAATTTTTAATATCCACATCTTCACAATGTCCATTAATTAACATTATGAATGTATCTCATTTGTATCTGACACTAGTCCCCTCCCTGACCAATTTTCATAACTGACACAGACTGTTTGGAATCTCAATGTCCTATTTTTTTCTTGAGCTGAGCATTCTCACTATATCATGTCACTTTGTTCTCTTTGTTGCCATAACCATTTACTTCCACATTGTTAACCTACTGACTTCTTCTTCATGTCCATATCTCAGCTCATCTGCTGCCAAATTTATTTTTTGAAATTTATTCTCTCAGGGGATGCAGGCACTGCTGGCAAATCCAAAATTTATTGTTCATTATGGATGACTTTGAAATGAGTGGCTTGCTAGGCCATTTCAAAGAGTGAAACATATTGTTGTGGATTTGGATCCCCATATCGCCCAGTCCAGGTATGTATGGCAGATTTCCTTCCCTGAAGGTTATGATGAACCAGGCACATTTTTACAACAACCTATGATATTGTAATGATTGGAATGAGAGCGAGGTGGATCTCATTGAGTAAGCGATCTCTGATCGGGGCTGTTAATCCAGTCCTGGCCGACAAGATATAAACAGGAGTCTCAGGGATTCTCACCACTCTAAGGACTGGTTCTGAGCTAGCTGGTCAGAATCCATGTACTGTGCATGTGTAAATAAAGGGTGACCTGGTGACAGGATACCAGCCTCTGGAGTTATTTCAAATAGTTTCATGGTTAACATTATTAGCTTTCAATTCTGGGGAAGGAGATAGCCTAGTGGTATTATTGCTGGACTATTAATCCAGAGACCCAGATAATGTTCTAGAGACCTGGGTTCGAATCCCTCCATGACAGATGGTGGAATTTGAATTAAATAAATATCTGGAATTAAGAATCTAATGATGACCATGAATCCATTGTCAATTGTCAGGAAAAACCCATCTGGTTCACTAATGTCTTTTAGGGAGGGAAATCTGCATCCTTACCTGGCCTGGCCTACATATGACTCCAGACCCACAACAAATGTGGTTGATTCTTAGCTGCCCTCTGGGCAATTAGGGGTGGGCAATAAAGGCTGCCTAGCCAGCAACGCCCTCATCCCGTAAATGACTAAAGAAAAAAAAATTCCAGATTTCATTAAAAACTGGAAGAACTGTGGATGCTGTAAATCAGGAACAAAAACAAAGTTGCTGGAAAAGCTCAGCAGGTCTGGCAGCATCTGTGAAGGAGAAAACAGAGTTAACGTTTGGGTCAACAGACTCAAAACGTTAACTCTGCTTTTTCCTTCACAGATGCTGCCAGACCTGCTGAGCCTTTCCAGATTTCCAGATTTCATTAATTGAATTTAAATTCCACTAGCTGCTGTGGTCAAATTTGAACCCTGTCCCCACTGGGAGAACCTGGGTCTTTGGATTACTATTCTAGTGACATTAAGGTCACTACCCTCTCACCTTGTGAGGCTTTCTTACTCTAATCTTCACTATTCCAACCCACAGTTTTGCCAGTTTTCCATCACGCACTTTTCATACATTTGCCCTCTTCCAAAGATAACTTGCATTTATATAGCACTTTCAATGTTGTTAAACATCCCCAAACTGCTGCACAGGAGTTGTATGAAATCTAATTTAACACCAAACGACGAAAGAAAATATTATAAAGCCCACCAAACATGGAACGAAGGGGAAAGCTTTTCAGGAGATTCTTGAAGAAGGAGAGGAAGCAGGGCAGTTCAGGGAGCAAATTCCAGAAGTTACAGCCCGGACATACAGTTGAAGGGTTGGCCACCACAAGCTATCACAATCTGGGATGTAACAGAGGCTGTAATTAGAGTAAGACAGAGATCTCAGAGAGTTGTGGGGCTGCAGGAGGTGGCAGAGACAGGGAAATGTTAGGCCTTGGAGGGATTTCAAAACCAGGTTGAGAATTTTAAAATGGAGGAACTGCTGAATTGGGAAAGCATGCACACCGTTTACTGTTACATTAAAAATGCTGTTAATCACCATTAACCCAGGCTTCCTGTGCTATTAATTAGCAATGCTAGAGTGCTGAGTCATTATTAGTTCTATTGAAAACATTAAATATTAGGAGTAAATTGAAGTGTTGATCAGAAGCCACTCTCTTGGTATATGTCTTATTTGCTCTTTGTTGTTCTCTGTGAACAGGAGATATTTTATTGCTCATTCTGACCCAGCGAAGTTCAGAAAACAAACAAAATGAAATCTTCTTTTTGAGTGGCTATCGTTCTTTCTTTTTAAACTCTCCCTTCAGCCATCCGCACGGTCTCAGTCCCATCATTTATCTCTTAAACTTCCCTACGGTGGTCTTTATGCGTTGTCATCAGTGAAACACTACACTGTCCCTAATTTATCCCAGCATTCCTCTCAAGTCTGGCTGCCTTGGTGGCAATCCACACCGCGACCCTTGACCCTTGACCTAGATTAATCTCTCAATCTTTTTAAAAAGTGGATAAATGGTAATTTGGAATGATTTGGCCTTTGAAAAATGATAGGCAGTTTCAACAAGTGGGACTGCTTAGATCATTACAGGAGGCCCCATGGGTTTCATAATTCATGACATTATTTGGGAAGTTCAACACAAAAAAGCATCTATGTACTGCTCAGTATGATAGGCCGCATTACTAAGTCATGAATAGATGACTGAACATTCTTTGTTTGCTCCACTCAAGCCATGTCACTTGTGAAGAAAGGAATTCAATCCGAGAACAGACTCATTCTTAGAGCACAGCGTTGCCAGAGAAAACACTGGGGAGTATACAGTGGGAATGAAGTATTGGATCAGAGAGAAAAAAAAATCAAACAAGGACCCGGAGCCAACAAGGAGGTTCGGACCATCGTGCTGGCATTCAGTGCTGTTCCGTCCATTCACTCGCTGTTAAAGGGAACAGTGAGATGTCTATGCAGCATGATTTGACGATCAATTGAGAAAGAGAGGCCACAGTGTTCTCCAAAGCCTCCTCGCTGCCAGGAGCGAGTGTCGGACGCTTCTATGCGGCCAGAGAATTACTCCGGGGGTCCCGGGTCACAGGGACTGAGGAAGTCAGAGAAATGAAAGGGGAGGAATGCACATTGTGGTTGAATTGGAGTCAAAATGGACGGGGGAGTTGGCAGGCCTGGTGTTTCGGGGGGGGGGGGGGGGGGGGGGCG
>NC_063337.1:8161025-8165696 GCF_021869965.1 Rhincodon typus | reverse complement strand
GGGGGGGGGGGGGGGGGGGGGGGGTGGGGGGGGGGGGGGGGAGAGAGCTAGGCATGCAGGGCAATGAGCGGAGTTGGTCAATATTTTTAGCCAGATCGTTAGTAGCTTCATTATCACAGAAAGTCTATTGAGAGAGATGTGAGAGTTTTCTTTTTAAATCAAAACAAAGGCGTGAATGATGAATTTTACAGCTACTGAAAACGTTTTTTAAAAATGCACAATGTATTGCAGAAGAAGGCCATTCAGCCCACTTTACCTGTGCTAGTTCTCTGGTTGAGTTATTTAATAATTTCCACTCCCCTGCTACTTTCTATATGTCCCTGAAAATATATTCTCCTTAAGTACTTAAAAAATTCCTCTTTGTATGCTCCTGTTGAAGCTATTTTCACTCCAGATTGTAATCAGTCCATTCATGGTGGACAGAGAGAGAGAGAGTGAGAAGTAGGGAAGTTTTTCCTGGCCCACATATAGGTTTTGAAAGGGCAGACTGGAGATCTTAATTAGGTAGCAGATAAGATTTTGTTTCCCAAAGGTGGCTTAAAGTGTTATTATGAAGTTCTCATTACCTTTCAGTTGGACCAGCTACCTGCTTTGCATTCATTAGTATGTCGTAAATACTCATTGAGGCTTTGCATGTAAATTAATTGATTGAAAAACACTGATACAGGCAATTTAGCATGGCCAGTCCACCTAGCCTGCATATCTTTGGGCTGTGGTAGGAAATGGAGCACCCAGCAGAAATCCACACAAACACAGGGAGAATACGCAAACTGCACACAGACAGTCCCCCCAAGCCAGGCATTGAACACAGGACCCTGGCATGGTAAGACAGCTGTTCTGACCAATGAGCCACCATAAACTGATTGAACATGATTCCCATTTGATGAAATCATGCTGACTTTTCCCCATGACCTTGAGTTTTTCTAAGTGCACAGCCAACTCTGAAAATAATTGGACCAAGAGCATCAGGACTCGAGAATTTGCCAGCCTACAGCTCCTTCAATGTGGTCAGTACCATTTCCCTGTCGATTGTAATTTCATCAAGTTCCTTTCTCTCTCTCTCTCCCTTCTACCTCTTGATTCTCAGTTATTACTGGAATAATTTTTTTTTATATCGTCTACAGTGACAACTGAAGCAGAACATTCATTCATTTCAAAATAACCAAAGAACTGCAGATGCCAGAAATCCAAAACAAAAAAACAGAAATCGCTGGAGAAACTCAGCCAGTATGGCAACATCCGTGGGGAGAGAGAGTTAACATTTTGAGTCCAGTGACCCTTCTTTAGAACTGAATAATGTCACTGGACCCGAAACATCAACTCTGTTTCTCTCTCTACAGATGCTGCCAAACCTGGTAAGTTTCTTTAGCAATTTCTGCATTCGTTTATTTGATCTACCATTTCCTTATTGTCTACATTAACTCTTCATTCTCATTCTCTAGAGGACCAAGATTCACTGTACTTATTCTTTTCCCTTTTAGATACACGTAAAGACTCACACTATCCATTTTTACATTTTGTTTTCTTTGTTCATTCACGGGATGAGGGTGTCAATGGCTTGGTGGCATTTATTGCCCATCCCTAATTGCCCAGAGGGCAGTTATGAGTCAACCACATTGCTGAGGGCCTGGAGTCACATGTAGGTCAAACCAGGTGAGGATGGCAGTTTCCTTCTCTAAATGACATTAGTGAACCAGATGGGTTTTTCCTGACAATTGACAATGGATTCACGGTCATCATTAGATTCTTAATTCCAGATGTTTATTGAATTCAAATTCCACCATCTGCTGTGGTGGGATTCGAACCCCGGTCCCCAGAACATCATCTGGGTCTCTGGATTAACAATCCAACAATAAAACCATTAGGCCGTTGCCTTCTCCTTTTACATTCTATATAACCTCCTCACATAGGCTAATTGCTTTTAATAAACTGAAACAACTGCACAGCATATTCATAGGAGCAGAGAGGCTCTCTGCTCCTAGGCCTGCTGTGTTCATCCAGCCCTGCACCTTGTTGTCTCGGATTCTCCAGCATCTGCAGTTCCTACTATCTCTGCACAGCATATTCCATTGCCAAGTCACCCTTTATTTACACATACATAGTACACAGGCTCTGACTGACCGACCAACCAACTCAGAGCCCGGGATCCCTGATTGGTCTAGATTAACAGCCCCAATCCAGAATAGTATAGTCAATGAGATCCACCTGGAGATAGTAAGAACTGCTGATGCTGGAGTCAGAGATAACACAGTGTCGAGGCTGAAGAAGGGCCTGATCTGAAACGTCAGCTTTCCTGCTCCTCTGATGCTGCCTGGCCTGCTGTGTTCATCCAGCTGCACAATGAGACCCACCTGTCTTTGTTTTTTACATTCTGACCAATCGTTTGACCTGCCACTCAATTTTGCACATTATCTGTTTTTTTCTTTAAGTTTGATGCTTTCTTTAACTTCTTTAGTTAAATACAAATGGTGGGTCCGCCTCCTGGAGTTTTTATTTACAGTCAGAACAGTCTTCTTTTAAATATTCTCAAATTTCCGAATAAAACCCACCATTGTTTCTCTATATATAAGACAATTTCCTTGCCTTATATCTCAGTCCACTTCAGCTAGCTAGGCTTTCACAGCCACATAGTTGCCCCTTTGTAAGTCTAAAGCACTAGTCTCAGACCCATTCTTCACCCTTTCAAACTTAATATAAAATTCAATCATATTATGGTCAGTGCTACATAGAGGTGCTTTTTTCTCTGAGGTCATGAATTAATCTCATTACATAAAATTAAGTATAATATAACATGTTCCCTGGATGGTTTCAGAATGTATTGGCATCAGGAACTATTTTGAACGTATTCAGTTAACTAACACTTCATGACTAAAAACAAAAAATGCTGGAATCACAGCAGGTCAGGCAGCATCCACGGAGAGAGAGCAAGCTAACGTTTCGAGTCCAAATGACGCTTCATCCCCGCTAGCACTGATTTTTCTAATTTATGTAGATTAAAGCTATCCCATTATCACAGCACTCAATAATACCTCTTGAACTCTCTGTTCTAAATTATGATTACTGTTTAGCCCTGTAGAACATTCTCAGTAGTAATTAATTTCTCCTACTATTCCTCATCTCACTCAAACTGATTCTATGTCCTGATCTGAGGTGATCCCATTTACCTAGCTTCCAGCTCAATTTTCAGGACCCAATCCTTGTCATTATGCAACCACATCTCTAAACTGCCTAGAACATCATGCTCTTTTTCTTCAACAGGAACTGTTGATTTGTTTGCTTTGTGATGAATGCCACATATAATGTTTACCATGTTACTGTTCTTGTTACCATAGTACTGTTGGTGCAGAAAGAGGGCATTCAGCCCATTGACCTTCCAAAAAGTACCCCACCAGAATCCATAACCCTACATTCCCCACCTAGCCGGCACATCCCTGGACTGTAGGAGGAAACCAGAGCACCTAGCAGCAATCAGGGAGAGAACATGCAAACTCCACACAGACGGTCACCCGAGGCAGGAATTGAACCTGGGTCCCTAATGCTATGAGGCAGCAGTACTAACCATTATGCCACCAGGTTATTAGCTTGGCTATGTTGCTGTTTCTTTTCTCTTTGTCCCTACCTGCCATTCTTGCAATTCCCATGTTGCCATCGTACTCTCCTGCCCTAATTTTACCTCTTTATCTGTTGCATCTTGTTCCATCTTATTTAGGTTAAGACCCTCTGTATCTCCTGAGTCATGTGACCCACTAGTTCCGGGTGTAAATGATCCCAAAAGTACAAATGCCCCCTTCCCTAATACTGGAGCCAATGCCCCACAAACTGAAACCTACTTCTCCCACACCAATCTTTGACCCATGCATTCACTGCTCTAATCTTATTCACTCTGTGTCAATTTGCTCACGGCTCACGTAATTTCCCACCATCTTTCACATTCCATTTTTACAATGCCTTGCTTTTCATACTCTTCCAGCAGAACCTCCTTTCTAGAACTACTCATGCCTTTGATACTGATGTGCACCATGATCACTGCATGCTCCTGCTTCAGGAGCTCATGCCTTGCCAGGCTGGAGTAGAGGTGATTCTCTGATGGTGTAATCAATAGAATATTAATCTAGAGACCAAAATAACATTCTGGGGGCTCGAGTTCAAATCCTACTATGACAGCTGGTGGAATTGGAATTGAATTAGAAGTCTGCAATTAAGAGTCTAATGATGTATTCTAAACATGAATCTGTTTTTGGAAAGGCCACACATCTTCACTAATGTCCTGAAGGGGAAAGTAACTGCCATCCTTGATCTGGCCTATTTGTGACTCCAGGGCCACTGCAATGTCATTGACTCTTACTGTAATCGGAAGTGTTGTCTTTCCACTTTTACCTAGCTTCCAGCTTTTATGTAACGTCGTATACTTCTCAACATTCAAGACGCATCCTTGTTATCCTCCAACTACATCTCTGTAATAGCTTTCAGATCATATTTATTTACTTCAACGTGCCTCTTGGCAATTAGAGATGGGAATAATTGCTGGCCTATCCAGTGAATGAATTTTTGAAGAAGATGATATGGCTGTGAGCAGACAACACATATTTCCAAACTCCCCGCTTCGCTGCAGAGAACCGTGTCAGCCCCCTCTCAATTCTGAATAAAAACCGAAAGAAATGCAGATGTTGT
>NC_063337.1:8123679-8160625 GCF_021869965.1 Rhincodon typus | reverse complement strand
AATTCACTGCTGTATCCAAGATCAGTTGATCTTGCCTGAGATGCTGTGCCCAGAACTGAATGCTGTTCTGAAGTAAATCTCTTTTTCTCACCTGTTTCCTACTACAACACATTTGCATTAAAAATTTGTGTTCCATTAGCCTTTCTGATTACTTCTTGTATCCATGCTGTCTTTTGTTTTAAAGAAAGTATTCTAACAGCGTCCTTCTTCAATAATTCCTAGTATGTCCTAGTTTTAGAAAATATTCCTGTTTGATTTTCTTGAATCTGAAAGTGACAACCTTTTACAGTTCCCTACCTTGGACTCAATCTGCCTTCATTTGCTCAGTCACTTCATCTGCATGGATCTCTGTAACTTGCTACTGTCATCAACATACCTCACTGTGTTGCCTCAGTTCTGAGGAAGGGCCACCGGACCTGAAACGTTAACTCTGATTTCTCTTCGCTGATGCTGCCAGACCTGGTCAGCTTTTCCAGCCATCTCTAGTTTTGCTTCCCTCACAATTCTGTCCTCTGCTACCCTAGATCTTTTCTTGCTCCTCCTTTCGAATGGTTTTTTGGGGCACAGTGACATAGTCAGTAAGTTCATTCAGCCTGCAACCCTGACTCGCATACAATGTTAAAAGCAAGTGGCTGTTGTATTTGAGGAAACCAGATCAGGGGCATTTAATTCTCTGTAATATGGGTGGTTCAGGAGGGAGCTTCTCCACCATTTTCTCAGGACAAGGTATGGAGGGTCAACAATCATGGAATCACAGAATCCCTACAGTGCCGAAAGATGGAATCTGTATCGAATCTCCAAAAAGAGTTCCATCCGAATCCAACCCCCGCTCAACTTGACTCATGTGAATCTAGTGATTCAATCACTAAGCCACCATACTGCCCAATAAATATTGTGCACACACTGAAGATGACTAAAAGAAAGGATGTAGCACGCGACAGCACATAACACAAGAACTGAAGTTAGACCAAGAAACCTGCTCCAATATTCATTGTGATCACAGCTAATCTATATTGCAACTGTATCTACTGCCCCCATTGCTCCCTATCCTCCTCTATTTTTGAATAGAAGTTAGTAATCGGTATTAGAGTTGGCAAGATCATTTGCACAGGGGTGAAAAGTCGTCGTTCTGCAGTTGTGGTCACAGAGGCTTATCAGATCTCTGGTCGCAGCTGTACAAAGCCTGGAAAAGAACTGATACTGTTACTGACAGGATAGAAGAAAGGTGAGAAATACTGCCTTGTTCAGCAATAAAACCTGTCAACTCAGAGTGCAAACAACCCATCATGGGAAATTATCAATCATTAAGAGAAAACTGACTGTTCTATTTGGCAAGCCATGTATTTGACATCCGTTGCTTTAATTCCACAATAGATTCACAATCGAATGCTGAGCAAAGATTGCTGAGTTGGACAATTAATATCACGCTCCCCCTCCTGTATTTTACCCCTGCAGCACCAGTGTATAATGCTATTATCTCCTTCAATCATTGGAATTGCTGACTCCACCAGCAAAGGCATCAAAAATCCACCATTGACATCCTTCAACCTAATTGGGAGAAGCATGCAACCTTATCCACCACAGGTAGTGTTCAGATATTTATATAGAGACGCCTTGCACTGCACACGCAGTAATTTATCAAAGCTTATCACACAATCTAAGGGTGTGATTCAGTAGCAGATTTACCACTGAGCCAGGAGGCCATGGGCTCAAGTCTTAGCTTTTGAACTTGAGCAGAGTATGTAAGTTGAGGGAGTATAATACTGTTGGGCGTGCAGATAAGAAGTCAAATAAAAGCGAATTCATAAAAACCAAAAGAACTGCGGATGCTGTAAATCAGGAACAAAAACAAAGTTGCTGCGGAAGCTCAGCAGGTCTGGCAGCATCTGTGAAGGAAAAAACAGAGTTAATGTTCCAGGTCCAGTGACCCTTCCTCAGAACTCATGATATATTAATGCACCTCAGAGCCGAGGAAGTACTTTTGAAGTGTATTTATTTTTTGTCATAGTTGTCATAGAATTGTACAGCACAGAAACAGACCGTTTGGTCCAACTCCTCCATGCTGACCAGATATCCTAAATTAATCTAATCCCATTTGCCAGCATTTGGCCCATATCCTTCTAAACCCTTCCTACTCAAGTATCCATTCAGATGCCTTTTAAATGTTGTAATTGTACCAGCCTCCACCACTTCCTCTGGCAGCTCATTCCATACATGCCCCACCCTCTGTGTGAAAAAGTTGCCCCTTAGCTCCCTTTTATATCTTTCTCCCCTCACCTTAAACCAATGCCTCAAGTTTTAGTCTTCCTATCCTGGGAAAAGACCTTGGCAATTCACCCTATCCATGCCCCTCATGATTTTATAAACTTCTATAAGGTCACCCCTCAGCTTCTGGTGCTTCAGGGAAAATAGCCCTGGCCTATTCAGCCTCTCCCTACAGCTCAAATTCTCCAATTCTGGCAACTTCCTTGTAAATTTTTTCTGCACCTTTTCAAGTTTCACACTATCTTTCCTACAGCAGGGAGACTAGAATTAAAAGCATAATTTCAAAACTGGCCTAACCACTGCCCTGTACAGCTGCAACACGATGTCCCAACTTGTATATCATGGATTCCCTACAGTGTGGAAACAGGTCCTTCGGCCCAACAAGTCCACACCAACCCTCAGAGCATCCCACCCAGGCCCATCCCCCTATAATCCACCTAATCTACACATCCCTGAACACTTGGGGAAATTTAGCACAGCCAATCCACCTAACCTGCACATCTTTGGGGCTGTGGAAGGAAACCGGAGCACCTGGAAGAAAGCCACGCAGACACAGGGAGAATGTGCATACTCCACACATACAGTCGCCCGAGGGTGGAATCGAACCCAGGATCCGAGCAGTGCTATCCACTGAGCCACCGTGCCACCTCTCAATGCTCTGATCAATAAAGGCTAGCATTCCAAATGCCTTCTTCACTATCCTGTCTACCTGCGACTCCACTTGTAAGGAACTATGAACCTGCACGGCGGGGTCTCTTTGTTCGGCAATACACCCAAGGACATTACCAGTAACGTGTATGTGTCTTTGAGGGAATTCACAGGAGGCAGTGGCAGAATAATAACCAGAAATCTAGGGTAATGCTCTGGCTTCACATTCCAACATGGTAGCTTGACTTATGGTTGGAAATCTGGAATTGAAAGCTAGCTGACACTCACGGAAGTATTATTGTTTATTATTTATTAGAAGGGACCCATCTGATCCACTAATGTCCATCAGGAAAGGAAATCTGTCAGTCTTCCCTAGTCTAACCTATTTGCTCCTCATGACTCCACACCCACAGCAATTGATCTTAACTGCCCCCTGTAGCCGCCTCACAAGCAACTCAGTTAGGGATAGGTAACACATGCCAGCCCTTTCAATCACAACAAACAAGAAGGCAAAATGCAGCAATCAATTTATGCACAGGAAGATCTCAGTGCTGCCAATGAGATACATGACCAGTTAATATAGGAGCAAATTACTGCAGATGCTGGAGTTTGTACTGAAAACCAAACAATGCTGGAAATCACAGTGGGTCAGGCAGCATCCATGGAGAGAGAGCAAGCTAACATTTCTAGTCTAGATGACTCTTCATCAGAGCTGATGTGACTTATTGGGGGGGGGGGGGGGGGGGGGGACGAAGCAATGCTTTCTCTCCATGAATGCTACCTGACCTGCTGTGCTTTCCAGCATTTTTTGTTTTCTGACCAGTTAATTTGCTTTCTGTTAAATGTTAATTGAGCTGTTCTTCTAAATTGCATGAAGGGTTAACATCTTGTATATGAAATCATACCATAGCGTCCCTACTGTGTGGAAACAGGCCCTTTGGCCCAACAAGTCCACACCAATCCTCAGAGCATCCAACCCAGACCCATCCTCCTATAACCCACCTAATCTACACATCCATGAAACACTATGGGCAATTTCCCATGGCCAATCCACCTAGCTTGCTCATCTTTGGGACTGTGGGAGGAAACCGGAGCACCCGGAGGAAACCCACGCAGACACGGGGAGAACATGCAAACTCCACACAGACAGTCACCCAAGGGTGGTGAACCTGGGTCCCTGGCGCTGATGAGGCAGCAGTGCTAACCACTGAGCCACCATGCCTCCTTAATATGGCACCTCCAACAACGTAGCACTCTCCCAGTACTGCACTGGAGCAGCAACCTCAGTACTGATTCTGCTCTTTAGGGGACTGCAAACTCATTACGATCCAACACAGGGATAAATCTGCAATCCCCTGTGTCCTCGCAGAAGTCCCATCAGTTGCTACGGGTTTCCTTGGTATAACAGGCTTTATACTTGGATTTGCCAGAGCTAAGTGTACAGGTGTGATGCAGGCACCCCCTCTCTTCCTGTCTGAGGTGATACTCTGGCAGGGATTAACGAGGGCTGGAAAATGAAAATTTCCACAACACCCACCCCCCCACCCTACTATCCCAGGTTTTGCAAGTTTGAAGGCCTGGCCTTCAGTGGTGGAGTGATGGTCATGGTTCGGGGAAAGAAAATCAGAGATACACAAGAGGTCATAATTGCAGGAACACAGCTCGCAGAGAGTTATGGGATTGGCATAAGATCATGGAAGAATTTGGTGGAAGATGGTGGTGGAATGCCAGCTGAACTGTAGAGGGTATTTCCTGCTGACCTGTTAGAAAACACCTAAAGTTGGGCTTTGGGGAGGAGGGGTGGGGTAGTGAAGGGGGGCACGAGGTCTCTGTCTTCGGAAAATTCCATTTAGTCATGTTTCAGTTTTAGTCCTGAAGTCTTGGCTTCAACAGCCCCTCGGTGAATTTCAATATTCATAACAGGTCCCGCGCACTTTGTGAGCAAATGGATCTCCCCTCAAGGACAAAGAAAATAAGGCAAATAAAGTTTTTTTTATAAAAGGCAAACAGCATCCATCAGACTGACACAAACATTGAGGTATATTGCATTTGGAGACAATATTAAAGGAAAATTGGATAAATATGTAAGGGAATTGCCAATTGAAGATTAATTCCTGGGAAGCTGTGAGATTGATTTTTGATCATATTTGTTCCTATTGTCCCCAGGACAGACAGCCTCCCTTTTTCAATCAATCCCTGCATCTGAACACTTTGGAAGAGAACTGATTTCTTTCTTCATTCCTCCCTTGGTTAGCTCTGGACTTATCAATTCTAATGCACTCCATGCCAACCTCCCATATCCTACCAATGCCTCGCCCCTTTCCCTATTAACCTTGAGCTCATTCAGAATTCTGCTGCCTGTGCTAGAATGTCCCCTAACCCTAACCCTAACCTTAACCTTAACCCAGCGTCTACTGATCCAACTCCCTGTGCCCAACAACAACTGGTTTATGGTTGCTGAGTTTCTGTACGAAATCTGTACTGTCGGAACAAAAGCTGGGGGCTCTTTGTTTAATGGGTTTCAAGATGCCCTCAACAAAGCCAGAGAGGTTCTCACACAGGGTCCCATAGCCTGATATGATGGGATGTCCAGGCGTGTTGATTTTGTGTATCTTTGGAAGCCAGTTGAAGTCCCCAACGCGAGATGTATGAGGGACGGACCGTGGGAACACCACCCACCACGTACACGGCAGATACTCATGTGACATGGCTAATGTTATCTGTCTCATACGCTGCAGACAAGGATGCGCCGATGCATGGTATATTGGTGAGACCGTGCAGATGCTACAACAACAGATGAATGGACACTGCGCAACAATTGCCAGACAGGAATGTTCCCTCCCAGTCGGGGAACACTTCAGCAGTCAAGGGCATTCAGCCTCCGATTTTCAGGTAAACATCCTCCAAGGTTGATTTCAAGATACACAACAATGCAAAATCACTGAGCAGAAACTGACAGCCAAGTTCCGTACCCATGAAGATGGCCTCAACCGTGATCTTGGGTTCATATCGCGCTACGTGTGACCCTACCACACTGTTCTGTATCTGTAAAATCTTCGTTACTGTCCTGTTTTGACAGCATCACCTTGATAAATTGGTATGATCTCTCTACCTAAATTAGTTTGTATAGTTTTGAATTACTTATTACTTTGGTTAGACCCTTAGCATCCGACTCTTATACCTGTTGTGTTATTCTAGTCATTTTGTTTGTCTCCAGCACCACCTTATTTTTAATTTTTTCTAATTGTCTCTCTGCCTCATTCAATAGGATTATAGGTCACCCATTCGCTTGTTATTCAGCTGTTGACTCTTAACTCACACCATCTGACGCTCTTCATCACCTGCACAGACTTATTATCTGACACTCCACTCACATCAGTTGTATGGCCTTTTGGTCTCTCAGCCCTGGATCTCTCTGCCTATAAACTCTGGGTTTGTGTACTCTGCTCTCTCACTGAACCTGACGAAGGGGCTGCGCTCCAAAAGCTTGTGATTTCAAATAAACCTGTTGGACTATAACCTGGTGTCGAGTAACTTCTGACGTTGTCCACCCCAGTCCAACACCGGCCCCTCCACATTGTAGTGGGTGGTTAAGATAAGATTTAATCTTTTTCCATAAACCTAACTTTGTTTGTATTTCATACTGACTGAAAATTTATAGTTTAAATTGTAAAGTTCACAGCCTTAAGCAGCATTTTAATAAGGTATGCACTGAAAGAGTAGTTGGTCTGAATTAATTAAAGAGCATCTGAAACTAGTTCTTCTGTAATTAGGAACTTTTCTATTAGGAACATTTAAAATTGGCCAAATTAGTTTGACCTAGGATTGAATGCCAGCAATTGATGGGTACGTGAGTTCTAATTTTCTTGGACAAATTTTGTCTGCAGTTAGCATTCAAATTAACTTTGAACTGAAATCAACAATTCAAATTCTAAAGTTCCATGCCTTAAGCAAGGATTTTTTACAAGGTGTCCATTCAAAGAACAGCTTTGCTCAGTTAATGAAAGATGCAGGTGAATTCTAATCCTCCATAACTGGGTCAGAAAGAGTCATTTTGTGTTAGACACATATAAAGCTAGCCAATTTAGTGCAACATATAATCGAGTACTGGAATTTGCATGATTAACAGAGGAAAGAGGTGCCTCATTGTATTGTGTTTTTCTCTTTGCTTCAACCTCCAGGAAGTGGTTCTTGTTCTTTTAGAGGAGAAGACATGTGTTATTTGGTGAACATCTGGTAAGTGCCTGAAGATTGGTAGCATGGTGGCTCGGTGTTATAAGTTAGGAAATAGAAGTGACGGAGGATCTCAGGAAAATTACTATCACCAGAGAAGTGGTTGTGAGGAAATTATTGGAGCTATGGTGATCGAGTACCTGGGTCTCAAAAGAAGTGGTAAATGAGATGGTAGATGTATTGGGCTTAATTTTCCACATTCAGTAGAGGTTCCAGTAGATTGGGAAATAGTAAATGTAACTCCTTTATCCAAAATGGGGAGAGAGAGCATAAGCAGGAAACTACAGGACAGTTGGCTTAACATCTGTTATCGGGAAAATGTTGAAAAATATTAGTAAAAAAGCTATAGCAGGCAGAGTCAACATGGTTTTGTGAAAGAGACATCAGGTTTGACTTATTTTTCAGAGTTCTTTGGGGAAGTTGTATGTGTTGTAGATAAAAGGAAACCAGTGGATACACTGTACTTAGATTTCCTGCAGGCTTTTGATAAATTGCCACAACAAAGGTTATTGCAGAAAGTAAAAGCTCAGGAAATGGATACCAGTATGTTACAAAAAGCAGAGAGTAGAGTAAATGGGTCTTTTTATCCAGTTGTTAAGCTGTTACTGAATTGTGTGCCAGTGCTGAGACCTCATCTCTTTGGAATTTACTTAAATGACTTTTGGAGGAAGGGACAGAATTTTTGCAAAATATGCTGAAGACGCAAAGATAGATTGGAAAGTAAGTTTGCACAGGAGATGAGGAAGTTATAAAATAATATAGACCAGTTTTGTGTTGCAGGCAAAGATGTGGCAAATGCAATATAATATGGGAGGTGGGAATTTGTCCATTTTATCAAGAAGAATACAAAAGAAGCATATAACTTAAATGACGAGAGATTGCTGAGTTCTGAGATCCTGAGGGATTTGGGTGTCTTAACGTCATAGTCAAAACAGTTAGTATGCAGATACAACATGTAATCAGTAAAGCTAATAGAATGTTATATTTATTGTGAGGGGAGTTGAGTACAACAGTACAGAGATTATGAACACAAACAGAAATTGCTGGAAAAGCTCATCAGGTCTGGCCGCATCTGTGCAGAGAAATCAGAGTTATCATTTCGGGTCCAGTGACCCTTCCTCGGAACTTTGTTTCTGATTTTTCAGCATCCTGAATTTTTCGACTTTTATTTAAAAGGGAGATTATGCTTCAGTTATACAACGCACTGGCAAGGCTGCATCTTTAGTACTGCTTACAGTATTACAAAGAACAAATAACAGTACAGGACAGGAACAGGCCATTCGGCCCACCAAGTCTATGTCAACACATGACGATTTTCTAAATTAAAACCCTTTTGCCTCCACGCGGTCTGTAACACTCTAATCTCTGCCTATTCATGTATCGGTCAAGATATCTCTTAAATGTTGCTATTGTACCCACCCCTACCATTTCCTCTGGCAGCGCATTCCAGGCACTTGGTACCTTCTGCATAAATTACTTGCCTCTCACATCTCCTTTAAGCGTTCCCCCCTTTCACTTTAAATCCACGTCCTCTAGTAATTGACATTTCTACTCTGGGAAAAAGATTCTGACTATCCATTTTATCCATGCCTCTCATAACTTAGTTAACTTCTATCTAATCACCCCTCAGCTTCTAAAGTTCAAGAGAAAACAAACTAAGTTTGTACAATCTCTCCTCATAGCTACTACCCTCTAAACCAGGCAACATCCTTCTAAACATTTTCTGTGCCCCTTCCAAAGCCTCTGCAAACTTCTGGTAGAGTGGCAACCAGAACTGTATACAATATACCAAATGTGGCCTAATTAAAGTTCTATACAACTGCAACATGACTTGCTAATTTTTACTACTCTATGCACTGACTAATGAAAGCAAACACGCCATATGCCCTCTTGACACCACTGGTGTTGCCACTTTCAGGGAACTGTGGACCTGAATGCCTAAATCCTCCTGTTTGTTAATGCTTCTGAGGGTTATGCCATTCACTTTATACTTCCCTCCTGCATTAGACCTGCCAAAATGCATCACCTAGCATTTGTCCAGATTAAATTCCATCTGCCATTGTTCCACCCAAGTCTCCAGCCTACCTATATCCTTTGGCAATCCTCGTAACTATCCATAGAAAATAGAACATAGAACATAGAACATAGAACAGTATAGCACAGTAAAGGCCCTTCAGCCCTCGATGTTGTACCGACCTATTATCCTACTAAAATCAATCTACCCTGCAAACCCCACATTTTACTATCCTCCATGTGCCTATCCAAGAGTTGCTTAAAAGTCTCTAAAGTATCTGACGATAGTTTAGCTCCCCCAATCTTTGTGTCTTCCGCAAATGTATTAATCAGACCACCTTTATTCTCGTTCAGATTATTTATATATATTATAAACAATAGGGGTCCCAGAACTGATCCCTGTGGAACATCACTGGTCACAGGTCTCCAGTCAGAAAACACTCTTCCACCATTACTCTCTGTCTTCTATATCCATTTTACCAGCTCACTACAGATTCCCTGTGATGCCACCTTTCATATCAGTCTGTCATGAGGGACCTTATCAAAGGCTTTGCTGAAGTCCATGTAGACAACATCCATTGCTCTGCCCTCATTACGGTCTCATCATTTACGGAAGGATGTAACGTATGGGACGCAGTTCAAATAAAATTTACAAGACCAATATCTGGAATGGGTGGATTGTCTGATGAGGAAAATTGGTTGTATCTGCTGGAGTAAGAGATAACTTGATTGAAACATATAAAATCCTGAGGCATCTTGACAGAACAGATGTGGAGAGAATGTTTCTTCTTTGGAAAGAATCGAGAACCTAGGGCTAACGTTTACAAATAGGAGTCACCCATTTAAAATGGAGATGAGGCAATGTATTCTCATTTAAGATTGACCCTTTGGAACACTCTTCCTGAAACATCAGTGGAAGCAGAACTTTTCAATGTTTTTAAGTCAAAGGTAGATAGGTTTTTGTTAAGTAAGAGGATGAAAGATCATCCAGGATAAACAGGAGTATGAATTAGCCGGTTACAATTAGATCAGCTATGAACTTACTGACTGGCACTGTAGGCTTAAGGGGTTGAATGGCCTATTTCTGCTCCTTACATCATAAGGCATAGGAGCAGATGTAGGCCCTTTGTCTGTCTGCTGGCATGTTCCAATCTGTCTTGATGTTCTTACCTTCTGAATAGTGGGATAGCGTCAGCAAGCTGACACAGGACGCTCCCGCACCAGACCCAAAGACTGTAATCCGCATTGAATCCCCTCCAAAAGCTCCAATATTTTCACTGATCCACCTTAATGCTTGAATTTGGTCCAACAATCCATAATTCCCTTTGGCAGCTTGATCACCTGTGCTTAGGAAGCCTGCAAAGAAGAGAAAAAAAACAAACACAGTGTGAGGTACCAGACAGTGACTACAAAATGCATTATTGTGTGACAGTACATATATATTGCCATTCCTTCCATGTCATTAGATCAGAGTCCTGGAACTCCCTCCCCAGTATCATTGTGGCATAGACGTTTCTACCCTGGGAAAAAGACTCCGGCTATGCTTTCTATCCAGACCTCCCTTAATTTTGTAACTCTCTATTAGGCCGCAACTCAGCCTCTGAAGTTCAAGTCAAAACAAACTAAGTTTGTCCAGTTTTTCCTCACTCCCTCCAAACGAAGCAACATCCTTTTAAACCTTTTCTGCACTCTCTCCAAAGCCTCCACGTCCTTCTGGTAGTGTGTGTCCAGAACAGTACACAATATTCCAAATGTGGCCTTACTAATGTTCTATAGAACTGCAATATAACCTGCCAATTTTTATATTTTATACACTAAGTGATGAAAGCAGGCATAACATATGCCTTCTTTACTGCCTTATCCACTTGTGTTGCCACTTTCAGGGAACTGTGGGCCTGTACACCTAGATCCCACTGTATGTTAATGCTTCTAAGAGTTCTGTCATTTACTGTATCCTTCCCTCCTCCATTAGGCCTTCCAAAACACATCACTTTGCATTTGTCTAGAATGAATTCCATCTGCCACGTCTCCGCCCAAGCCTCCAGTCCATCTATGTCCTGCTGTGTCATCTGGTAATCCTCTTCACTATCCGTAGCTCCCCAGTTCTTTGTGTCTTCTCCAAACTTACTAATCAGATTACCTAATTCTCCTCCAAATCATATACGTCACAAACAACAGGGGTCCCTGCACCGATCCCAGCAGAACGTTGTCGGTGTTAGCACATTGCATCATATGGACTACAGCTGTTCAACCACACATTCAAGGGCAACTAGGGATGGGTAATAAATGCTGTCTCAGCCAGGGACACCCACAACGCATGAATGATTTTCTAAAAATTCGTTTGAGGGTAAATTTGACCTGAGGGTCACCACACCTAAGATTAAGAAGGCAAGGACTTCGTTGTGTCCTTAGCCAGTGCCAGAACTGAACTTGTACCATTGGTGTCACTCTGAATTGCAAATCAGTTATCCAGCAACTAAGCGAAATAACATGCAAGGATTCCAATGCCATTGTGGTGGCTGGTGGAATTTCAATTCAACTAAGTAGAATCTGAAGTTGAGGTGACCGTGAAACTGTTATCAATTGCCATAAAAATATATCTATTTCACTAATGTCCTTTAGGGATGGAAATCTGCCTTCTTTACTTGGTCTGGCCTATGCGTGACTCCAGACCCATAGCAATGTGGTTGACGAGTTGACAACCCTCTGAAATGGTTGAGGAGGGCACTCAGTTCACAGGCAAGTAGGGATGGGCAAAAAATGCCGGCCTTATCAATGACGCCCACATTCCATTAAATATAGAAAATAAATAAATAATAAAATGCATTGGCCTACTTTAAGGTAGTTAAAATTGAAATATAAATTAAAGTGAAGGTTTATTTGATAAATCGAAGTCCTGCCTCCATCTAAATTGCCATCACTTGAGAGATTTCACTTTTATACAACCAATACCTTGCCAAATACCTTGCCACAAAAGATCAATCAACACAAATTTCTTAATAAACATGATTATGAGTTCATTATAAAAGCAAAATATACTCAATTAAGATATAATAATTGGTTAACACGGATATTAACATAGAAATAATTGCTTAGAACATAGAACATAGAACATTACAGCGTAGTACAGGCCCTTCGGCCCTTGATGTTGCACCGACCTGTGAAACCAATCAAACTATTCCATTATCATCCATATGTTTATCCAATGACCATTTAAATGCCCTTAAAGTTGGCGAGTCTACTATTTTTGCAGGCAGGGCATTCCACGCCCTTACTACTCTCTGAGTAAAGAACCTACCTCTGACATCTGTCCTATATCTAACACCCCTCAATTTAAAGCTATGTCCCCTCGTGCCAGCCATCACCATCCGAGGAAAAAGGCTCCCACTGTCCACCCTATCTAATCCTCTGATCATCTTGTATGTCTCTATCAAGTCACCTCTTAACCTTCTTCTCTCTAACGAAAACAGCCTCAAGACCCTCAGCCTTTCCTCATAAGACCTTCCCTCCATACCAGGCAACATCCTGGTAAATCTTCTCTGCACCCTTTCCAATGCTTCCACATCCTTCCTATAATGCGGTGACCAGAACTGTACGCAATACTCCAAGTGCGGCATGACCTCATGGCTCAAATTCAATCCCTCTACCAATAAAACCTAACATACTGTATGCCTTCTGAACAACGCTATCAACCTGGGTGGCAACTTTCAGTGATCTATGCACATGGACACCGAGATCCTACTGCTCATCCACACTACCAAGAATCTTACCATTAGCCCAGTACTCTGTATTCCTGTTCTCCTTCCAAAGTGAATCACCTCACACTTTTCCGCATTAAACTCCATTTGCCACCTCTCAGCCCAGCTCTGCAGCTTATCTATGTCCCTCTGTAACCTGCAACATCCTTCCGCACTATCCACAACTCCACCGACTTTGGTGTCATCTGCAAATTTACTAACCCATCCTTCTACGCCCTCATCCAGGTCATTTATAAAAATGACAAACAGCAGTGGCCCCAAAACAGATCCTTGAGGTACACCACTAGTAACTGAACTCCAGGATGAACATTTCCCATCAACCACCACCCTCTGTCTTCTTACAGCTAGCCAATTTCTGATCCAAACCGCTAAATCACCCTCAATCCCATGCCTCCGTATTTTCTGCAATAGCCGACCATGGGGAACCTTATCAAATGCTTTACTGAAATCCAAATACACCACATCAACTGCTTTACCCTCATCCACCTGTTTGGTCACCTTCTCAAAGAACTCAATAAGGTTTGTGAGGCACGACCTACCTTTCACAAAACCGTGTTGACTATCCCTAATCAAATTATTCCTTTCTAGATGATTATAAATCCTATCTCTTATAATCCTTTCCAACACTTTACCCACAACCGAAGTAAGGCTCACTGGTCTATAATTACCAGGGTTGTCTCTACTCCCCTTCTTGAACAAGGGGACAACATTTGCTAGTCTCCAGTCTTCTGGCACTATTCCTGAAGACAATGACGACATAAAGATCAAAGCCAAAGGCTCTGCAGTCTCCTCTCTAGCTTCCCAGAAAATCCTAGGATAAATCCCATCCGGCCCAGGGGACTTATCTATTTTCACACCTTCCAGAATTGCTAACACCTCCTCCTTATGAACCTCAATCCCGTCTAGTCTAATAGACTGTATCTCAGTATTCTCCTTAACTACATTGTCTTTTTCCTGTGTGAATACTGACGAAAAAGATTCATTTAGCACCTCTCCTATCTCTTCGGACTCCACGCACAACTTCCCACTACTGTCCTTGACCAGCCCGAATCTTACTCTAGTCATTCTTTTATTCCTGACATATCTATAGAAAGCTTTAGGGTTTTCCTTGATCCTACCTGCTAAAGACTTCTCATGTCCCCTCCTGGCTCTTCTTAGCTCTCTCTTTAGGTCCTTCCTGGCTAACTTGTAACTCTCAAGCGCCCTAACTGAGCCTTCACGCCTCATCTCTACATAAGCCTCCTTCTTCCTCTTGACAAGAGATTCAACTTCTTTAGTAAACCACGGTTCCCTCGCTCGACCACTTCCTCCCTGCCTGACAGGTATATACTTCTCAAGGACACGCGGTAGCTGTTCGTTGAACAAGCTCCACATTTCAATTGTGCCCAGCCCCTGCAGTTTCCTTCTCCATCCTGTACATCCTAAATCTTGCCTCATCGCCTCATAATTGCCTTTCCCCCAGCTATAACTCTTGCCCTGCAGTATATACCAATCCCTTCCCATCGCTAAAGTAAACGTAAGCGAATTGTGGTCACTATCACCAAAGTGCTCACCCACCTCCAAATCTAACACCTGGCCTGGTTCATTACCCAGTACCAAATCCAATGTGGCCTCGCCGCTTGTTGGCCTATCTACATACTGTGTCAGGAAACCCTCCTGCACACATTGGACAAAAACTGACCCATCTGAAGTACTCGAACTATAGCGTTTCCAGTCAATATTTGGAAAGTTAAAGTCCCCCATAACAACTACCCTGTTACTCTTGCTCCTATCCAGAATCATCTTTGCAATCTTTTCCTCTGCATCTCTGGAACTTTTTGGAGGCCTATAGAAAACTCCCAACAGGGTGACCTCTCCTTTCCTGGTTCTAACCTCAGCCCATACTACCTCAGTAGACGAGTTGTCATCAAACGTCCTTTCTGCCACTGTCCTTGACTAACAATGCCACACCTCCCCCTCTTTTACCACCTTCCCTGATCTTACTGAAACATCTAAACCCTGGAACCTGCAACAACCATTCCTGTCCCTGCTCTATCCATGTCTCTGAAATGGCCACAACATCGAAGTCCCAGGTACCAACCCATGCTGCAAGTTCACCCACCTTATTCCGGATGCTCCTGGCATTGAAGTAGACACACTTCAAACCACCTTCCTGCCTGCCGGTACACTCCTGCGACCTTGAAACCTTAGTTATGACCTCACTACTCTCAACCTCCTGTACACTGGAGCTACAATTCAGGTTCCCATCCCCCTGTTGAATTAGTTTAAACCCTCCCGAAGAGCATTAGCAAATTTCCCCCCCAGGATATTGGTATCCCTCTGGTTCAGGTGTAGACCATCCCGTTTGTAGAGGTCCCACCTACCCCAGAATGAGCCCCAATTATCCAGGTATCTGAATCCCTCCCTCCTGCACCATCCCTGTAGCCACGTGTTCAACTGCTCTCTCTCCCTATTCCTTGCCTCGCTAGCACGTGGCACGGGTAACAAACCAGAGATAACAACTCTGTTTGTTCTCGCTCTAAGCTTCCACCCTAGCTCCTTGAATTTCTGCCTTACATCCCCATCCCCTTTCCTACCTATGTCGTTGGTACCTATGTGGACTACGACTTGGGGCTGCTCCCCCTCCCCCTTAAGGATCCCGAAAACACAATCCGAGACATCACGGACCCTGACACCTGGGAGGCAACACACCAACCGCGAGTCTCTCTCGTTCCCACAGAATCTCCTATCTGTCCCCCTAAGTATGGAGTCCCCAATGACTAATGCTCTCCTCCTCTCCCCCCTTCCCTTCTGAGCAACAGGGACAGACTCTGTGCCAAAGACCTGTACCCCATGGCTTACCCCTGGTAAGTCGTCCCCCCAAACAGTATCCAAAACGGTATACTTGTTTTTGAGGGGAATGGCCACAGGGGATCCCTGCACTGTCTGCCTGTTCCCTTTCCATCCCCTGACTGTAACCCATCTACATTTTTCCTGTACCTGAGGTGTGACTACCTCCCCGTAACTCCTCTCAATTACCCCCTCAGCCTCCCGAATGATCCGAAGTTCATCCAGCTCCAGCTCTAGTTCCCTAACACAGTTTCCGAGGAGGTGGAGTTGGGTGCACTTCCTGCAGATGAAGTCAGTGGGGACACTAGTGGTGACCCTTACCTCCCACATTCTACAGGAGGAGCATACAACTGCCCTAACATGTATTTCCACTGTTCTGAATTCCCAAACAGACAAATAAAAAAAACTAGTCGCCTTACCAAATCAGCGCTCAGAACCTTTTTTTTTGGTTAGAGGAGGAGGATGGATGGGAGACACTACCTAGGTAGTGTTTCGGGTAAAGCAACCGCCCAAATATATTACCTCACTTACTCCAAAACGGAGTCACGCGAGGTAAGACTTTTATAATCGAAAAGCTCACCTTCCCAGGCTGTCCTCGCCCTTCCTCCCAGACTCCCGCCGCTGAAACAACTTACCACTATAAATAGCCCAAAAGACATGTTCTTCAGGAACAGAGATAATAAAATCAGATTTCTCTGCAGGGATTGGCTTTTCAAAAGAAATGCACTTTAGCAAATGGGTTAGTCTTAAACGTGAAAGCAAAAGTATAGGTTGTTCTGGAATATGTTGCTCTAAAGTTTTGGCACATTTAGTTAAGTCACAAATCACGCATAGTTCTCTCTGAAGTCTTGTTTGCACAGCCTGCTCAGAGAATACAATCTTGTGATATTCTTTCAACCATTCTTTCAAAATAATAATTGGTTTCATCCTGAATTGAAACTTGGTGGGATCAGCTGGGCAACTTGATCATAGCAGGCTTCTCTCTAACTTAACTGGTTCTTAATAGGCTTTCTTCCAAGTCAATCAAATAATACATGAACTTCTCCAAGTCATAACAGAGCCCTGACAGTGATCTACAGAGAAACAAGCATTTTACAGTCATACGATTTTTGGAAGCCCTATTTAAAATGTTCACTGTGAACTTTCAATGACCCCTTTTTCAAAGATACTTCACAATCTTGAAATAAATTCCTTTTTCAACAATCCTTCAAAATTCCAGTAATTCAAGTGATTTTAAATATGAAGATCTTTGTAACATTCACGCTTGAAGAATGAATTGTTTTTAAATGTGTTTCATTGTAATGTGTGAACTAAACGAAAAAAAATTAAAAATTAAGACATTCTCACGCTCATCTTCAATCACTTTTTTCATGTAATATAATTATCTCTGATATATACTTCTCATACAATTCAAACATATTTATGTTCTTGACAAAGCATCAACAATTATATTATTCACAATATGTAGAAAATAATTTTTAAAAGGTAGGATTCTAATAGTAAACCCCAATGAAATAGTCTGACATTTTAGATTTAAGTTTTTCCACAAAGTCTGCAAGGTTATAGTCAATACATGACAATGCTTATCTGTGGATGTGACAAACATATACTTCAAAATAGTTAAGAGCCAATAATCCATGGTAATTCCAGGCTTTATTTTTCACTATAGTGTATATCTTTTTGGAAACATTTAGTGTTTTGGTTTTTTCAACGTCCAAACAATCTTGTAACAGAATTGCAGTAATTCAAAAATCACCAGCACCAATGGTAAGTGAAATTTGATGTAGTTCAATGATCAGTATGGCTTTCAACTTCTGTAAATGTGCCTGATATGCTACCTTGGCTTTTTTTTTGGAGGAAGTCCACCTGTGGAGCAGATATAGTGCTGAAAGTTGATACTAGCCTGCAAATATAGCCCATCTGTCACCAAAAATCCCTTTATCCATTAATGTTAATGCTTTTGTTTGCTTTTCACAGCTCTTCTCCTTGCCCTAAAATATACCCCAGGTGGTTTACTCACATATTTGCAAATTCACTTTGGTCAGATTTATTGCAGAGTCAGCTGATTGCAATTTCCTAAACAATATTTAAGGGTGACTCATGTCAAAGGCTCTTATGGTACAGTGATAATGTCTGTATTTCTCAGCCAGGAGGCCTGGGTACAAGTTCCACCTATTCCAGAGGTATGTTATAACGTGTCTGGGCAGGTTGATTAGGAAAATAGCTGTACAAATGTCAGGTAAAACTGCGTGCTGATAGTTTCTGAGAGCTGCGATCTCTTTTTTAAGGGTCCTTCACATCGTCCTGCAAACATCATTATTTACCATTATAGCAAGAGAAACTACACAATTAGAAACATTGGCTACTACTTGATTCATCAGTCTCTGGACAGTGGCTAGACCCCTTCCTTTTCTAGCCTGAATGCCATCATATAGCATTGGAAAAGACTGTCTGGTATAACAAAGGTCAATATCTTTTTTTTATTTCTGGGTATTAAAGAAATTTGTCTGTATCCCTTAAACAAATCCATTTGCTAAGAAACCATTCATTGTTATCCCTATCAACACAGTCTTCCAAGTGTGGACCCTGCCTTTATTATTTTACTGATTTTTCTGAAGCCAACTTTGAATCTGATTGAACAATTTGGATTAGGCTGTAACATGACAGGCAAACCCTAGCTGTTCTAACTGGGGTCAACTGGACACATTTCCAACACTTCTTGATATTTGCCTTCACCTGGGTCTGTTTCCCCTGGGGATTAATGATTAGGGTGTTATTTATCATAGAATCCCTACTTTGTCGAAGCAGACCATTCAGGCCATCTAGTTCACACCAACCCTCTGAAGAGCATCCTACCCCCTTATCCTATCCCTGTGGCACTGCATTTCCCATGGCTAGTCCACCTAACCTGCACATCTATGGACTGTGGGAGGAAACCAAAGCACCCAACAGAAACCCATGCAGACATGGGAAGAATGTGCAAACCCCAAACAGACAGTCACCTGAGGGTGGAATCGAACCCAGGTCCCTGGACCTGTGAGGGATTAGTGCTAACCATTGAGCCACCGTACTATACAAAAGGATTCTTCAATATCTACATCATATACGACTAGGATTTGTCCCAACAGACTCATTCAAATTCAGTGAGTAACATTATTAGGTCTTTTCATTCATCATCCACTAAATGTAAAAGCATGGTGTCTAATCTCTGTTATAGTTCAGTGTTGGCTAACTGGACAGATCATGGTTTGATCTGGAAATTGTCCAGTCTTCCTTGTCCAGTCATTCTCACTCTCCTTTTCATTCTGTACTGTTCTTGCAGACTTGTACTCCCGATGGATGACAATGTTTCAACATATTGATGCGATACACCCAAATCCTTGTGCCCATGGGCCTGAAGACTTTAAATGTGTTATACCTAGACTACTTCCTGCAAATTTTGAGATATGAAATTGAAGCTTTGATCCGATTGGATCTCTATCAGCAATCCATATCAAGTGAAGGGCTGGCTTAATGTCTCTACCACCATCTTAGCATTAATTATTCTTCAGGATATGAGCTCTGAGAAGTCAGTGGCCTTTTCCAAAATAGTAAAGACATAGTGATATCCTACTTTGATTTTCAGCAAAGTTCCCAAATAATCCACCAACTCCAACCAAACAATTCTTCAAAAACTGGTACGGGAATGAGATGTGCCAGTTTGATATAGTGTAGCTGCTTCCCCACAACCTGACACATATGTTTTACAAAGCTGTACCGCATCCTAGTGAAGGTCTGGCCAGCAAAAATGCTAACTTCTTCCGACCCGAAACGTCAGCTTTCCTGCTCCTCTGATGCTATTTGGCCTGCTGTGTTCATCCAGCTCTATACCTTGTTATCTCCGATTCTCCAGCATCGGCAGTTCCTACTATCTCTCTAACTTTTTAAAGTTTGTTTTGGAACATTCTATGCTTTATCCTTTTGCTACAAGAACAACCCATTGCCCAAGCCATTCCTATTTTTCAGAACAACTAGCTCTGCTGAGAGTCTTTTTCTCTCTTTTTGAAGAGATAGAGTGTGTGTGCGTGTGAGAGAGTGTGTGTGTGTGTCTCTGTGTTGAGTGAAATAGAGAAAGTGTGTGTGTGTATGTGTGTGTGCGTGTGTGAGAGAGAGTGTGTGTGTGTTTCTGTGTGTCTGTGTCTGCATATGTGTATGTCTGTGTGTGTGTGTGTGCGCGTGTGTCTGCATGTGTATCTTTGTTTTGGGGATATTAATAGGAATAGGCACTTATACTTCTCTGTTACTAATCGTGTATGTTAAATGATTATTTTAGCTTCATTGAATACAGTTTGCATTGATGTTAAACTCGTCATTGTAATTATGAACAAACATGGCTGGTGAATCATTTTTATTTACAAACTGTTACAGATGATGCCTGTAATTGATCAGCTTGGGAATTAGGGAAAGTATTTTTATTTCATGTTGTGACCCATGGAGTGGTGAGACAAGAACAATGGTGCAACTTTTCAGCCTCAGTTATAACATAAAAGTGGGTGCTTGTCTGGGATATCTAATGAGGACATTACTTAATAGGAATTGAGATACCAATAATTGGAAAAAGATGAAATGACATACACCTAGCTTTTTGAATACTATTATATTGAAATGACTTTGATTGTTCATAAGATGTTGTTGGTGGTGGACCATGCATCCTAATTTTTTTACAAAGACTAAATAAGAATAATTGAATTGTCTGGGCTGGTCTGGATGGAGTTAAAATTATGGGTTAGGAAGGCTAATATAAATGAGGCAATAGGACAACCTTTAAAACTGGAAGAACACCAATCAGATGGTGAGTCAAATGAGTTTGTGAACATTTAATTGCAGATGAAGTGCCTTGAAACAGAAAAGGAAACTTTTTTTAAAAAAAAACCTCGAATTTGTGGAAAGAAAAAGTACTTCAGAGGGAGAGAGTTAGGAGCAGATGTTGGCCATTCAGCCCTATCGATTCTACTCCACCATTCCATGAGATCAAGCATTTTGTGCGAGAGAGAAAGGCCACGGCAGCTTATAAAAAAACTGGGGCTAAAGAAACAATTCTTCAACTCCATAGAAAATGCTGATGATGCACGGCCCAGGTCTAATCCAGGACCCAATGGAGAGCTGTTTAAATTTGTGCTACCCCCCCATCCCTCAAATATTCTGAAATTTCTGTCGGTAAGCCTCAGGGACCTACTCAGAAGCACCAAGGATAGCATTTTTTGCCTCCTCATAACCTTTCGAAGCCTCCTCAAGGTAGAAACTTGGTCTGTCAGAGTCTGTCTTGCATGACTGACATCCAGTATTATTTTGGCCACCTCATCTGCGTACCTATTTTTTCCAAAAGGAAGTCAAAATTGACCCAGCAACTCTCTCATTAAATTTTGGAATGGCTTTCACAAATTCAAACAGTTCCCTTTACACCCTGAATTAGATGCCGTTCGTTCCTTTTCAGGATTTTCTGTGGAGTCAGAAGACTGTATGTTTTTAGTTCCAGCTTTTTAAGTTGATAAGCCTTTTCACTCCCCTTTAAATTACTTGAAATGCCTTCATTTTTCACTCCCTCTGAAGTATTCTTTCTGCTTATTTTTCCTCAAATTCAAGTTTTCTAAATTTTCATTTCCATTTTCTATTTCAAGTTTATCTTCAATTGAATTCAGTTGATTCACTGTCTGGTTTTATAGAAATAACTCCACAAAGGCACTAATCCCATCACCAAGTCACCCTTTTTTCACACATGCATGGTACATGACGCTGAACCAATTAGCTCAGACCTGGTTCCTAGAGAACAAAGCCCCTGACACTCCTGTTTATATCTGTCAGCCAGGGCTCCCTGAATGGACCAGATTAACAGCCCTGATCGGGGAACTCATATTCAATGAGGTCCACCTGGCTGACCTTGATCCAATCACTACATTTACATTGTTATTCTTCCAGTTTCAAATATTGCGCTATTGCCTGAAATACATCAGCCTCCTCAGCACTTAACGTTAATTCTAATCATAATGGCCCAGCCAAACCTTGCTTATTCTCTGCAAGTAATTTGAGATTAATCGTCCATCTCCAGAAAAGTTTTCTCAACCGTCAAAAGCATTTTGATATAATAGTACACAATAAACCTGTTGCATAGTGCATTTCCTTTTATCCTTTTCCAATTATTCACACTCCAATTCTGATTAAACAATGTCTTCATTGGGAATCCTGAACAGCCCCCACATTTATATTACAACTGAGGCTGGAAGAAAGCACATTCCTCTAGTGCTACTACTCCAGGGTTGTGATATAAAATAGAGATACTTTTTCCCAGTTCCCAATTAAATACCTATTTATTTCAACTGTTACCATATCAACATATTTATATTAACTGGGCAGCACGGTGGCTCAGTGGTTAGCACTGCTCCATCACAGCGCCAGGGACCCGGGTTCAATTCCACCCTCGGGTGACTGTCTGTGTGGAGATTACACATTCTCCCCATGTGTATGTGGATCTCTTCTGGGTCTAGGTAGGATGCTCTTCAGATGGTTGGTGCAGACTCAATGGGCCGAATGGCCTCTGTCTGCACTGTAGGGATTCTATGTTAATCAAAAAAGATTAATTAACTGGGTTTTTACTAGGGACAGTTAAGCATTACTTATCAGAACAAAATACATTCAATGAAGATGTTATGATTGGTTACCAACACTATCAATAATATAGAAATATACTAAGAAATATCCTCAAAATGCAAACCAAAGCACACACGTACATTCTTTAATGGAAGGGGAGAAAAAAACCTTGGTGAATGGATGATTCTTAAAGGCAAAAGGATAAAGCATGGGAATATTTCAGATTTTGTTCTGTCTGGTATGGCCAAGTCATGAGTCTGGCACAGTTATCTCCAAAGGCTTGCAGACACGGCTTGCTCAGGAACATGCTTTCAATCATTCTTTCAAAAGAACAAATAGATTTCATCTTGAAATGATGCAAAGGCATTTCTTTGCAGAGAGAGATCAGCTAGGCAGCTTGTTCACATCAAGCTTTTCTCTAACTCAGCAGGCTTTCTTCAAAGTGAACCAGAGTTAAAAAAAGAAGTACTTCTCCAAGCGAATCACTGTTCAGAAACAGCCTCAGCAGGGTCTACAACAAACCAAGCAATTATCATCCATCATGTTATTTCTGAAAAAGCTTGTTGTAAAATAACCCCAAAGTCCACAGGGTACTTTCTATTCTGTCTTTTAAGGAAACCACTTCAGGTATGCTCAAAACTTGAATTAAATTCCTTTTTTTTTCACAATCCTTCAAAACATAAGTCTTTTAAGCAATAGTAAATGTAAAGTGCTCTTGGAACACTCCATACATGCTGGCTAACCTGCGGGACTTTCCTGGCCGTATATTTAGTCTGGTTCAGATTTCCTACATGTGGAGCAGTATGTTTTGGTATTAATAAAACACCACTGGAGCTATTAAGAAGTGCAAAGATTTTTAAAAGAACAACTGGAGAAATTAAAAAAAACTAGGTTATTTAAATTTAAAAAATGGGACTAATACAACCACTTTTATATGGAAAGAAATGTTTATTGTAACAAGTGGACTATTAAAGCAACCAGAGCTATTGAGAAAATAATGGAATCATAAAGCTAGTTGGGCTCATTTTATTTAAAGAAAATGACTAGACTGGCTAATGAGAAAATTGCTGCATATCTCATAAAAGGTAATATTTGAGAGATATTGAACTTAGACTTCTTAATCAAGCAAACAAGATACTGATATGAAGGGAAATAAGCAGGACATGGTCCTGTTGTATGATATTAACCTTTCTGCTGCTGGTAACATTGTGTATATATTTGCTTCTAAATGACTAAAGAGATGAAGGACGAAGTAAGTAATGATTAATGATGAAAATGAAACTCTACTGCATTTGTATAAGGCCTTCCATCACCTCAGATCATGCCAAAGAGCTTAACAGCAAACTAAACGTTTGTGAAATGCAGGCAGGCTCATCAGACAATTTACATCATGGCAAACTCACACAAAGAGCTATGTTATAATGGCCAGATCATCTGCTTCAAACAATGCTGATTAAGCCAACTCTGCTGTCCTAGAAAACAGTGCCGCAACAGAGCAGACAGAGTTTCAGACTGACAGCGCATGTGAGGGGCAACATCGCTGGCAAGGCAGCATTCGCATGTTTGAGTTTTAGTCATGGCCTTTGGAAAGTGAAGCTTCACACAGCAATCTTTGCTTTGAGGTAAATAGGTTACACAGTGATATGGGGATGGCCTGTGAGAGGAATGGCATTTCTACAGCAGCAATGCACCTTTAATCCCAAAGAAAGAAATGAAAATCAACGCCAAAAAAAAAAGTGCAGGATTTGACACTCAGAATGTAAGTTTTAATTCCGGACCTTGAAGCTCACATGTGCTTTATAGAGCGTGATGTAGCTAAATTAAATTAATTGCCGTGTATTTTAACATTAAAGCAGGCACAGAGGATTAATCTTCCCCAGCAGGTATATCAATAATCCCAACACTGAACTGGCAAAAAAAAACAGGCCAGCTGCCAGTCTCGTAGATATCTCCCCCTTGACATGTGCAGACTTCAAAGCTCAGGGTCATTGATCAAATGTTGTCAGCTTAGCGTGGCAGGGGGATGGTTCAGGGCTTGCTCGGGGATGTTGGTAACAGGGCTGTTGTAAACTTGGGCAGCTTCTGCTCAAACATGTTTCCCTCCTTGAAAGGCAGTGCAATAAATTCACAGTTGGATCAGACAGCCTCAAACTTTTTGAAGCTTTACCCAAAAGTCAAATGGCTTGGACCTCACCACAGGAGCCCAGTGGAGATTCGATGTTCGCATACTGATTATTATGCTTCAACTGGTGTCAGATTAGAGTTAGAATTAGAATTAGGTTTCTTGTCACATGTACTCAAGTGCAAATTACAGTTGGTTCTGCTGTAACCCGATAGTTGCATTCACGCGCACCAACGCGGTATAGAAAATCGCGCTATAGAAATAATGGGGCCTGTGGGAAAAGCAGTGTTAGGGGCAGACCACCAAAAAATATCGCTCAAAAATCAGTAAAAATCCTTACACAAAGAATAGCCCAGCTTGATTAATGTTTAATTCATACCTAATAATGAAATAAAACAGCAGAATTTGCGAAAAAAGCCAAGAATCACGGATTACCCTACCTCTCACAGAAAACGCTTTGCGACAAAGTGTGCAAAACGATCATGTGGTGATGATGCGGAGACTCTTTCGGTGCTAACATTGCACATTCTCAGGACAAAGCCTGCAAATCGATCGTGTGATATTGACACAGACGCCTCTGCGCACCAATGGAATCGAGTTATTGCCAACACAAGTTTGTGTTTTAAAAATAGCATTCCCGTATTCGTCAGTCGCGTTATAGCCAATTTGCGTTGCCGGAACACGCGTTATAGCAGAGCCGACTGTACAGGAGTACAGTGAAAAATATAGCATGTCGCCACACATGGTGCCATCTTAGGTACAAAATACCTTGGTACAAACCTTAGGTACTAAGGTTTCACCTCATTACAGGAAAGATGTGGAAGCGTTGGAAAAGGTGCAGAGGAGATTTACCAGGATGTTGCCTGCAATGGAGGGAAGGTCTTACGAGGAAAGGTTGAAAGAGCTAGGGCTTTTCTCTTTAGAATGACGAAGGATGAGAGGTGTCTTGGTAGAGGTGTACAAAATGATCAGAGGTATAGATAGAGACGACAGCCAGAGACTTTTTCCTAGGGTGGAGGTAGCTATTACGAGGGGGCATAGTCTTAAAGTGAGTGGAGGTAGATATGGGGGAGACGTCAGAGGTAGGTTCTTTACCCAGAGAGTGGTCGGGGCGTAGAATGCATTGCCGGAGAGGGTAGTGGAGTCGGCCTCATTAGGGGCATTTAAGCGGATATTAGATAGGCATATGGATGACAGTATAAGGTAGAGGTGGAGGTTAGATAGACCTTAGGTTTAGGGTAAAAGTTCGGCACAACGTCGTAGGCCGAAGGGCCTGTACTGTGCTGTACTGTTCTATGTTCTATGTTCTAAAATAGATCAGGTACAAAATTAGAGAAATAAAGAGAAAAGCCAAAAATTCTGTCTTCATAGTATAGATTAAAAAGATAAGGAAATAAAGATAAATGTTAAAGTTCCTCTATAGCCTGCAGTCTGTCCAAGCTGTGGCCTTCCCACACATGGTCCCACTCTCCCCCCACTGCCGAGCTCGAGATCTGTGACAGACTGACCATACTAGGCCTCGGGTCGCCAGATCCTACAAAAAGAACCAGAGAGTCATCAGGATGTGCCTTTGGTTGCCCCTTGGGGGAAGAAGGCTAATGATCCAGAAAACATGAGCTCAAATCCCACCATAACAGTTCGATATTTGGAAATCAGTTTATTCCAGGAACTGCTGAATAATGTGGCTGTGATCTGACGGGATTATCATTAAAGATTCCTGTGAAGGAAAGTTGCTTTATTCTTGGTGTATATTGGACTGTTCTGGGTTAGAGTATCACAGAATTGTTATGACACAGAAAGAGGCCATTCAGCCCATCGTGCCTTCCCTAGTTCTATTACCGAGTGCCAATCTCTTGACTTTTCCCCCGATCCCTTCACACCATTTCTATCCAAATAACCATCCAATGCCCTCATGAATGCCTCAATTGGACCTGTCTTCACCGCATTTCCAGGCAGTGCATTCCAGACCCTGACTGCTCTCTGTGCAAAAAGGTTTTTTTTCCCTAACACCATCTTTGCTTTGTTTGCATATCCTGTGGCATATTTTGTACATGCCATGTAGTTTTGTATTCTGAGTAGATATTTGACCATATTTATCACTGCACCCGAAATGTTAACTCTGATTTTGCTCTACAGATGCTGCCAGACCTGCTGAGCTTTTCCAGAAATTTCTGTTTTTGTCCATTTGACCATGTATATTTAGCCATTCTGGGTACATATTTGACTGTTTTAGGTGTATATTTGTCCTTCAAAGTGCAAATTTAATCATGCTGGGTTGCATATATCCATGATGTACAAGTCAGGAGTGTGATGGAATACTCCCCACTTGCCTGGATGAGAGCAGCCCCAACAACACTCAAGAAGCTTGACACCATCCAGGACAAAGCAGCCCGCTTGATTGGCACCACATCCACAAAACATCCACTTCCTCCACCACCGACGCTCAGTAGCAGCAGTGTGTATTATCCACTAGATGCATTGCAGAAATTCACCAAAGATTTACCATTCTGAGTAAATGTTTAATGGTTTGGGTGTATATTTGATGGTTCTGAATATACTTTTGACCATGGTAGGTTATATCTGATATTACAACAGACTCAGAATAGAAACATTCTAAGTATCAAGCAACATCAAGAGATTCTTGTGGTGCTGTGGCAGTGTCCCTACCTGTGGGCCAGAAGGTCCAGGTTCAAGTCCAACTTACCCCAGACATGTGTCATAACATGTCAGAATAGTTTGATTAAAAATATCTGGAACAGCCTCAAGAGTACAGGCAGGTACAAACATGGTAGAAAAATCCACAAGGGTAGAGCAACGCAGGCTTGAACCCAGAGGGGTTAAGGACAGTCTGTAGAGCCAGGACCCAACCACAAGTCAATTTTCAAAGGAGAACTGAGCTTTAATACAGTGAAGATTCTCCTGGGTGACATGTGCACAGAGTCTCAGGCGGTGTAAAGATTTTTCTCTGTCGACTGTCTGGGTTTGGAAACCAGCAGCAACATAATTCAAAACCATTGACCAACATTCTGGTCTTACATTTTACATGAATGCTGGGATCTTGCTGTGCTTTACCTCTAAATCCCGCGCGCTGCTTTTCCTGAAAGATGACATGAAGGGCAGGATTTTTTGTTTTGGGTCAGGAGTCCAGGTTTCAGGATGAACTTCGGAAGTGGATTCCTGACAGTAATTGTGCCTGTGTGGGTCCATTGGTGGCCAGTGGTCAATCTTGCCATTCCAACTGGGAAAGGTGTATGGAATCTCAATGTCGGAAGAAGCTGCAGGTAACAGAAAGAGAGGCCACCTCTTCCTGCCATCTTCCCTGGGGGCTGGATCAGTGTTGGAGCTGGGAGCAGCTGGGTGAAGTAGGCCGAAGGCCAAATGATGGGAAATTGAGTCAATCTACGGGCCCTGGGGAGCACACCACTCCTATGCCCTGCAGTGCCATCTTGATATTGGGCAAATGATAGCTGACTGGAGGTGACCACTGGATGGGAGGTCAACTTTCCAGATAACTGCAAAGCCAGGCCTTGCAATGAAAGGGTCCGCACTTTATCCATTGTGGCCCACATAGCAGTTGTGGTGGGGTTTTTTTTCACTTTCTAAAACGTTTAAACATCACTGAGAAGGCACCTCAAGATGAAGCTGGCCTCTCTTTCTCTTACCTGCAGCTTGTACCACAGCTTACTGCCGACATCGAGATTCCAGACACAAGATTGACCACTGGCCACCAATGGACCCACTCAGGCACAATTACTGTCAGGAAACCACTTCTGAAGTTCATCCTGAAGCCTGGGCTCCTGACCCAAACAAGAAATCCTGCCCTTCATGTCACCTTTCAATAACAGCAGATCTCGGGATTTAGAAGTAAAGCACAGCAAGATCCCAGCATTAATTAAAATCTTCAATAATCTGTGCAGAGGAGATTTACCGGATGTTGTCTGGGCATGGATGGTTTCGGTTATGAAGACAGCTTGATGGGACTGGAGTTGTGCTTGGAAAAGTAGAGACCGAGACGGGGCTCATGATTGAGATGTACAAAATTGAGAGGGGCATAGACAGGAAGGAATTTTTCCCCTTGGTGGAGGGATCAACGAGCAGAGGCCATAGATTTAAGGTAAGGGCTGGGAGATTTAGAGGGTATGTAAGGAAACATGTTCCCCCAGAAGGTGGTGAGAATGTGGGACTCACTGCCTGTAAGGGTGGTACAGGCAGAAACGCCCATCACATTTAAGAAATATGTAGGTGTACATTTGCAAAGTCAAGGCTATGGGCCAAATCAGTGTGGAAACAGGCGATAGGGTTAGGCCCAATGAGTCCACACCAACCCGTGGAAGAGCAACACACCCAGTTCTGGCACCCACCCCCCTTACCTTGTCCCTGGGACTCTGCATTTCCCCGTGGCTAATCCAGTTAACCTGCACATCCCTGGACATTAAGGGCAATTTAGCATGGCCAATCCCCACCTAAACCGCACACCTTCGGACTGTGGGAGAAAACAAAGCATCTGAAATGCTGCAACATTAGACCGGAATAGCTGTGTGGCTGTTTTTGACCAGAGATGATCCAAATGGCCTTTATCTGTGCTGGGGACCTCGATGATTTTATGGCCTGCTTATGCATCATAATAATTCAGTAAGTCTGGAATTCTTTGAAGGAATTATTTTCCAAATATTTGGCAGGGGTAAAAGGGAGCAGTGTAAACTTTGATCTTTTTTATTGAATTGTATCTTTGCTACAGTCAGATAAGGGTGTAATTTATGCTGTCTACTGAGCAGAGTAATGAGGGACTAGCAAATATAGGTCTGGGGGTCAGTCCAAACAAATGTCATCTGAGCATGATATCACCTTGCTGATCTCTGGGAAGGAATCTTTCAAAAGACAGGAGCACTTTGAAAGATGAACAACATAGACCAGCATAATTTGCATTTATACAGCATCTCCAACATGGTAAAGCATCTTTAGGTGTTTCTTGGCACAGTAGAAATAGGAGGAGGCTATTCAGCCCCACATATCTGTTGTGCCGTTCAACGATATCACGGCTGATCTGTGGCCTAACCCCAAATACCGGCCCCTGTCCCTTAATCATTTTGCTTAACAAAATTTATCTATCTCACATTGAAAATTAACAACTGAACCAGAAGTAACTGCCATTTGTGGAAGAGAGTTCCAAATCTCTACCACCCTTTGTGTGCAGAAGTGCTTCCTAACACCTCCCTTGGACAATCTGCCCCTAATTTTTAGACCATGCCCCCTAGTTCTAAAATCTCCAACCAGTGGAAATATACATCCACATGATATCAAGAAACGGTTGGAGACCCTGGATACTGCAAGGGCTATGACAATACTCCAGCAATAGTACTGAAGACTTGTTCTCCAGAACTTGCCGCTCCCCTAGCCAAACTGTTCCAGTGCATCTACCCGATAATGTGGACAATTGCCCAAGTATGCCCTGTACGCAAAAAGCCAGACAAATCTAACCCAATCAATAATCACTTCTTCAGTCTACTCTCAATCATCAATAAAATGATGGAAGATGCTATCAACAGTGCTATCAAGAAGGACCCGGTCAGCAATAACCTGCTCAGTGACGCCCAATTTGAGTTCCATCAGGGCCACTCAGCTCCTGACCTCATTACAGCCTTGGTTCAAACACAGAACAAAGGAGCTGAAATTGCAGAGGTGAGGTGAGAGTGACAACGCTTGACAGTTTGGCTGTATTTGACCAGGTGTGGCATCAAGGAGCCTTAGCAAAAATCCATAGGTATTCCAGGAGGCAAACTCTCCAGTGGTTGGAGTTGTATCTGGCACATCGGAAGGTGGTCATGGTTGTTGAGGTCAGTTATCTCAGCTCCAGTACATCTCTGCAGCAGTTCTTCAGCGTAGTATCCTAGGCCCAAACAACTTCAGCTGCTTCATCAATGATCTTCCCTCCATCATAAGGTCAGAAGTGGGGGTGTTTGCCAATGATTGCACAATGTTCAGCACCATTTGCAACTCCTCAGATACTGAAGCAATCCATGTTCAAATGCAACAACATCTGGACAATACCAAGGCTTTGGCTCATTAGTGGCAAGTAACATTTACACCACAAAAATGCCAGTCAATGACCATTTCCAACAAGGGACAATCTAACTACTGTCCTTTGACATTCAATGGTGTTACCATCAGTGAATCCCTCACTATCAACATCCTGGGGTTTGCCATTGGCCAGAAACTCAACTGGGCTCACGCCATAAACTCAGTAGCTACAAAACAAGGTCAGAAGCTAGGAACATTGCAGTAACTGAACTCTTGAATCCCCAAAGCCTATCCACCACCTATAAGACACGAGTCAAGAGTGCAATGGAAAAATACCACTTATCTGGATGAGTACAGTTCTAACAAAACTCAAAAAGTTTGGTACAATCCAGGACAAATCTTGATTGTCTTGATTGGCACCATATTCACAAACATCCAATCCTTTCACTACCGACACTCAGTAGGGGCAGTGTGTACTATCTACAAGATGCACAGCAGAAACTCACCAAAGATCCTCAAACAGCACCTTCCAAACCCATGACAAGTTCCATATAGAAGGACAAAAGCAAACAAAGGGAACACTCCTTCTGCTAGTTCCCCTTCAAGCCACACACCATCCTGACTTGGAAATATATCGCCATATGTTCAGTGCCACTGGGTCAAAATCCTGGAATTCTCTCCTTAACAGCATTGTGGGTCTACCTACAGCACATGGACTGCAGCAGTTCAAGAAGTCAGCTCACCCCCACCTTCTCAAGGGCAACTAGGGACGGGCAATAAATGCTGGCCAGCCAGGGATGCCCACATCCCACAAATGTATAAAAAATCTATCCTGTCTTTTCCCGTTATAACTTTGAAAATTTTGTTTGGATCATTACCTAAACTTCTAAATTCTAGAGAAAACATAATGTAACCTCTCTTCATAATGTAATCCCTGAAGTCCAAATCTCATTCTTGTAAAGTTATGGTGTATTCTCTCCAAGACCAATGTATCCTTCTTAAGGTGTGGTGCCCAGATCTGCTCAAATACTCCAAGTGAGGCCTAACCAGTGTTTGGTTTAATTGCAGTGTAACTTCTGTGTCCTTATACTCTGGTCCTCTAGAGTATTATCAAGCAATATACTGATATTGCACCATATGAGCTGACAGAAAAGCAAAAGGCTGGCCAAGGAGCTGAAATCAGTCATAAAGGAGCTGAAATCAGTCAGGAGGAAGAGCCAGTTCTAGAAGAATATTCCAAACCTTAGGATCAAGCTTGCTGAGGGCACAGCTGTCCACATTACAGTGATGAATGTCAGAGGTGTACAAGAGGTGGACCATCAGGATTTCAGAGCATTAAGGGACTGGCTGAAGACGGACAAGACCACTGAGAGGTTTTGATGGATCATAATGTCAAAATTGAGGCATTGCCTAACTGGGAGCCAATGCCTAACTGGGAGCATGGATATGGAGTGAACAGAGCGTGACAGAAGTTAGGACCTAGGTGTCAGAGTTTGGGTGGACTTCGGGGTTATGAAGAAATAGTGGAGATAAGTTTTCAAGTTGTTCAGCATATGTAAATCTGATGGTTGCTGTATTGGAAACTAACCATTTTGTTTTTGTTATTGACTCGGGGATGTGGGCATCTCCAGCTAGGCTAGCATTTATTGGCCATCTTGAATTGGTTAAGAGTCAACCACATTGCTCTGAGTTTGGAGTCACATGTAGGCCAGGCCAGGTAGGGATGACAGATTTCCTTCCTGAAAGGAAATTTCCTTTCCCCCATTCTAAACTCAGCAGTAATGAAAACATAGCACAGTATTTCTTTGCAACAGTCATTTTGCATACAGCAATATCCTTGCAACTGCATTGTGACACTGATCAGATAAACTGCTTTTGTGGTGATGACTGAGGGATAATGGCCAGGACACCACTCTCCTTGCTTCCCTGAAGTAATGCCGTGAATATTTTGCATCCTTTAGAAAGAAACTCTCTCTCTTCAACAGTGTGTATAGTGTTCTTTTAGTACTGCACTGCAGGGTAAGCACGTATTATATGAAGCGCTTATGACAATTTTAAGACAGAACATACAATCAAGAATCAACAGAAATACTAAGGTTTTAGAGAAGGAGGTGAAAAAGCCAATAAGAGAAGCAAAGAGAAGATATGAGAAAAGGTTAGCAGCGAACATTAATGGAAATCCCAACGTTTTCTGTTGCCATATAAACAGTAAGTTAAAGGAGGAGACAGATCAATCAGAGAGGGAAAGTGAATTTATGTATGGAGGCAGAGGGCATAACTGAGGTGTTAAGGCTGAAGCTGCGTGGAACATTTCACCCTCTATCACCAGAAGCGGTCAAAATTAATAAAGAGGAGGTCTTGGATAAATTGTTAGTTGACAATTAAATTTGACAAGATACCAGGACCGGACTAAATGCATCCAAGGATTTTGCAGGAAGTGAGAGTGGAAATTGCGGGGGACATTGGGCCATTTTCTTTCAGCCTTCTCTGGACTTGGGTGAAGGTGTCAGAAGCCTGGAAAATTGCAAACATCACAATAGGAACATCTCAGCAATTACAGAGCAGGTAGTTTAACTTCATTGGTGGGGACATTTTTGGATCACTTTTTTAGGATAGACACATGGAAAGGTGGGTCGTTTAGGAAGTCATCATGGATTTCTAAAGGGAAATCAGGTTTAAATAATTTGTTGAAGCTTTTTGAACAGGTAGCAGAAAAGGCCAAGGAGAGCAACACTATTGATATGATATGCATGGTCTTTCAGAAAGTGTTCGATACAATGCCATATAACAGACTTGTGAGGAAAACTTTAGGTCATGATATAAAATAAACATGGATAGAAAAAAAGGCTGTCTGAGAGGAAACAGAGAGTAATGGTTCGTGGATATTTTTTGGGCTGGAGGAACATTTATAGTGGAGTTTCCTAGGGGTCGATACTGGTTTTGCTTTTCCTGATATACATAGTGTGGAACTGCAACAAGAGATTGACAAATTGGTGGAATGGAAAGAGAGGTGCCAGATGAGATACAATGTGGAGAAATGTGAAGGCTACAATTTGTTCAGCTGAACACTAAAAGACAATAAAACTGAGCAGAAATAACTGTTTGGGGTGGTGGGGGGGGGCCTTCTTGTGACACAGTGGTAATGTCACCTGACGAAGGAGCAGCGGCTCCGAAAGCTTGTGATTTCCAATAAACCTGTTGGACTATAACCCTGGTGACGTGTGACTTTTGGCTTTATTAATAGGAGGATAAAGCACAAAATCAGTGAGGTGATGTTAAACTTGTACAAGACACTTGTTAGACCTCAGCTGGAGTATTGCATATCACATTACAGGAAAGTTACAAATACATTGGAGAAAGTACAGAAGCGATATACAAGACTGGCTCCAGGAATGAGAAACCATGTGCGTAAATTGAAGATGTTGGGGCTGTTCTCCTTGGAGAGGAGAAGGCTGAGTTTTCAAAATAATGAGCAGACTGGACAGAGCAGATAAGGAGAAACTGTTCTGACTCATAATAGTAACAAGAGCAAAAGGCCACAGATCCAAATTGTTGTGCGAGCGAAGCAAGGCTGATGTGGGAAACAAAAACTTCTATACACAGTGAATAGGGCCTGGAATGCACTGTCTAGAAATGTTTCGATTGAGGCTCAATTGAGGCATTCAAGAGGGCATTGGATATAAATTGTGTGTAGCGATATGGGAAAAAGACAGGAAATTGGCACTCGATAATAGAACCAACGTGATGGGCCGAATAGCCTCTTTCTGGGCCATAGCAATTCTGTGATCCTGCAAAGTGGGGTTGAGAACTGATAACCTCCGAATCAAGACATGAGACTGTTAGCAATATAAGCACAACCAACACGGCTTTATACTGAACCAACATTAAGAGATCACTGGCTACATTTCCTTTCCTGGTTAAAGCATTAGCTACAGGTGCCTTTTCATAATAATTTGTGACACTGTAATAAAACAACAGGACTGCAACCATTTTCAAATGTGTAGCTTGTCAGAATATGATTTCATAAGCAGTAATAAAAACAAGCACGTAATTAGGATGCAGCTGTAACAAGGAAACTTTAATGTTTCTGAAACAGCTGTGAACCATTTAACTGATTTAATTGCTGACAAATCCATTAATCCAGCTATGAAGTGCACAACTTTTGTAAATGGCCTAGGGAAAATCAAGATAATCCCGAGTTACAAAATGTTTTTACAGAATAGAAGAGGGTCATTTGGACAATGCCAGTGTTTAAGCTCCACATGAGCCCCCTCCCACCCTTATTCATGCAGCAATCTGAAATAGTCCACTTTATCCCGAAGAATAAAAAGAAGTATGTTATCTAAATGCTGGGGATTGCAGAGCTCTGATGTGGAGAGGGATACAGGTGTCTTTACACATGAATCACAAAATGTTAGTGTGCAGGTACATCAAGCAATTAAGGACATTAATAGAGTGTTATTGTTTATCGCTTGGAGAATTGAATAAATGACTAGAGAAGCTGTGCTTCGGTTATACAGGGTGCTGGTGAAAGCACATCTGTATACAGTACTGAATAACTAAGGATGTAGATGATTTGAATGTAGTTTATAGAAGGTTTTCTAGATTAACTCATTGACAGACTATCTTATGTGGAAAGGTTGGACAGGCTAGGCTTCTATCCACTGGGGTTTAGAAGAGTGATTGAAACATGTAAGATCCTGAGAAGGTATGACAGGTTGGAGGTGGAAGGGAAGTTTTCTATTGTGGGAGAACCTGGAACCGGGGTCACTGTTTAAAAATAAAGGGCTGTCTATTTAAATAGGAGATCATTCTCTTGGACTGTTTCCAGTGTTTGGAGTTCACTTCCTGAAAACGTGGTGAAAGCAGAATCTTGGAATAATTTTCAGGAAGAACTAGACAGAGACTTGATAAGCAAAAATCTGAGTAGGTGGAAAGGTTGAGTTGAGGTCACAATCAGATCAGCTCTGATCTTATTAAATGGGGGAGCAAAAACAAAGTTGCTGGAAAAGCTCATTGGGTCTGGCAGCATCTGTGAAGGAAAAAACAGAGTTAACGTTTCGGGTCTGGTGACCCTTCCTCAGAATTGAAAAGCCAAGTGGCCTACTACTGGTTCTAATTTGTATGTTCGTATGTTCCCTTGTCAATACCACCTTCCATACCTTTCCCCTTCACCCGTTCATCTGACTTCTCCTTAAACACATCTATTCTTGGCATCTCAACTGTATATCGTTTCAAATTCCACTTTCCAGTTGGGTAACAAAATATCTCCATAAATTCCCATTGTATTTAGCAGCTTATCAATGATGAATGTACCGTGAAATGGGAATTGGGAGTTCTCAAGGAGAACTTAGAAGTTGATTAGACTTAAGACTGAGCTGTGTAGCCCTCTGTGTTAGTCACTCAAATCTGTATTTGTCAGGGTTTTGACATTTCCAATAACATTTTGTGCAGCTGGACCGATCTTTTGTTGGTATTATGTGCTCAGGTCCTCAGCGAGAACTAAAACACTGCTGGGCTTTTTGGCATTTTGATGTAAATAAAAGAGAAAAGCTTTCAGGGACATAAGACAACAGTCAAATCCACACGTTCAACTTTGAGCAAAATAAATGGAAGCAGGCCATTCAGGCTATTGAGTCCACACTGCCCCTCCGAAGTGTGTCCCACCCAGACCCACTTTATCCCGGTAACCCTGCATTCCCCATGGCCAATCCACCTAACCTGTACATCTTTGGGCTGTGGGAGGATACCCACGCAGACACAGGGAGAACATGCAAACTCCGCACAGATAGTCACCCGAGGCTGGAATGGAATCCATGTCCCTGGTGCTGTGAGGTAGCAGTGCTAACCACTGAGTCACTGCGCCACCCTAAATAGCGATATTTCACTGCTACATAGAACATGGCAGCTGCCAAGCCTATCCAAAAATCAAGTCAAGAAAAAAGTAGATACTAGAAAGAACATTAACTTATATTGTGGAGTTACCTTTTCTTTAGCTCTGGGAGGTAGGAATAAGCTTTAAAGGTCAACAGAGCCTTAGACTGGTAAAATTATACATGATAGAATGATCTACTTGTCACACAACCTTTTCCCAATCATGTTTTTTTTTAATAGCCTTTTATTTACACGTTGAGGGCATTGCTGCTTAGGTCAATATTTATTGCTCATCCTCATTTCCCACAGGCCTTTGAGAGTCTACAAGATTGCTGGAAGTCTGGGGTCAAATGTAGGCCAGACCAGATAAGGATGGCAGATTTCCCTCCCTAAAGGAAGGAAAGGTATCAGTGAACCAGAGATAGTAGGAACTGCAGATGCTGGAGAATCTGAGATAACAAGGTGTAGAGCTGGATGAACACAGCAGGCCAAGCAGCATCATAGGAGCAGGAAGGCTGACGTTTCGGGCCTAGACCCTTCATCAGAAAAGATGGGTTTGTAA
>NC_063337.1:8097480-8108679 GCF_021869965.1 Rhincodon typus | reverse complement strand
GGTCTAGGCCCGAAACGTCAGCCTCTCTGCTCCTATGATGCTGCTTGGCCTGCTGTGTTCATCCAGCCCTGCACCTTGTTGTCTCGGATTCTCCAGCATCTGCAGTTCCTACTATCTCTCATTTAAAGGGATATGTCGACTGATGACCAAGGGCTTGGTCAGTCAGGTAGGTTTTAATTAGTGTCTTAAAGGAAAAAGGGCTGATGAGGGGAGAAGAGAGGGTTGTGAGGGAAATTCCAGAGTTTAGCGAATAGCCAAAGAATTATGGGATTAACATTGGAAGCATGAATAAAGTTGACGATACTTAATTTTTTTTAAGCTCGCTCATTGGATGCGGGCATCGCTGACTGGGCCAATATTGATTGTACCTCTATACTTCATCCTTCATTTCAGTGGCTTGGTAAAGCCATTTCAGAGGACATTTAAGAGTCAACCACATTGCTATGGGTCTAGAGTCACTTGTAGGTCAGACCAGGTAAGAACAACTGATTTAGGAACATCGGAACAGGAGGAGGCCATTCAGCCCCACAAATCTGTCCCTCCTATCAATAAGATCTTGGCTGATCTGAGGCCTAACTCCATACACCGGCCTTTGGCCCATATCCCTTCATACTTTTGTTGAACAAAAAACTATCTCTCTCAGATTTAAAACTAACAACTGATCCAGCACCCACTGTCATTTGTGGAAGAGAGTTCCAAGCCTCTCACACCCTTTGAGAGTAAAAGTGCTTCCTAACATCTCTCTTGCATAGTCTGGCCCTAATTCTCAGATGGTGCCCCTAACTCTAGAATCCCAAACCAGTTTCCTTCCTGAAACGACATGAGTGAACCAGGTAAGCTTTTACAGCAATTGTTATATGGTTTTTATTAGGTCATTTATAAAAAAAATTATTCCAGATTTTTACTGAATTTCAGCATTTGCCATGGTAGGATTCCAACTCAAGTCCCCAGAACATTATTACACAGCTATAAACATAAGGGAACAGAAGTTCCAACTCGTGTTGAGAGACTGTGAACTGTAAATAAAGTGTTCCTGCAGAAAGTTCATTGACTCTAGCAGCATGATTTTGGGAGACTAAACAAAGTTAGCCCCTCCAAACACACAAGAAGATGGTTTGTTGTGGCATTTGAGTGTTTTCCTTACCAGCAATGTGACACAGCTGATAAAGACACATTGTGCCTGGCTCGTTAGATTTTCACCTGGCCTGAGGTCAAACTGGCTCAAAATTAATTGGACGTGACAAAACCTCTCAGAGGCTCTTATGCATGAGATGATGTCAACCACGTGACACACACACGTGACCAACCATCCCCGGTTATTCTTTAAGTAGCAGCGACAAATGCTTCTTGTGGATTGGAGTAACTGGAACACTCTTCTCTGGAGAGACCTTTAATTTAATTTTAATGGAACTGAAATGCAGATGCCTGCTACAACTTACAACATTTTATGCCTGCCTGCAGAGCATAAACCCACCTCCATCATGAGCTCTAAGTATCCAAATCGCAGCTCAAAGTTATAAATATTAACTGCAATGTTAGGATATTAGTCAAGTTCAGTAACATAGATATTAACTACAACGTTAGCCTATAAGTCAAGTTCAGGGACATAAATATTAATTGCAATATCAGAATATCAGTCAACTTTGGTAACATAAAGTTTAACTGCAATGTTAGGATTTCGGTCAAGTTTGATAACATAGATATTAACTACAATGTTAGCCTATAAGTCAAGTTTGGTGACATAAGTATTAGCTGCAATGTTAGGATTTCAGTCAAGTTCAGCCACATAAATATTAACTGCAATGTTAGGATATCAGTCAACTTTGGTAACATAAGTATTAACTGCAACGTTAGGATTTGGTCAAGTTCGGTGACATAAATATATTATCTACAATGTTGGGATATCGGTCAAGATTAGTAACATATAAATAATAACTACCATGTTAGGATATCTGTCAATTTTTAGTAACATAAATATTAACTACAATGTCAGGATATCGATCAAGATCAGTAACGTTTTGTATGAACAGAAGAAATCCAAAATCCCAGCCAGCCTGCCTGTGCTACACCACCCGAATCATCATCCAATGGTTTCTGAGTCCTTTCGTACTGATTCACACACACAGAGTCTAAGACCTCTCTCTTCACATGCTCATTCTTGACTGGTATCTTATCTCTTACTTAAGTCACAGTAATCTAACAGAGTTAGAACATCATGAATCTCATTATTCCACAGATTCCAACACAAGGAAAGCTGGGAGAAACAGTAATGACACTGTACTGGCCCCAGGCTGAAGGAATTGGCTTGAATCCCATTATGGCTGACAGCAAAAGTTGCACTCAAACTCCTGAGCAATGTTGCTTCTAAGTGAACTGAGGACTCACTATCCACCCTGCACTGCCCAGTGGAATTGATACAACATGTCCAGGGCTGTCCCTGGTGGTGCTCCCATAGTTGACAAACCCCTCTTCAAGGTCCACCCTTACTGCTCAGAGATGGGGATCCTCGGGACCCCAAATGAGTTTAGTAGGGGCTCGTGACTCATAGAAAGTTGTAGGAGCTCAGAGTATTTGAGATACAGGTCAAAAGATTTTTGGATCTAATGGACAGGCAGATGGTGTGTGAAGAAGGAATAGAAGTGAAAGATAAGCTACAATCTTGTTGAATGGAGGAGCAGGCCCTTGAAAGGCTGATTCCAACTCCCATTTCTTAAATTCCTGTGTTCCCCTCAGTGCACTTAAGTATTGAAGGACACCAATATTTCATGGTAAAAGATATCTATACAGAATTATTGAATAAGGCACATTTTCTCAATGGTTTTTATCATCCCCTTTCCAGGTCATACACAAGAATACTAGTGTTTTTGGGGAACAATATTTTATACCATATGACAAGAGAGTGCTGATTAGTTGACATGTCAAATCTGATTTGTGGAGGCGTTGCCATGTGGAATGCACCAGTTAGATGATGACTGACAGTTAATTACTTAAATTTCAACTACAAAGGTTGTTTAGAAAATGTACACACATTGTACCTCTTTCCACCTAAGAAATTGACAGCAGTTAATTTCTGCTCCATTCCTTAGGGCAAAGCCTTGACTAATCAAAGTCAACCTGACACATCTTTAAGAGAAATATTCCCAATGGCACGATCTAATCTTACCAGGTTCCTCTAAGGTTTAGACACAAGAATTATGAAATATAATGAGACAACACTCAAAATGCAACTAAGCATTAACGTCTATATTAGCACATAAGAACTAGGAGTAGGCCATTCAGCCCCTCCAGTCTTTTCTGCCATTTAACACAATCATGGCTGATCTCATCTCAGCCTCAACTCCACTCTCCTGCCCGCTGTCCATAACCCTTCAATTAAAAATCCATTTCTTCCTTAATGTCACGCCATCCACCGTAGTCTGGGGAAGTGAATTCCACAGACTCACAACCATTTGAGAGAAGTAATTCCTCCTCATCTTTCTTTTAAATCTGCCACCCCTTATCCTGAAACTGTGACCTCTCTAAGGTTTTGGATTAGATTTGTAGCTCGGGTTGTGGGTGTTGAGGTTGTTTGGATCGCCGAGCTGGTTTCTTGTTTCGCAGAAGTTTCGTTACCATACTTGGTAACATCCTCAGTGCAGCTTCCCATGTGACCTCTCGCTCTAGATTGTCCCACGTGAGGAAGCACCCTCTCTGTGTGTATTGTGGCAATCTCCTTTAGTATCTTACATACCTCAGTTAGATGATAATGAGATTTTCATTTTATGTATTGCTGTCAGACTGTATGCACCATGAAGTTGACAGTGTTCTGTTTATCATAGCTCAGCAGGAGTTCTGTTAATTAATAGGCCTAGCATGTTCGTAATACAAAGTACTCAGATCTTTCAGAAATCCAAGTAGCAATATGATGCCAAATCTATTCAACACAGTTTCTTGATTAATTATGAACTTGTTAGTTGTGAATGAAAATGTACTGGAGTACAGGTATCCAAATATACGTACCTGTGAGCAGGACCTATATGTTGATTGGAGTTTCTTTAGTGAGTAACAGGTTACCTTGCTTCCCATTTGCAACAACAAGGTTCCTTCAACAACAAGAGATAACAAGGTATAGAGCTGGATGAACACAGCAGGCCAAGCAGCATCAGAGGAGCAGGAAAGCTGACGTTTCAGGTCTGGACCCTTCTTCAGGCTGCCTGGCGTGCTGTGTTCATCCAGCTCTACACCTTGTTATCTCAGATTCTCCAGCATCGGCAGTTCCTACCATCTCCTTCAACAACAGCCTTCTTTTCAAAATCTATCCGTGGCTACAGTGATAGGTCATGTTGTTTGTTTAAACAACTGAGCAAAAACCCCACCTTCGTTTTCCAAGAACTTCCAGAGATTTCACACATTCCTTCTGTCTTTCATCGATCAAGCTTTTTACATTATCTTCTCTTACCTCATCCCAAGTCACTTCCCATAATTCTCTTGACAAGCTGAATCCCTGGTTTGTAAATTAACTCCCGCGCCTTCTTCATTCATGCTAAGGTCTTAAACATTAATTAACTTTGCATCCCAGCGAGCGTAGCAATTCAAGTAGGAGGCTCCTGCAACACAGTGTTGGTTTTTTTGCCTCTGGGCTAGGAGGCCATGGTTGAAGTCACATTTTTTCCGAAGAGATGTCAGGACATGTTGATTAAAAATATCTGGGGTCTAGGCCTGAAACGTCAGCCTTCTTGCTCCTCTGATGCTGTTTGGCCTGCTGTGTTCATCCAGCTCTACACCTTGTTATCTCTTTTATTAAAGATTTAAACAGCTTCCAAATTTGGTCGGTTTTTTTTGACAGTGGAGCTCAAAGGCACACTCTCTAAGCAAAATCTTGTTCTGCCTCATCTGTGAGAAGGCAGGTTGCTGCTTTTAGCAGCTATGTCATCATGTCCTTTCAAAAATCTTTTGGTCTTGCAAAGCATGCAGATAAAATGTTGCAGTTTGGTGAACCTATACCAAACCTGTATTGCCTGCCTCTTTAACACACCACCCTGTTCCCTGGCCAACATCTCTGTCTCAGGCTTGCTGCCGTGTTCCAGGGAAGCTCCATGCAAGCTGGAAGAACAGCACCTCATTTTCTTCTCAGGGAACTCTGTAATATTCTGGACTGAGTATTGAGTTCAATAATTTTAGGGCTTGTGCTCTCCCATGTCCTTACCCCAAACCCCAGACAGCAGGCCTCACTTCCATATGGTCTGCCATTACACACAACCCAATGTTAGCCACTAACAGTCCCCATTAGTAGCTCTAGGCCCGAAACGTCAGCCTCTCTGCTCCTATGATGCTGCTTGGCCTGCTGTGTTCATCCAGCCCTGCACCTTGTTGTCTCCCATTAGTAGCTTATTGTTTTCCTCGGCTGATCGTTACCCACTCCTTTGTCTGTCCAGCTGCTCTTCTCTCTCTTTGGGCTCTATCTCCACCTGTTGTTCACTCTTTATCCCCTCCCCTCACCCTATCCTCGGCACATAAACCAACATTTCCCTAGTTGCCATCAGCTCTCAGGAAGGGTCACCAGACCCGAAACGTTAACTCTGATTGCTCTCCACAGATGCTGCCAGACCTGCTGAGCTTTTCTAGCCATTTCTGTTATTGTTTGTCATTTCCAGCATCTTTTGGTTTTTATTCTGTATTCTTACATCGATAAACATCAGGATTGTTGAAAAGAATTGGTGAGTCTGGCATGGATTTCACAGATGTAATGTCTTTTTTTTATCAAACATAAACTGAAGAACTGAGTCCTGAAGAAGAGCTTGATTCTATTTGGAGTTCCTAACTCTCCCTCTTTCTCCACAGATCCTGCCAGACCTGCTGGGCATTTCATATGAGCATACAAATTAGGAACAGAAGTAGGCCATTTGGCCCCTTGATCCTGCCCTGCTATTTAGGTTTTGAGTTCTACAGTCTCACACACACCAAGAACCTGTGACTTTTCAGTTAACTGCCTCCACCTTGGAACTATTCAGTGTCCCACCCTCTGCTGTTCCCTGAGGTAGAAGAGTTCCAAAGTCATACAGGCATAGAGCCATACAGCGCGGAAACAGATCCCTCCTTCCAACCAGTCCATGCTGACCATAACCTAAAACTAAACTAGTACCACCTGCGTGTGCTTGGCCCATATCCCTCCAAAGATTTCCTATTCATGTACCTATCTAAATGTCTTCTGAATGTTGCAACTGTACCCACATCCATCAGTTCCTCTGGGAGTTCATTCCACACATGAACCACTCTCTGTGTGAAAAAGTGCCCCTCATGTCTTTTTAAAATTTCTCCTCTCACCTTAAAAATATGCCTCTTAGACTTGAACTCCCCCACCCTAGGGAAAAGACACCTGCCATTTATCCCATCAATACCACTCATTATTTTAGAAACCTCCATAAGGTCAGCCCTCAACCTCCTATGCTCCAGTTGCACATCCCTCTGAGGAAAACAACTTCTCTTCATCTCTGCCCAAAAACCGTAACACCTACTTTTAAAACAGTGCACTCCCCACCCCCCACCACCATCTTCCCCCAGACTGCCCGGTTCTGGACTTCTTCTGAGATCAGCCTCCTTCCTTCCCCACCCCACCCCATTCCCCAAGCTCTCCACTTTCTATTTTAATTCCAGATTTCCAGCATTTGCATGATTTTACTTCAATACTGCATGGCCAATCTCAAGACCGTGATGCCAAATGCTCTTGCCTGGTACATGTTGAAACCCAAATTCTCCAGCGGCAGCTGAAACATCCAAGGGATTGAAAAAAACAACTTGCCTGAAGAGAGGTATCGGCACTAGAAACGAGTAATGGAAATTGCAGCCCCTTTTCCTGCTGCTAGAATTTTACGCACTACCCTGACATTGGATTCCGAAATAAGTTTCAAGGCAGTTTGGGCATCTTGCTCATTTCATTAGGCACCAGGCTGGTTTTCAGACAAGGTGAACCAACCACAGAAAGGATGTTAGAAACCAAAACAGAAATTGCTGGAAAAACTCAGCTGGTCTGGCAGCATCCGTGGAGAGAAATCAGAGTTAATGTTTCAGGTTGAGTGACCCTTCCTTGGAACTGGATGTTTCCCCCTCAGGGTGAGTTTACAATTTTCCCCATCTCACCACAACTAGTAGGAGCTCAGGAGTGGATGTTGCAGGAGTACACGGAGAAAATTGGTGTGTGAAATTGGTGCCAGGTACAGGGGTGAAGTTGTCCCATGTTCAACACCTGAATGAGGGACCTTGCAAGGGGTGTACCAGGACATGTGTCTGGCAAAGACACTTGAACTTCCAGCCCTCAACCCTGCCAATCTCCTCTCGTCATCGCCCATCTCTGAGATGGTATCCGATGACAATGCCAATCTTCAGTTGGAGCATCATACTGGCAGCTGCCCTCCTGATGGTACTGCTGTTCAATTTCTCTGGTTGGTTGGCAGCTGTCGATGGGGCAAGACTTTTGCCTCTGATGTCCTTGGTTCCTGGGGTGGTGGGGGGGAAGATCCAAGGAAAAAGATCTGGCAGGCTTTCCTGAAAATGGGTAGCGTGATGCTCCCACACCGGCTGCCCAGTGAGTGGCCAAGCACCCTTCGCTTCTACCAGATTCCACCCTGAACTCCCAAACCCAAACCTGAGCTACACTAAGTTGAGAGACGGGAGACGGGATTACCACCCAATCCCTGAAAGGAGATAAGGAAAGTTGAACATTGCTCCCGGTTAATAAGCCATGAAGGATAAATGCACAGTGTGTGTGTTGGATTGTGCAGGCCAATAACAAATTCTCAGTTCTATCCTTGGCTTTCAGTGAAATAAATGAGCTCAAGTTTGTCTCAGGTCGCCAACATTGCAGAACCAGTCTCAGGCTTGGTGTTTAATCCAGTGTTGGGAACCCAGCACCTGATAACTTCCAGGTCCTGACCTGGTGATGTGATTTGATTTGAATTATTTTTGTCACTTGTAACAAGATACAGTGAAAAGTATTGTTTTGCGTGCTATCCAGACAAGTCATATCCTATGTAAGTATGTAAGGGTAATAGAACAGTACGCAGAATATAGTCTTACAGCTGCAAAGAAGGTGCAGAGAAAATCAACTTTAATATATGAGAGGTCCATTCAAAAGTCTGATAACAGAGGGGAAGAAGCTTGAACCTGTTGGCAAGCATTTTCAAACTTCTGTATCTTCGGATAATGGAAGAGGGTGGAAGAGAGTATAGCCGGGGTGGGAGGGGTCTTTGATTATGTTGGCTGCTGTGCTGTGGCAGTGGGAAGTGTAGATGGAGTCAAGGGTAGAAAGGTGGTTTGCATGATGGATTGGTGTTGATTTGTAATTAGTGGCACCGCGCCCTGTGAGGAGACGGAGCGTAGGACTGCTTCAAAGTGCACGAGTGTGTGACGGTACTGCAGCTTTAAGAGAGATGTATTCTGTGCTGTTTGTCTTGCAGACAGGTCTTGCCACAGTGGTACCAGAATGTCTGCTTCAGACAGATAGTTGGTAAACAGCTTCTGCTTTTTTCCTGGATGTTTTTGACAGAAGAATCATGAGTGGGTGGGGTTAGGGCTCTCACTGACCCAAGAAGGTTTTTAGTTTTGCTTTTAGCTAGGGGAAGGCTTCTACAGGCAGCTAAAACCTGCTGGAGTGAAGTCTTACACAGCGAGGTTTCTTCTTAAAAAATCAAAAAGAGCAGATTGTGTATTCCTTCTGGTCTAGAGAAAGGCAGTGCGTGAGAATAAAACTGTTTTGCTAAATTGCCTTGCCAAGGGTTTGTTTATGGAATGCCACCTATAGCGGAACAGTGGATGATGAGTGGTTAAATAATATATTATCTTGTTAAGCATTTCAATAGAGTTAAAGTTCTTTTTGTTTGTATTGTGAGAATAAGCTATGTTTTGATTCATAGAATCCCTACAGTGTGGAAACAGGCCATTTGGTGCAATAAGTCCACACTGACCCTCAGAGCATCCCACCCAGACCTAATCTACACCTCCCTGAACACTAAGGGCAACTTATCATGGTCAATCCATCTAACCTACACACCTTTGGACTGTGGGACAAAACTGGAGCACCTGGAGGAAACCCACACAGACACAAGGAGAATGTGTAAACTCCACACAGACAGTCGCCCAAGGGTGGAATTGAACCCGGGTCCCTGGTGCTGTGAGGCAGTAGTGCTAACCACTGAGCTACCATGCCACCATTAATGCTGAGTGGTGGACCAATTGAATCACATCTTACACATGCCTCGAAATAAGTAAAAATGTTAGGGTCCCGGCTGTCTCCTTCCATACTTTGTCGGGAGCAGGGGTCTGGCCTATAACTACTGCCCAAGGCAGAGATAACACAGTGTGGAGCTACACGAACACAGCAGGTCAGGCAGCACCAGAGGAGCAGGAAAGCTGACGTTTCAGGTTGGGACCCTTCTTCAGAACAAAAAAAGTTGGCCATGATAGTTCTTGCTGCTGCATTGCATAAGGAAGGACATAAGAACTCAGAGTGAGGGCCAAAAACTTTGATGCTTAGAGAACCAACCAAATGGCCAACCAAACTTGGCTGATCTTGCAATGAAACACTGGTGATACTCTTTGCTCATGATAAACAAACTCATGTATCATCAGATATATTCGCGACATTCAAGTGACTCTTGGATAGGCACATGGATGATAGTAAAATGTAGGCTATGCAGTGTAGTATGGTCTTAAAGTAGGATAATAGGTCGGCACAACATTGTGGGCTGAAGGGCCTGTACTGTGCTGTACAGTTCTATGTTCTATGTTCTAAACCTTTCAGCTCTCCACCTCGAGCCTAACTGTTTTGCCCTTACAGGGATAGGACCTCTTGAGGTTTGGCGAGTTCAGAGTTGGAAATGGCCCTCCCAGGCCTGTGCAGCACCACAGGAGCCGAGTGAGTTCCTATCTCTCCCACTCATGCCCTCTATTTGTAAACTGCCTGGCGGTGCGTGGCATTGAGACTCAGATGCAACTGGGGAACACAGTTTTCAAAGCCAGCCCAGACTCTTCCTGAACTTGCAGATACAACCCTTGGAAACTCCAGAAAATTAAAGGAAATAGAGGAAATAAGGGGCTAAATTAGCCAATCAGAATTTCAGTAAACAATTTCCTCACTCGGCTACTTTATTCCTCTATTTTTCTATCTCTTTCCTAGTATCTTTAAAAAACTCAGGAGACATTGGAACATCAACTCGACAGAAAACAAAACAAGGAATAAACAAAATGCCGACAGAAAACAAAATAAGGAATAAACAAAATGCAACCTTGTGACATCCTAAAGAGTTTCTGATTCTCTGCCAGTGCGTTAACATTTACATATTTGCTTTAGTGTAATGTTGTATTCATTTATCAGTGCTCCTGTTGCACCACATATCCTTCTAGATGTCAAGTTTTTACTTAATATGTGCACAAATGTCTCCTTTATAAAAGGTAAAAGTGTGCTTTAAGATCATACAGCATAGGAACAGAAGCAGGATATTTGGCCCATCGAGTTTGCTGCGCCATTCTATGAGATTACAGCTGATCTGATATTCCTCATTTGTACCTCCTTTGCCCCTTAGCCTTGGATTCTCTTAGCGATTTAGAATCTGTCTCTCAGTTTTGAATGACCCAGACTCAACAGCCCTCTGTGGTAACTAATGGCACATATTCACTGCCCTCTGAGCGAAGAAATTCCTCATTTCCGTCCTAATTGGGTGACACCTTATTCTGTGATTTCAAGAAAGATTTAGACATAGTTCTTAGGGCTAAAGGGATTAAAGGATATGGGTACTGAATTGGATGATCAACCATGATCATGTTGAGTGGTGAAATAGGCTTAAAGGGCTGAATGGCCTATTCTCACTCCTATTTTCATTGTTTCTATTTAGACCTTTTGTCTTCGACAAAGGGAAGCATTGCCTCAGAATCTACCCTGAAAAACCTCTAAAAATCTTATATATTTCAATAAGGTCACCTCTCATTCTTCTAAACTCCAAGGAGTACAGCCCCAGCCTACTCAACTTCTCCTCAGAAGAAAATCTCTCCCTCCCAAGGATCAACCGAGTGAACCACCTTTGACACCAATATGGCTGCTCTTCGAGAAGGGGAATAAAACAGATCACAGTATTCTAAGATAACACAGTGTGGAGCTGGAGGAACACAGCAGGCCAGGCAGCATCAGAGGAGCAGGAAAGTTTACATTTCGGGTCAGGACCCTTCTTC
>NC_063337.1:8068256-8092480 GCF_021869965.1 Rhincodon typus | reverse complement strand
GAAGAAGGGTCCTGACCCGAAATGTAAACTTTCCTGCTCCTCTGATGCTGCCTGGCCTGCTGTGTTCCTCCAGCTCCACACTGTGTTATCTCTGACTCCAGCATCGGCAGTTCTTACCATCTCACAGTATTCAAAATTGTTTTCTGAAATTCTGACTGTTTTCTGACTGGCTAATTGAAACCCTTGCTTCATTTATTTATTTTACTTTCCTGGAGTTTCCAAGAGTTGTATTTCCAACTGCAATATACTAAACAAAACCACACTTAGCATGCTGCCTATTGACTTCCCTTTTATAGTCCTTTCCCTTAAAAATAAAGACCATAATTAGTAACATTAGATGGCATTCCAGAATATATATGATATATTATGTTTATGCATAGCTGAGAGGAGGCAACATCATAAGAGAACAGGCTGAATGTTCTGAAACTGCACATTCAAATCCAACTACACGCAGCTCGTGGAATTTAACGTGAATTACTTAAATCTGGAGTGTACAGCTAGAGTGAGGAGTAGTGAGTATTTAGGGAAAGAAATCAGCCATTTTGACCTGGTCTGGCCAACATGTGACTCCAGACACACAGCAGTGTGGATGGCTCAAAAGTACCCAAGCAAGCTACTCAGTTCATAGAGAATTAAGGATGGGCAACAAATGCTGCCCTTGCCAAAAAATGCCCACGTCCCATGAAAGAACGAAGGAAACATAAATTACGTCTCAGAAGCATGCCATTCGGAATGTTTTTCGGGTGGTTTGGAGCTCCTTTCTTCAGCTCACGTTATCAGCCTGTCCTTCTAATTCTCTACCCCTCATGTATTTAACTGGCTTCCCCTTAAATAGGCCTGTACGCTTCAGCTCTGTGTGGTAGAAGGTTCCGGATCTTCACCACCTTCTGACCAAAGAGGTTGCATGGTTGAATTCGCTATTTGAATTTATTGGTGACTATCTCACACATGTCGTCCCTAGGTTACATCTACCCTCCAAGTAGAAACACTGGACAGAATCTTTTGGAAGTGATAGAGCTCTTGGCTGATGCCTGGAGAGCTCCTGGGACAGCCTACATTGTCAATTTTTGTGGGAAGGCCTACCATATCCTGTGCTACTCAGGAAAGGGCTTTCCCAATGCGATCTGGACCCTGAGGGGAGGGGGTATTGAAATCAGTCCTGCCCCTTGACTGCAAGGGTCCCAAGTCACGGGTGAGTGATGGGGAGGGGTGTGGTTTAAGGAGGTCGTGGGGTTGAGGGTTGCAGAGGAAGTGGGGGGAGGGGGTGTTGACGACACAGTCAGACAGTCTGGATTCAGTGAGTGCTCCCCACCCTGCTGTCCTTTTCATGGCAGCAGATCATTGCAGCAGGCACTGGGTGCCATGGGAGCTTGCAAGAACACGTGCCAGGGTGAGCTGGTTGTGCTCATTGCTGGGTTAATGCCAGTGGCAACATGACACTTACATCAGGTGGCCATTAGTTGGAATACTGCCCACTTGCCTGGATGAGTGCAGCCCCAACAACACTCAAGAAGCTTGACATCATCCAGGACAAAGCAGCCCGCTTGATTGGAACCACATCCACAAGCATCCACTCCCTCCACCACCGATGCTCAGTAGCAGCAGTGTGCACTATCTACAAGATGCACCACAGAAATACACCAGAGATCCTCAGATAGCACCTTCCAAACCCACGACCACTTCCAACTAGAAGAAAAAGGGTAGCTGCTACATGGGAACACCACTCCCTGTGAGTTCCCCTCCGAACCTCTCACCGTCCTGAGTTGGAAATATATCACCATTTCTTCACCATTGCTGAGTCAAATCCTGGAATTCCCTCCCTAAGGGCTTTGTGAGCCTACCCACAGTACATGGAGTGCAGCGGTTCAAGAAGGCAGCTCACCACTACCTTTTCAAGGGGGCAACTAGGGACGGGCAATAAATGCTGGCACAATCACTGATTCCCACATCCCACAAGTGATTTAAAAAATATATATTTTACAGACATCTGGGAGGTCTTTGCTGGAGAAATAACCTATTCAAGCCCTTACAGATAGGAATGATCGCTCAGTTCTAGTATCATCCCAGAGAATTGTTTTTGTACCTTCCCTAGTGCCTCTCTTTCATTTTTTTGATTCGACCCACATTTTCCATTTTGGTTTCTGATTTCCAGTTTCAACAATAAATTTTTTGCCTCCATGCAAAGGCAAGAACAAATTCCTACCAAGGTGCTGTTTGCTGAATAATGTGCACAGCCTTTCAGAATTCCATCAAGGGTAAACACTGAGAGCAAAGAAGGAAGTTTTTGTGCTCTCTGCACTTTGCTCAGCCTCAGGAAATCCCACAGTGCTTGGAAGCCAATTAAGCTCACTCGAAATGTTCCAAAGCGGAAGAGATAACAAGTCCTACCTCAGTGCTGCCACTCACAAATGTTTAAAAGCAGGGAGGAAAGCAGCACGAGGCAATGGCATAGTGGTATTATCACTGGACAGTTAATCCAGACACCCAGGTGATGCTCTGACACCTGGGTTTGAATCCTGTCATGGTAGACGGTGGATTTTGAATTCATAGAATCCTTACCATGTGGAAGCTGGCCATTCGGCCCATCAACTCACTCTGGGCAGCACCCCAAGCAGACCATCCCTCTCTCCTCAACCTTGTAATTCCCATGGCTAACTCACCTAACCTGCACATCCCTGGATACTTTAGCATGGCCAATCCATCTAACCTGCACATCTTGGATTGTGGGAGGCATCCAGAGGCAGCCTACATAGACTCAGGGTGAACATAAAAACTCCACACAGACAGTTGACCGAGGGTGGAACTGAACCCAGGTCTCTGGTGCTGTGAGGCAGCAGCGCTAACCACTGAGTCACCATGTCACACACATAGCTCTGTTTATCATATGTGGCATCTGGTGTTTGGCATGCAAGTAGTCCTGTGTTGTAGCTTGACTAGACTGACACCTTATTTTATGTATGCCTGGTCCCTCTCTTGGCATGTCTCTGTATCTTTTCATTGAATCAGAGTTGATCTGCTGGCTTGATGGTCATGACCGAGTGAGGGATACACCAGGTAATGAGGTTATAGATTGGCATCAAATATAATTTTGCTGTTGACGGCCCACAGTGTCTCCTGCCAGACATACTAGATCTATTTGAAATCTATCCTGTTTCGCACATGATGGTGCCATAAATATAATGGAGGGTGTCCTAAATGTGAACACAGGACATTTTTCTGTGGTTCAAAGGCAGAAGGCATGGGAAAGGGTCAAAATGAGGGAGGGTCAAGTGGGATGACTTGGGTCAAAATATATTTAATAGTCTGAGCTAATTGCCCCATGTGAAATGGGGTAAGCATGATACAGCATGGGAAATGTAAACTGAGACTGATCAAATTTTCATTGGGTAATGACGTGTGGAGCTGAGGCAAGTTAATATCATTCTTACAGTCATAGAGATTCACAGCAAACAAAAAGCCATTTGGCCCGTCGATCAAAAATAAGCCTATTTTCCAGAATTTGGCCCATAGCCTCGGCATTGTAAATGGGCATCTAAATATTTCTTAAATGTTATAAGGGTTTCTGACTCCACCATCCTTATAGGCAGTCACTTCCAGATTCCCACTGCCCTCTGGGTGAGAACATTATTCCTCACATTCCCTCTAAACGTCCTGTCCCTTACCTTAAACCTGTGACCCCTGGTCATTGATCCCTCCACCAAGGGAAATGGCTATCCTGTCTACCCAGTCTATGACCCCATAATTTTATATATCTCAATCATGTTCCCCTCAGTCTCCTCTGCTCCAAGAAAATTAATATCAGTTTACAGCAGCGTGCTAGTGAGTTACTGGACTTTAAGATTAACTCCGCTTTCTCCTCATAGAGACCTGCTGAGTTTCGCCAGCAATTTCTATCCTTGTTTCAAATCTGCAGTGTTCTTTGTTTTACACTCGTCTATCCAATCTCTCTTCATAAGTAAAACTCTCCAGCCCAGACAATATCTTGGTAAACCTCCTCTGCAGCTGAGGTCCAGATCAGTCATGGTTTAATTGAATTGGCAGAGCAGCTCAGAGAGGGTGAATGATCCCTTTCTCTTCCTGCGTACTGAGTACATGAATGAAAGTCTTGAAGCTGCACAGAGGTCTGATAAGACCCTCACTCAGCCCCCTCACATCCCAAATACCTTGTCAGTCAGGGAATCACAGAAGAAAACACTGCTCACTCAGAGAGAACGTCAGCGACAGCCCTCTGTTAGGTTGTTTGATAACTTCCCAGAGCTGACTAATTTAGCAGCAGTGGCTTCAGTTTAATTTCCCTAGCCCACCATTTACTGAGATTTGCAAGCAAGCATCTCCTCAGTAGACTGGGCAATAGTTACGATTTTTCTTAACCTGACTGCAATAAAGAAACATGAAACAGCTACAGCAGTGTTTTACAAGCCACAAAGTGCAAAATATTGCCTATTGGAGCAATTAGCTGTTGCTCTCAGGGGTAATTTAGACTGTTTGAGAACCTCTGAGGAAATGAAAATGATGTGTAAAAAAGAGTTCATACTCAGCTATAGGACTATAGATAACCTCAGGGAAACTTTCGAGGATGCCTGTGTGCTTGTGTTTTGTTCTTTCTTCTCAGCTCATTTGCTGTTGACGTTAAATAAGAACACTCATGTTATTTCTTTATGAATAAAGACATCGTTTCAGCAAGGAGTTAATTCTCCACACTTTTTCACAGAGTGCTGTCAAGGCTGGTCATGAAGCATATGAAACACCAAGACAGACAGATTATTAATCAGGAAGGCAATCAAGGGTTATGGGCAAAAAGCAGGAAAGGAGAGTCGAACATCATGATCACATTGAATGGCACAGCAGACTCAATGGGCTGAATGGCCTACTTCTGCTGCTACATCTAATAATCTTATAGTCTCCGGGAAACGAATGGAGACTTTGGGAATTACAGATCACTGTCACAAGCAACTCCAAAAGAATTATCCGAAGGGTATTAAAATAAAAATGTTTTCTTTTCAATTGCCTTTCACTTCTTCTGTTTGCCCATGTTAAAGATAGGGGGTAGTTGAGAAAGTTGACTGTTAAATGGATAAGAAAGAGGCAGGACATTTCCCCATCATCTACATTCCATAGGACAGGTATTTTCAATGACCAATGGAGAATGTAGGGCCGTGAAAGGAAGAAAACCCTGTGATGGGGATGCATTTGACTTGAGTTAGCAACCATTCTTCCACTCATAAAATCAGATGTTTCAACCTCTTTCCTTCAATTGAATCCCAAGAGACGGTCCATTGGTAGGTCAATGCACTCTATCATCCAGTGTTTTACAATTCATTCACGGGATGTGGATGTTGCTGGCTGGCCAGCATTTATTGCCTGTCCCTAGTTGCCCCTTGAGAAGGTGGTGGTGAGCTGCCTTCTTGAACCACTGCAGTCCACCTGCTGTGGGTTGACCCACAATGCTGTTAGGGAGGGAATTCCAGGATTTTAACCCAGTGACACTGAAGGAACAGTTATATATCTCCAAGACAGGACAGTGAGTGACTTAGAGAGGAACTTGCAGTTGGTAGTGTTCCCATGTGTCTCCCTTGTCCTTCTAGATGGAAGTGGTCAAGGGTTTGAAAGGTGGTATCTAAGGGTCTTTGGTGAATTTCTGTAGTGTATCTTGTAGACAGTACACACTGCTGCTACTGAGCACCAATGGTGAGGGACGTTGTGGATGTGGGGCCAATCAAGTGGGCTGCTTTGTCCTGGATGGTGTCAAGCTTCTTGAGTGTTGTTGGGGCTGCACTCATCCAGACCTGTGGGCAGTGTTTCATCACACTCCTGACCTGTGACTCGTGGATGTTGGATAGACTTTGTGGAGTCCAGACACGAGTTACTTGGTGCAGTATTCCCCGCTTCTGACTTACGCTTGTCGTCACTTTGTCAATAGTATCACTAAGAATGTTGATGGTGGGGATTCAGTGATAGTTACACCATTGAATATCAAGGGGTGATAATTATATTGTCTCCTGTTGAAGATGGTCATAGCCTGGCATTTGTGTGGTGCAAATGTTTCTTGCCACATGACAGCACAAGCCTGGATATTGTCCAGATGTTGTTGCATTTGACCATGGACAGTTTCAATATTTGAGGAATTGTGAATGGTGCTGAACATTGTGCAATCACTGGCAAACAATCCAACTTCTGACCTTATGAAGGAGGGAAGGTCATTGATGAAGCAGCTGAAGATGGCTTGGCCTAGGACACTACCCTGAGAAACTCCTACAGAAATGTTCTGGTGCTACAATGACTGACCTCCAACAACCACAACCATCTTCCTATGTGCCAAGTATGATTCCAGACATTGGAGAGTTTGCCCCCTGATACCATTGATTGCAGTTTTGCTATGGTTCCTTAATTCCACACTCAGTTAAATGCAGCCTTGATGTCAAGGGCTGTCACTCTCACCTCACCTCTGAAATTCAGCTCTTTTATCCATGTTTGAACCAAGGCTGTAATGAAGTCAGGAGCTGAGTGGCCCTGGCGGAACCCAAACTGGGCGTCACTGAGCAGGTTATTGCTGAGCAGGTGCTGCTTGATAGCTCTGTTACTGACACCTTCCATCACTTTACTGATGATCGAGAGGAGACTGATGGGGCGGTAATTGACTGGATTGGATTTGTCCTGCTTTTTATGTGCAGGACATACTTGGGCAATTTTCCACATTGTTGGGTAGATGCCAGTGTTGTAACTGTACTGGAACAGCTTGGCTCAGGGAGCGGCAAGTTCTGGAGCACAAGTCTTCAGTCCTATTGCCAGAATGTTTTCAGGGCCCATAGCTTTTGCAGTATCCAGTTTTTCTGACATTTCTTGATCATACGCGGAATGAATCAAATTGGCTGAAGACTGGTATCTTTACTGCTGAGGACCACTGGTTAGGCCGAGATGGAACATCCACTTGGCACTTGTGGATGAAGATTTCTGCAAGTGCTTCAATCCTACCTTTTGCACCAATGTGCTAAGGTCTTCTATCAATGAGGATGGAGATATTTGTGGAGGCTCATCCTCCAGAGATTATTTCATCCTTGACCATTGACGACTGGATGTGGCAGGAATGCAGAGCTTAGATCTGGTCTATTGTTTGTAGGGTCACTTATCTCCAGCTATAATCTGCTGCTTATGTTGATTAGTATGAAATAGTCTGTTTGGTAGCTTCAACAGGTTGACACCTCATTTTCAGGTATGCCTGGTGCTCCTCCTGGCATGCCCTCCTGCACCCTCCATTGAACCAGGGTTGATCCCCTGGCTTGATGGTAATGGTTGAGTGGGGGATATGCCGGGCCATGAGGTTACAGATTGTTCTAGAGTACAATTCTACTGCTGTTGATGGCCCACAGCGCCTCATGGATGCCCAGTCTTGAGTGCCAAGTCTGTCCCATTTAGCACGGTGATAGTGCCACACAACATGATGGAGATCATTCTTAATGTGAGGGCTAGAAGCATTTTAACTTAGAGACGGCATAAAATGTGCCTTTGTGAATTGCTCACTCTTTAAACACACGCTAATGGCAAGGAAGCTAACACAGAGAATGCTCTGCCGAACAGTCATATTTGACTCAAAATGTTTTTTTTCTTTATTCATTCACGGGATGAGGGACCTCGCTGGCTAGGCAGCATTTATTGCCCCATCCCTAATTGCCCAGAGGACAGTTAAGAGTCAACCACATTGCTGTGGGTCTGGCTCACATGTAGGCCAGACCAGGTAAGGATGGCAATTTCCTCCCCGAAAGGACGTTATTGAACCAGATGGGTTTTTCTGACAATCAACAATGGATTCACAGTCATTGTTAAAATATTAATTCCAGATATTTATTGAATTCAAACTTCACCATCTGCCGTGGCAGGATTTAAACCCAGGTCCCCAGAACATTATCTGGGTCTTGGGATTAACAGTCCAGTGATAATACCACTAGGCCATTACCTACCCATTTCTCTTTACAGCTTCTACCAGACCCTGCTGAGTTTCTCAGCATTCTCTAGGCTTGTTGCAGATTTCCAGCATCAAGAGTATTTTGCCTTTAAAGGAAAGGAAATTCAGGCAGGATGTGAAATGGGTGTCTAATCATCATTGCCCAGAGTTAAAATTACCTTAATTTGCTGAAAAACAAATCAAAATGGGAGGAATAGGCAGAATACAATGGCTTCAATGTTAGCGATTTCAGCCCTTGTGTAGTAAATTGTAATATTTGCAATGATTGCACAGACAGGAATGTGAAATTACATGGCATTTACAGCACAGAAACAAACCAATCATCCCAACCAGTCTGTCCATCCTCCCACAATACTTCATTTCACTCTATCAGCAGATCTTTTATTCTTTATTTCTCATCTATTTATCCAACTACCACTTAAAGTTATCTGTGCTAATTTGGATGTCAAGAGGTTATAAAAGGGCTGTAAATAGACATCATTCCCTGTAAAGCAATGCAATACCCTGAGTAACAAGTCATTTGCACTCTTCATAAATTATGTTGCCGACCATGTGCAAGTGTAGACAACAGAGTGACACAGATTGTCCAACTCACTGCTTTCTGAATAGCAACGAGATCTCAATTCAGAGAATGAATGGCTATATCGTTAAGGTTGCATAGGCAAAGTGTGCAGTGCTAACCAAGGAGCAGACATGACAAGCTCCAAATAAAACCTTTTCGTAAAGTGCTCCAGTCTCTGTGCTAGTTTGCTGCGTTTGGCATGTTTGTTTTGGTAAAGTATGGCTATCATTTATCAATGTCACTTGTAATCGTTTAGCACTGTATTGCTTCAGACGGGATGATTACTTCTGGCTTAGTGACTTGACACATTAGAATCTCTGTGACAGTATTGATTATGATAAGCACTCACACCACTAATGTGCAATGGTATAAAAGCTGGAAATGCACAAACCAAATTTGCATATTTCTAAGGCTGTGTGAGACAGATGAGACATCGAGAGACAGACTGATGTTCACCCTTTGTGATGTTCACCAATATCGATAATGGTTGGGACATCTTCGACCAGAAATAAATCATCAATCTGACCCGAGCTGGCTCTACATAGAATCATCTACCCTTCACAAACAGAGAAGGGGCAATTTTAGCATAAACTTTCTTGTTAGAAGACTGTGGGATTAGGTGCAATTCAATGCTTTTGTCCTAAATAAAAACCGAAAGAACTGTGGACGCTGTAAATCTGGAACGAAAACGGAAATTGCTGGAAAAGCTCAGCAGGTCTGGCAGCATCTGTGAAGAAAACAATCAGAGTTAATGTTTCAGGTCCGGTGACCTCACTGGACCTGAAACGTTAACTCTGATTTTTTTCTTCACAGAACTTGCCAGACCCACTGAGCTTTTCCAGAAACTTCTGTTTTTGTTGTCAATAGTTTTGTCTCCTGCCAAACATTACCTGAATCCTGGAATCGAATGAATGACATTTGAAGGGCAACTGGATTTGTTAGTACTATGTTCATGGGAATTTAAAAGAATGAGGGGGTATCTTATAGAAACCTATAAAATTCTAACAGGACTTAAAGAGTTTTGGACTTGCGGGGGAAGGCAGATTCTATTAAAATAAAGCAGGATCTGTGTTCATCCAGCTCTACACCTTGTTATCTCAGATTCTCCAGCATCTGCAGTTCCTACTAACTCTGAAACAATTTTAACACCACTGCAAAGCCTCTTCTAAGGATGCCTACCTTGAAGAAGTTACCCTCCTCCCTCCAGAAAGACCTCAGTGGGTCTCTCTCCCACTGCAACTCTCTCGTAATCTCTCCTCTCCACCTATCTTCTCCTCTATCCATCTTCTATCTGCCTCCCCCTCTCTCCCTATTTATTTCAGAACCCCCTTCCCCTCCCCCATTTCTGAAGAAGGGTCCAGGCCTGAAATGTCAGCTTTCCTGCTCCTCTGATGCCGCTTGGCCTGCTGTGTTCATCCAGCTGTACACCTTGTTATCTCTGGCCAAAGTAGACTGGAACAGCTACGTAAGGGTAAATCTACAGCAGAACAGTAGGTGGCATTCAAAAAGGAATTGGACAGAGCACAGACCCAACTTGTTCCCTTTAGGATGCAATGTAGGAATAATAAGCTCAGATAACCCTGGATATCTAGAAATGTTTAGGGCTGGATAAGGAGAGAAAGAGAGACCGGCAACTCATGAAGGAAATCAATGGTGGCCTCCTGGAATATAAAAAGTGCAGGAGTGAACTTAAGAAAGCAATTTGGGTAGGAAACTGGGGACATGAGAAAAACACTGGTGGGTAACATTAAGGAGAATTCCACGATATTCTAGAAGTAATATTAAGGGGAACAGAATGACCAAGGGAAGTGTAGGGGCTGTTAGGAACAAAGAAAGAGCCCGAAGACATGGACACAATGTTAAACAAGTACTTTGTAACTGGCTTCATTTAAGAGGAGGATTTCAGTGCAGTATTCAGAGAAATGGACTGTGACGTTCTTGAGCAGATTGATGCAGGGAATGAGGAGGTATTGAAGGTTTCGGTGGGTTTAAGTGTGGATAAATCCCCAGGCCCAGATGAGTTGTATCCACAGCCACTGTGGGAGGTGAAGGAGGGCTTTACAGGGGCTCTGACCCAAATTTTGAAATGTTCTCTTGCTGGAGGGGAGGTGCCAGAGGACTGGAGGGCAGCTAATGTGGTTCCATTTTTCAAGAAGGGTGGTAGAGATAAACCAGGGAATTATAGAGCAGAGAATCTCACATCAGTGGTAGGGAAACTATTATAGAAAATTCTAAAAAGAGAGAATTAAGGCTGTGATTTCAAGAAGGATTTAGACATAATTTCTAGAGCTAAAAGGTTTAAAGGGTATGGCGGTAAAGAGGGAACAGGGTACTGAGTTGGATGATCAACCATGATCATGTTGAATGGTGGAACAGGCTTAAAGGGTTGAATGGCCTGCTCCTGCTCCTATATTCAATGTTTCAACACTGCAGAACGGGAGGGAAACGAGCAATGTACCCATGAGTTCCTTGAACCCAGCCCATACTTTGACTCATAGAGTCATAAAAGTTTACAGCATGGAAACGCCCTTCGACCCAACTTGTCCATGCCGCTCAGCTTTCACAATTAATCTAGTCTCATTTGCCTGTGTTTGGTCCATATCCCTCCATACCTATCCCATCCATGCACTTGTCCAAATGGTTCTTAAATGATAAAAATGTACTCACCTCTACCACTACCTCTATCAGCCCATTGCAGACACTCACACCCTCTGTGTGAAAAAAACTGCCCCTGGACCCTTTTTTATCTCTCCTCTCTCACCTTAAACATTTGCCCATCAGTTTTAACCTCCCCTACCATGGCGAAAAGCTGTTGGCTATCGACCTTATCTATGCCTCTCATGATTTTATAGACCTCTACAAGGGTCACCCCTCAGTCTCCTAGGCTCCAGGGAACGAAGTCCCAGCCTCTCCCCACATGAGAGTGAGCGAGCCTGAGATGTGTCTGACGTTATAGAAAGGTTTTAAAACAAAAAGCTATAAATGGCACTTTTTAAAATGTCAACATTTCTGCACACGATGCAACACAAGCAGAGGCCAACTACCCTCAATTTCCCCGCAACCCTTCTAACTGTTTCTGGAGATTGCACGGGACACAGAGATCTGGAAACCAGTCAAGTGTGCTGTAGCAATTGCTTTATTTCAGATTGCACTTCAAGTAGCCATCAGCCCTAAGGCACTCAACAACTAGTTCCAGCAATGGAGAAAGTTTGTAATGAGACCCTCCAGGCCACTAATGACCATGATGTCTGGGCGAAACAATGTTACCATTCAGGCTATTATCAAACTGAGGCCTATTCCTCTGCTACACTGAGCTGCAATGTGAAAGCGCTTTATCATGCAGAGCACATTGCAGAGTCTGAAGCGAGAGAGCACTGTAGATTTATAAATTTTACAGCCCAGATCACCAATCTCGAGCTATGTTCATCTGCAGACAGCTGCTATATTTGTGAGTACATTTATACGGGCAGGGTGACATTGCAGTAAATGTTTTCGATTGCCTGTTGGCTTTGGGTTGAACAGGTGACTAAAGAGGCCAATTTTTCCTCTCCCTGTGTTTTGGCTGCATCAAACCACTATGCACAGAGGGATACAGACCTTCCATATCTAAACAGGCAGAAAATTAAGAACACTATTTTCGGTTTTTTCAAATCACATTCTGTGATTGTTGAGAATATGCTGCCTGAAAGGGTAGTGGAAACAGAGTCAACCAGAACATCCAATAGTGCCCTGGCAGGGTATCATTTGCAGGGCCGAGAGGCTAAGCAGTGAACAGCACAGGGAAGATGGGCTGAAAGATCTCCTTTATTGGCAAATTCTATGACTTAGTAAGGATGATTGGGAATAGGCTGCATGGAATAGAGGAGGATGAATCAGATGGCAGCTCTTGTATAATCTGTGCCCTGAGGTTCTCGTGTTCCACTGTACATCTTCCTCTAACTGACAAGCAAGCCATTATTCAAACTTCTCATCACTGGATTTAACTTTCGTTAAACAAACTAATAGAAGGAAAAAAACACTTGGCAGGGTTATTAATGCAACTAATGGCATTGGCTGATTGACCAGACATTAATCTTGGTGAATCGGGGCATTCCAGCAATTGAAAAGAACAGAATTAAAGTGATGCTGTGGGAGAGCTCTGACTGAGGGCTCGTGGAACCTGAAGAATTAATTTGATATCCACACTCACTAATGGTTCCAATGATTATTCCAAATGGATTTTTATAGTGTTAATCAGCTCCAATTGTAGGCTGATTCATATTGGGAAAGTTCATTAGAACCATAATGACACACAGATCGGGTTGTTATAGAGTACCTACAGAGGAAAGAGGAATTTTTAATTATAAGCCTCCAATAATATAATTTTTAATTGATTACAGTTCCTGTTTTCAACTGACTCAGATACACTAAGTGATAATTAAACTTTAATTTCAACAACCAGTTTGACATGTTATCACTGATAGCAGTGAGGAACTCCAGGGACATAAACGGTTAATGACAGATCCTGGTGAATCGCCAGTGCCCTCAATCTGTTTTCCTTTGTATATTAGAGCTTGAGGTATGATCTTATATGAGGAAGTAAAGCATTAGGGTTGATAAAGAGAAACAATATCTACTGATGGAGAAGTTGGAAAACAAGAGGACACAATCTTTAAAATGAAGAAAGGTTGCTGAGGGAGGCAATGGTAGGCTCAAGGGAGGTGTTGCTGAACAAAGAGACCTTGGAGTGCAGGTTCATTGTTCCTTGAAAGTGGAGTTGCAGGTAGACAGGATAATGAAGAAGGCGTTTGGTACGCTTGACTTTATTGGTCAGTGCATTGAGTATGGGAGTTGGGAGGGTCATGTTGTAACTCTACAGGTCTTTGTCAGAAGTCACACGACACCAGTTCAGAGTCCAACAGGATGAAGGAGCTGTGCTCTGAAAGCTTGTGATTTCCAATAAACCTGTTGGACTACAACTTGGTGTCGTGTAACTTTTGACTTTGTCCACCCCAATCCAACACCGGCATCTCCACATCATGTACAAGACATTGGTTCGGCCACTTTTGGAATGCGGCATTCAATTCTGGTCTCCCTGCTTTAGGAAAGATGTTGTGAAACTTGAAAGGGTTCAGAAAAGATTTACAAGGATATTGCCAGGGTTGGTGGGTTTGAGCTATAAGGAGAGGCTGGTGTTACTCTCCCTGGAGCGTTGGAGGCAGAGGGGTGACCTTGTAAAAATTTTTAAAATCATGAGGGGAATGGATAGCGCGAACACCCAGGTCTTTTCCCCAGGGTCGAGGAGCCCAAAGCTAGAGGGCATAGGTTTAACGTGAGAGGGGAAAGATTTCAAAAAGACCTAAGGGTTAACTTTTTCATGCAGAGAGTAGTGCATGTATGGAATGAACTGCCAGAAGAAATGGTGGAGGCTGGTACAATTACAACATTTAAAAGGCATCAGGATGGGTACATGAATAGGAAGGGTTTAGAGGGATGTGGGACAAAGAGGACAAGATTAATTTGGGATATCCGGTTGGCATGGATGAGTTGGACCACAGGGTCTGCTTTCATGTTACACATCTCTATATGACTCTAAATCAGTCAGCATTTTGTCACACAAATGGATGTCAAAAACCTGAGACTCTTGTCCCTAAAATGCTGCAATTGTTGGAGGTCAATTAGGAATTTCGATTAGGAGGTTGATAGATGCTTGTTGAGTAAAGGTATCAAGGGATATGAAGCTAAGCCAAGTAAATGGAAATGAAGCACGGGCTCATTATGATTTAACTAAGTGGCCAAAGAATTCAAGATTATGGGTCAATTGCTGGAAAATGGGATTGGAACAGTTAGACACCCTCCTCCTTTCAATGTGGGGCGGGTGTTCTGTGATATTTCTTCCTCAAAAATGGAGGAAATAGTTACTCATCTCATTGTGTTTGTGTGACCATGATCACATAATAGCTGCCACACTTGTCCACACAAGGTTAGTCATTCCATTTCATTCTAATTTTACTGCATTTTGAGTACGAGCATTATTCAATCAGGTGACACAATTCTTTCTTTTCCTTTCAACCTAAGGTACTTGTTCCCTCAAATACTCCATACTCCCATTGCACAAACTCCTTTTGCTTTGATCACTGCTGATTTGAATGATGTCCCTGGCATGGAGTTTAATTTAGGTAAATACGAGGTGTTGCATTTTGGTGGGTCAAACCAGGGCAGGACTTACACAGCCAATGGTAGGGCCCCGGGGAGTGTTATAGAACAAAGAAATCTTGAGGTACAGGTTCATAGCCCCTTGAAAGTGGAGTCATAGGTATGGAGGTTGGTGATGAAGGCTCTCAACATGCTAGCTTTCATCGGTCAGAGCATGGAGTAGAAGAATTGGGACATCTTGTTGCAGTTGTGAGGTGTTGGTGAGGCCACATTTGGAATACTGCATGCAGTTCTGGTCACCCTACCAAAGAAAGGATGTCATTAAAATAGAAAAGAGTGCAGAAAAAATTTACTAGGATGCTACCTGGACTGGAAGGTTTGACTTATAAAGAGATAGGCTGGATAGGCTGGGACTTTTTTCCCTGAAGCATAGGAGACTGAGGGGTGACGTAATCGAGGTCTATAAAATAATGAGAGGCATAAATAAAGTGGATAGCTAGCAGCTTTTCTTCACAACAAGGGAGTCTAAAACTCAAGGACATAGGATTAAGGTGAGATGGGAGCGATACAAAAGGGTCCAGAGGGGCAATTTTTTCACACAGAGTGCCTGGAACCAGCTGCCAGAGGTAGTGGTGGAAGCGAGTACAATTTTGTCATTTAAGAAACATTTAGACAGGTACATGAATGGATAGGTATGGAGGGATATGGGTCAAATGCAGGCAAATGAGACTCGATTAGTTGTGAAAAACTGGACAGCATGAATAAGTTGGACCAAAGGGCCTGTTTCCATGCTCTAATCCTTTATGATTCTATGTCACAGGAGAGAGACATTGCAATAAAGGAATCCAGGAAAATATTCAATCGCAAGGATTCTCCTGAATGACATCCAAAAAAGTCCTGCATCAGTTCCCTTTGGTTTAAATGTATTTCTTCTGCATTGATTGGAAAAACACTTCAACTAAGGATTGCAGTGAAAGAATTGCTGGGAGAGGGAAGTTTGCATTTGTAAATCATAAACATGGGACATAGGAGTAGGCTCTATATTCTCAAAGTCAACCATCTCCAGCAGCTTATAGGTGGAACATTTCACTATGACATTTCGGTGAAAAGCTGTGCCTTGCGTAAATTCACTGATTTACGTAAAATGAATCACTGAGTTACCTAACTGCTAAGGGTCATCAGACACTGATAAAGTCTGCAGGAGCGTCTGACTTTAGTTTGTATAAAGCAACAGTTTCTGTTGTATTTTATCTGCAAAACCTGAAAGAATTCAAATTAAAGTAAAGGCTGGTGCTTTTCATTGCATTTTCAGAGTATCGCAAAGCACTTAATGGCCACTTAGATTTTGTTTGAAGTACAGTCACCATTGTTATGCAGGAACTGGGCAGTCAGTTAATGCAGACTAACATTTAGTTGCTTAGCAGTACAGACCCTGAATATCGCTGAAGAAGAGAGACATGCTCTTGAAGCTTTTCATCAGGACACAATTGCAAGAATGCCAAATTCTAATGGGAACATCAATTTATTCTGCATGAGAAAAGGGTCTTGATTGCTTGGTACGTTAACTCTGATTGGTCAAGTTGTTGCCAGAATGCACTAGGGAACCATTGCCTATGGGAAAAAGGATTGATTGAGTACCCAAATGACTGGCACCACATCCACTAATATCCACTTTCTCCAACACCAATGCTCAGCAGCAGCAATGTGTATTATCTATAGGATGCACTGCAAAACAAAGAAGAATACAACTCAGGAACAGGCCCTTCGGCCCTCCAAGCCTGTGCCGACACATTTTGCCCTTCCATATTAAGAAATTCATCTAAGATCTTTAGACAGTGTCTTCCAAACTCATGATCATTTCCATCTGGAAGGACAAGAGTGAATAAAAGATGAAGAAATAAACTATGTGGAGCAATTGGTTCCTTGATTTATTCATCACAGCAACTCAGCACTCTTTTCAGTATAGTACAAATGTTACTCCCTTTGAACTTTAAAATTCTTGTATCTGTCCTAATGTATCTTATCTGCAAATTCTAGAAGAGTTCAACTTAAAATAAAGGATCGAACTTTTCATGAAGTCAGGGTGTGCCAAAGCACTTTATAGCCAGCTAGGTTTAGTTTGAAGTACAGTCTATAGGATATAGGCGGTCAATTTATGATGACTAAGGTTTCCTGAGCAGTATTTAGTCACTTGCTAGTACAGACCCTAAGTATTGCTGTGAAAAGAGACAGGCTAATGAAGGTTTTCATCAGGACACAGTTGCAAGAATGCCAAATTCAAATGGGAGCATCAATTATTCCGCATGAGAAGAGGGTCTTGATTGCTTGGCAAGTCAACTCTGATTGGTCAAGTTGTTGCCACTTTAACAGCAGACTCCTCTTTTCAGCAATACACAGCAACAAGATGAATGAGGTTGAGAGGTAACTATTGGCCAGGGCACTAGAGAGAATTTCCGCTCATTTCTTTCTACAGCGCCCTGGGCTTTTTTATGGAGAAGATAAACAGGGCTTCAGATTAACACTTCATCTTAAAGATCACTGCTCAGACAGTGAGGCACTCCAGTGAAGTGACAGCCTGGAGTTTGGGCTCTAGTTGTTTGGAGTTGAACTTGGAGCTACCAACTTGTGATGACTCAGAGGCAAGTTACCACTGAGCCATGGCTGCCAAATTATTACCAATCCTGGCAGCAGAGAGGCATACAGCAGCAATCAAGAGACACACACGGAGGTACTTTGGGTCCTTTTGAAATGAATGAACACAGAAAAAAATTAGCTGCATCATAGCTAATTACCGAAACAGCACACAATCCAGCACATTGTAACCAAAGTGAGTTATTATATGGGAATAAGGTAGTACTCAAGAAAAAAAAGCTGATCGGGGTGCAGACATGGGCTGGGTATTAAACTTTCCTGCAGGTTGGATAACAGGATTAAATGAGATAAATAAGAACGAGAAGCATTTACCTCCAAATACTTTGACTCACTGTAGCAAAATCCATTACAGGGAGACAGCTGAATCAAAAATGAACATTCCTTAAATCAAGCTAGAATAAGAGGGAGAAGGTTTCAAGCTGCCAGAATATAGCCAGCCTTTTGAGGCGTCCCAAGGGTGAAACCATTCCTTTCACTGCATTCATCACTTCCTATTTCATTACCGTGATCTTTGTTCCTCTCAATACACATAGCACTCCATGCTTACTTACTCAAACTTCCTACGTTACCATGGCATTTTCTTTATCTTGTACACAAAAAAGTTATATCATTGGACATTCATGAGGGATTCTGTACACTCAGGAGGTGGAGCATTCTGAAGGAGATTTCGGGTTGGATTAAAACAGCAGGAGGTGGGGGCCGGTGTGGTGGAGGCTGGAGGAGTGATAAAAGGACAAAGTGATCTGGATTGTTCTCTGCTGCAAAATGTGAGTTGCGAAGACAAAAAGAAAGACTCAAATTTAGATAGCACCTTTCATGATCTGAGGATTTTACAGCCAAACTTCTTTTGCAGCGTAGCCGTCGTTGTAACATGGGAAAAGCAGCTGCCACTTTGCGAACAGCAAGCTCCCATGAACAGCAAAATGACATGTAGATAGGGTGGTTAAGAAGCCATTTAGAGGTCTTCATGCTGAAGTTAAATGGGGGTCTGTTCAGTTATCAGACCCTCAAACACATGTAAATATAGTCTGACTTGAGTAAGCAATGCCTTTGGTTTGTTTGGATAGAGTCAAACTTCAAGGTTTGTTTGTTTCCTTGATATGCTGCTGTACCGAACTGCGTTTGTGACTATGTATATTCATAAAGATTTTTTTTATGAAGCAAGTACATTTTTGAAATAAATCTTTAAAATGTGGACTGGATGGTTAAGAAGGCATTTGCCTTCATTGCTCAGACCTTTGAGTATAGGAGTTGGGACGTCATGTTGAGGTTATACAGGACGTTGGTGAGGCCTCTTCTGGAGTTCTGTGTCCAGTTCTGGTCGCCCTGTTATAGGAAGGATATTATTGAACTGGAGAGGGTTCAGAAAAGATTTAGCAGGATGTTGCCAGGAAGGGAGGGTTTGAGTCAAAGGGAGGGACTGATAGGCTGGGACTTTTTTCAGGTGGCAGCTGTCTTTTCCCTAGGGTGGGGGAACTCAAGACAAGGGGGCATATTTTTAAGGCAAGAGGAGAAAGATTTAAAAAGACATGAGGGGCAATTTTTTTACTCACAGAGTGGTTCATTTGAGGAATGAACTTCCATAAGAGGTGGTGGATGTGGGTACAGCTACAACATTTTAAAGATATTAGGATAAGTTCATGTAGAGGAAGGGTTTTCAGGGATATGGGCTGAGCACAGGCAGGTGGTACTAGTTTAGTTTGGAATTATGGTTGGCACGGACTGGTGGGACCAAAGGGTCTGTTTCCATGCTGTTTTATGCTATGACTCCATGACTGGATAATCTGTTTACTAGGGTTGATTAAAGGGTGAATATAAACATATAAACATCTAAGCTGGTGCAGGTTTAGTGGTAACATTGCTGGACTAGTAATCTAAAGGTTGAATACACTGAGAATGTTGCTTTAAATTTTGCTACAGCAGATGGTGAAAACTGAACTCAACAAAATCATTTCTGAAGAAGGGTCCCAACCCGAAACGTCAACTTTTCTGCTCCTCTTGACGCTGCCTGGCTTGCCGTGTTCCTTCAGCTCCACACAGTGTTATCTCAACAAAACCATACCAGAATTCACAAGCTAGTCTAATGGTAGCCATATAGCCAATGGCAATTGTCACAAAAACCCATCTGGTTCACTAATGCCCTTAAGGGAAGGAATTCTGCCATGGTCATATGTGACTTCCAGGATGGGAGATATCAGTTGGAAATTTTGATCATTTATTGTCACATGTACTTGTAAGATTATTTTTTACAAATAGAGTGAAAAGTGTTGTATAATGTCACCACCATGCAGCATCATCTTAAAAACACAGAAAATACACCAAGACATAGAATATAAAAGTAGAAAATGAAGGAATAAAGTTACAATTTAACTTTATGATCAACTGTAAGATACCAGGTTAGACAGGAGAACTCTTTGAAGCAAAGGAGATTGTGGGGAAACTTATAGAAGATTAAATAAGATAGAGAAAGAAAATGTATTCCCATTGGCTGATGGTACAAAGACTAAAAGACACAGCAATAAGGTTTTGGACAAAGAATGTAAGGGGAAATGTGAGTAGGGACTTCTTTCAGGTCATTAACTATATACAACACTGAGATAGACAAATGTTTAATCAATAAGACAATCAAGGGTTATGGGGAAAAAGCAGGAAAGTAGATGTGCACAGTATCAGATCAGCCAAGATCTCATTGAATGGCACAGCAGACACAGGAACATAGCAACATCAGTAGGCCACTCAGCCCCTCAAGCCTGTTCCACCATGCAGTGAGATCATGGCTGATCTGTGACCTAACTCCATACACCTGCCTTTGGTCCATATCCTGAGCAAAAAAAATCTTTCTCAGATTTAAAATGAATAACTGACCTAGCATCAGCTACAATTTGTGGAAGAGAGTTGCAAACATTTCCCATTATTTGTGTGTAGAAGCGCTTCCTAACATTTCCTGACATAATTCTTTGAAATTTGTGTCACATGTAGACAGGGTGGTTACAAAGGTATTTAGCATGCTTGGCTTCATTGCCCAGACCATTGAGTATAGGAGGTGGGACGTCATGCTGTGGTGAGGCCTTTTCTGGAGTACAGTGTGCAGTTCTGGTCTCCTGTTACAAGAAGGATATTATTAAACGGGAGAGGGTTCAGAAAAGATTTACCAGGATGTTGCTGGGACTGGAGTCTTTGAGGTATAAAGATTGACTGGAAAGACTGGGACTTTTTTCACTGAAGCGTAGGAGATTGTGGGGTGACTTTATTGAGGTCTATGTAATCAAAAGGGGTATAGGTAAGGTGAATGGCAGGTGTCTTTTCTCTAGGGCAGGGGAGTTCAAAACTAGGGGGCATATTTTTAAGGTGAGAAGAGAAAGATATTAAAGAACAGGAGGGGCAACTTTTTTACACAGAGAGCGTGTGGGATGAACTGCCAGAGGAAATTGTGGAGGCAGGTACAGTTACAACATTTAAAAGACATTTGGATAAGTACATGAGTAGAAAAGGGTGAGAGGGATATGGTCCAAATGCAGGCAGATGGGACTAGTTTAGTTGTTTTGAAGGTGGACTTGTTGGACCGAAGACTCTGTTTCCTTGCTGTGTGACTTTATGACTCAATGACTCTATTCCTCCTGAATGGTGTGATTCTCATTTTTAGATGATGCAGCTGGTTCTGAATCCCCAACCAGTGGAAATAGCTCATCTTTATCCACCCTGTCTCTTCCTGACAATAGACATCGATCAGATCAGATTACCTTCTAAATTGTAGAGAAAATTCTATAAATTGGAGGGCACTTGAGGGAATTAATCTCATAGAGCAATAGGGATAGAACAGAGAGGGAATGGGACTGAGTGGATTACTCTAGAGACAGTGGGCATGGACCTGATGGGCCAAATGGCTTCCTTCTATGCTGTAATGAGATCCACGTCCCTTTGGTGAGTTGACCTCAGTGCCTACTGCCCTTGAGTTTATGTGGAATGCTATGCTATTATGTTCAGAGACAGAAATAAAATACTGCAGATACTGGGAATCAGAAATTAATACGGTAAATGCAGAAAACACTCAGCAGTTCTTTCTGTGGAAGGAGAACGAAAGTTTCTGATCCAAGATCATTGACCTATTGAGCATTTTCTAGCTTTTATTATTGAGGCAAATGTTCATTTAATAAAAAAAAGGTGATGGGCCGAACCAAGAGCTGGAGAAAAGCCACTTGTAGAATTTTAGAAGTTTGGTACCTGTAAAAGGAAGGTAGGTGTGAGGAAGAGGAGTTGTTCACAGTTTTAAAAATCCTGTCAGACACTGAGCCCAAACAGGAGACAGTGTTTCGATTGACAGCAAGAATAGAGAACAAAAAGAAAGGGCAGTATGAGAAACGATATGCCCACTTTCTGTGGAGAATGGCCAATCAATGAACAAACTGCAATTTTTAAAAAAAAATCCTCCCATGCCCTCAGAACAGTCAAAAGCTCTTTACAGATAAAGTGGGGGACATTTGAAGTGCAGACACCGTTGTAGCATTGGGAGATGCACCAGCCAATTTGCACACAGCTAGCTCTGCAAAAAGCAATGAAATAAATGGCCAGATAATCTGTTTTTAATGATGTTGATTTTGTTCACAGCTAGTGGGCAACACAATTACTTTAAATAAAGACTTTATTGCTACTGATTATCACAATAAGTATGGGCATTGAACTTGTTATCTTCCTACACTTGGTACCAGACAAGTAGACATTTGCCTCCTTTAAATATTTGGAGAGCTGAAGCCATTGACATTAGAGATTATTGAAGCCATTATAAGCCCAATTACAAATTCCATTCCCTAGCTATTCAGTTCATACATCTCCCCAGCAACTATCTGTGCCTGAGGCAGACTCTTCACAAAGTTATAGCCATATTTCACCACAGACTGAGTGTCACTAAGGTCACTCATTTCCACCTCCTCTTTTTGGTTTATTTACAATGTAGATACACTGAGTGGCTTCATAGGGGCCATTTCAGATCGCAGTTAGAATGGAGGGCTTGAGTTATGAGGAGACGCTGGTTAGGCTAGGACTTTTTTCACTGGAGCGTAGGGGGTTGAGGGGTGACCTTATAGAGGTTTATGAAATCATGAGGGGTATAGATAAGGTAAGTGGCAGGTGTCTTCCTTAAGGTGAGGGATTTAAAAATTATCTTAAGGTGAGAGGAGAAAGATTTAAAAAGACATGGGAGGCACTTTCTTTTCTCTCACAGACAGTGGTTTGTGTGTGGAATGAACTTCCAGAGAAAGTGGTGGATGCGGGTACAGTTATAACATTTAAAAGACATTTGGATAAGTACATGAATAAGAAACGTTTAGAGAGATATGGGTCAAATGAGACTAGTTTAGTTTAGGATTTTGGCCGCATGGACAAGTTGAAACAGTCTGTTTCCATGCTGTATGACTCTCTGGCTCTATGACTACACTGTTAGTCAGACGTTACTCGTGACCAGGTAAAGACAGCAAGTTTCCTTCCCTAAAGGGATTTGGTTAAACCAAGTTTTCACTTGGTTGCCATTAGACCTGTTACGTTTTAAAAAAAATTCCAGATCATTTTATTGAAATCAAATTTTACCACCTGCCATGGGGCGGTTTGAACCCATGTTCCTACAACACCATACGAGCAAATTACTGCAGATGCTGGAATCTGTACTGACATTAAAAAAAGGCTGGAATTCACAGCAGGTCAGGCAGCACCCATGGAGTGAATGCATGCTAATGTTTCGAGTCTGGATGACACTTCATCAAAAATGAAGCTTCACGTCAGTTCTGATGAAGAATCGCCTAAACTAGAAACGTTAGCTTGCTTTCTCTCTCTCCATGGGTGCTGCCTGACCTGCTGAGATCTCCTGCACTTTTTGCTGTCAGTACAGATTCTAGCATCTGCAGTAATTTACTCCTGAATTTAATCTCTATCTTCTTATTACAAGTGCCAAAGCTTTTCAAAAGCAAATATAACTATGTACATTTATATTCATGAGGTCACTGCCTGTGTCCTAAGTCATAACGAGACCTCTTCGTCCATAACCCCGTGCTCACTGACCCACCTTGGATTTCGAAGGAGCAATGCTTCAAATTTAAAATTCTCATCTCTGTTTTCAAATCCTTCCATGACATCGACCCTCCCTGTAGCGTCCTCTAAACCCACAAGCCTACCAGATAACAAGGTGCAGGGCTGGATGAACACAGCAGGCCAAGCAGCATCATAGGAGCAGAGAGGCTGACGTTTCGGGCCTAGACCCTTCATCAGAAAAGGGGGAGGGGAAGGGGGTTTTGAAATAAATAGGGAGAGAGTGGGAGGCGGATAGAAGAGGGATAGAGGAGAGGATAGGTGGAGAGGAAACAAACAGGTCGAAGAGGCGGGGATGGGGCCAGGAAAGGTGAGTGTAGGTAGGGAGTTAGGAAGGGGATAGGTCAGTCCAGGGAGGACGGACAGGTCAAGGGGGCGGGATGAGGTTGGTCGGTAGGAGATGGAGGTGCGGCTTGAGGTGGGAGGAGGGGATAGGTGGGAGGAAGAACAGGTTAGGGAGGCAGGGACGAGTTGGACTGGTTTTGGGATGCGGTGGGGGGAGGGGAGATTTTGAAACTTGTGAAATCCACATTGATACCATTGGGCTGCAGGGTTCCCAAGCGGAATATGAGTTGCTGTTCCTGCAACCTTCGGGTGGCATCGTTGTGGCACTGCAGGAGGCCCAGGATGGACATGTCGTCTGAGGAATGGGAGGGGGAGTTGAAATGGTTTGCGACTGGGAGGTGCAGTTGTTTGTTGCGAACCGAGCGTAGGTGTTCTGCAAAGCGGTCCCCGAGTCTCCGCTTGGTTTCCCCGATGTAGAGGAAGCCACACCGGGTACAGCGGATGCAGTATACCACATTGGCAGATGTGCAGGTGAACATCTGCTTGATGTGGAAA
>NC_063337.1:8050233-8063256 GCF_021869965.1 Rhincodon typus | reverse complement strand
CTGATTTATAGCAACCGCAGTTCTTTCAGTTTTTATTTAGTTTAGCCAGACTAGTCTTGTACAAACTGGAGTTTAAAAAAGTATCAGGTAACTTGACTGAAACACAAGATCCTGAGGGGTCATCACAGGGCACTTTTGGAGAGGATGTTTCCTCTTGCGAAAGAGCCAAAAACAAGGCATCTGTTTCAAAAGAAGGCATTGCCCATTTAAGACAGAAATTAGAACTTTCTTTTCTCACAGAGGTGAGAAAGCAGAGATCCTTTGAAATTCTCTTCCTCAAAAGGCAGTGGAGACAGAGTCTTTGAAACGTTTGAACGCAGATGGTTGATAAATGAGGAAGTGTCAGGTGATTGGGAGTTGGCAAGAAAGTGGAATATTTGGATCAGTCATGATCTTATTGAATGGTTGATAAGACTTGAAGAGCCAGTTATCTACTCCTGCTCTTAATTCATGTATTTTCATGTTTGCTGTAGATTAGGCTGGGGGCTGGGAGCTGGGGGTGTGGGCCTCGAATCAGGGAATACAATCTTAGAAGAATGGGTAGGCTATTCAGGAGTGAGATGAAGAGGGATCTCTTCAGTTATGGAGAGTGAATCATTGGATTTCTCTACCCCAGGGAGAACTAGAGGTTCAGTCATTGAATGAGTGCAAGATGAAAATTAATAGACTTCCAGATCCAAGGAAAAAGGGGATAGTGGGGAAGATTGTGCTGAGGTAGGTGATCAGCTGGATCTAAAATGGTGACCTGCTCCTGTTCTTGTGTTCTTGTTTGTTTTTTGGCCTCTTGTACATCCCCAGTTTTGATCCTTACTCTGTTAGGCGGCCTTTCCTGATCTCTGTAAGGCACTTGGATTTGTGCTCTGATCTCCTATGCTTTCCCAATGCTCAGTACTCCACAATTTGGAACCCACACCTTCATCTGCCAACGTTCAGAATTCCACCTAAACAAATATCTGGACCTCTACCTCTTTCTCCAATTTCAAGGCAATCCTTTGACCCTACCTTCTCCCCACCACCACCACCTCCCCCCTTTATTCATTCACAGGATGAGGGCATCACTGGCTAGGCAGCATTTATTGCCCATCCCTAATTGCCCAGAAGGCAGTTAAGAATCAACCACATTGCTATGGGTTTGGAGTCACATGTAGGCCAGATCAGGTATGAACTGCAGTTTCCTTCCCTAAAGGACATTAGTGAACCAGATCGTTTTTTCTAACAATGTCATCGCTAGATTCTTAATTCCAGATATTTTTATTGAATTCAAATTCCACCATCTACTGTGGCAGGATTCAAACTCAGGTCCCCAGCACGTTATATGATTCCCTGGATTAACCGTACAGCGATAACACCGCTAGACCATCACCTCCCCCTGGAGATCTCTGATACAAATTTTAGCTATCCCTTCATTCCCAGGTGTTTGGAATAATCACTCTTGAATTCCAACCTCTCAAGCTGCCAGCTCAGAAAGCTGACTTAAAGTAATCTAGTAATACACAATGATACACTCTCCAGTGCAGCTCTGAATGTGGCTCCACAGGAATACTCATAAATTGGCTCTTGCCTTATTAGCAATCTCCTTACGCTGATCACATTTAGCTTGCTAATATTCCTGTGAAGCTGTTTGGAATGATTCACTGTTCTGAAGAAGTCAGGCAAATGCATAACTTTTGCTGCTCTTACCAATGATAAGATGACCACCTGATCTTGATTCCAACAAAAAAGCTCTCCGTCTGGGTGAATGCAATAAAAAGACCAAAGTCCATCCTGTTGACCTTTTATCATTCTGATGATCACTGGTACAATGATAATATCACAATGATGCAGCATGGGTGGTGGACACCGATACAATGTATTTTGATGATAATTGAGTTTTTGACGATTCATTGCCATAAATACCTTCTCAGTTTTTGAGGGGTGGCCACATTGAAACTTACAAAAGTCTTATAGGGTGTGTCGAAATGGATGTAGATTAGATGTTTAGCCTGGCTCAAGATCTAGAATCATGGGATATCATCTCAAGATAAAGAATAGACCACTTAGGACCAACAAGAGGAGAGGTGATGAATCTTTAGAAATCTCTTTACTCCAAAGGCCTGCATAAGTTCGATCATTGAGCAGGTTCAAGATGGAAATTGACAGGTTTCTGGAGACCAACTGACATCAAAGGATGGGGAGAGTAGTGCAGGAAAATGGTACTGAGAAAATGACCAACCGTGATGCCAGGGAAAGCTCAATGGGCCGAATAGCCCAGTTCCTATCTTCTGATGTTTCTGTGTCTACAACAGGCTCATATAGGGGTGAAGAGCCCCTGACCCAATGATGAAGATTTTTGGAAAGCATTAGCCCAAATATGTGTCTGTTCCAATTCATATGACATGCATCTTTCCAAATGATCCATATAATTATACATATGTATCCCATACGTATTGCTGTGAAAGCAACTGGTATAATTTGCATCCGAAGCAACACTGAGTGATTCCATTGTATCCCTAAAAAGGCATGGAGTATTTTTGTGTTCACCCCTCCTTCAAGTGCTCTCCAGTTAAGGAAATAAAATTGAGAGCTGCTGTTCCCAACTCCTAAGTTCGACCCCCAGCCACTGACAACTTGTGTCACATTGCCTCACCTTTGACCTCTGCTAACCTCTCATCTGGAAAGCTTACCCTTCTGACCCAACCCCCATGCTTAGATCCTGAAACCCATGACAATTACCTCAATCCCAAACCTTGCTCTGTACTATTAGGCACCTCCAACATCCTCTGACAACCAAACAAATACCTCCAAACCCCCACCCAATCCACATCCTACTAATTTTAGACTTGGCTACCCTCAAAGGAAGCCAAATAGATGAGACAGTTTCTTAATGATTGCTTGCACAAAGAATCCTACTATGTGTATACTCTTAGGGAAGCTGTGTGTCAAATACCCTAGAGACATCCAACTGAAAGTCATGTGGATAAATACAGAAGCAGCCATCCAACCAATGTTTTCCCACAATAATCTCCCTTGAGAGTATTAAACAAACGTCTTATTGTTGTTGCATATCTTCACTTGTCAAGAACCTAAATATTTCCATTGGTAACTACTGAATAGTTACTGAATACTACTGAATATTCCTCACAAAATGTTGCTATGAATGCCTAGTGAGCTATTAAAATGTCACTCTTTCTCATTAGGTTAAATGGTGCTTAATGAGGCCATTCAGTCCAGCATGCCTGTGTCACCTCTTTGAAATAACTATCCCATCAGTCGCACTCCTTAGCTCTTTCCCACTGCCCAGCAAGTTCTAACACTTCAAGTATTTATTGGATTCCTTTTTGAAAGTCACTATTGAAATTATCCATTCAGAAGTATATTCCAAATCATACGTACTCAGTTTGTAAAGAAAAGTTACAGAATTGCAGAGTTGTTCCTACACAGAACAAGGCCATTCTGTCTATGAGGTCTGCACTGGCCCTCTGAATGCATGTCCTGATTCTGTGCCATTCATTTGCCTTTTCCTTAAACATTGTTTCCATTTAAATTGTAACCTAAAAAAGTAGTCACGATAGGCTTACCAGACAAGAGGGCTGCTCAGTCGTTACAGAGGGACAACTGGGTATTGGTTGGACATGAGGGTCACCACACCTCAGCTGAGGTGGGAGTTTGAGAACTACGGTCCTTTGTGGTAACCTCAGCCAGGGTGGGAATTGAACTCATGCTGTTAGTGCCGACCGCTCTGGGATTCAAAGAATTTTGGAAAATTTAAAATCACTGCATCAACTATTTCAGCAGTATTGATCAGGACTTGGGGACTAATCAAATTTTAGTTACAATAATATTCTCAGTACCTTTTCTCTGGTTGATGTAATTGGTTGCTTTAAGTTCATTCCTCCATTTCACCTTCTGGTTCACAATCATTTCTGAAATGTTGTTGTATATTTTACAGTGAAGACAGATATAAAATGATTTCATTTTATTATACGGTTTATAAAATGGTTTTATAAAATGGTTCTGAGGAAGGGTCACCGGACCCGAAACGTTAACTCTGTTTTCTCCTCCACAGATGCTGCCAGACCTGCTGAGCTTTTCCAGCAACTTTGTTTTTGTTCATAAAATGATTTCAATTCATCTGCCATTTATTTATTTTTCAGTATTAATTCCCCAGCTCATTCCCTAGAGTACCAATGCTCACTTTGGTTATAGGGTCATAGAGTCACACAGCACAGAAACAGACCCTTCAGTCCAATTAGTCCTTACTGACCACATTCCCAAACTAAACTGGACTGACCTCCCCGTGCTTGGCCCATATCCCTCCTAACCTTTCCGATTCATGTGCTTATCCAAATGTCTTTCAAACAATGTAACTGTACTTGCATCCATCACTTTCTCTTGCAGTTCACCACACTAACTGTGCTTGGCAGCACAGTGGCTCAGTCCTTAACACCGCTGCCTCACAGCGCCAGGGACCCAGGTTTGATTCCGGCCTCGGGTAACTGTCTGTATAGAGTTTACACATTCTCCTCGTGTCTGTGTGGGTTTCCTCCGGGTGCTCCGGTTTCCTCCCACAGTCCAAAGATGTGCAGGTTAGGTGAATTAGTTATGCTAAATTACCCTGCAATGTCTGGGGATGTGAAGGGCTAGGTGGGTTATCCTTGGAAAATATGGGGTTACAGGGATAAAAAGGGGGAATTGGCCTCGATGGGATGCTTTTTGGAGGGTCGGTGTGTACTCGATGGGCCTATTGGCTTATTTCCATGCTGTAGGGATCCTATAAAACCAGGAAGGCAGGGCTGTCTTACCATGAGAGATTGAGGAGTCCAGGCCTGGATTCTTCAGAGTCTTGAAGTATTGGAGGTGATTTCATTGAAAAATACATAGTTCTGATGGAGTGGAATAAGGTAAATATACAAGAGCTGCTTCCTCTGACTGGTGAGCCTAGGACCAGGGGAGACAGTCTCAGAATAAGAGGCAACCCATTTGAAACTGAGATAAGTTAGTCACTTAGTGGGTGGTTAATCTTGGAAGTTCTTTGCCACCAAGGGTTGTGGTGTTATCGGTAGACTATTAATCCAGAGACCAAGGTAACATTCTGGGAACCCAGGTTCGAATCCCACCACATCAGATGGTGGAATTTGAATTCAATAAAAGTCTGGATTTAAGCATCTAATGATGACTGTGAATCCATTGTCAATTGCCAGGAAAAACGCACCTGGTTCACTAATGTCCTTTAGGGAAGGAAACTGCCATCCTTACCTAGTCTGGCCTACTTGTGGTTCCAGACCCACAGCAATGTGATTGACTTTTGACTGCCCTCCGGGCAATAATTGCTGGTCTAGATAGCGATGGACATCTTGTGAATGAATAGAAAAAGTCACTGAGCAGGTTCAAGGCAGAAATCAACAGATTTAGGTTTAGATTTATTGGCATATGTGTATAAAAGTACAGTGATTTTTTTGCATGCAAATTGCAAAGTGTTGCTCTGCTCCGATGCCATCTTGAAACTTTGAATATAATGCAACATTTTACTGCAACAGAGTTCATCTGTCCCTCTTCTTCTTGTTACCCTCTGCTACTCCTCTATTTGCTGCTTGATATTGGCCGGGTCTCTCTAATGGTCTCCTGAGTCTCAGTTACAGTCTCTGGCTATTAGTAACATCAAAGGATACAGGGTGAATGAGGCAAAATGATGCAGAGCATAAGCTAAAGTGTAAAAGGGCCTAATCCCGCTACTATTGCTCTGTTCCTTTGTGAGGTGAAGAGATAGTGGGATTTAAGGAGAAGATTCCACAGTTCAGCCCCAGGCACAACAATATTAGGGTTCAGCTCATTATCCGCGGAGTTTCTCTCTGCTAAGGGATCAGGGCTTGAAGAAGTTTGCATGTTTTATTAATTGCAGAAAATGTTTCAAATTCTGTTTTATCTTTTATAATAAATGATAGCGACTGCAAAGGCTGAACTGCGTTCAAATAGCTGTCGGCTATGCTTTGTTTTGATTTATGGTTTTGATGTTCCGGCAGAGAAAGAGAGAGAGAGAGACAGAGAAAGAAATAATATACGTGCCAGCCTCGGAAGAGTGGGCACTGCTTGTGCTTTGAGTTAGACAATAGAGGGGTCAAACTATATTTGCAGGGATAGATGCAGGCAGGCATTGTACTGCAGTACAGAGGGGGTGCTGCATTGTTAAAGATGAAATGAAAAACTGCCTTCTCAGTTGAAAGAAAAAACAATCACTGGTGTAAGAAACGGTGTCCAGATTAAAAGTCATCTGAGCATCACAGCATAAAAGGAGGCCATTCATCTATTGTGCCAATGCTTGCACTTTGAAAGAGCTATCCAATTATTCCTGGTCTTGTCTTGTGGCACAGTGTGTAGCATCCCTATCTCTGGGCCAGGAGAACTGTTCGAGTCCCACTTTAAGATTAGATGGCCATAGGGAGTGTGACATAATTTTGCCAAAAATGCTGATTATCATTCTGTCACTTATGCCTAGTCCAGGTGGTTGTCATGTAAAACAAACAACACCCTGAAGGGTAAAGTGATGTCATGACATAAGCTCTCATCATGATATAAAGGACCTATTACCTAAAGAAAGATATAATTTCACTGGAGGCAGTTCAGGGAAGTTTCACTAGGGTGATCCCTTGAATGAGCAAAGGCTAAACAGGTTGGGACTCTACTCACTAGTGTTTAGACAAATGAGAGGTGATCTCATTGAAACATACAGGATTCTTAAGGGGCTTAACTAAATAAATACTGAGAGGATGCTTCCCCTCATCAGAGAGTCTTAGACCAGAGGGCATAGTTTCAGAATACCAGGGTGCCAACTTAAGACTGAGATGGAAGGAATTTCGTCTCCCAGAGAGTTGTGAGTTTTGGATCTCTTTGCCAGAGACGGCTTTGGGAGCTGAGTCCTTGTGCATGCTTAAGGCTGAGCTAAATGGCTTCTTGATCAGTCAGGGATCAAGGGTCATGGGGAAAATACAGGAAAGTGAATCTGAGGAGTATCAAACAAGCCGTGATTCTATTGCCACTTAAATGCACCACACTGTCCCCTGGCCAACAATCTGTCTCTGGCTTGCTACAGTGTTCCAGTGAAGCCCAACGCAAGCTGGAGGAACAACACCTCATTTTCCGCTTGGGGGCCCTACAGCCCTCCGGACTCAATATTGAGTTCAATAATTTTAGGCCCTAAACTCTCCCATGTCCCAGCCCCCCACTACACACACCAGGCCTTGTTACCACATAGCCTGCCATTACACACCCCCTGTTGTTAGTCACTAACAGTCCCCATTAACACCTATTCACCCTCCCAGCCTGATCGTTAGCAACTCCTTTGTCCAACTGTCTTTCTCTCTCTATGGGCTCTATCCTATCGTTTACTCCCTATCCCACCCACCTCCCTATTTTCTGCATATAAACTGATGTTTTCCCAGCCACCATCAGTTCTGAGGAACCGAACCCGAAAGGTTAACTTTGTTTTCTCCTTCACAGATGCTGCCAGACCTGCTGAGCTTTTCCAGCAACTTTGTTTTTGTCCATGATTCTACTGAATGGTGGAGCAAGGCTCAGATGCTGAATGGTCTACACAGGTTCCTATTTTGTAAGGTCTTATGGAATGTAGAGACTGGGAGAAGTCTTGTGGTGTGTACCAGAATGTTTCAGTGACAGCAATGTCAATTTACTCCAAAGTGAGTCCATTCCCTCACAAGAAACCCTCAACTATCTCAGACATAATGTGTGACTAGCTATTAAATTGTATGTAATAAACTGTTCTATTTATCAAAAGTGAGCATATCTACTGCCAAGAAGAATGATTAGTGACAACAAATTGACCAAAGGCATCTCGAGTGGATCCAAGAGACAGGATAACCACAGTGTTATAAGATAGGACCGATGGCAATCATCTGAGGAAATAGTTTACCCACACCATGACAGTGGTAAGAATGTGAGAGTCCTCTGGTCAGCCAGAACAATAAAATTTCACCTACAGGCTCACAACATGAGCGAAGAGCATTTTCAGTCCAAGAGACTTTTCTTATTTCTGTTTTATAATCAATCATGGGATGTGGGCATCATTGGCTGGGCCAGCAGAGAAGGTGGCTGGGCCATCTTCTATCACCGCCCCTCCCTCTCTCTATTTATTCCAGAGTCCCCTTCCCCTCCCCCATTTCTGAAGAAGGCTCCAGACCCAAAACATCAGCTTTCCTGCTCCTCTAATGCTGCCTGGCCTGCTGCATTCGTCCAGCTCCACACTGTGTTATCTCAGACTCCAGCATCGGCAGTTCCTACTATCTTTATTGTGCATCCCTAGTTGCCCTTGAGACGGTGGTAGTGAGCTGTTTCTTGAGCCGCTGCAGTCCATCAGCTGTTGGTAGACCTGCAATGCTGTGTTAAGGAGGGAATTCCAGGATTTTGAACCAGTGGCAGTGAAAGAACAGCTGATATATTTCCAGAGATAGTAGGAACTGCAGATGCTGGAGAATCTGAGATAACAAGGTGTAGTGCTGGATGAACACAGCAGGCCGAGCAGCATCAGAGGAGCAGGAAAGCTGAAGTTTCGGGCCTAGACCCTTCTTCAGAAATGGGGGAGGGGAAGGGGGTTCTGAAATAAATAGGGAGAGAGGGGGTGGTAGATAGAAGATGGATAGAGAAGAAGATAGGTGGAGAGGAGACAGATAGGTCAAAGAGGCGGGGATGGAGCCAGTAAAGGTGGGTGTAGGTGGGGAGTTAGGGAGGAGATAGGTCAGTCCAGGGAGAACGGACAGGCCAAGGGGGCGGGATGAGGTTAGTAGGTAGGAGATGGGGGTGGGGCTTGAGGTGGGAGGAGGGGATAGGTGGGAGGAAGGACAGGTTAGGAAGGCAGGGACAAGCTGGGCTGATTTTGCGATGCAGTCAGGGGAGGGGAGATTTTGAAGCTTGTGAAGTCCACATTGATACCATTGGGCTGCAGGGTTCCCAAGCAGAATATGAGGTGCTGTTCCTGCAGCCTTCAGGTGGCATCATTGTGGCACTGCAGGAGGCCCAGGATGGACATGTCGTCTGAGGAATGGGAGGGGGAGTTGAAATGGTTCGCGACTGGGAGGTGCAGTTCTTTAGTGCGAACCAAGCGGACTTCACAAGCTTCAAAATCTCCCCTCCCCCTACCGCATCCCAAAACCAGCCCAGCTTGTCCCCACCTCCCTAACCTGTCCTTCCTCCCACCTATCCCCTCCTCCCACCTCAAGCCCCACCCCCATCTCCTACCTACTAGCCTCATCCCGCCCCCTTGACCTGTCCGTCCTCTCTGGACTGACCTATCCCCTCCCTAACTACACACCTACACTCACCTTTACTGGCTCCATCCCCGCCTCTTTGACCTGTCTGTCTCCTCTCCACCTATCTTCTCCTGTATCCATCTTCTATCCACCTCCCCCTCTCTCCCTATTTATTTCAGAATCCCCTTCCCCTCCCCCATTTCTGATGAAGGGTCTAGGCCCAAAGCGTCAGCCTTCCTGCTCCTCTGATGCTGCTTGGCCTGGTATATTTCCAAGTCAGGATGGTGATTGGTTTAGAGGGGAACTTGTAGGGGGTGGTGTTCCCCATGTATCTGTTGCCCTTGCCCTCCAGATGGAAGTGGATTTGGAAGGTGTTATCTCAAGGAGCCTTGGTGAATTTCTGCAGTGCATCAATGCTACCAGAGAAAGAATGAGAGAGAGAGAACCCCACTCATTTAGGCTTTCCTCATGGATCTGAAAATATTTCTTTTTCAAGTATTGATCAAATTTCCATTCAAAGTAATCATTAAGTCTGCTTCTGTAACCATTCCAGATCATAATATACTTGCTGCTTAATTCTTTTAATCCTGTCACCCATCTTTTTGTTTTTTATCTTAAATCTGCGACCTTTGGTTACTGGCCTGCCAGCTGGTGGAAACATATGCCCCAATTTGACACTAACGAAACCGAGTGCAGGTGGATTCCAATCTCTCATTCTTAGTGGCGAACATTCATACACCCATCTTTCACGCCTTAGACAATGGGAGAGTCGAGAAACTTGGGCATGCCTGAATTGACGAGCTATTTCATTCTCCCATGGAAATGGTCGTCGGAGGAACGCGATAGATTTAACATTCAGCTGAACATTCCACTCACAGAATCTGACAGACTTAGGACATCCTTCATTAAAATGTGGCTGTTAAATAATTGAATGGACAATCCACATGAGTGTTCCAATACCTAGCTGCTTGTAGGCACGGTTTATTAGCTCTGCTCATTACAATTTGACACGTTAAGATTTCCGATCGTAATTGGCTCCTGCTGAATATTAATCACTTTTGCACACAGAAGAGGGACTCAATAGACTGTGTTAATTATAGGCCTCTCCATGCACAGTAGGCCTCACTGTGGTTTTACACACCCTCCACACATTATTCTGCAACCCAAGGTGAGTGAGAGACTCAGATAAAGAAGGGAAATCTAAATGAGGAGCCTTTTGGTGGAACAATTGAGACTGCATGAGGCACTCTGTGAGGATATGAATTTCGAAATTATCTTTGGCAATGTGGGCAGCTGAATAGCTAATGTACGTGCTCATGTGAAAAATCCCTGTCTGCTAACTTAGCAAAGGCTTTTTAACCCATTTGACCCACTGTGCCAGCTAACGTAGACAATATCACAACGGAGATTTAGATTTTTGTTGGGGCTCAAGAAATAAATCTGTCAACTTCCTTGGTGGAGGGAAGAGCGAGTTACCATTGGACAGAAACTGAACTGGGACCAGTCATACTCATGCTATGGCCAGAACAGCAGGTCAGAGGCTAGGAATCTTGCAGTGAGTAGCTCACCTCCTGGTGCACTGACAAGGATTTGGAGGCCAGGCAGGGAGCAAAGTGGTGCAGGGATAAAGGCAAAACACTGCTGATGTTGGAAATCTGAAACAAGTGCAGAATGCTGGAGAAACTCAACAGGTCTGGCGACAAATGTGGAGCGAGAAGAACAGAATAAACAAGCTCTGATGTCTCTGCTTCAGAAATGAAAAAGAGTCATATTGGACTCGAATCATTAACTCTGTTTCTCTCTCCATGGATGTTGCCAGATCTGCTGAGCTTCTCCAGCATTCTCTGCGTTGGTACCGTGAAGGGGAAGGATGCCCTCAATACTCACAGGGAAATCCTTGAAGGATAAACCATTCCCTCCTCTTACCCTACATTTTAGAATTTGTAATTGAAAAACTGACAGCCTACTCTTGCATATATGCTAAATATCTTGAGGCATGGCCTGGCAAGAACCTCAACTGCCCTTCAATTATTTATTTAAAATAGCAAGTGGAGAGCCAGTTTTATTGTCTGCCTTCCATATTATGGGAGATAAGCTGATGAACACAGCGCTCCTTATGTAATCCCCTGCTGAAAACACATCTAGTGGGAACATATAACATACTTCTTCTCAAGTTTTCATTTTAGTTGTTTCACAGAATGGGGGCATCACTATTTATTGCCCATTCCTAATTGCCCAGAGGGAAGTTAAGAGTCACCCACTCAAGTAACTGCACAGAGGCTGGTATCCCATCGCCAAGTCCCCATTTATTTACATGTGCACAGTACACTGGCTGGGACGAGCCTGTTTGGAGTCTGTCCCTGAAGTCACGTCACTTTCTGAATCCTCTGTTAATATCCATCAGTCAGGCTTCCCTCAAGGTTAACAACCCCAATCAAGGATCTCACAGTTAATAGGATCCACCTGGTTCCAATCACTATGACCACATTGCTATGGGTCTGGAGTCACATATTGTCCAGACCAGGGAAGGATGTCCTGAAGGGCATCAGTGAACCAAATAGGCTTCTGCTGACATCAACAATGGTTTCATGATCATCATTCAACTTACTTCCAGACTATTTTTAATTGAACTCACATTCCACCATCTGCTGTGGTAGGATGCGAACCCAGATCCCCAGAACATTACCTGGCTTCCTGGTTTACTAGCGATAATACTGCTAAGCTATCACCTCCCCTAAGTGCTTAACAATTCACTTTTCAAAGCTTCTGTTGAATGTGTTTCCATCACGCTTTCAGGCAGAACATGCCACATCACAGCAACAATCTTTGCCTAAAGATAAAACATTCTCTCGGCTCCCTGCTTGTCGATTCCCTCCTTGGCTTCTTGTCGATTCTCAATCATGTTTAAATCAGAAACAGAAACTGCTGGAGAAACTCAGCAGGTCTGACAGCATTTATAGGAAGAAAGCAGAGTTAACATTTGGAGTCCAGTGACTCTTCATCTACTCATAAGCCTTTGGCTACTGACTCTTCTACTGCTACATCTCATTTCTCTTTACTTCCTAGACCACTCAAGGGAGAGTCTAGGACCAGAGGCACAGTCTCAGGATAAAAAGACACCAATTTAAGACTGAGTGTGTGTGTATGCATGTGAGTGTGTGTGTGTGAGTGTGAGTGTGTATGTGTGTGTTTGAGTATGTGTGTGAGTGTGAGATGAGGAGGAACTTCTCTCAAAGGGTTGTGAGTCTTTGGAACTCCTTGCCACCGAGAGCCTTGAGAACAGAGTCCTTGTGTATATTTAAGACTGAGATAGATAGATTCTTGATCAGTTGGTAATCAAGGGTTACAAGGAAAAGGCAGGACAGAGGAGGTGAGGAATGTCAGATCAGCCATGATCCTGTGGAACATCAGAGCAGGCTTGTTCGGCCAAATGGCCTACTCCTGTTCCCATTTCTTCTGGTCTTTAAAAACACTTCATGATTTTAAACGCCTCAATTCAATCACCCTTTCACCGTTCAAAGGGGAGTGGCCACTGCTTCTCCAGTGTCTCCATTTATCCCAAGTTGGGTGGTAACAACAGTGGAAGCTGCAGATTCAGGGCTTGATGATCATGGAAAGTGTGTAACACAGCAAAACAAGTTGGTTATCAATCTTCCAACAAGAACAATCCTCATTTCAAGGGACTAACAGACAGACAGATATACACACACAAACACACACTCACACACACACACACATACACAGACACACACTCACACACACACACACAGACACACACACACACACA
>NC_063337.1:8018257-8050133 GCF_021869965.1 Rhincodon typus | reverse complement strand
ACATGCATGCACACACACACACTCTCATACACAGACACACACCACACTGACACACACAGACACTCACACACTTACACACATACACACACACATAACCTACACACTTACACACACACTCACACACACACACTCACACACTTACACACACGCACATACACACAGACATACACACAGACATACACACACAGACACACACACACTTACACACACACACTTACACACACTCACACACTTACACACACTCACACACACACACAACAAACACACACTCATGCTCATACACACACTCATGCTCACACACACGCTCACACACACACACCCATATACATAGACACACACACATACACTTACACACATGCACACACACACACACTCACACACACACACAATCTCTCACACACACTCACACTCACATACACACACACACACACTCACACACACACTCACACACACTTGACTGAATTTCCACATCTTTGGAACTATTTTGGTAAATCTCCTACGCACTCCCTCAGACTTTACCATCCTTCTTGAAGGGGTCTGTGTGATTGGTGATGAACAAATACTATAACTGGAGCCTAACAAGTGTTTTATATAAGGATAGATGAATACTTTAACCTTGTCACTGATTCCCCCGGGAATGTCCTGTACTATGACCTTTAGCCTTTTCAATGAAGTTCTTGTCCCAGAAACCTTGCCACATCGAAAACTTTTGCAGTCATTGTAAGACGACCCAATTATTTCCTTTTTTTTTCAGATATGGACCGGATAGGATACAGACAACACTTGACATGAGATCAGTTCCATGCACTGTGTCTGAACTGCTACAGTGGAAACTGTGTCCCTGTCATTGACTGAAGATGACTTGTACAGTGCAGTGAACTGAAACGTTTGCTCTTATCCTCGGGGATCTGAGTTCCATTCAAGCACAGACATGGAAAAAATGTCATCCCTCTGTGATGGGAACAATATGTGATGTGAATCAAATGAAGGCTATGCTGAGCCACGTTTCAAACCACTCGCCTCAATGTACAGGGTGTACAGACTGGGACTTGCAGTTAGCACTATGAGGTGCTGCCCATTGGCAAATTTTGTGTGGTTTCCCTTCTGCGCTTTTGACTGCATGGGGAAACACAGAACTTCCCAAATCGTGAGCAGAGAAATGCAGTTCCATTGCACTAAGTATTATTTTTATTCTTGTTCATTTAACAAGACCAGCATTTATTACTCATCCATTCCAAATTGCCCAGAGGGCAGTTGAGAGTCAACAACATTGCTGTGGATCTGGAGTCACATGTAGGGCCAGACCATATAAGGATGGCAATTTCCTAAAAGGGATTAGTCAGCCAGCTGGGTTTTTCCAACAATGTATTCATGGTCATCATTACAGTCTTAATTCCAGATTTTGTATTGATTCCACCATCTGCCATTACAGGATTTGAACCCAGGTCCTCAGAGCATTACCAGGTTCTCTGGATAAATAGAATCCTTACAGTGTGGAAGCAGGCCATTCGGCCCAGCGAGTCCACACTGACCCTCCAAAGAGCATCCCACCCAGACCCACCCCATTCTTGTAACCCTGCACTTCCCATGTCTAATCCACCTAACCTGCACATCTTTGGACCCTGACAGGAAACCAGGACACCCAGAGGAAACCCACGCAGACACGGGGAGAATATGCAAACTCCACACAGACAGTCACACAAGGCTGGAATTCAACTTGGATCCTTGGCTCTGTAAGGCATCAGTGCTAATCATTAAGTCACCACGCCGTCCCAAATAGCTCAACGATAATACCACAAGGCCACTGGTTCCCCATTGCACTAAGTCAGCTGGCTTTCTTATCATCAACATTAAATATTAGACTTATAGCCACTACTTTTGAAAAAAAAACACACAATCGTAAAATTATGGAATTGTCAGAAGGAAGACATTCAACTCATTGTTTCCATACTGGCTTTCTGCAAAAGCAGCTCACCCAAGATTTTTTCAAATTTGAGGGGTAAGCCTGACAGAGTCCTGTGCCCTGCAGGAATTTTGCATTGTAATTTTTACATGAGATATGGGCATCACTGGTTAGGCCAACATTTATTGACGATCCCTAAGAGTAAAGAGCCACGCATTGCTATGGGCCTGGAGTCACATGAAGACTAGGTTGAGTAAGGACAGCTGTTTCCTTCACTAAAGGGCATCAGTGAACCAGACTTTTTGGAAAGAACAATTAACAAATGGACATCATGGTATTAGCTTCTAATTTCATAACCAGGACCAGACTGAATCTCTATGTAAACATGGTGTGACCAATTCCTGCCTTAACATGAGATGACGTCTGCCCATTTGCCTTATTCATCAAAGACAGAAGCTTCAGGAAACTGGCTTGTATGAATTTGTAATCTTCTTTCCTTTCATTTCTTAAAACAATGTTTTCTATACGTAAACTAACCTTTGTATAACCACAGTCGTGTGAGGATTAGATATCCAATTTAAATTGCTTCTAATTTCAGATTTTCTTTTCAATCGGACTCTAATTCTACTAGCTATTGTGTTGGAGATTTGAGTCAATGTGCCCAGACCGTTTATCAGGGGTTCTGGATTGACTAATCCTCTTATGTTACCACTTCTCCGACTGATAGCCACTCTATTGCTGAAGTACCCTGTAGTACCTGCCCAGAGCTACTGGCCAACACAGAGGCTGGCAGCTTCGTCATTGGCAGCAGTGCCACTGGGAGCTGAGGCATCAGTACCCATCTACAACCTCAGTATCATTGGGTGACAGCAGGCCAAAGGTGAAAGAGGGCAGGATAGAGGTCACTGTGAAGGGTCTCAGCAAGGAAGAGCAATGGCTGTCGGTAGGCAGTACCAACTATGTCTGTTCCACCTTGATCGGGCACAGAGTGCTTGACAGTTATGAAGGTCACCTCCCTCACTCAACTGGGAGGGCATTAAAAAAAAACCCATCACAGTTTACTAGGCAGCCTACTGGATGAGGGATAAAGTTGTATGGCCCCTATTCAATGGCTGACCCGGGGCTGGACTGTGATGGGCGCAGGGATGTTGCATATTCATTGGCTTGTTAATGAGCCTGATTGACACCGAATGGAAAGATATGTAGTTTAGGTGAATCGGCCACACTAAATTCCTCCACAGTGTCCAGAGATATGTTCAGTGCTCAGTTACGAGTGGTATACCACAAGGATCTGTTCTGGGTCCTCTTCTATTTGTGATTTTTGTAAATGATTGGGATGTAAGAGTGGAAGGGTGGATTATTAAGTTCACGGACGATACGAAGGTGGGTCGAGTTGTGGACAGTGCGGAGGGCTGTTCTAGGTTACAAAGGAACATTGATAGGATGCAGGATTGGGCTGAGAAGTGGCAGATGGAGTTTAACCCTGAAAAGTGTGAGGTGATTCATTTCGGAAGGACAAACTTGAAAGCAGAATACAGGGTTAATGGAAAGATTCTTGGCAGTGTGGAGGAGCAGAGGGATCTTGGGGTTAATGTCCACAGTTCCCTGAAAGCTGCCACCCAGGTGGATAGAGTTGTTAAGAAGGCGTATGGTGTGTTAGCTTTCATTAATAGAGGGATTGAGTTCAAGAGCCGTGAAGTTATGGTCCATCTATACAAAAGCCTGGTTCGGCCACATCTGGAGTATTGTGTCCAGTTCTGGTCGCCTCATTATCGGAAAGATGTGGAAGTGTTGGAAAAGGTGCAGAGGAGATTTCCCAGGATGTTGCCTGGAATGGAGGGAAGGTCTTACGAGGAAAGGTTGAGAGAGCTAGGGCTTTTCTCTTTAGAACGACGAAGGATGAGAGGTGACCTGATAGAGGTGTACAAAATGATCAGAGGTATAGATAGAGTGGACAGCCAAAGACTTTTTCCTCGGGTGGAGGTAGCTATTATAAGGGGGCATAGTTTTAAAGTGAGTGGAGGTAGATATAGGGAAGACGTCAGAGGTAGGTTCTTTACTCGGAGAGTGGTAGGGGCGTAGAATGCATTGCCGAAGAGGGTAGTGGAGTCGGCCTCATTGGGGCATTTAAGCGGATATTAGTTGGGAATATGAATGGTAGTATAAGGTAAGGGTGGAGGTTAGATAGACCTTAGGTTTAGAACATAGAACATAGAACAGTACAGCATAGTAGAGGCCCTTCGGCCCATGATGTTGTGCCGAACTTTTACCCTAAACTCTTAAGTTCTATGTTCTATGTTCTATGTTCGTGTCCACAGTTCCCTGAAAGCTGCCACCCAGATGGATAGAGTTGTTAAGAAGGCATATGGTACATTAGCTTTCATTAATAGAGGGATTTGAGTTCAAGAGCCGTGTAGTTATGCTCCAGCTATACAAAAGCCTGGTTCTATGTTCTATATGCAGGCTAAGTGGAGTAGCCATGGGAAATGTGGGGTTACAGGGATTGGGTGGGAATCTGGGTCTGGGTGAGGTGAGCTTTGACTGTAAGTGCAGACTTGATGGGCTGAATGGCCTCTTTCCACATTGTTGGGATTCTATGATTCAATGATTCCATTGCTGATGCCCCCAGTGGCCTAATGGATAAGGCACTGGCCTCCTAAACCAGGTATTGTGGATCCAAGCCCCAGATGGAATGTAATGAGCTTAGATCTAATACCCTCTCTGTATTTTAGGCTCTGGTGGCACAGTGGTAGTATCCCTACCTCTGAACCAGAAGATGCAGTTTTAAGTCTCACCTGCCTTAGATATTTGTCAAAACATATCTGAACAAGTTGATTAAAAATATCATTCCTCAGATTCCCCCCTATCTTAGGCAGCTAAATAACCTCCTATTAAACAGTCTTGAACATACTTAATGATCCAGCCTCGTCAGCTTTCTGTGATAAAGAATTTCACAGATTCACTCTTCTCTGAAAGAAGAAATTCCTCCTGATCTCTGTTGAAAATTCTTATTCTGAGATTATGCCCTCTAGTCCTGAGATCAAATGGTTGGCACAGTGGCTCTGAGGTTAGCACTGTCTCCTCACAGTGCCAAGGACCCAGGTTTAATTGGGTCTGTGTGGAGTTTGCACATTCTCCCCGTGTCTGCGTGGGTTTCCTCAGGGTGCTCTGGTTTCCTTCCATAGTCCAAAGATGTGCAGGTTAGGTGGATTGGCCTTGCTACATTGCCCCTGCAGTGTCCAAGAATATGCAGATTAGGTGGATTAGCCAGGGTAAATGTGGGGTTATGGATAGGGTAAGGGTCTAGTGGGATGCTCTTTGAAGGGTCAGTGCTGACTCAATGGGCTGAATGGCCTCTTTCTGCACTGTAGGGAATCTAGTCCTAGACTGTTCCACAAGAGGAAAGACCTCTCCACACCCACAATGTCAACTCCCTAGGAATCTTGTATGTTTCAATAAGTTCACCTCTCAATCTTCCTAATTCAGTACAGGCCCAACTTACTCAACATCTCTTCATAAGACACTCCCTTTGTACCTGGTATCAGCCTAGTGAGGGTTCTATGGTCTGCCTTCAATGCCAGTGTACCTTTCCTTAGATAAGGGGACCGAAACTGTTCACAGTTTTCCATCTTGTGGTCTATTTTGAAGGCAATCTTGTTGCTATTTCACCATGCATCTGCCCCTCCAAATTATCATTCAGACTTTGGTTCACAGAATATCATAGAATCCCTACATTATGGAAACAGGCCCTTAGGCCCAACAAGTCCAGACTGACCCTCAGAGCACCCCGCCCAGCACCCCCAAGACCCATATTCCTATATCCCACCTAATCCACACATCCCTGAACACTACAGATAATTTAGCGTGGCCAATCCGCCTAGCCTGCACATTTGAAAGCACATTTTACAAAAGAATATTTTGGTGTGGAGTTGTGAATTAACCCAACACCACACAGATGCATTCAACCAGACAACATACTGGTTAGATCACAGTTAGAGAAATTTCAGGCACCACACCTTAGAAAAGCTACATTGATGAGAAGGGAGTGCGACATAGATTTACGAGATCAATATCCACACTTTGTAAACAATAGCCTTGAATGCCCCAGAAGTTGGAAAATTTAGAAGTGAATCCATCAAAGTTATCAAGACATTAAGGCAAACAGTGAAGATACATTGTGAAAAAGTATGTTCACTAATCATGAGTTTTGGCGGGGGTGGGTATAGTCAAAATATTAGAGCCAGACTTTTCAGGAATACAATTGGGAACATTTTCTTCACAAAGGATGGTAAGAAGTTTACAATTCTTTTCTAATTCAACAATTAATGATGGATACATTATTCATCTTACATTAGAGATGAAAATATTGTTTCAGAGATAGTAGGAACTGCAGATGCTGGAGAATCTGAGATAACAAGGTATAGCTTTCCTGCTCCTCTGATGCTGCTTGGCCTGCCGTGTTCATCCAGCTCTACACCTTGTTATCTCAGATGAAAATATTCTTTAGCCAAATATATTTAAAGTTTTTATTTAAAGTGGTTAAAGTTTTCACTGTGAAGTTAGGTCATAGATTGTTGATTATCTCAAAGATTGGAGGATCAAGCTCGAGAGGCGAAATGTCCTTCTCCATGTCTTTCTGTATCTATTCCACACTCACATGAAGGTATGAGGTTACCAGCAGCCTTCTTGCTCATCTGATTTAACTCATGGTTCCAGCACTGACCTCTAGCTGTAAAGTTGGGCTGGAGTAAGTCTCCAACAGCCCTGGAAGCTCCAGTATCACCTTGCAAGTGCTAACAGCCTGTGGCCATGGCATGATCCCATGATCCCCAACTCAACCATCCAGCCAAGCCAGGTTGCCCTGACATTACTGCATGACAGAGTAGGTTCAAAGGGCCAAAAGGCCTTATCCTGTTTGTGGTTTTTATTTCTTATGATCCCATGCAAAGTCACACCATCAAGTGAAGGACAACGGCACTTCAATTTCAACACGGATAAATTTCTTTCTCTTTCATTGAGTGCTGCGCAGCATATCATTGAAAGCACAGAGAAACATGCAAGTAGGAATTAAGTTATGATCTGCATAGGCATAAAGAACCAACATTAATCATCCAACATCAACTCCTTGATGCACCAAGACACTGATAATCAGGATTGTGACATGGTTCTTTGATACTTCAGCCTGCAGGTAGTTACAAAGCCATATTATAGATGACAATCAAAGGTAGGGACTCATCAAAGTGAATCAAAGCTCAACCCAAGCATGAGCTGGTTCTCAGATCTAAAATCAAAGCTGCTCGTGTCCATCAGGATTTTCTATTCTACAGTCAAATGCTTTCTGTCTCTTCCCAGCAAACGCCAAACTCCACTATGTGGTATATCACAATAGTGACATTGGTGATATGTAATATTCCCATCCATCCTTGACTTAACAGCTAAGAGAAGGGGCACCACCAGAAGAAGTGACCACTCCATATCCTGACTTGGAAACATACCTTCAGTGTCGTTGGGTCAAAATCCTTACATTCGCCCCTTTACAGCATTGCTACCTACAGCACTGGGGCTCAAGAAAGCAGCTCAATGCCACCTTCTCAAGGGCAACTAGGGACGGGCAATAAATGCTGGCCCAGCGCCGGTTCTCGGGTCCCACAAGTGAATTTTTTTTTTAAATGAAGTTGTTTTAGCTCTGTCTTGTGGATTTTGAAAGAAGGTGATATGGAAGGAACATTGCTGGGAGTGAGCACATGTGATGATATGACCCCTTTCAGCCAGGAGTAGACAATTAACCATAAACATATCTCAGCCGATAAAGCCACAGTCAACATTAATCTGAGAGGAAATGTAAAAAGATTAAGAAGGACCTTTTATTGCCATCACCTCTGTCTAGTTCTAACATCTTTCCTTTGGCAATGATAATTCACATGTACAATTCTGCAAAGACACACTGGGATACATTAGAATTTGTCCGAGCACAATGTATCTGGCAATGCCTCAGTATCATGGGAAAAATGTAGACTTTGAGGCTTTCCTGTTTCTAGTGATGCATGAGGCAATCAAAGGATGTGCTTATCTCTGCTTCCACAGCTAATTTATTCCAGAACAGGACACCAGCCTTTTTGTTAGACGCTGTGGCTGTGAATGAAGAATTCCTGACCAGGAGACTCTCCCATTCTTACCACCTGCCATTGGTGCACTGGAGAGATTTGCAGTTTGGCGATCAACCTGTTTGCCCATGTTATGAATGGACTTGGGACCTGGAGCTTGAGCATAGAGCTTTTGATTTAGAGACATGGTCTTTTTCTCCCTCTCAGTGAAAAAATAAAAGTGCTTCTGGTTTTCTTGGAATAGGATACAGAAGGTGGCTTTTTATAGAATCATTTTGTCTGTCAGTGTAGAGAAAGACCAGAAGGTTTCTTATTCTCTGGTTGTGAGACTGTACTCTTTAAATTTCATAACATGTTTTCTTAGAGATGAGTAGATCACAGCCAGCCTTCCTTTCACATCTTGTGGCTTTTCAGTATTTCAGTGGTTTTTCAGATTCTCCTCAAGCCGCAGTTGAATAAACTCCAATTGGCTGGTCTCTGCATCTAAGAATATCCTTTTTCAGCTCAAGTCAGAGAATTTAGATTTTAAAAAAGCAGTGTGGTGAGTTTGGTGGGAGCACAGTGATTATTTGGTACTGACACACTACATATATGTAAGATTTTTCAGAGGTACATATGCTTTGAGAATAGGTCAGTGCAGGAAAGAGTGAATTGATGGATAGTATAAAGAATTTCTTCACTTGATATCAATGGGACGGGGTCAGGGAAGAAAGGCTAAAGGAACTTCTGATTTTCTATCGTTAGTTTTGCTACACCAGTCAATGTCAACCATTAGTGTTCATTCTGCCTTTTTCTTCCTAGAGAAAATGTTACCTCATTTTCTCCAATTTGAATATTGCTGAAAAGAGTGACGGCTCAATGCTTTTCATCTTGCTCTTGTCAGGACAAATGCAAGAATGCCTAATTGCAAACGTTCACAACAATTTATGCAACAGGGCAAAAGGGTGTTGACTGGTTGGCAAGCCAAGCTCAGTACACAGCTCAATTGAGCTTACTAGAAGCAACATGAATTTATTCACAAAGACCCAACCTCTGAATACGAAAGGAATATGGTCAAGCCTTGAGCCTTTTTTTCAGGATTACCCAGGAGTTTTTCGGAATCCAATAGTTCCCTGGCTCTTTCCCAAACAAAATTGAGTTGCCAGCCAATCAGCATCCATTTCTCCTGCAGGGTAAATTGTCATAATCATTTGATAGTTGGCATTCTTTATCAATGTCAACAAAACAAAGGGGCTGGTCATTGACTTCAGGAAGCATGGCGGAGGGCATGCCCCTGTCTACATCAATGGTGCTAAGGTGGAGGTGGTCGAGAGAGTCAGGCACCTGAGCTTGATGATCACCAACGATATGTCCTGATCCACCCATATCGGCACTACAGTCAAAAAAATCACAACATCTCTACTTCCCCAGGAGGCGAAGGAAATTGAGCATATCCACAAGACCTCTAATTTTAATAGATGCACCATAGAAAGCATCCTATCTGAATGCATCACAATGTAATATGGCAACTGCTTTTCCCAAGACAGCAAGAAATTACAGAGTTGTGAACACAGCCCAGTCCATCAGGCAAAACAGCCTTCCACCATTGACCCCATCTATACTTCCCACTGCCTTGGGAAAGCAACCAACATCATCAAAGACCCCTCCACCCTGCTTACACTTTCTCCTGTTGAGCAGAAGATATAAAAGTTTGAATACACTTACAAACAGATTTAAGAACAGCTTCTTCCCTGCTGCTAACAGACTTTTGAACAGACCTCTCAAATGCTCATGTTAATCTCTCACTCTGCACCTTCTCTGCGGCTATAACACTGTATTCTGCACTCTGTTCTGTTATGCTGATGCACTTTGTATGCTATGATCTGCCCGTAGAGCAAGTAAAACAACACTTTTCACAATATTTTGGTACATGTGACAATAATAAATCAAATTAAATCAAAATTCTTGCACATGTCCCAATGAATACATGATTTAAAGTTTTGACAACATATTTTCCTTTTTCAGAAATCTGAAACAGGCAAACAGAAAAAAAAAAACCCAGGAACATAGAAACAGACACAGGTAGTTCAATCCATCCAGCCTGCTGTGCCATTCAATATGATCGGAGCTGATTGAACACTTCAACGCCTTTTACTCACCACATTCCCATAGCCCTGTACACCATTGACAATGAGACGTTCAAAGGCTGCACCACACAGCCCTCAGTGATGGAGAATTCCAAAGTTTCACAATCCTCTGAGTAAAACAACATTCTCCATATCTCAGATCTGAGTGGCATCCCCCCTCTTTTTATTTAAACTATGATGAGCCCCTGGTTTAGGACTCCTCAAACAGGAGAAACATGTGAGGTGAATCTACACCTTCATGTGTTACATCAGTGAAACCAACGCAAAACATCACCATACCGCAACAGCACATCCCAACCGGAGAAACTGATTCGTTCTCACCCACACAATGTTCTGAAGGCAGGGCATTGGCATGGCAGAAAATTAAAACACCAGTCTGCAGTATCGTGGGATGGAAGAATACATTTAAAGACACCGGCTCCGTTCAGTGTTTCCCCATTTCATCTCATGAGAAGAATGAATGAACGGGACATTCCTCGCAGCAGGTGACTGCTAAATGGTATTGGCAGGTGCCCAGGAATCAGTTTTCCAACCCTGAACGAGTGCCAGCACACCCTGTGTTCACAGCCACAAGGTTGAACAATGGAACCATGTTGGACTGGGAACTTGATTCGTCTTGGTAGGGGAACCTAAAGTTTGTAGGAGTTGTAGGTCTCTGAAGAGTCAAACCCTAAAGTGGTAATAAACAGTCATCCAAAAGCCATACATTATCAGCTTCATCATTCACAAAGTATTGAAACTGACCCAGTGACTCACCTAAAACCCCGAGCCTGTAGTTGAGTGTGACAACAATAACATTTCCATAACTTGCCAGGATGCTTCCATCAATTAAGTTGCCGGTGCTTTCCATGTAGGAGCCTCCGTGAATATACACCATTACTGGTTTGGGACCATTGTCATGGATATCTGTAAGAAAATAAAAATGTTCGTCCTCAGATACATAGAGTCATCAAAACGTACACGTGCATACACAATATAAAAGCACATGAGCACACAGACACACTCTTGCACAGACACAAACAGGGATGCTCTTAGACGTTCAAACACACACAGACCGATATACACTGATACAGCAGCACACACACACAGGCATACTCTTACACACACAGATATACACTTATACGCACACAAATATACACTTACACACAGGCATACTCTTACATACACAGATATACACTTATACACACACAAACATACACTTACACATAGGCATACTCTTATACACACAGATATACACTTATACGCACACAAACATACACACACACAGGCATACTCTTACCCACACAGATATACACTTATACGCACACAAACATACACTTACACACACAGATACTCTTACACACACAGATATATGCTTATATGCACACAAACATACACTTACACACACACTGATATTCTTACACACACAGATATACGCTTATACACACACAAACATATACTTACACTCAGGCATACTCTTACACACACAGATATACGCTTACACACACACAGACATACTCTTGCACGCACAGGCATACTCTTACAGATACAAGAGACATACATTTACATACACACAGGAATATATACACCTACGCACAAACCTACATAACACACACTATCAAGCGTACACTCATACACACACACACACACTCTCTCTCTCTCACACACACACACACACTCTCTCACTCACACACACAAACATTCTCTCTTCTCTCTCTCACACACACACACACCTTTTGTGATGATATGTGGTGGGTTTAACAGGATTAGGATCAATCTGCTAATGCTCAATGGATTCACAGCATTCTTTATGAGCTAATATGGTCAGGGCTACGTACATGTCACTAAATTTTGATGGAACGTGAAACAATCCTTGACCATTCTTCCAATAAGACGGAATGTTGCACTTTCTAACATGTGGAAGATCAAGGTTTGGCTCATGCATTAAGCATCGTTTCTGCCGAGATTTGATCCGTGTCTTTCTGCGGTAATGAATGGAGTAATCGACAAACTGGTCCACCACAGACCTCAATTCAGTAGGCGGAGGATACAGAAAACCACATCCCACAGAGGTCTACCCCACATGGCTCAACTGGTAAATCTGCTGCTCAATGTGGATGGGGCTGAGACCACAGGCCAGGACGATGCCAGGTCTGAGCCCGATCTCCCACCATCTTATTCTCCACCCCACTGTAATCTGGGAAAGCTGCAGGGTGTCCGTAAGGGGTCCGTCTGCCATTAACATCTCAAACTAAGGAGGGAAAACATCTCCTTTGGCCAAGGGTCCCCTCTACGTGGGTGATGCCTTTCTGGAAATGAAACATTTGCCGAACACTGGCAAAGGGGCGAACCATGTGTCCCAAATAGCAAGTTGGCCCATTGGCACTTCTTGTCCAGGCTCAGAGCGGTGAGTACCACAGCAAGAGGGTGGGGCAGGGGTCTTAAAGGCCCACCACAGAGTAAGGTCAAGTGTCTGAAAGGGGGGGGGGGGGGGGGGGAGTCCCTGGGGAGGCAAAGCATACGATCTGATGTAAAGAAGTCCCATTCAATTAATCCCCCCCTGCCATTTTCCCCACAACACCACTCACCCCTCCACCCAAATCCTCTGACCCCCAGCTCTCCCAGTCTGTGAAGCAAGTCAGCATTCAAGATGAAGAAAAAGAGGAAAAAGAAAACCCTCAGGATGCACACGGAAGGTGCATGGCTTACTTAAAGAAAGAAAGAAAAAAAAATGGATTGGAAGACTTCGAAAGGTTGGTTCTCATGCATCAGGGGGGTGTGTGTGTGGGGAGGGGGTCGAGCACAAAAAAAATACCTTCATCTTCATCACCATGATTACTGGTTATATCATCAGCGTGTTTCTTTGTGTTGGCTCCTAGGTTCAAGAAAAAAGATGAGGAGAACAAAGGGAAAAAGAGAATTCAAAAAAACAGCAAAGGTTTTTTGCCAAAAAAGTGAACAATTATTTAAAGAGAAAGAAAAAAAAAGATCTTCTGGAAAAAAAATTCTCAGTATGTTAAAGTATTATCATAAAAGCCTGGGCTGCTGCAAGGCTTAGACATCGTAAAACAATAGTTTAATCTCAAAAATAGGAGGTAACAAAATGGACCAAGGGTCAAGAAGTTCAACAGCAAGAATTGGTCTTTTTCAGCACAAGATCCTTTCCAAAAAAAAAGACAATTGAGCATTAAGAATTTTAAAAGCACAAGAAAAAAAGTCAAGGATTTCTCTAAACATCCATGTTTATCAAACAATGATCCTTCTAGTTAAAATGATCAACAACAGCACAGACAGAAATCAGGAGTAGGAACTCTACCTATCACACAGCTACACTATCAATGGAAGTGTAAAACATTCTAACAGTATCCAGTTAAGAGCAAAGGTTAGTTTGACCTGTTAAAAATAACTAGTGGTGAATGCATGGATCTCCCAACATTTGCCTACAATTAAAGTAGTCTGGTTTTTGAATGGAAATTTCTTTAAGAAAGATGGAATTGGTACTCCCCACTTAACTCATTCTAGATGTACACAGGGATGAGAGGTTAGGGCTTTAGTGAATTGTCAATGTTCTAGAAATGATGTTACTATTTCACCCTTCCCTTCTCCATTTCCATTCAACTTGACAAAATAGTGCCAGCTTTAATAATTTTTTTGGCTGCCTCTATCAAGATGACTAGTCAAGACCATATACATACAATGTTCAGAAACCTCGGACACAATCCAAGGTGTGAGAGCATCAGGAAGACCCATGGAATACAGTGTCATGAAGACTCATGGCTGGGGCATTATGAAGACCCATGGTGTGAAGAGATCATGTAGACTCATGGTGTGGGATATCATGAAGATTAATGATATAGGGCATCATGAAGACTCATGGTGTGGGACATCATGATGACCCTTATTGCTGCGCATTATAAAGGCCCCATGGTATGGGGCCTCACCAAGACTGGGAGAAATAGGGGAGAAGACACTATGAATTAAGTAGGGGTGGTTAGGTGATGCTAAACCTGTATCTTAAATACAGAAGGTTAGGGAAAGCAGAAAGGCTGGTATTTACACAACACCATTTACAACCTTTGGATGACCCAAATCACTTTCCATATTTTGAAGTGTGCTTCTATTTGTAATGTGTCAAATGCTGCTTCCAATATTCTACATAACACGTTCCCACAAGTAGCAACATGATAATTGACAAGGAAATGTTTTTTCTTGATAATGCTGGCTCAGGGATAAACATTGGCCCAGGACAACTTCATGAATTGCCTTCAATTTTGTGCTGGACTATCTTTTGCTAAGAGAGAAGACAGGGTCTTGATTTAACATTTTGCCTGAAAAGCAGCATCTTTGTGTTGGTCCACAGTGGCCACTTGGATGACATTCTCTAAACTCTAGAGCAATGACCTGAGCCCACAACCTTTTAATTCCACATGCAACTACCTGAGCCATAGCTGACACTTAAACAAATGAAGAGTTCTAAGATCTTGAGCAAGAATGGTTTCGAACAATGCATCTCAGATTCGGTGTGATGAAAATGGGCAGCGAATAAAGTGAGTATTGTACAATTGATACTTGGAACTTGGGAGGGATTAGAAAGAATGAATCAAACTCTAGCAAAACAGAGACAAATAAGAAAGGCTGGAAGGGAGGTAGTGAAGGTTTGGAATTAAATCAGAACAATTCAGTTTTGAATGGACAAGCAACCAAATCAAATGGCCTGAATGGAAATCTTACACAGGGAAGATCAGAGATAGACTTGAGATGTCTTTCATTTCCCTCAGGGTCACAGACTGAAAGCACTAAAGAACTGCTCGATGTCAGAGATGCCCTTACAAAATCTTATGGATGTAGCTTAAATATGACAAACAAATAAGTAATCCCAAAAGGCAAGGGCTGACAGTCCAATGTTGCTGAAAAGTCGCAATCCAATTAAATTGAACAAACGAATAACGCTGATGGAGATGCTGAAACACTGGAGTGGAATAGTGAAGTGCATCCAAAAATCTCTTCTCATTGCTCTCTTGGTCCATGTAAGCATATACCTGGAATGCACTAGTAATTAGGACTACAGGAAGCTTGACCACCGCACTAGCAACAAAGCAAATCATATCACAATACACTTTGCTGGAAGTAAAATGCTGATTTTCAAGAAGACTCCAGTGGGCAAATCCCTTTCCCAATGGACCTATGAGTCAATCTAACTCCCATTGACAGCAACAAAAACAGAAGTTGCTGGAAAAGCTCAGCAGGTCTGAAAGCATCTGTGAAGAAAAAATCAGAGTTAACATTTCGGGTCGGAATTCAGAAGTCCTGAGGAAGGGTCACCGGACCCGAAATGTTAACTCTGATTTTTTCTTCACAGATGCTGCCAGACCTGCTGAGCTTTTCCAGTAACTTCTGTTTTTGTTCCTGATTTACAGCATCCGTAGTTCTTTCAGTTCCCATTGACAGCAACTGAACTCTGAAACTCCGAAACAGTAGGTATGTTGAACAGAACAAAAGCTTAAACACATGCACCAACAAATTCAAGAACAGTTTCTTCCCTGCTGTTATTAGACTTCTGAATAGATCTCTCAAATTTTAAATTTAATGCTGATCTCACGATTTTTGAACCTTCTCTGCGGCTGTAACATTGTGATCCTCCCTCTGTTCTATTACCCTCACGCACTTTGTACGGCATAATCTGCCAATACTGCACGAAAAACAAAACTTTTCACTGTACCCAGGTACATGAGACAATAATAAATCAAATCAAATCAAATCAAATTAGAAAGCAAATTAATACCCACTGTGCAGTTGACAGGGAAACAGAATGGCAGGAAAACTAATGGAGGGTGTTAACTACAAAAGGTTGTGTGTAAGAACACAAACATAGATAGCTAGGGCTTCACTTTTATTTTAATAATGACAACTTGCATTTGTATAGTGCCTAAACAAAATATCCCAAGATGCTTCATAAAATGGGCATCTAGAAAAATTTTAACCACAGCCACTTTAGCATGGATAACTAAATCTAGATCAAAGGTGTTATCCTGCAGGAGTATCATAAAAAAGAAAGGGAGAGAACAGAAAATTTTAGGGAGAGAATTCCAAAGATCTGGCCAACAGCCTAGCAAGTCAATCAGTTCAAGTGTAGTTAGGGATAGGCAATAAATGCTGGCCTAGCCACATTCTTTGAATGAATTTTTAACAATGCTGAGATACACAAGATGTCAGGGTAGAGCAGATATTTGAGAGGATCTTTAGGAGTTTACAGAGATATGGAGAGATTAAGGCCATGGGGGAGTTTGAACAAAATTTTAAAGGGTGGGAATTTTAAAGTCAAGCTGATCAGAGCCAGTGCTTTCAGCCAACACAGAACCCCATAAGAGTGAAAATACAAGCAGCAGAGTTTCTGGGGAACTCCAATTCATGGGGGCGGGCTTTTGGACGCTAGTCAGGAAGGGAATGTCACTGTTGAGTCTGAAGGCAACATTGATTATAAGAGTAGGGAGTTTATGTTGGAGGTGTACAGGACTTTGGGGTAGACCACAGCTGGAGTACTGTGTGCAGTTCTGGTCACCACGCTATAGGAAGGATGTGACTGCACTGGAGAAGGTGCAGAGGACATTGACCAGAATATTGCCTAGATTGGAACAATGTCGTTATAAAGAGAGGCTGGTTAAGCTCAGGTTGTTTTCGTTCGAGCAGAAAAGGTTGAAGGAGGGACCAGACAGAGTTTTATAAGATTATGAGAGGCACGGGCAGGATAGATAGGAAGCAGCTGTTGCCCTTAGTTGATGGGTCAATAACAAGAGGGGTGGCATAATTTTAAGGTGAAGGGCAGGAGATTTAGAGGGGTTTTGAGGAAAATCAGAGGGTAGTGGGAATCTGGAATGCATTGCCTTGGGGGTGGTAGTTGAGAAATCTCCCAACTTTAAAAAGTGCTTGGATGAGCACTTGAAATACCATAATATTCAATGTTGTGGGTCTAGTGCAGGAAAGTGTGACTAGTGTAGACTAGTACAGACTCGTTGGGCTGAAGGGCCTGTTCTGGGGTGTATGAGTCTATGATCATGACTCTAAGCTTAAATCATGATTTCAGCAACATCTCATCTGAGGAGCAGTCAGAGACAAAGCAAAGTTACAGAGTTGGCCTTAGCGATGGAGAGGAAATGAATTTGAATGCTTATCCTAGGATCAAACTGGATGGAAGTGAACAAACAAACACTTCTAAGTTCTACCATGTGCAGGTTAGGTGGATTGGCCATGGGAAATGCGAGTTACGGGGATAGGGTAGGGAGGTAGGCCTGGGGGGTGCTGCTCTTCGGAGGGTTGGTGTGGATTTGATGGGCTGAATGGCCTGTGCCCACACTGTAGGGATTCTACGATTCAATGACATCAATGACAATCCTAACTAGGCAAACTGCAGGATGTTTATTGATATTTTTTGTGCTGTTTTGTGACAGTTTTCAAAATGTTCACTTATGTGACAGGAAGAAACGCTTACGAGTCCTAACAGATTTGGAGATGTATAGACAGCCCAACCTGTCTATTTCTGCTGCAGTTAAACCCCTTCCCATCATTCTCTTCTAACACTGAACAGGATAATTCTCCACTTCCATTTCTTCCCGGTATCCAACCAGTTTCCTTTAATTGTAAATATAAACGAAGTAATGCAGATGGTAAAAATCTGAACTTAAATAAAAAACAGAAAACACTGGAGAAACTCAGCAGGTCTGGCAGCATCTGTGGAGAGAAAAACAGAGTTAATGTTTTGAGTTCAGTATGACTCTCCTTCAGAACAAAAAGTAGCTGGTAAATTTGTGTTTTTTGTGCTGATGACAGAGGAGGAGCAAGTGGAACAGATAGTGATGGCACTCAAAGCAAAAAGCCTTTAAAAGACCATTAGAAATAGGAACACCATATTTTCCACTAAGTATAAATTTGCCATTGAGAAGAAGATCAGAATTAGGAACAGGAGAATGGCATTCAGACCCTTGAGACCCACTCTGCTACTCAGTGAGATCATGGCTGACCTTCTGCTGCAATATCATTGGCCTCAAACACCCCTGTAATAGTAATATCCACAGTCTGACCACCCTCTAGACTTCTTCTGAAACTAACTCCGGAATACCTTCTGGTTATCTCTATGCAGTGGACTCTTGTTTAAATTCTTCTCCATAAGAGGAAAATTTGTCTCTGTATCCACACAACCAAACACTTTCATCACTTTAAAGGCCTCCTTAGCCTTTTCTTTTCAAGAGAAAAAGGGGCTACTCTGCTCATCCTGCCCTGATGCATATACCAGGGAATAGTTGGGAAAGTGAACTCACGAACAGAGCTTCTGGAGCACCAAAGAGTAATTCTCAAAGGTCCCAGGTGTGGAGCAGGAATAAAGGCCCCATTGCTGCCCACTGACATGCCTCCATCACGAGAAAATTAATTGAGTGAGTGTCTCCAGAGAATGGGAATCAGGCTCTATCCACATGATCAGATGGGCCTGTCAAGATTCTCTATCGAAGTTGGCACACATGAAATTGGTTATTTGGGAAGAACGCCCAGAGCAGTACCAGTGCCAGTGAAATCAAACTGAAACCTGAGCAAGGTCTTTTAGAGGGGAGGTGGGGAGACTGGATGAAGAAAAAAAATATAGTGTCCAAATCCAAATTTTTAGGTTAGATAGCAGATTTGGAATGCAGCAACAGGCCATGTTGATTTTTAATGGGGCATGCAGGTAGGCCTTTGAACCAGAGATAGTAAGAACTGCAGGTGCTGGAGTCAGAAATAACACAGTGTGGAACAAAAACAAAGTTGCTGGAAAAGCCCAGCAGGTCTGGCAGCATCAGAGGAGCAGGAAAGCTAATGTTTGGGTTAGGACCCTTCTTCAGAAATGGAGAGGGAGAAGGGAACTCAGAAATAAATAGAGAGGAGGGGTGGGGCTGAGGAAGGTAGATGGGGTGGTGATAGGTGAGTGAGGTGGGAGGGGCGTATAGATGACAAAGAATATGGACAAGTTGTGTCAGGTCAAGGAGACGGGGATGAGAGGGCGGGTTGGTCATGGGATGAGGCTAGGTGTGGGAAGATTTTGAAAATGGTGAATTCTATGCTTAGGCCTTTGAGCCAGTTTTTTTTTAACTCATTGACAAGATGAGGGTGCAGCTGGCTAAGCTAGCATTTATTATCTATCCCTAATTGCCCAAAGGGCAGTTAAGAGTCAACCACAGTGCTGTGGGTCTAGAGTCACATGTAGGCCAGACCAGGTAAGGATGGCAGCTTGTTTCCCCTAAAGGGCACCTTGGTTTTTCCCCCAAGAATCAGCTATGGATACATGGTCATCATGAGACACTTAATCCCAGATTTTAATTGAATTCAAATTCCACCATCTGCCATGGCAGGATTTGAACTGATGTCCCCAGAACTTCTGGATTAAAAGCACAGTGCTAATACCACTAGGCCATTGCCTTCCCTAAGAGGCAATGGTGATAAAATTCATCATCTCTTGCGCTGTCACCCGATCTTTGCTACCACATGGTAAAGAGAGAGATCTCACGAGGAATTTCTCAGTAAACATTTGTATTGGGGTTTTTGCAAACAGCTGAGGAGGGAGAATCAGCTCCCCTCTTTCAAATACCCCCTTGATCAGTCCAATCAAATACTTTAACTTCATTTTGGTACTCATCCACATCACACTTGAATTGACAATGTATCTAACTATATCAAAATGAAGGAGCTAATTACAAGTCTTGAATAAAGAACAAAGAAGGTTATTATCTGCTGATAACACGATATCAAACATACACATGAACACCGGCAATAGGTTTAAAAGAGACAGTGTCTGATGCAATCAGGAAGAAATTTTAGAATACTGCATTCAATTTTGGTCTCTCTGCTTTCAGAAAGATGTTGTTAAACTTGAAAAGGTTCAGGAAAGATTTATATGATGGTGCTGGGACTGGAGGGTTTGAGTTACAGGGGGAGGCTGAATAGGCTGGGGCTTTTTTCCCTGTAGTGTCAGAGGCCGAGGTGTGACCTCATAGAGGTTTATAAAATCATGCATAAGGTGAATAGCCAAGGGTAGGGGAGTCCAAAACAAAACGGCATAGGTTTAAGGTGAGAGGCGAAAGCCTTAAAAGGGACCTATGGGCCAAATGACAGGTGAGGCCAAATTTGGCGCATGGAACATATAACTGAAAATGTGAATGCATCTGTGTTTGAGTTCATGTTCTAATCCAGATCATATCTTAGATGTTAGCCAGTGTTTGCCACCTCTTCTAAGAATAAGTTTTGTGTCATAATAAATTGATTATTTTGAGTTCAAAGAAGCCTTGCGAAAATCTATTTAGGATAATGGTTACAAAAAGTAATCAATTGACCATTCTCATGTCTGAATCAACACTTTCATATTGACAGAGTAACTGGCAGAGTAGTGGGGCTTAATTATTAGCCCACAATCACTGTCACAGATGTAACACACAGAGAGCAGATACCAGGCACACACAAACACAGTACAATTAAATACTTACAAGCAGAATTAACTTCCATATAGGGGTCAATTAGCTGGATGGCTGTGATGCAGAGTGATGCCAACAGCATGAGTTCAATTCCAACACTGACTGAGGTTACCGTAAAGGACTCTCCTTCTCAACCTCTCTCCCCTTTGCCTATGGCGTGGTAACTCTCAGGTTAAACCAGCACCAGTCATCCCATTCCCTAGTGAGATAGCAGCCCTATATTCTGGTAAGGCCATGGGAACATTAGCTTTTTTATTTCCAAATGTACTAACAGCGTGGGTTACATCAAGAATAAAAACAGGAATCAAAATGGTTATGCAGTACAGTCAGACAGAAAGAGATCACCGAGTACAGACAATGAAAACAAAGATCCTACTTTCTCGTTCTAGCAGCGATGGAAGGAGAAATTGAGGGTGAAATTGGGAAGAGGAAGTGGAGTCGAGTTAGTGGATGAAATTGAACCTGAGGGAGTTTTGAAGAAAGCCAGAGGAGAACAGAATGCCAACAGCCCCTCTGTGAAAATGAAGCAGGAATGAAACACGATTGAATGCATTCAAGCATGAGCTAGATAAGCATGAGAGAGAGTGAGAAAGAGGGTTAATAGGGTTGGAGGAAGAAGGATAGGAGAGGTCGCGTAATGGATAATCACTGGCATGCACCAAATTGCTGGATGGACCGGCCTCCGTGCTGTAGGTTTCGTACAGGGCTGGATTTTCCAAATGGGAAGCAGGAACTGAGAGGTGGATTCCGTTCCCGGTCCCAAAGCTTTTTCTACCTCCAGCAGCTCTCCATGTGTTGTTATGTGCTGATCTCACACCCCATTATTCACACCGTCACTATCAATGTGTTGATTCTAACAGCAAAATGGCCAATTGTTTCTCCTTTGCATTGCTATCCAGGAATGAAGAGAACTTCACCAGCACTTCCCGAACAAATTCAAAATAATCCAGAAGGTAGGGTTTTCATTTCATCATACACTCAGGGAAGGGACTGCTGCCCAATTGGGAGCCAACACTGCAGAAACAGAGGTAGTCCCCGAATCCACCCCTCCACTCTATCCCTGTCACCTGTCTGCTCTGCCCCTGACCTGCCATTCTCCACTCTGCCCCTACCACCAATCCACAAGCGCCCACCATCCCACAACTCTCTCCCCCCCTACTAAACGCTTCCCCTGTCACCCCACAATCACCCACTACCTCCCCTCCACTCTCCTCCTGCCACCACTCAATCTCCCCCACCACCTCTCCACTCTCTCCCACCACCCCTTTGCCCTCCACCACCAGCCCCCCCATATTCTACTCTCAACTCTCCCCCCTCCCCCTGCCACCCCTCAATCTCCCCCTGCCATTCCTCCACTCTCCCCTCACCACCTCTCCACTCTCCCCCTGTCACCCCTCAATCCCTCATGCCACTCCTCCACCCTCCCCTTGACACGCCCCTGACTCTCCCCTTGTCACCCCTTCACTCGCCCCCGCCACCCCTCAGTCTCCCCCTGTCACCCCCCTCCTCCCCCCGCCACACCCCACTCTCCCCCTGCCTCCTCTCAGTCTCCCCCTGCCACCCCTCCACTCTGCAGAGACAGCTAACCCAGGGGGCTGCCTGAAACCTGTTTGCCATCCCATCCAGTCCTGGGGACAGAAAACCGGGCAGGAAAGTCAGTCTTGTCTATTTCATTATGATTCTTTGCCCTGGGGTTTGTGATTTAAACCGTGATTGAGCTGATCCACTCCAGGTTTTGAGATTTCCGAGATTTAATTCATTTAGGGACCCTTGCAGCTCACAGAGAGAGAGCGAGATTTTCATTCCATTAATCTGATGGATATGAACCTGAAGTCAAAGGACAGTTTGTGGAGCCACTAGACTCCCCACTGCCTCAAGGGAGTTAATCGTTTCAAGACATTGAAAAGCTTGACATTCCCAGAGAATTCAATTTGTAAATAGAACCATTGTGGCAAGCAGTGTCATATTCATTAAACGCATAGATCCTGAGGATGGGAAACGAGAAATGCAGTCAGCTCCCCAGTTCATACAGTGTGCAGTCAGCTCACTCACCTAAAATTGGTGCTCTGTATGAATGATGAAGGCTGTAAATATTGAGAAGGTCCAGCAACACCAGAGTACACAAACGCTGGACACGTTTCAAGATGCAACCTTAAACTATTCTCTTTCATGTGCTCAAGGGATGGTTTACAATTTATTTTGCAATACATCACTCTGCCCCACAGAAACATCTGAGGGCTAACTCACATACAATGACATTACTGTGAAGTGCACTGAGGCAAACATGGGAATGCACAGCAGAAACCAACAACCACTATAGTCGCTTCCTTGCTGAGGAAGAAACATTAGCCAAGAGACTGGAAGAGGCCCGTTTTCAAATGGCGCCCTGGAACAGAAAGATGCAACATTGAACAAAAACAAAATAAATCAAAGAACTGCAGATGCTGGAAATCAGAAACAAAAACAGAAATTGCCAGAAAAATTCAGCAGGTCTGGGCAGCATCTGCAGAGAGAAAAGAGAGTTCACGTTCTGGGTCCAGTGACCCTTCCTCAGAACAAAAGAAAGAAGGAGTGTCACTGGACCCAAAACCTTAACTCTGCTTTTTCTCCACAGATGCTGCCAGATTTGCTGAGTTTCTGTAGCAATTTCTGTTTTTGTTTTAGATGCAGCACTGGTTTTGTCTTCAATTCATTTCTTACACATGACCATTCCTGTCAATTTGTTACTGTTCCCTTGTCGTGCTTTAGGAGGTGGTACACAATCTTCTTTTTAAATCACTGCAATCCGGGTGGTTCAGGTACACTCACAGAGCTGTTAGTTTTATGAATTAGGACCAGGGCCCACTCCCTTGGCTATACAAACCTGCCCTATTGTTCATTATGATCATTGTTCAGCTGGTTACTCCAGTCCTATCTGATCCCAATAACCTGTCGACCCCTTGCTTATCGACAATCTATCCAATTCAGCCAGTCACCAAAATTGGTTGTATAGTGGATAGTGAGGGAGGTTATCTAAGGGTACAATGGGATCTTGATCAGTTAGGCCAGTGGGTCGAGGATTGGCCAGTTGAGTTTAATTTAGATAAATATGAGATGTTGCATTTTGATAAGACAAACCAGGGCAGGACATACACAGTTAAAGCTAGGATTCTGGGGAGTGCTGTTGAACATAGAGACCAAGGGATTCAGGTAGATAGTTCCTTGAAAGTGCCACCACAGGTAGTCAAGGTGGTGAAGAAGGCATTTGGCATGCTTGACTTCATTGGTCAGAGCCTTGGTATAGGAATTGGGACGTCATGTTACAGCTGTACAGGATATTGGTGAGGCCACTTTTGGAGTACTGCATACAGTTCTGGTCACCCTGCTATGGGAAGGATGTTATTAAACTGGAAAGGGTGCAAGAAAGATTTGCAAGGACATTACTAGGCCTGGAGGGCTTGAGTTATAAGGAGAAGCTGGATAGGCTGGGACTTTTTCCCCTGGAGTGTACGAGGTTGATGGGTGACCTTATAGATATTTATATAATCATGAGGGCATAGATAAGGTGAATAGCCAAGGTCTTTTTCCCGGGGTAGAAGAGTTCAAAACTAGAGGCCATAGTTTTAAGGTGAGACGGTAAAGATTTAAAAGGGTCATGACGGGCAACATTTTCACACACAGGGTGGTATGTATGTGGAATGAACTGCCAGAGGAAATGGTAGAGACAGATACAAGTATAACATTTAAAAGACATTTGGTACATGAATAGAAAAGGTTTAGTGGGATATGGGCCAAACACAGGCAAACGGGACTGGTTTAATATAGGAAATCTGATTAGCATGGATGAGTGGGACTGAAGGGTCTGTTTCCATGCTGTACGACTCTATGACTCTATGACTGCTTCCTCTGCCTTTTGAGGAAGAGAATTCCAAGACCCATAACCCTCTGTAAGAGAAACTCTCTCATTCTGACTGTCTTGAAAGGGTGATCCCTTCTGTAGAAACAGTGACCTTCCTAATATACCCATTCTCCCACAAGTGAGAGCGTTCTTTCCACATGGACCCCTGTCTAGCCCCCTCAAAGATTTCATATGCTTAAATTAAGTTGCCTCTTCTCAGTGGATAAAAACTTAACCAGTCCAACCTGTCCTCATAAGCCAACCTGCCCATTCCAGATAATAGTCTAGTAAATGCCTGTACCACTCGTAAACAAAGCTTTACACTGTATTTCGGTACACGTGACAATAAATCAATCAATCAGTCTACCTAGTTTCCTCTCATACATTACTTCTTCGCTCCTTATTTGTTAGTCATTCATTATTAGTTGGCATACAGCCTGTAACACATAATATATATGTGATCTTTTAAGGATAGACTTCCTGTCACCCTCTTGCTATCCCTAAGTGCAACATGTTCACCTTCATCCAATTGAAGCCACTTCCTGCCTGGCCTCAATTTTGTTTCAAGTCTTCACGTCAGGGGAAGTGGGGCAACGGGTTCCTTGCTGGCATACTTTCCACATTGGGCACTCCCTCAAACCCTGCCTTCTGTGTCTCTCCATCACCACATGAGGTGCCCCCTTCTCACCTTGCCTTGACACCAGAATCTCTAACTCCTGGCCAACACTTATCCCTCAATTAACCTCACTAAAACACACATCTTAACCCATCGCTGTGTGCGCAAGCGTGTCACGTGCAAGTTTTTTTGATGTCACAATGTTGGTTACAGTTCCACAAGCTTCATTGGCTGAATTGCAGACAGCAAAAGTCACTATATAAATGAATCTATTGGCTGAATGCTCATTGTTGATTGGTTGTGAATTGTTTTTCTCATCTGCTTGCGACTTGTTGAAGGCGACGTTTCAGTCAATGAGGCGAAGTCAGGATGTAGAATCTGTAACAATTATACAGAATGTTGTGAAGGTGTAAGAAATGGGATGGTGACAAGTGGAGACAAGGGAGAGCCGCTGACTTCAATCCTCACCAGTGACGGTAAACATGGTCATTCATTACCATGAATCAACAGCTTGGTTAAAATCACTGTGACTCCTACTTGGAAACATCAGTGAAAGTCAAGTGCGACATGCTTTAGCACAAGTCCGTTCAACACTGAGAGTGGTAAGGAGCAGTTTAATACCCTCCTGCCTTTTTCCCGTATCCCTCCACATTATTTCTATCCAAATAATCAATCAATGCCCCCTTCAGCGCTTCAATTGAACCTGCCCCCACCACATTTCCAGGCAGTACATCCCATAGTCTAATGACGCACTGAGCGAAAAAATTTCTTCTCATGTCTGACACCTTCATTTGCACATCACTTAAAATCTATGCCGCAATGCTCTTGATTAAGAGTGGGAACAGCTTCTCCCCGTCTATTCTGTCCAGCCCACTCAAGATTTTGGAACGCGCAATCAAATCTCCTCTCAGCCTCTTTCTCTCCAATGTGCAAGCAGGGTAGTCCCAATCGCTTGGTGGAGATGTCATAGAATGTCAAAATGGGGCAAATGGTTGAAAATCCTACTTCATTCCTCTCCCACTGCAGTAATGACCGGAGATCAGGAACAATTCCATGGAAAGGATTGTCAACATGTTCTTTATAAGATGATAAGAGATAGAAACAAGAGTAGGCCATTCGGCCCCCTTAAGCATGCTCTGCCATTCAATAGAATCATGGCTGATCTGACATTTCTCCCATCCACTTGCTTGCTCTTTGCCCATGATCCTTGACTCCCCTGTTTAGCAAGAATCTATCTATTCAGCCTTAAGTGTACTGTTCTATGTTCTTAGTATACAGGAAAACATGGTCTCCACAGCTCACTGTGGCAAACAGTTCCAAGGAGATCTAAGAGACCCTCTAAGAAATGAAATTCCTCCTCATCTCAGTCTTAAACAGGTGCTGCTTAATTCTGAAACAATGCCCCTCTGGTCTTAGATTCGCCCATGAGGGGGAACATCCTCTCAGCCCCTTAAGAATCCTACATACTTCAACGAGGTCACCTCTCATTCTTCTAAACTCCAGTGACTAGAATCCCAACCTGTTCAACCTTTGCTCCTAAGACAATCCCTCCATACCAGGGATCATCTTTGTGAACCTTTGCTGAACTGCCTCCAATGAAATGATATCTGTTCTTAAATAAGGGGACCAAAACTGTTCACAGTGTTCCAGATGTGGTCTCACCAGCACCTTGTACGGTCGCAGTGAGACTTCCCCACTCTTATACGCCAACACCCTTGAAGTAAGGGCCGACATTCTATTACCCTTCCTCATTACCTGCTGCACCTTGGTACAAGATAATGGTGGAGTGGGACACTCCAGCTACAGCTCGTCTGCTCTACCCGCTCTTCTTCTTTTCATTCCTTCTTTCTTTTCTCTTTTTCTTCCTCCTGGTGCTTTTTCCCTTCCGCTTTTCCTTTTGCTTCCTTTTCTCCCTTCGGCTCCCTCCGACACCCTCCAGCCAGGAACAATCCCTGGCCTCCGGCGATGACCCCCAGCCTGACACAGCGGCCTCCCGGCGTGGCACAGTGACCTTTGTGGCATCCTGCTGTAACCTCCTCCCATAGGGGTCTCCCAGCATGGCATGGCAACCTCCCAGCCTCTTGCAGTGGCCTCCTGGCATGGTGTGTCACTGGTGCAGTGTGGGTCCATGGCCCGTTGCAGACTGGATGCTAAGTGCCAATGTGGTCTGATGTACTGAATTCTTTTCTGCAACACTGGACATTTCATTTCTCTACTGTCTAAAATCTTGTAACTAAATAAGCTGTGCCTAGATATTTTTGTGTCTAAATCAACGATGTAAGTGGCGACGTATAAACATTTCACTATACTCACTGAATATATGCGACAATAAGGGCTGCTCTATTCTTTTCTTTTCACCTATGCATTAGCTCTCTGTCTTTGGTGCACAAGTCCTCCCATGACCTTTTGTGTTGCAACTATCTGCAGCTTTTCTCCCTTGAAATAATATTGTTCTTTCATTCTACCTTACAAAATGAACAACTTCACATTTTCCCATATTATACTCCATTTGCCATCTTTTTGCCCATTTACTTAACCTATCAACTCTGTCTGTGAACTGTCTGTACCCCTCTCACAACCCACCTTTCCACCCATTTTAGTGTAATCTGCAACACTTGACTACATTACATTCGCTTCCTTCCTTCATGCCATTAATAAATATTGTAAATATTTGCAGTCCTAGCATTGATTCCTATAGAATCCAGTGGCCACAGGTTACCAATCTGAAAAATAACCCCTTACCTCTACTTGCTGCTTCCTTCCCATTAGTCAGTTCTCTATCCATGCCAATCTACTACCTCCAACATCGTGGGCTCTTAACTTAATCTTTTGTAAGGTACCCTGTCGAATGCCTTCTGTAAGTCCAAATACAACACATCAAGTGGCTCCCCTCTAACCATCTCTGTTTGAGACTTCCTCAAAAAGCTCTAGTAAATAAGTCAGACACGATTCCCCTTTCATGAAGCCATGTTGACTGTGTTTGACTAGATTATGATTTTCAAAATGTTCTGCTATTACTTCCTTAATAAATGATTCCAATACTGTTTTTGTTGCTGCTGATAATCATTATCTTTGCTCTGCAGAGTTGCAGCAGATGAGTGAAACATCTACAAAGTCAATATGTGGACAATCACTGCTCAGTTTATGTCAGTTATCAATTTCAATTGAACTTTCAAGTTTTTCAAGCAAGGGATATACTACATTGTGAAGTAGTCCCTTTTGTACAATGAATATTAATTACTGCAGTCAGCTCAAGCCACAATCTTTACATCCTCTGGCTAACGTTTCTGGTCTAATTTAATGAGGGACCTGTTGGAAATGTACCATGATGAAGCTTTTTAATTATCAAATACAAATTAACAGCCTAACACACTTGAATTTTGGCCGTGCCGTAACTAAGCTTACAGAAAACAAAAGGGTAAAAGAAATGACAAAGTTAATTCTTATTCAGGAAGAAATGTGATAAAGGACCTGATAGGCACGGAAAGAATGAAATTAGATGTGCTGAAAAATTAATATGAACAGTGCTACAGGACTACTGAACTAAGCCAGCTTACTTTACAACCTGCCCCCCAAAACAAGATTGATGATTTGAGCCACACTCTAGAATTTCGACACATGCTCTGGGCTGTGATTTCCTTAAAATAAGGAGCCCCCATTGTTACTGGATCTGTCCATTGGAGTAAGGCATTAAACATCTCCAAAACTTGAACGTGCCATTTACAAAGACAATTGCATATGAACAAAAAAAAAACAACCACTGCTACATTCCCTTCCAGTGACACCCCATCATGGGACATCGGCATCACTGGCTGGTCAGCATTTAATAGAATCCCTACAGTGTGGAAACAGGCCATTCAGTCCATCAAGTCCATGCAGAGCATTCCACCCAGACTCACCACATCCCTCTAAACCCTGCATTTCCCATGGTTAATCCACCTCACCTATACATCCCTGGACACTATGGGCAATTTAGCATGGCCAGCCCACCTAACCTGCACATCTTTGCACTGTGGGAGGAAAACAGAACACCCAGAGGAAACCCACGCGGACACAGGGACAACGTACAAATTTCACACAGACAGTCACCTGAGGATAGAATCAAACCTGGGCACCTGGTGCTGTGAGGCAGCAGTGCTAATCACTGAGGCACTGTGCCGCCCCCATCCCCAAATACCCTTGAGAATGTGGTGGTGATCTGCCTTCTTGAACCTCTGCAGATCACCTGTTGTAGATAGACCCATAATTCCATCATGGAGAGAAGTCCAGAATTTTGACCCAGTGACACTAAAAGAATGGCGACACATTTCCAAGTCAGGATGGTGATTTGCTTGAAGAGGAACTTGCAGCTGGTGGTGCTCCCATGTATCTGCTGCCCATGTCTTTCTAGGTGTGAGTGGTCGGAGGTTTGGAAGGTGCCAGCAAAGGAGCCTTGGTGAGTTTTTGCAATGCATCTTGTCGATAGTACACACTGCACCAAAGGCATCACCAAAAGTGCTGGAGAAACATTGATGAGGAATGCACAGCTGATCAGGTTCTAGTGCAGTGCAGACTTCACTGAGAGTCATGGGTCTGGCTGTGATTACAGCGACAGATTGAGATTGTGGAGGGATTTGAAAGTCAGATGAGAAATTAAAATGAAGATTTTCCTTGACTGGCAGCCAATATAGACTGGCAAGCTCATAGACTGATATGGGAGTGGGAATTACTGCAAGTTATCTTCCTTCATAGGACATCTGCAAAGCACCTTGAGATGTTTTGTTGTGTTAAAGACTTCACATTGAGAATACCCTCCATCATGTTGTGTGGCACTATCATGTACTAAGCGGGCCACAAATAAATGACAAAAATAAATGGGAAGGAGAGTTTTGAAGGGTAAAATACCTCTCATGCTCAAAATTTCCCACAATGGATAAAGAGATGTTTTTGGTTACTAAGGCAAGAATACATGAGTTCCTGAATTTAACCGGTAAGTATTCTGGTAGTCGTTTGGAGTCTAAGCAGTTTTTGTTGAACAGTTACCACATGCCAGACCATTTGTATAAACCATTCAGGTGAGTGAAACGTAGTGACAGATCAAATCCCATCAGACTTCTTTCAATTGTCACAACAAACTTAGCATGTTCTTCAGCTCAGTCCATTTGGGAGTATGAATGCTCCTAAGCCAAGTGCCCATCACAAGCTACACAACTTTTCCTTTCGCCCCTGAGCTGTGAGACCACAATTACCTTTGAGTAATGGAAATTTTGCATCTCCATTTATTTTCCTCAATATACACCAGATGGTCAGATTGTGTTCCTCTGGAATTTGTTTCAACAGGGCTCTTTGATGACAAACTTGCAAATTCCCCTTAAAGCAGGATTGATATTAACTGCTAACCTCCAACTCTTCAGTCTACTTGCTTATGTATGGAATAAGCAGCCTTGACATCTTTTTATACACTTTGATACTGAAAGTAATCCCAAAAATCAAGCTGAAGCAGAAAGCATTCCTATAAAGCTCCTTCCATAGAATCAAACAGTAGACAACAGACCCTTTGGCCCATCTTTCTTTGAATCAAGTACTTCTGAAATGCAGGCACTGTTATAAAGAGTACTCAATTGGCACACAGAAAACTCCCACATATGACAATGCTGTGAATGACCAGACTATCTGTATTATCTTCTTGGTTGAAGGTTAAAGATTGGCCAGTCCGAGTCCATTTCTTCTTTCCAATGCAATGGGATTTTTTCAATACCCTTGAGATAGCTTGGTTTAACGTCCCTTCCTAAAGACAGCTCCTCTGACACTGCAGCACTCCCTCAGTACAGGCAGCAAAGTGCCAAATTTGACTCTGATGCTCAACCCCAAGTCAAGCTCAGCTACAACTGACTAAAGCCTACCTGAGGGGGAGCAGTCTAAGAGATAATGCAAGCTTTGTGTTTATTTTCTAACATTGCATCTTCCATTAATGCTAATCCAATGTTATTGTGACAACAGTGTAAAAGGAGCTGCAGCTGGCTAGATGCCCGGTATAAAGTTGAAGACAAATATGTAACTAATTCACATCTTAGGCTACAAACAAATTACCCAACTGTAAATAATATTACTTTCCTTGTGCTGTCTTTTTAGTGGCTGAGTAAAGTGGCATATGAAAGCTAACAAACTAACAAACGGCAGTTTCCTTCCCTAAAGGACATTAGTGAACCAGATGGGTTTTTTCTTGACAATCAACGATGGATTCATGGTCATCATTTGAGTCTTAATTCCAAATATTTACTGAATTCAAGTTCCACTATCTGCTGTGGCAGGATTCAAACCCAGGTCTCCAGAACATTATCTGGGTCTCTGGAGTAACAGTCCAGCGATAATACCACTAGGCTTTCACCTCCCCCTGTTATTTCATAACATGATTGGAGGAACCCCCGATCAACATTACAGTCACACAGCTGGAAGGCCTTTGGAAAACAAATCACAGTTCCCTCAAATTATGATTAGCTTCATTGCACTTTTATTCTATCAATTCGTTGATTACTTTACTAATGGTAAGTACTGATGACATCAGCTGGGTTAGTAAATCAAGGCAACAACATTTACATGCATAATTGACACTGGAGCATTATTAGGTTAATTGCTCAGTTGCATCATTGTTAATTCATATCCCTGACACCCATTGGTCTTCCAAACTTTTTTGAAACTGTCCCTCTCCTCAATACCACACCCTGTGGAACATTAATGAAAACAGACTGAATAGAATAAAAAAGGGGTAGTATCAGAGATAGTAGGAACTGCAGATGCTGGA